>NC_052140.2:1200000-2400000 GCF_016086655.4 Lepeophtheirus salmonis
TCTTAAATTTCAGCTTGGCAATCATAATTTCCTCGGAACCCAAAAAGCTTTGGTTTCCCGGAAGCTTCCCGCAGAGTCGTAAAAATAAACAACTGCGGATCGCTAGTTGACATCGTTCATGATTAGAACTAGGGCGGTATCTGATCCCATCTATGTGTATAGACAATGTATTATTAATAACTTTGCAAATTATAATCTTCCAAACCTCAACAACTACCCCTATCCAAATAAAGAGGTTCCGTCCTTTAAAATGTGCCTTGTTTGATGGAGAGAAATGCCGCGTTATTCATTTTCGTACTTCTAAAATTTAATTAGTCATGATATTTTCCCGCGTACACACAAAGCACATTAATCCGCCTTAAAGTGAGTTTCCACTTCTATCGTACACGTTTAGACAATTTATTTCCATGAACTTTGCTTTTTATGATCATTAAACCTCAACCACTCTTCCTTTCAAAATAAAATAACATTTTTTATTTATTCAACTTTCATTTGAAATTGGACGTTTAGTTTAGGTGAAAATGGGTTTAAAAATAAATCGTTTTGGTTGTCAAATAGAGGTCGCAGCCTATATACTATAATTGCGAGTTATTTTCCATTGATGACAATTTTATACTGAGGGCAATCTTCCTAAAACTGTACTAAAAAGAGGTTAAGCTTGTTGAAACAAAGTTGGGACATCATCCTCACCCTAACCAATATATTTATGTAGGCTGTTGATACATTCATACTTATATCTATATATAAATATTGCGTTGAATGTAAAAATGAAAAAAAAGCAGGAACAGAAGTTGATAGTATGTGTTTCTTTTGTGACAGGTTCTCAAAAATACATACTTACATACGTCAAGTATGTGATGATGTTTTTTTCTTCGCTTTTCCCCTTCATTTATTAACCCCCTTCCCCCTCCCCACATACCTTATCTAAGGGGGGGAGTGATGCCCGAAAAACTTCTAAATTTTGAGACGCTTAACCCTTTTCAGTTGGTACTACTTTGTATCAGAGGTCATATATAGTGATTAAAATCGTGTGTATAATGACATGTTGGAAAAATAAATCGAAATCGAAATGGTAATCCTAACAATTTGAAGAAGGTTTTGGAAGAGACCAACTACAATCAGCTGGGACAAGGGAGAAGAAAATAAACTAGGACATAGGCAAGAATGATTCCCATGTCAATCCCCAATTCACCTCTGATTCCTACAAGGATTTACAATTATAACTCCACAAAAAAAAAAACCATCAGTATTACTCTCCGTCTTTTATGAGCACACACGAAGGTTCAATCAGGTTTTGAATATAATTGAATCTACAGGGAACGGGGATCAAATTGTCGCCAAAATATTTTTCTACAAAAAACAACACAAAATAAACATTTTTGTAACTTTTTTATTGAAAATCAAAACTATGACGAGCATATAGGTATAGAGTAGCCATTCATTCGATATAATCACCGTTGGCATCAATAATGGCCTCAATACGGCCACTGAACCGGCCGCAGGCTCTTCTGACCATCTCATTGTCCATGTTGCCGAATACCTCCTTGATGGAGTCCATCAGGCTGGCCTTGGTGCTATGGGGATGTCTGTTGGTATGTCTCTCGACATAATCCTTTGGACTATTTTGTGTGGGGCTAAGGTCGGGAGAGTTAGGAGGCCACAAATCCTTGGTTACGACATCATAATAGTTCTCGGTTAACCACTGCATGGATATTTTGGACACATGGCAGGGTGCTGAGTCCTGTTACCACACCCAAGGCAGTCCAGATCCCTCACCATGGCCTTCATGGACCTGGTTGGGTCATCCTCAACCATCTTCTTCACCTTGTCGACAAAGTCGGTGTCCCTGACCTTCCTGTCGGCGCCCTCCTCCTTGGGTGCCCTCTTTATGGTGGTATCAACATCCCAGGTATTCTCTAGCTTCTTACAGATACGCTGAACAGTCCGTAAATTCACTCCTAAGATTGAAGCAATCGTTGAATTGGAGATTTCCCCTCCATTATTAACCAATGCCATGACTACGGCGGACCTCGAAAGCTCCTCGTTCCACTTTTAGCACTTTATTTCCTCATATGATGACGACAGGATGCTAACAGAACTATTTATCGTCAGCTGACGAGAATAGCTTTCCTATTTGGTAACTGGTTTTTTATTTGATAATGTCGTCTTCAAGTTATCAAGGCTTAAAGTAGGCGAAAATTTGATCCCCGCTCCCTGTATTTAGGAATGGATGTTCACTACTCAGGAATTAAATAATAATGACAACTGCTATGGAAAGAAAATTCCTTTTATATATTACCAATTATAAATTAACAGGCCTGCTAAAAAAACACACCAGATTTACGTCACTTACCATATATACAGCTATTCAAAATACACCCGGCCGGTATGTTAATAAAAATAAACGTAAAGAAATGTAGTTACCCTAAGTATTTGAATAATTTTTAAGAGGAGAGTAGCTTATCTGTCATGACGTTTCATTGGGTTAGTTGCAATCCGCCGTGAAAGGGAGGAAATAAAAACAAATCAAACTCCGTATCTATCTACATTATACTGCATTGGCTTATTCGTTAGACTCGCCAGTTGTACTGTCATATCGTTCGACCTACAAGTGTGCAAGTCTACATATTAATAGTGATGATAACCATGAGCATTTTAGGCATGTTTAAAAAGAGAAACCAGAAATCAACATGAATACCTTCACAACTTTGAAGAACCTTTAGAAGGAGGGAGCAGCTTAGGGGTTAAGACGTTTCATTAGTCCTCAATTCTACTCTTAGTCCCAAAAATACTTACAACTTATAAGATATATCTCTCCAACATATCTTCAGTGTAAAACTCTCTCATTCATGAGTACACGCACTAATGATTATTCAATACTCAGATGTTCTCTCTTTATGAAATATATGATAATGATAACAGCGTTGGAAAATAAGAACTACTCTTCAAATTTACAAGTATATAATTCCCTGTGGGATTTGTATTTAGTTCCTTCATTTCATAGCTGAACATCCACGACATGACAGCTATACTGCTCTTCTTCTAAACATTTTTTTCCAAATATCAGGGTGAACATGTTATTTTTAGATCATATTCATTTCAACTATGTTCATTAGATTGGCTACACGCATCAGCTATGAGTGAGAGGGGAGAATTAATCAAATCACAATCCGTATATAGCAAAAAATTAGGGAGGAATTATTAGGATGTTGATACTCAATACTTAGATATTTTCTCTTCAAGAATAAAAGAATAATGAAGGCATGCTACAAAAGAGGGAGTGTTCTAATCTTTTATCTCCCCCATTTATATTGTAATACTTGAACAGCTGATCGATAAGAAGGTTCGTGACGCATAAAGCGCCATAAATATGGTCATCTTTTAAGTCATAAATTTGATGACTTTTTCTTAAAGACATTACAAAAAATTTACCCTAACTTTGTTCTAGAGGGTTTAAACTATATTGGCATTGCCAAAATTAAAGAAAAAGTCACAATATACAGCTTTATTTAATAACTTAAAATGACCTCCGATTTGGCTACGCCTTTTTGGACCAATAATGACCCTTCTAATTACTAGTGAATCTTTTTTAAACTTAAGGAAGCTTGAACATTTTTCTATTCATAATTTGGTGAGATAATAGTAACAAACTCCCTGCGTTATATTCTATACACCAGTCTTAAGAAACCAGTTCTTAGTACGTGCAATTCAAGGAGAAGACTGAGTAAATTTTCGATCACGAATCCCCGGATTTCTCAGTGTATTATTGTCAATTGATTTTAATAATTGAGGTATTTATCGAAATCCATACACAACGTATAAGTCCCTTCTTAAATTCATATTTTGACTTTTTTCATTCTAAATAATGATGACAGCTCTGGAAAGTTTAAAAAACAGTGATCAAAAAGTCTCGCCCTCGTCCAAGGTCATATTTTTATAACTACACTATTCATATATTATTATACAATTATGGTTTTTTTCTTCTTCATTAATTTACCAACACCTTTCCCCCCTCCCACATACTTTGTCTAAGGGTCCAAAAATTCCTAAATTTCGACGAATGACGCTTACTTTTATTTTATATTTGGTACTCTTGTTGATTATCTTGAAGACAAATCACTTTGAAAAATAATTTATAGAACAGTCTCTTTAATAGTGGCTGAAGAACTAATCATATTTTAATCTCTGGTCTTGAAAGACATTTCTGTATTTGATTAATCATTCGTTTACTACAGTTATTCTAATATAAAGTTAACCGACGTCGATTAATAGAGATGGGATTATTCTCGAGTGCGAGTAAAAATGGGTAGTAAGACTTATGGTGTTACAAAATTAAGACTTTTGTTGCTGCCTTTTATATGATTTTAGGAGGATAAAAGGAATTACTCCTTTAATGAGAATATCCTTCTTCATACATTTAAAATAGCATTAGTTTAGGAAAATATATTTTAATACATATATATTTACTTGATTTTTCATTATCAAAACAATTTGCACCAAAGTTAGGCGATAATTTTTCGTGCAGAAGCAGATGTTAAAACCAGGACAATCCATTAAAAATGAACAAAAAAAAAAAAAAAAGCACACCACCAATCATTTTTCTAATTCAAATATCTCTAAAATGTATTTTTCTCTACAAAAATCCCATTATTAAATGCATTAAAGGCAATTTATTAAAAAAATGAAAATAAAATTAATGGTCAGTTATACGTTAGATGCTATAGTATACTAAAAATGAATAGGGGAGTCCATATATTCTATATTAATAAAGCAAAGTTTGTCTGTCTGTCGACGCCTAATAACTCATACTAGTTCAATATAAATCAAATTTTATGTAATATGTATTGGAACTATTAATAGTGTAATAATAAGCGGAGTATTGCGTGACATGTCACATAAGCGGGAAAACCATACATGTTTCTACAATTCTGGATATTTGAAAAAAAAAACAAAAAAAACCAACTGTCCAGTAATGTCAAATATGAGATAAATAGTGTTTGAATGAAAACGTATTACTTATTGAGAGGGAAAGAAAATAAGTTTGACAAATTCTGTCAAATAATTTTATTTTTGTTTGATCGTTAAATACGTTTTAAATGGAGTAGTTTCTTTGTACCTTTTTTTACACACTTGGACTTGACTTACAAGATTTTGTAGATATTTGAATCAGACTATTTAATCTAACAGTATGCTACATAGAGACGACAAAGGGATTTTTTTGATTGGCAGTGTGCCATAGTAAGACTATAAGTAGATTAAAATCTTCGGTCTGTAGAAATAAACTTCAGCAATGGCAATGGGTAGATACGAGTTGCTTCAGAGTTAGCGAACAAACGTGAGACCCACTTCAAAGTTAATTTTTTTAGTCATTTCTTTACGGATAAATTACTTTGACTTACGAACTCCGTTTGAATTAAACTCATATGCAAGGTATTATGATAAATTAATTATTTTATGTCTGGGTATAAAGGTAGTACTACTGTGTTGGTCCTGATTTAGGAATGAAGACTCAAGTTCCATCTGCGTTTTGCTAATTCATTTGTGGATCGTGGTGTGTCCTTATGTAATTCTTTCTCCATGGTCTTTAGATTAATGAGTGGTTTTCAGTTTCAAAAATTTAGAAAACTTGTTCATTTCTCAGAACTAAAAGGTTTTATGTTTTTTGGGAAAATTGGTCAAATTCAAGGGCTCCCAAGTTTTGAAATCAGTTTTACATAAGATTAGTAATCTCATTACGTGACGTCATTAGTTTAATTGTCTCACTTGATACGTCATGGCTATTTCATAGTTTATTCTTCTTGATAAATAACCCAGGTATTAATTAATCATTAAAGAAGGGATCTGTGTAAAGAAAAAACAGAGTTTACGGGTTAGAAAAGGAAAAGCAGTTAAATTGTTTGCTCTTTCTTCTTTGTTGTTCATTATGTAATTGGGAAGGTGGGGGGAGGGGTAGAGTTAACATCTCTCTCTGAAAGAAGAATTCTCGCCTATCTTTGTTATAAATATATTTAAAATTGTATAATAAATTACATATATATGAATTTTAAAATTTTTTATAATGTTTTCAGAGCACTATTTCTATTTTAAATGTAGAAAGTTCTCCTCTTTGTAGTAGTAGGTCATTTTCTGCGCCAAAAACAGCTGATATTAATGATAGTATTAATTCAGATTTATAAAATGTTTCTCTCACGCTCTCATACAAAAGTATTCTCTGTTTCCAAAAGGACTGGAATAATATTTTTGTTGGTTTCTCGTGGGTTACTCGTAAGTAAGTCTCGAATCCAAATCCACACCACTATCTTTTAGGCAATCTCTTTTTAGTATTCACATACTATTGTTGTGTTCGTCCTTATTTAGGACTGAAGACTGCAGTCCCGTCTAGTTCAGTCTTGGTCCGGTCCAGTTCAGTCTTGGCTCGGTCCAGTACAGTTCAGTCCTTCATATCAGTACTAAAATTTATGTAGTTCAGTCCTTCATGACGTCACTCAACTATATTTTTTAACCGTTCTTGTACTGACATCCCGAAGGATTGTCCCAAGGACTGGTAGGATCGGTCCTAAGACTGGCCTGGAAGGAATAAATAAGGAACGACACAACAATATGTACCACCTACGAGTTGGTTGTATATGAGAATTCAGGAAATCCAATCAAAAGCAAAGGATATTCTAATATTAAATGATTTATATCACATTAAATTTAATAATGGCTTATACTAAATCCATGTAGTAATGAAAAACTTTACAAACAAATACTTTACCTTCTAAGCAATGAATACCTACCTACCTACATAAATATGTAAGCCTAAATTAGGGGACTTTGTTATTTTTTGTATTAACCGCAAAATACTGCTTCCATGAAGTACACCATGGTTTTGAGGTTGTATTCATGTTAAATAGTTGACATCTTTGGAATCTATTTATGTATTATGTTTATAAAGGATTTTATTAAGGAGTAGTGTTGGATTCTATTCAAATTTTCAGAGTTCTATGGAATTCAAATTTATGATAATTTCCTTCTAAATGTATTATAATCTTTTTTTTTTTTCCTTTTTAAAACTTCATGTCTTCTTTTAATAAGAAAGTAGTAACGTTTGTAGGGTATTTTAATTATATTTAAAGAAATGCAATATACCCATGGTTGAATTATGTGAAAAAATATTTAAAAATGCCAAGTATGCAGTTAACAAGATATGGTTCTTTTTAAAATCTTCAACCAATAGGAGGCGCTCACATATTTAAAAACTTTAATAACTGATTTTAGTGGTCATACTTATGATAGAAGTTTGATTTTGGTATCAAATTATATGTTTTTTTTTGTGGAAGGAGCATGAATTTGATAGTATAATCAGTGTAAAACTAAGGAAAAACAATAATTTTTAATATTTATGTTAAAATATTACTTAAATTTACATGGTTGAATTAAAGTTGAAGGAAGTAACTAAATAAAATAATTTTTTAATGGAATATGGAACTCTTGACACAATCAAGAATATTTATTTTTTCTTTTCCTTCAGTTAAATTTTCATCGTGGTGGGTATAAAATTGTTTGAAAATTTGTTGAAATATAATGGAA
The DNA here is from genome assembly GCF_016086655.4 of Lepeophtheirus salmonis. Taxonomy (NCBI): domain Eukaryota; kingdom Metazoa; phylum Arthropoda; class Copepoda; order Siphonostomatoida; family Caligidae; genus Lepeophtheirus; species Lepeophtheirus salmonis. Next base: position 1,207,573 of record NC_052140.2, read on the forward strand.
CTACCCTGTACGTTCTGATTTGAAAAAAAAATACAAAATTCCCCAAAACATATGTCAGGAGAGTTCATTTCCGAAAGAAATTGTTTTGAAATCCCAAGGAACCATTTTTTAAATGTTAGGACCCCGGGAAATTTCCGGAATCGATGGTAAATAATAAATACTGTTAGATTTAAATAATTTATTTTAAATTTTATAAAGAGAACAAAAATTATAACCAACATTATGAACAAGCTCTCAGTCAGCCACCAGAATGCCATGAGGACCAAAAAACAGGGTTATCTCTCGGGATCCCCTTTTCCTAGGATTTATGAAGGCTTTTATATCAATCATCTTGTCTGTAAATAACATGATCAACAGTGAATGTTCTTTTATCGCTGAAGAAAATGACACTGTTTCTATCATATCTAAGATCATTCAAGATGCCTTTACAACGCTGAAGACCATTGCTCTTTTAGACCTGACTAACTAAAGGTACCTTTTTGAAGCCTTAGGGACTTAGAACTAGTAACTAATAGGTCTTTTGACTTGTCTCAGTGATTTTCATTCTTGGATTGGCTTTAAAGACCTCACGGGCAGCTTCTGGAGTTATTTTGTTTGATCGACCACTTCTAAGTTTCTTTTAATATTATTTCAAGCTACAAGTCGTTTCCTGACTCTTCAGACCGTCTGATTGCTAACTGAGATCATGTTAATGATATTGTTTTGACGAGCACAGACTAGATAGCCACCTTCCTTCTCTTGGCTTCAATTTACCTCATAGGAGTATTTAATTTGACCTAAGCAGTTGACCTTGCTTATTAAACTATTGCATCAATAAGTTCGAACCAGAAAAAAAGAATGCGTACGAAACCTCTCAAATTTGCATTTTAATAACATTCCAAGACTTTTAGGTCAGTCAGTATTCGTAAAAGATACAAACTAATTAGATATTTTCTATATATGTACATAGAAGGTAAATCTATTATTAAATATGCATTTTTAAGTTTTGGGAAAATTGTTTTGTAAATGAACATATTTCATGACTTGCACCGTATCATAAATCGTTAAAATCTTTATCTCAAGTAAATCTACAATATACATTCAACCTTTCATTTGTTGAAATACTTAAAGAAAGCTGAAATTATGATATTACATTTATGGAAGGGTATTAAAACTCTAAAAGATCCCAAGAGAAAACCCCTTAGTAAAATGAGTAGTCAATCCTTCTTGCTCCTAAAAAATAATTTATAATCATTTCATGGCAATTACGAATTGATTGTTTAAAGTTATAAGAATCTGAATGGTTTTACATGAGGATCTAGAAAGTAAAATGTCATTTTGTAAGAGTGACTGAAGCAAGAAAGACAGATGCAAATAAAGATGTAGGACTAACTAGGGTAACATGGGACGCTTTTTCAAAATCACACCTCCACGAACCAAGTTGACTCGTGCGACACATCACTCATAAAAAGAAGATGAATATAAATACCCTCACTAAATATGATCATTACAGAGCTCGAATAGAAGAGTTACGACAACAGGGAAGCCGTCAGAGGTCTGGTAATTTGTCTGCTGTTCTTAATTGTGCCCCAAAACATTCACTACTTATAAAGTTTTTTTGTAATGAATGCTTACATATTCAAAATTATACAATTTTGAATAGGAACTCAATTACTATTCATATTATATGGAGGTGGAGATATTCGCGATTCAGAACCACTATCTAAAAAAAAAAATGATACGGAACCACACGAACGCTTGATACGAAGGTGCAGCCTACGGAATTTTTTAAATTCCGTATGCTGCTAATCTTTGAATAACAGTAAAAAAAAACAATCGGTATAGCAGAATCGGAAATAACACCTTCTATCAAATGTCAATTCCCAAAAAAAACCACCCGATGGACCAATTCCGATTGCCCCATCACTACTAAATACTATATCATTAGTAAAAATGATGCTTTTTGAGAGGGCATTTTCAAATTAGGAAAGATTTTCAAGGACTGATAACAGAGAGGAAATGAATTGTAAGTCCCACGGACTGAACATACAGGACGGGACTGCAGTCTTGAGTCCTAAAAAAGGGTCAACGCAACACTAACTCTACCCATAAATAAGAGACATCCCATGTGATTATACGCATTTTGAGTAAGGTCTAATCTGAATGTGTAGGCAACATTTTAAAACCTTTTATGTATGTTTTCCATTTACATTCTAAGAAATGTAGGGGGGAAAAGCATCAAGAAAAATAACAGACAAGGTTGTTTTTTTTCCTACCCCGGAATCAACAAACAAAACCAACATGATGATCAAATAAGAAGGAAGTACACATCAAGGTACACTCTGATTTACATACAAACATTACAAATCCATCAGAGTTTAGGGATTGACATTTTTTGTATTTGTTAAAGATTGAAGAAAATCATTCAATTTTTAATGTAGGATGTACAGAGGGAGAGAGAAAAAAACATGGAAGACACAGAATAAATAAATCTTAATAATTAATAACTTTACTTTTATCAAAAGAGATAGATGTGTATCTAATACGCTAATGTAAGTTTGCTTCCAACATACCTTCCCTCAACCCCAACTAAGTAAATAATGGTTGTCGACTTTCATCTGCATAATACTCTTTATACGAGCTGTATTCAAAAAGTAAGGTGACTTTTCAAATTTCGCGGGATTTTTGTTTCTTATTACACTCGCCACAAACATATATTTACTGTTTCAGCTATTGAAATATGTTTAGTTTGCTTGTGAGAGGCATAAAAGTCAGAAGTATCTTGTCTGTTTGTCGATTTTTACTATTCAAAACATGGATTAAAGAATTTGCATCAAATTTTGTGCAAAAAATGAAATTAAGTGCTCCAAAACACTTGAAATATTGACGGTGGCATACGATAAAATGTGATAGGATACATCAAATTGAAAATTCTAGTGATAGTGACGTCATTGTGGTTGGGTGTTTTGGTCAAAATCAGTCTTTCTTGCCCACCAGTTTGCACAATTTTAGGTTTCTATTTTTAGTATACGGAAGATGCTTAGAATTTACAGCCTTATGAATTGATGTATAAAAATAATCCAATTTAATTTAACTATAAATAATAATAGTCTTGATATCGATTCTACCTTTTTTCTAAAAAAATATATTGTCAAAACATGAACATATCAATAAATTATTAAGAAAGGATTTAATTTTAAATTTTTAAAAGACATGATATCCAATTACTCATGTATATATGTATATTGTAAATGTAATTTTATATTATGTATTTACATCTCAATGAATCGTACCTACTAATATCTACATTCTGGTTTCTTCATGTCCGAAGAAATTGGCCTTTAACAAGATCCTGGGAATTCCGGAATGAGATACTAAATTATGATTTTTGTGAATTTTATAACAAGAAAACACACATTTCAAACTAGACTTATCTAAAGAGACTCTAAGGCAGTGGTTCTCAAAACTGTGCGCCCACAGCTTCGTCTGCTGAGCTCTGTAGCAGGCCTCAAATATATATTCTCTCCAGTCCAGTAATGAAAAGCACGCAATTATGGGAAGTTGTATAGCGGCCTCTGACTCACACTTAAGTAACGTAAGTCATGGCCTAATAGCCAATGATCACAGATATAATGGTTTCCGTTTTGAATTAGGTCATTGCTAAAATCAGCTTTAAGATATTAAATTGCTGTTTTGTATACAGTGCGCCAGCAAGTATCTGTAGTAGAGTCAGTGCACTTAGACTGTTTGATGTTTGAGACATATCAATGGAGAAAAAAAAATCACCTAGAAGGGGTAAAATTTTCAAAGTTTGCGCAAAGTTCATCTTTTGACTCGTTTCTTTGTTAGGGATCGGATTTTTGTAAACAAACAGTGCAGTTTTATTATTTTCGCGCTCAACAAAATCTCATCCCTACACAATGTTTTCATAGAAGGTGTGTCAATGAGTGAACATAATTAACATACATTTTTTTCGTTTCATCATTCATTCAACTGTTTTGTCTCCTCTTTACATATAGTCTCTTTAGTCTTATCCAGGCATTTGGGAAAGATCCCAAGTTAGTTCATGATTCATAGGTTAGATGATGAAGTCTTGATTAAATATTCATTTGTTGGATTGTTATAAATGCTTCGTTGTAAATCATTTTTGCTGATCACATCCTCTGTGCTGTACGATATTTCCTGGAAATTTTTCATAGGTGTAAAATCCCATTTAATTTGAGAAAACGGGAGATAATTTCCTTTCCATTCGGGTTCAACGTTTTGTCCATTGAAGAGATTGAAATTATTTCATATTTCGATGTTCAAAAGCATAAACAATTAGTTGCAAAGCAAAACAAATCCCTGCTCTCTTTCATACATTTAATTTGAGAAAACGACAATTGAACGTGATCAACAAATTTCCATTCACGCATTCCAAGTAGTTAAGCGTCTTCAAGACCACTGCCTACGGCGTTTTCAAGTCCGAAACGTTAAAGAAAACAGCTCAGGCCAGTCCTTTCAAGTCCATGAGGTCCCATGTAAGAGATCTCGGGGTTTCACAACAGACTGTCAATAGAGCCTTAAAAAAAGTATTTAGAAAGAACCTTGTGAGGATGGAGAGACCACTTTTGTCGACACCAGAAATGAAAGAAACCCGTCTCCTCCATATTGTATAAAAGTTGTGCCAAGCACTATTGTCAGATGATTTTGTTAAATAAATGTCCTCACAAAACCTCATGTTTCAGTCTTTTACACTTGAGAGATCAAATGTGTATCCCCAGATAAGATCAACCCTGTAAAACGAACATATTGATGCTATCTTCTTACCGACAAATGGGACTCTACTGGACCGCGAACCTACATAAGGACCGACACAACACTACTTTCTGTCAATGGCCCATTCTTTTATTGTGACAATCAATTTTGGCTAGTGCTTTAATTGCAATTTGTGTATTCTTCAAAGAATATTAATGATCTCCAGACTCAATTTCGAAAAAAAATCATTCCTACTTGCTTTTGTGTTGACGGGCCACATATATCCTATTTTTTTCCATATGGGGGAGGGGAAGCCGTACAATTCATTACCATAAGTAAATGACTGTGAGAAAAGTAACGGAAATCCCTACAAAAATATCAAATAATGCCTCTTCCACCTCAACTCAGAACGGAATCTATAAACCCTTCTGATAATAGTGTAAATCAAATAAGACATAGAATGTCCATTTTTTTAATAATATTACAACTATTATTCTTCATCTTAAACCCTTCTTTTGTGTCTCATGAAGAAGAAAAGGGATCCATCTCTCTTTATTCTCATCAATAGCCCCGATACAACACAACGCAACGCCATTCCTCAACTGAATCCCCTCATTTCCATAAAACAACGATTATAATATATAATAAAAATGGATATAGATATCTTATTAGTGAGTAAACATTGTCGCTTTTCATACATATATACAAACACATGTAGGGAAGACGAGGGAAAGTTCCGACTGTCCCTTTTTTTAAACACCAATCAAGCAAGGGAGAATATCAAATTTACATCGCAATGGTATGACACATATAATTATAATGCAGATGATTACATAAAAAAATATTATTGTCAATCTTTCTTCAAAATATTTCAATGGGTTAAACAATGGTTCTCAAACTTTGCCAAAGGTTGATGATTCAACAGTTTCCTACACTTTTTATTCAATATGCACTCCTCCATTCTGAATGACGGCTTCAATACGGGGTGGAACAGAAGCACAGCTAGCCTTGATGAAGTCCAAGGACAAGTTGTTTCACTCCTCCGTGATCACGGCCTTCAGGAGATCGACGTTCGGTTCAGAAGTCTTATTTGTCTTGCCTTCCAAGATGCACCAAAACAGCAAAGTTCAGGGGGTTAACGTAGGGTGAGAAAGAAGGCCAGAAGTCTGCCGGCCAGAAAGCAACCACGTTCTTCCTACGGAAATGCTGCACCTTATTGGAAATGTACTCCGGGGCAGTCTTATTTAAACACATGGTTGTCCCTGGGGAACGTGCTTTTCAACTTTTGAAAGATATGGTACCTGAGGACCTTGTAGTAGATGTCCGTGTTGACTTTCTACTTGGCCTTGAAAAGTAGGGAGATGCCACGACGCCGATGACCATGATCTGAGTTGGATATTTGCCCATGAAGGTTCCCTCGAACTGAGCTCTTTCAAATGTCAAAATCCGCAGCTGTTCACCACAAATTTCAGTTTAAATGTAATTTTTTTTTGAAGAATTATAAAAATCTATAGCTATTCATAGAAAATTAAATTAAATTTCAAATATTACAGTTTTTAGCAAAAAGCAACAATTTCTTAATTATTATTAATTTTTTGAGGGGAGCTAGAGCCCTTTCAGCACCCCCCTGTGGACATCCTTGTTCTTTGGTGAAGAAATATGATACACCATAACTTTTAATACAAAGGGCATAGCTTCAAAAGGGTCTCCAATTTTCTTTGCATAATTTTATTTAATTACACTTCCCATTCAGCATGTTTTTTTTTTAGCCAAAACAGAGCTCTGAAAAGGTTTTTGGGAGTGCATTCCTCGAACCTATAATAACGATCAGTGATTCCTAATGTAAATCTTATTACTATTTTAATCTACTATAAATTGAAATTTAATAATTAAACATCATGAAAAGTCTATTTATTTATTTATTCATCAAAAATATTATTAGAAATTAACTTTTTAAATTTCCGACTCAAATTCGATATTGCAACTGTTCTTTGTTACGGAGAAGACAGATGCAACAATTCAGGAGTAACATTCAAATGTCATTTGTGGGAAAAGTATTGATTGGTATAAACTTTATATAGATTCAAACAATAGTAAACATAAGTGTCTCGTCAACAAAAAATCAATCTAGAATGATTTTTTTTCAAAATAGAGTAAGGATTTGTATTCTTCGACGAATGATCATCAATTTATAGCAACAAATTATTCGTATGAACCTTTGGAGGTACCGCAAATTGCACTTATGAATGATAAATTGATACATTTTATGGTTGAAAGGACCCATATTTGGGTCAATATAGGTCTCTTATAGGTATAAAATAAAGGGTTACAACTATAGCTAAAATCCTCGATAACTTAACTCAGCCCACAAGTTTTACTACAATGCCATTAATTTGTCTATGAAATATTGGACTATATGTATAGGGACTAACGGTAGAGATGACGTCATTTTATTATTGTATGTCACTTCTCTTCATGACGTATGTAACTTTTTCTTCCCTTTGCAGAATTGACCTTGTCAGTGTTTCTAGTTTAGCTGATTTCCAGCTAGATTGAGCTGAAGTTTTACTTGTCTAGGTGGAAAAAATATCATCTAGTTGATGTCTGGAATTCTACCTAATTTTTGCAATATTTTAACCGATTTTCGGTCTACAAATAACCAAAAGAAGACGTTCCTGCATTAATGCATATTCGCTCTGTATGTCATTCAGTACAGCTGACTACTTCGCACACAAGTTCTGATACAATGACCAGGAATGTGGAATTCCTGGTGAGCAAACCTATTACTGGTTTGCTAGATCTTCCCAAAGAAAGCAGGGCCAAAATTAATTTATAGCTAGCCAGACAAGATGGCCACCTATAGCTTCTTTTTAGAATGAATGTGTGACCAATGGTTGGAGGTAAAAACTCATTTTAGTAATACCAACTCTATTGAAAGGTGTAACACATCGGAAATGCTCCACTGGTTCCGACTGTGATAACTACCATCACGGTTATTTGTTATTTTTGAAATCTGCGCTGAATGATTTTCAAAGAGTCAACAAGATTGTCACATCATAGTGATCCTATCAAATTGCTTGAAGACTTTACTCTTTTGGTTGAAAATTTGGTAAATAAAGTTATACTTCCTACCAATCAGCATCGGGTTGATCTTTTCACCTGTAATCTGGAAGAATACCTTGTTTCTAAAATGTCCTTGGGATATGAAGCTTAAAATTTCCTCTCTATTATGACCCATCAGTTGTAGGAGGATCGAGATAAGAACCTCAAAGATCGATGTTCTCAATTTTTGATGAAGTTTATTAAAGAACTTAGAAATAGGCTTTCCGACAATGTGAAAGTATCAAAAACAATGCCCATGTTTAGTGTTGGAAATACTTTGTGTCTGTTGAAAAAGTCCAGAGTACCCTTAGTAAAATAATTGGATTTTCAGACTTCAGAGGACATAAGAAAAATAGAAATTCCATGGTCTCATATAACCCTTATCAAATGGATAGAAACAAAAGACACAGTAACATTTGGGTCGTCTAATCTATTTTATTTTGCTCACTTTAAGTCTGTTGCTTTAACGATACTGAATTTGCCTACTTCCAATGTTGTAGTTGAAAGGGTATTCAGGCAAATGAATGGAATAAAAACCAATTTAAGGAATAAAATAGATCCTGAAACAGTACTTCAAATGCACTACTTCCAGTTATAAGATATGATTTTTCAGCTGTTTTTATTATTATTGAAACCAGCTGATTTTTAGCCAATTGACAATTACATCTAGCTGATTTTGCTTAAATCCACTCGGCAACACTGCACCTTGTATATTCAGTTAAAAGGGTGACTTTATTAAGGTTGTACAATGTATGTACATATAGCTATTTATGGAGTAATATTCAAGTACAATATGAGTCATATTTAAGTTTAAATTGAAAATTGTCTTTCATACTCTATTTCAATCTAGCTCGTGAAGACAGTAAGAACAAAATTAAGTTGATTAAATTATAACTGAAATCTCTCTCAGCCTCAATGATAGTCTCCTCCACCCTCTTCCTGAAGGCCTCATAAACCTTAGTAGTCTTCGGACAATTATAACGCATGCCGCCTTAATCGTGAATCCAACAAAGATCTCACTGACGAGTTGAAGGCAACTTCTTTGACCCTTGTCTAGATGGAATAATGCAAAGGATCAGGTGTGAGGTTGGAGGCGACATCTTCTTGGATAAATTAAAAAGAAGCTTGCCTCTAGACAATCTCTTCCCCTTTGTGGCCATCGTAATGAGATGTTTCTTCCTTCATACTCTTTATTTTGCTCCCAAGTCATCTTTAACGAGCGTAACCTCGCTCACATTCATCTTCTTTGCCATACTGCGAATTTTTCTCACAGGATTTCTAGCAAGGCGGTTTTTGACACACCTAACCATGGCCTTTGCTCTTACTGTTCGTTTCCAGCAATCTTGGAATGGGTCTTTTGGCGTTCGATCATTTCCAGCACAAGAATTCTTTTTCTTCCATTTTGTCGTCTTTGAAGTTACAGACAATAGTTAAAATAAAAATAATTGCAAATGATTATTTAAATATAACGCAACCTCACTTTTGTAGAAATTCCTATCAAAACTTGAGCTGTGAGCATTTAAGTTTTTATAAGTAAACTTAAATATGGCTCATGGACGTATACTCGATGCGCCTTGTGGTTAAAAAATAGTATTGCTTGGAGCACTGCTTTGTACAAATATTGATCACGTGGTCTTTGTTTTAAAACTATGAGTGATTAAGTCAAAAACAAAAAGTGTTGCAACTTCCCGTGTCTCCCTTACATATTCTACATAATATATGTGATGTGACAAGTCATCCTTATCCTCTCTCTGTACTGTCATCAATTAAAAAGCCCTTTTTGATGTACACAATAGCTGAAAGAACATAATGGAAACATTTTGATTATACAAATATATATTTATGTACATAAATAATTTCATTCTTTAGGGAGATACTTTATATTGTATTAAATTAAATTCCTTTTCAACAGGTAAAAGAAATAATAGTAGAAGGGACAGAGAAGGCTATAAAAATAATATAATAAATAATTTTCTTTACTTTGAAAAGATTTAAAAAAATATATTAAATATTTTTTGAGAATCCCTTATTATGAAAAAGCAATAAAATAATATCCAGACACCACTTACAGAGTGCAGCAACTTACATCATGTCGTTATCTTTATTTTATTCCACCATCTTTCATACGAAAATAAACAAAAAAGGGCCCAAAATCCGTTGTGTTTGGGCCTCCCTATGAGTTGGAAAATGGACACATACATTAATAGCTAAAATACAGGATTCCTGGTCTATGATCCGACTCAAGTTCCACCAATTTTGAAGTTCTAGAATTCGGGGGGGGGGGACTCATGGTTTTGGAGCTGTGGTCATTGATGGCTTCATCAAGCCACCACATTTGATGAAGGTAGGATTTAAGATCAACACAACTGCGTACCTTAAGATCAAGTAGGAATTTTGACCTGAACAATGTGGTATATGTGCAAGACTCTGCCCTGTGCTATCTATCCAAGGCAACTCAGGCATTCCTATGTGAAAGAGGTGGAGGATTAAATCTGTCCTAGCAATAATCCAGCTTTGGATATTCTCGATGATCCCAGCTGATAACATAATCAAGGCTGCAACACGATTCAGGCCAAGGATAATAAGGGTTATTGAAGTTGGATGAGGTCACATTAAACTAATCAAAACACAAGATCACTAGCAACAACTTCACATATTTTCATGAGCCTTCTCTGGGGGGAATAAATAATGATAAAAAGTTTACACTGCAGTTACAAATATCCACAGATTGTATTAAATATATAATGCCATGCAGGAACTGTGAAAAAATCAATAATAACAGACTTCATTTGTTCATGGACCGCCCTGCCATCTACAGCCTTATATATTTTCTATCCAAGTGTATGTACATTATCCTTTACGTAATTTTTGTTTATATTTTATAGCCGAAAAAGTATCGAAATATCGATGCTAATTTGGGTACCGGAAACTATTAGTAATTAAACAACCCTAGGACCAAGGTTTTCCAAGACCAGCTATTGTGCGGTGTTGTCCCAGCAGCCTAATCTATACCGCCTTGGCAGTATTTGCTTTTTTGACCGGCACACTGGTCGGCACTCTAAAAATAATAAGGGGAAAAAAAAGGAAGAGAGAAGAAGATTAAACATTAAAAGTTTGAGATGTAATTAAAATGGTCAAGGTCACCGTTAAAAACTCTTAATTGATCATAATTTTAGAACACATTGGAATAAATAGCTCATAAAAGTGTCATTTTGTAGGTATAATGAAGGCACTAAATGCTTATTTTAAAAGACACTGGATCAATGTCATACTATTGACATATTGCAGAAATGAATGCTAGTTTTGAGGGAAAGGTGTGAGTTCTCTACTCAGGGCTCATTCTAGTTATTTGAGGCTTTCTAAAAATATTCAATAAATAAGAAATTAGTAATATAAATAAATCATTTATAAAAAAACTTTTAAAATGGTGTTTTGTGCTTTGAATTTATAATCATTTATTTGTGGTTTTTTATTATTTTTTTTTGGATGTGCAATTCTTTTCTATTCTTATTGCAAATGTTCTTAAAAGTGGTGCATTAATGGAGAAGAAGATAAGAATAGAAAGCTGTCCAGTACTAGTTGTGTATTTTGCATCAAGATTTAATATAAAATACCCTCCTTCAAGTAGTAACATATCTGATATCTCTTCTAGGATTTCCTCTACTTCATATCTGGTTACAATAATGATTTTAATTTATTAATATACATAATGTATTATGATGATATATTCATATCATTACCAAACAAACAAACAAAAACAACAACACAGTCCCATAGTTTTTTTTCAGTTAAAAGAAAGCAAGGAAATACAAGCCCTTACAAATAAAATGCAACAATATTTTAAATTGTGCGTCCTTACTTTATGGAGAAGGGGGAATTTTTCACTCCAGGTTATTTTCCGTGAACAGTTTTCCCTCTTGGAGATTTTGTTACATTACAAACTCGTCCACATTTTGTGTATTTGTTAGTAGACGACCATTAAAAATAGGATCACTAAATAAATACAAAATCAAACAAAAATCCTTGATGTCCATATTTTTTTAATTGATCTTCTAAGCTATGATATTTCTTATCATTATGGATGATGAAAAATTTATAAGTAGAGTTAGGATTTTGGAGCAATTTTTGGGGAAAAATGAGACAAAAAAGATCACTAAAATTTCTAAAAATCTGCACACAAAATATTAAAATTGAGCAACTGGATTTGAAGAAAAATAGAGTTTTATAAGAATAATTTAAAGTAATTAGAGTTGCTTTATATTTATTAATATATTTTGTTTATTATATCGATCAATCCCGATTTCGCTATTTGATGTAAATGTATCTCTCCTTTGTTACAAAATACAAGAGGGATTATTCAACAGTCAGAATCAGGTTCCCTCGCATACCTTATAATTTAATCATAACCTTGAATGCATCATATACATAGTTTTACGCAAAAAAAAAAAAAAAAATAAGCCTAATGAATGAAATTTTTCCCAGCTGAATTTCTCCTCGAAAAAAATTATCCGAGAATCATCAAAAGCTATTGTGTTATTTAACTAAAATCCAAAAAAAAATCTATTTATTTCATACCAACTTAGAAAAATGAGCAATTTTCACACAAAAAAGTTGTTAATGAAAACAATTTGATGAGCGATTGAGCAATCACTGATAAATTCCAAGTCTAGTTATAAGGGTCTAAGGGAGAGTCTCGTTTTTCAGCTTAAAAAAGAAATATCTTGAGTTCAGAACAAGATACAGAATCAATAAAAACACTATTATAATCATAAAAAACCTTGTACATTATTTTTTATTAACGTACTTATAATTTGGTGATTTATTTTGACAAACCAGCGTTTATACTTTATTCAAATCTTAACATATATGCACCTTTTCAACAAACGGTTCACTTGCACAAACCATCGACTAGGGTGTATTATAGGATATTGAAAGGGGTCCTTGATGCTCAAGAAAGCGGTGGCGATAGATTTTGATCAGCCTGCGAAACCTGATGACCGACTTATATTTTGCACATTGCCCACTCTGACGGGCATTTTGCAAAATACACGATTTTCCACATTGCCTGTAAAATATATACACACAAAAAAAATTGTATTTTTTGAAAATAGATATGTCAAAAAATAATCAAACCTTCGGTTTTCCCTAATTTAAAAAGCAATTTACATAGTTTTTATATTTAAAAAAGTAAATAACTAACTGATTTTCGCCTCCAGATATAAATGAATATACATTATACATGTTATAATAGAACTACAGGATATTTGCAATATTTTAATTTAAGAAATGTCTTATTCCTTGCAAAGAAGAAAAAGAAGTAATCAGACTGTGAATAATGTAGGTATATATAATTATAAATGTATAAATCTCACCCTTTTTTTATAAAAGGTATAGGGAGGGGGTTACCAACCAACGAACCATTCCCCCTCTTTCATATAGGTATATGTATTTTTGAGTAAAGATGAATTGGAACAAGGTATTTCAAATATGCGTTTATAATACATTCATAAATTATGATGTGTAAATAAGCTTACTGTTTTTACGTACATTTTTTTACACGAGGGGGCTTGTTCGATATTTAACTATTAGGGGTCTGACTCAGTACAAGAGTGTTTTTTTTTCGGTTCGGTCTGAAGGGATTTTGTCTGTACCGATTTAGACACAATTTTTGGTCTGTAATGCAATCTCAGATTGAAGTACGTCTATTGTTTTTATATCCTGGACCAATGTTTTCGGTCTCAAAAAAAAAACAAAAAAAAAAACGTGGACTCAAGAACATAAAATATTCCCCGTGGAACCATTGTTCTCGATCCATGTGAGAACTTTCTTGCACCTCTCAAGGCCTTCACAGATTCTGTCAGAAGGTGGAAGGGACTCCTCTTGTATGAAGAACATCCCAATTTGTCCATCGTGGCCCTCCTGATGGTACCCTTAGCCATAGAGAACTCGCAGGAGAGGTGAATAATGGATTTCCTGGGGTCTTCTTGTTTTTAGTAAGGATCGGAGTCACTTTTTTTTTTTTTTTTTTTTTTGACTTTGCTACAACTATATTTCCACTTATTATTTTATAAAAGTATTAATTTTTGATCTTATTAAATACAATATTCTGTAATATTATAATCAAATCCTTAGGCAAAAGTGTTCTTGTGCACCTAAATTCATAAATCATAAATTGTACTTTCTCTTCCAATATTTTACCATATAAACTACTCAAAGTTAGGAAGCTGGTGACCACTCTATACTCTTCACCCAAGATAAGGAAGAGACTACCATCCTATAAAGCCCACTGACTATTTGGCCAACTGGTGCTTTAAAGTCAACCCTATCTTTCTTCTTCTTTATCTGATCTAAAAAATGATTTCATTTTGATTTACCCACTAAAAGTGTTCTCAGTCATTTGTTACCATCATTTTAATACAATTTAAAAAACTATCCCAAGGGTAATTTTTATTTTATTTTTGCATTCTTTTATAAATGATAATTTTGTTTGAGATTGTAGGGAGTCAGAAATAAGAGGGGTTAACTAAGGAACGGAAAAATCTCGACTGTCATAAGGGAAAAATAGAGAAAATATATGGTATCTATTCTTCTGCATTTTCATTGTTGACAACTGTTATTTATTATTTAGAGAACTTTTATATATGTACATTGAATTGATAATTTTATCAAAATAAATATATCAATGACAAAGTATGAAATGACCCGAATTCTATACGAGGGCCTTTGATTGAAATTATTTATATAAAAGTCTAAATCTGAAATAAAAATACACTACATCAGTGTTTATTTCAAAAAGACAGCCCCAGTAACTAGTCTTGTGTTATTCTTCATTTATTAAGTCAATTCCAGTCTTAGGACCGATCTTATCAGTCCTTTGGACAATCAGTACTAGAACTGATTATAAAAAGAAGGAATAAAGTTGGGTGACGTCATCAAGGACTGCATTTTATAAGTTTTTAGGATTAATATCCAGGACTAAACTGGATCGGACTGAACTGCAGTCTTCAGTCCTAAATAAGGACTGACATAACAACAGTGGTACCCTGCCTTTAGGGTGGAGGTGGATTTGGTTTAAGCCGGAATCCGAAAGCCCACCGTTCAAACCTCATTTTCCAAGCCCGTAGCTTGAACCTTCCCGCTCGATATTTATTTATAATGTAAAATAATTCCCTTACCACTAATCAATGACGTCATCCTCGAATTGACACCTTATGAAAAATAAATTGAGGATGACTTTATTGGTTATTTATAAGTATTTTACTAACAAATTGGAAGAGATTAATATTTTGGTTATTTCAACCATCATTGACCCAAGGTTTAATGACAGAGAATTCTGGGAGTGAGTGAGCTAACGAAGAGCTATGGAAAAATTAGGATCATAATGGATCAAACTGTATGAAAATGAAGATACAAGAGTCCAAATTACAAATTAAATCCATGCTTAAAATACTTTACATGAATTTTTGAGTTTTTGTGCTATTTTTGATAGAGAAATAGACTCCACGGAGAGAGAGCTTATTTTTAGAATCCTCTTATACCAGAATTGATACCAAAAATTCCTTCTATACTCCACTGCAGTGAAACCTCTACGAAGGGTCAACAAGATTTCCTATTATCTTTCGACTTGCTACAAAATATTTGTCAATATCAGCAACGTTTCTCCCCTCAAAAAGGTTTTTTTTTTTTCAGCTGCATCATATTTTTATAATTGATTTCGATCCGGCATACATTAAACATCTAAAATGTCTACTCAACCAAACTCCAATATTAGAAATTGAAAAAATAGACACCTATTTTTTAGAAATAGAAATTGGAAATTTAATCAAGATGTAATGCTTCAAAATGAATGTAGTTTTATTAAAGTGATTGTGGGGTATTTGACTTCATGAATTAGTGATTGGATGCTGATGTTTCAAATATATTTACTTCTCATGAGTATATATTGAATTATCTTTATTGTATAGATTCTCATATTTTGGCCAGAAAGCTCACGGATTAGCCGAAACGCGATATCTTGTTGCACGACTAAGCCCGAAGCCCTATATTTTCTTCCCTGATTTACCTCTACTTTAGGGGGAAAAAATGAAGAAGATCCAAGGGAAAGTAAAGTTCGATTTCGGACCCGAGTATCACCTCTAATAGTTATATTTATATACATATATTTGCGTATATTGTATAAAACAATAACAAAATTCCAACCACGAAGGATTTTTTTGATCGATGACAAAAGGCTTTCATAATTGTATATTCTATTAAGTAACAATATGTGTTTTATGTAGTGTTGTTAAAGAGATCGTTATTTTTGTATTTAATGTTTGTAGCATATTATCTGCAAGGGTATTATGGATATACATACACCGTATGGAGGAACAAGTCATTGAAATTCACACTTCATATGACGGCCTCCTAGCTGGAATCCCTTCATCTATATTACATATTTATAAAAACATCACACGATTGCATTGCTTTCACTCAATGATGTAATATTTTTTTCTTCTTTTTTGAGGCAAGGATCATCATTCTCCATGTATTAATTATTATGCAGTGTTCATCCCTCACAATTAGACAAGATCTTTCCCATCGATAATTTATACTGTTCTTCTTTCTCCATCTTCTGGAAACACATGTCTCAGTTCCATAAAATAAATATGTATAAGCCTTTAAAGGGATGTTTTAATCATCAATAATCGATGATACGTCATCCACAAGGGACATAACTTCCTTTTTAAATCTATGTAGCCATCTATCTATGTTAGAGTGATCACAATTTTTGAAATGAAATAGTACACACACATTGTCTATATAATCCAAATGAACCACTTTAAAAAGAATATATATATTGTTAATAACTGAGTCAAAATGACCCACAAGACAATCATTGTAACAAAGTCATTTTTTAGGAAATATTATTTGATAGTCCATGCACATTGGCCAGTGAAATTAAAATATGGAGAAACTATATTAGACGAACCATCCACACATTTGCTGAGTGCCCCTGACCAAAAAAACTTCGACTATTTGTATCTCTAAATATGAAAGGTCTCATAAATACAAAGTCAAGTTACTTATTGGCCATTATTCTTTTTTAATTACGTGTGAGAAAGAATTCCCCTCCAAAAACCGAGGCACCTTACTATGTATTTTTAAATTCCAAGGCCTATATTGTCAAAAAACTCACTTTGAGAGGGTCAATCAGAGTAGAAGATCTTAGAGCCATTTTAATAGATGCCACAGGAGAGTTGCTTTTAGTATCAAAATACCGAGAGTCTACGCACAGTAGACAGGACTTTGCCTTTGACATACTGAGGTTCATACCCTCTGAATCAGAACGTCATCTAATGATATTTGAATATATGTTAGGTCATATGTACTAAAAATCCATAAAAATGGGTATATTTGAAATCTAAAACGTATTGTACACACATTATTACATTTTTATTTAAAATGTCCTTTTTACATAAACAAACTATACTAATCATTCAGTGATTTTATCATCATAAACGAGCAACAAACAAAAAGGCATCAGATCTCAGATCTGTTGGAGTTGATGCGATGAAGATTACTGACCTTGTTAAGTTTTCTAGGAGCCTGGTTTTAAAGTTAGTCAAGATGAATAAAAATTAAAATAGAGAAGACCTCTTCAGGATATCAGGAAGTGGAGGGCATAATTCAAAGAGGGATACGCAGTTCTTTTGAAGAATATAAAGAAAGATACACATTAGTCGATGAATCGCCTCGCCAACGACTTCTCTGTGGCTCCTAGGACCATCAAGAGGGCTATAAAGCACAACTTGGGATTAGTTTCTTTCACAAGGTCCTCACACCACCTTCTGACAGAGGGCATGAAAGCCAGGAGGCTGGAGAGGTGCAAGAAAATCCTCACAATGGAGCAAGGCAAATGGGTCAATTGTGATCAAAAGTTGATCAATTCCAAAACCTCTGGAACGACCAGTGGCCTTCAGAAACAAAAAAAGATGTCCAAGGAGTTTACGACACCAAATATCCTACACAAACAGTGGTCCTCGGCGTTGTGGCCTCTGATGGAAAGAAGATGTCTCCGTTCTTTTTCAAGGCTGGACAGAAAATCGGCCAGGAGGCCTACTATGAGGTGCTTAGGAACACCATCTTGCCATAACTGCATACAATTTACACGGAGTGTGGCCTCAGGACGGCACCCCTCTCACACGTCCGCCAAGTGACAAAAGTTCTGTGCAGATAACATGGTTCGATTCTAGTCCAAAGAGATATGGTCCCCTTCCTTACCAGATTTGAACCCACTGTACTTTTCTAAATGGGGTACTTTGAAAATGGAAATCAACAGAACCTCACACCCAAATATAGACTTACTATAATAATAAAGTAATTAGTAATAAATTACTCCATAATGAGGTGGTAGTTATCTTATTCTTTCCAACCATCGAATTATTATTCAATAATTATTGGTAAGTGTTTATAGCGAGCCCTGTACTTTTGCTATAAACCATTTTGCCTAAAGAAATTTTACTTCAAGGATATTTTACCTTAATATATAATACATGAGGTTTATACGTCGTTGTTGTTTTTTTTGGTTGAAATAGATGTTCCTTTTGAATTTTTTAATCAAAATATGTTATTTGTATTTCTATAAAACGCATTAATTGGTTTTCTTCTGTTTGAATAATGAAGGAATTATGATCCTGCCTCATATTATGATTGTTCGTCAATCCATGAGTATTTTCCAATATAAATAATCCATCATGTCTAATGATAATTGATAATAAAAAAGGGATCTGCACTTTTTCCATCCTTGCCGTGTTTGTTTATTTTCTTATTATACTAATTTCAATACGTAATTTGTCCCTGGATCGAGCTCATTAGATAGTGAAATTTCAATAGTAGTTATGATTGAACATTTTGGGGCACAATGCCATAATTATTCCGACAGAAAACAAACATTTAAATGATTTAAAAAGTAAATAACATAACATATTTTGATAAAAAAATCAAAAGGAACCTCAATTAGAAACTAGTGATGGGACAATTAAAAAAAAACCCAATACCGATGCGATTCTAGTAAAAATTCCAAATTCCTATTCTGATTCCAATTTTTTACTATTGTAAATAATAGTTATAAAAAATACAATTTTGCTATCTGGGCGTCCACAGAATTATATATATATATATATTTTTAAAATTTGAAATACAAAATTTGATATTTAAAAATTTTTTGAAATCCACAGCTATCGGCAAAAAATTTATTTTTTTTGCACAAAATTTACAAAAACTACAGATATTCAGGAAAAAATAATTGTTTTGAACAAAAATTTACAAAAACCACAGATGATCACAAAAAAAATAAAAATTTTAGGAAAAAATGTCGCAAATCCTTAGATGTTCTCAAAAAATTTCAAAAATTAAATTTTAATATAAAACTTTTTGAGAAAAATAAAATAAAACACATATCTAACAGTTATTGAAAGAAAAATAATTTTTTTTGGAAAAAATTGGAAAAATTAAATTAAATTAATATTATTATTTTTTTTTTTTTGGGAAGGGGGGGGTTATTTTTTTTTCTTCATAGCTTACAAAAGTAATAAATAAGAATTGGAATCGTAAATTAAACATAATTTTCCTAATGCCGATTCCAGATAAAAACACCCGATTTATCGATTCCGATTAATCGTCCCATCACAAGCAGAAAAATTGACTACTGAGAATAAAACTGTTTTTTTTTGGGGGGGGGGAATAAGAAAAAATTTATATTACATTCACACATTTTAAAAAGGATTTTTTATGATTCATTAAATATCTTCTTTCCACTTCATTGATAGCTGTTTAAAGTATTTTATGTATTTAAATAGTGCTCTTCTATATATATATATATAATGTTCATGTATATTGATTCAAGAGCCTCGTTTGTTTCCTTGCTCTTTCCCCAACGATTCTAAAGACTCCTTGAAAATCTCCTTCCTACCTTCTTCCCTTCAACGCATAAATTATTCATGTCTTAGAAAGATGATGAACCTACTACCTTCATAAATACAAACGTAACCAACAGCAAACATATATGTACTATATGTGTGTAATATTTTGAGAACTTTTTGACTGATGACTCTGTTGTGACAGGCTTCTCGTATTTTTTATTTTTTGTTGTATTTTATCATGGTTCGTAATTGATTTACACCATGATGGGGATAAATACAAAACATATGAATGGACATGTAAATCATATGACCTGCCAGTAATTAAAAAATAAAGATATCCAAAATTGCCTGACAATTTAAAGATTGTTGGGGATGAGAGGAGCCTAGTTGCCATTTAAACAAAATCTTCTTCGTATACGTAGATATAGCAATGACATATGTAGGCCGTAAATACACCAATGCCGAGTCTAACCAGGGCGACCACTTATACCTCTCCAGATAATAATTAGTAGAGTTGTAAAACTAGGACCTGCAGGGATGTAAAAACAAAGATACCAAAAAAAGAACATGAAAGTCATGATAATTGATGATTGTTGGATTTGAGAGCCGTGGATACATTGCATAAGTTTGCCTGCACGTTCTACTTTCCCTTTCTATCTTAAAATTGGAGTTAGCCACAGCGGATAGTTGAAATTCAAATATCACAAACCTTTTAATAAGAAGGAAATACATTTAGAATGCAAAGAATATATTAAATAGGAATAGGAGGAGATAGATCTCGAATTTTTTTGAGATATTGGGACAATTGGACCTGTGGAGGACCATGAAAGTCTATAGAAGATCTCACTATGCGGATGCCGTTGTGAGTTTGTCTCTTATGATGTATTCTCGAGGAAAAGGGAGAGACTGAGAGTCGATCCGTGGACAGAGGGATGAGGCCAGAGGTGTGCACATCTCCTTAAGTAAAGTACTCCGACTTTTTCTTGTATCTACTATGAACCATTACAGTATAATTATAGGATGAACGTGTAAGTATCATGGAGAGGAACTTCTATAACATCATGAAACATTAACTACTGAAACAGAAAATTACTATAAACACAATTAAATAGAAACATACTGTACATGCTCAAATAATATTTTAATCCTACGTGGATCATTTTCGAGCAATTGTGATCGATTCTGTCGAGATCTCTTTCCTCCTATTTGCAAAGTTTTTCCCTTATAATTAAAAGATTGCAATAATTGAATTCCAACATTCCACCATCTCCAATTTCGAAATAGAAAGAGAAAGTATGACATGGGGGTCACACTTATAAAATAGTACCTGAGAGTAGCTTAGCTATCAGTACGTTTTAATAGATTCCTTTCTAGTATAAATGAGAGTAAAAACATAAAAACAAATCTTTTTCCGTGTCCAATAAGTACATATTTGGGCAGGAAACACTCGAATGTAGATCCTAAGTTCTAATACGAGTCTAATAAAATTTGACACTACCAAACCAATATTTAGTAGAGTTGTAAAAATAGGACCTACTCTAGGTTAACAACCGAACCCGAAAATTGTCATAGTAACCCTAACAATTTGAAGGTTGTTGAGGATGAAAGTAGCTTAGCTGTCATGACGTTTAATTAGATTAGCTGAAATCAGCCGTGAGAGTAAGTAAATAAGCCTTCATCCCACTCCTTATCCAGCAAGGATATATGAAGGAATGTTTCTTTAATTCTACTCTCAGTCAAACAAGTACTTATTATTATAACTCCAAAACAAATCGACACTGTAACTATTTTCCATTCATGTGCAAAAACACAGTTTGTACTTAAAAGTTCTCTCCTCAAGAATGAAAGCATAATGATAGCAGCCTTGGGAAATTAAAAAAAAAACACTCTTGAGATGTCCAACCCCAAAATGTGCACCCTAGTTTAAAGGTCATATTTTTTAAAAGTCTAGTTCATGAATATGCTCATGATTGGTAATATTTAAAATTCCGTCTTGATGACGTTATGTGCATTTTCAAATTGTGGATGGAGTGTTTCATATGGTGACAACTCGTATTTGTCCAAAGACTGAGATCCAAAAATAAGGATACACGATTTGAAAACGGTTATATTCATACGGTATTTATTTTTATACGGTCTAAATCAGGGGGTCCCAACGTTTATCCTACCATGTATCCCTTTACCATTTCGTTTTAAATTTTCAAAGCTAAAAAAAAGCCAAGTAAAATAACAAAAATCCAATCAATTTAAATTTTGTTTTTGGGAATTATAACCATACATTCGGTTTTTACCGAATGTAAATCATTTTTCTCCATAATAAACATAACGAGTGGCTTCATGATATTGCTTACTCAATCTTGGTGGTAATCACTTTAGATTTGATGAAAAAAAACCTATGATATATACTATTTCGCCATCACCAAGAGTAGGGAAAAAACCTTGCAGTTCGTCTGCCAATTTTTTCAGGTAGTTTATTATTAATGTTTTAGATGTAACAAATTATATGACTGTGCTGAGCAGTGCACCCCTGAGATAGGAAAATGCACTCCCAATTTTATATGTACCCCAGGTTGGGAAACAATGGTCTAGATTTAAATATAAGTTCAAATCGGTCTAGTAAAAATAACTTAAGACCCAATCGAAAAAAAAAAAAAAAACCCAACTTCCAACAATTTATTCAAATTATATTTTAGAACATCTAATTATTTTCCATTTATGAGCTTTAATTTTTTCTCAGACCTCTACTCAAGGTTTTTATATCTATTACTTGCAGAGATGCATATTTGTATTAATCATAATTATGAAGAATCAAAATACCTCATTATTTCTCTTGTAGATGAAGAAAAGACTCCAGTACTCATTGGAGATGCCCTCCAAAACTTTACAGCTCGCGTGGGGAATGATGTTACCTTTGGATGTTCAGTCAAACATTTAGGATCATATCGGGTATGCAGTTTATTTTTATGAATAATAAAAATGTCAATTCATTATTTTTTTTTAAATAGGTGGCTTGGCTCCATTCTGTGAAGGGCACACTTGCCGTTCATCCTCACGTCATTACTCATAATAATCGCATATCTGTGAGTCATGACAATCGTGAAACATATTTCCTCCAATTGAAGAACGTCAAGGAGTCGGATGCTGGAAATTACATTTGTCAATTAAACACTGGGCCGCCCATATCGATTCGGGGAGCTTTACACGTCGTAGGTATGGTGTAAAATTAATTGTACCTGTAGAGGTGATACCTTGACCCACTCATAGGACTATCATAACTATGTACTCTAAGGTTATTACACTTAAATTGCTTTCATTTTGATAGCTTGTCACTCTACTTGCCAAATTGTTGAAGAATTTGATTTTGATCTACTTGCAGTACAATACGTACAGGTCGTTTAATTCAGTATACATTTTAATTTAGAACTGATACATATTATCATATATAGATGAAAATGATATTATCTGTCGGTGTGTAAAAAAAAAAAAAAAATGAAACCTTAAATTAATGTTGACACTCTCGCAGTTAGATTTTTTTTTGGAGGACAACAGCATAGCTGTAATGAAGTTTCATTAAATTAACTGCGATCAGCTTCAAGAATAAGGAAATAAGCACAAATCGAACTCTGTATCTAGCAATGATAAATGAAGGAATTATTTCATTGTCGATCCTCAATTCTACTTCAAGCTCAACAATGACTTGGGCTTATAACTCAAAACAAATTATCCGTGTTACTTTTTGTCTTTTACGCAGTACTGAACACTTTATACTACTTATGTGGTCTTCCTATAAAAATAACGATAACAGTTTTGGAAATCGGTAGCATTTTTAAAACCACCGGTTTTTTTTTTGGTTTTTTTTTAGTTGACAAACTAAAGTTTTTATTCTTTTATTCAATTTTTATCTCATTCTTGAGGACTGAACTGCCTTTTTTGCTACGTACAACTATATTAAAAAACTGAATTCAACTTATAAAAGACCTGAGTTGTGGAGTTGTAATTGTAAATCTTTGTTGGACTCGGATTACAATTGAGGATCGACATTTTTGCTTATATCTTTATTCATTTCCTTCTTCCGTCCCTCCTCGTCACAAATAATTTTAGCTGACGGTGTGATTAGAGTTTTTGGCCGTCCTTTACGTGTGTCATCCTCTAGGGAGGTACGACCACGTTTAAATTCAGCTGTTCACTTTTTAAAAGTTGACATGGAAGGAGGAGAGTCCCCGTAAACTTTTGACAAATTTGAATGAATTTCCTTAGGGGTTAATCCATCTAAAACGAAGAATGTTATAACAGTACGATATTAAATTGTATCAATTTTAACAAAAAACAACAACACCGATATGGGTTTACTGAAACAGTTTGTGTAAACAAACTATTTATGGAAACCATTTGAATGTAGTCATAAAAAGCTATGTCCCTTGTACCTAAAAGGAAGCATTATACTTTGCCGATTTCAGCACCATCTATGTGTCAGAAAGGTAACTTTTCACCTTACCCTTGTATAGGGAATAGTTTTGAATTATACAACATATGCATAGATTTAGGCACTACAATCGTTTGAAGATAACAGGGTCAGTTAAGAAATACAAGTATGCTGCCGTACAATAACTACTTACATTGTCATGATAATTCAAAAATTGTAGCAATCATCATTCTAGGAACACATTTTCCGCACGAATGATTTCTTAATAAATATCCACTGCTTCGCCCTATGTATGATTACCATGCTATGTTTTAATACGTTCTTCTTAAAAAAAGGAACTACATTAATTTTTATTTACTTGACTACCCATAAGTCAAAAAGACTTGATTTCCCCTCCCTCATGACCCTGATTAACAATCTCTTGATATATCCTCCACAGTTCCACCAGACATTGTAGACGATGAATCCAGCTCTGAGATCATTGCAACAGAGGGAACACGCGTGGAACTCATTTGCAAGGCAAAGGGTAATCCAGCTCCACTCATTTCATGGAAGCGAGAGGACCAAAAGAAAATCATTCTCTGCAATGATAAGCTCTTTCTGGGAGAGCAAAGGCGGAACCTGAACTGGAATAAAAAGTGTCGGGAAAGTAAGTTGACTCAATATATATCATATTCTATCATAAACCATTTGGGATTCTTTTTCAGTTGATTTTTACAAGGGATCCACTCTAGTTTTGCCAGAGGTGAGTCGCTTTGACTCAGGGAATTACTTGTGCCTTGCCTCAAATGGAGTTCCACCCATTGTCAGCAAACGAGTCAAAGTCCATGTGGAATGTACGTATTATATCATATACATCTTAATAAAAATCCTTTACACTTGCTTGCTTGCGTTCGTGGTAAGATAAGGGATCTTGCGGTTCCTATGTACAAGAAACGAATATATATATTCAGAATCGAATTACATTTCCTTATTTTTTTGATAAATCTTTTCCCTATTTTCAAATATATATTTGCTTGATTGTATGTATGTATGTAGAATATGTAGGAACGTTTCGGCTCTTCTTAGTAAATAGGACTCTTTCAAATAACGCTTAATTACTCCTAAAGAAAATAAAGACCTTTCCGTGAAGGAGAAAGGAATTGGAATAAGAAAAAAATAAAAAAAAAAAAAGCAAACGAAGAAAAACTTGATTAACTTCTTGTAAATAATAGAACTAAAAAAGTTAAATAAGTGTAAATAATCCCAAAGTTTGACCAAAAATGTTTGTCTTCTACTACATCAAGGTTTTTTTTAATTAAGTAGAGTAGTGGATGTACGTACCGTCTACCAACTATTTATTAGTGTTGGATCGGTCCCAGGACCGTGCTTCTAATCAGTCTTTTCTCTCACCCACTTTTCAGTATTTATTTCTAGTATGTTCAATCTTTTTCTCAAATTCAACCGTCATAGGACCAATTAGTCGATACTTTGGCCCTTGTTAGCACGGAAGTCTTACCCGACTAACACAAAAATATACAATCAATTTTGTTGTCAACTGTGGATGTGTCTCCTTATTTTCGCCTAATCAGTATTTTGAACGTTGATTGGTTGAAATGAAATAAGTTTTTTTATGCTGTGAGCACTTCTTAACAAGTATTGAATTGCACATAATTGGTCAACTACCAACTGATTTTGTCCTTTACCAGGTTTTTTTTCTTCCTGTGAATGGTTGCGTGACACAATAAAGATTACAACTTGCTAGATCCTTTCATACTAGAGTATTATGTGGCTAAATAGACGAAATTAATTCAAGAACTTTTTATAAATCAATATCCTGCAGGCCTGTGACTACCATAGGGAGGGTATATGGAAGGTTGCTAGACACTAGACTAAAATCTTGTGAACAAGTTTTGTCAAAAAGGTAACGTGTATACTGTCAAAGTTTCAAATTATCACTATTCATTGCTTTCATTTTTCTTTAAGTGTGTCTTTTTAAAAAAAAATATTATGTCAAAGTTTAGTCAAAATTACCCTCCCCCCTCAAAGAGAAAGTCTAGTTAGGACCCCTGTCTTTGTTATTTAGTTATCACAGTTATTGAGGAAATTTAAACAGCTGAAATGTCTGAAATACCGATAAAGATACCTTCTAGTACCTATAAGTTAATCAGGACTGGACTGTAGTCTTCATAGTTTTTTTTAATGACTAACACTACTAATTATTTAAATGAAGAACACTGCCTTTTCCTAGCTGTAGATGTTATAATAGTGAATAGTTGGCTCTTTACCAACTGAATTTGGGCCTTTTTTCTGATTTCTTTTTGCAAGAAAAGATACGTGACACAATAATGGTAACCACGTGACAATCATTTGAAAATTTCCTTATTAAAAAATTGGCGTAAGGGATAAAAACTGTTTTTGTGGTAAGATAATTTCAATTAATATAATGAATTCAGTACAAAATCAGACTCACATGGCCGTGATTACATGGAGGATTACAAGATCATATCTTTATATATATTTTTTTTGTAGATGACATTTTTGTTTATTTTTATTTTTCTATGAAAAATTATGAATGAAATTTTTTGGTTTTAGATTAAATTAAATTTGACACTTTTTTATAAAATGTATATTTGTCTTTTTTTATTTGTCAAAATTTTGTTAAGTTATTCTGGATGCCTGAATATAGTTTTGAATTTTTTAAGCCTCTCAA
The DNA here is from genome assembly GCF_016086655.4 of Lepeophtheirus salmonis. NCBI lineage: Eukaryota > Metazoa > Arthropoda > Copepoda > Siphonostomatoida > Caligidae > Lepeophtheirus > Lepeophtheirus salmonis. The sequence goes on from NC_052140.2 coordinate 1,234,409, forward strand.
CCTCATACAACTTTGTCAACAGGTACAAACTGGTTCTAGGCCTTTTCTTATTATTCTTTTGGAAAACGGATAGGGTGAGTGATACCAGGTGTGTCGTTAGCCTCTCAAGCCCTCCCAAAAAAAAAAAAAAAAAAAAGATCATATATATAATAAACCAATTTACATAAGCGATTGTGTTAAGGTTTTGATATTTATTGAAGTTTAGCAATACCCCTGAGTGATAAAATTAAAATGGCTCTAGTCTTCATTTCTTATTTCTTCCTCCTTCAATATTTAAATAAATATTTAGATTCCCTCAAATGGAGCCTTTCCCATAAAAGAGTCAAGTGTCATTTACTTAGTTAAATTGATGTCTTTTTTTGGAAGGAGATCACATCCTGATAACGAATAAGGGAATCAATATTATCTTTTTTATTTATTTATTCCTATAGTTCCTCCAAATATGTGGATAAGTCATCAACTTATTGGTGTAGAAGTGGGTGGAACGGCAGTTTTAGAGTGCCTCACGGCCGCACATCCCAGTTCTATCAACTACTGGAAAAAAGAGTCTGCCGAAGGGAAGGACTTTATAGCAAAGTATGTCATTAAATATATTGTTTGTCCGCCTAACAAATGAAGGAAACTCTTTTTAACATATAGTAAGGATCGCTACGTGTTGCAAAATGTGGAGGGGAAGCCCTCTTACTACAATGTTCAAATGAAAATGATGATTTTCAATGTGACAAAAAAGGACTTTGGAAACTACACGTGTCATGCAAGAAACCCACAAGGAGAAACGAGTGGTAAAATAGTTCTTTATGGTAAGGGTACATTCCTATGTGGAGTGAGGGTTGAGAGTCTTTTATTATTATTATGCATATCTAAAATATTCAAGCGGTTAAACCCTTTTCAATCAAATGGTTGTTATTTTTTCTTTTTCCTCATGACAAATTAAGGATAGAGTCCCCTTTCTCTTCCTTTTGCTCCGTTTTTCTCCCTCCTTTTGCATAGACTGAGGGATAAGGAATGGTTATAACATTAATTTCATATTTTACAAGAAGATTTTCTCCACTTAGAATACAGGGAGCATACATTCGTTTGTATGTATGTATCTGAGGGAATTCAATTAAATGATCACCCCCTCCTTTCCTTCCTTCCCAAGTGACTTCTATTCATGTGTAGGAACGGATAAATGATTTGGGATCCATTTAACAAAAACAGAACAATATTGCCTCATAGCCAATCCAACCTTTTCCCTAAGTTATTTACTTTAAAAAAAAAAAAATTGTCCAGATGTAATTAGATTTGCCGTAAAGTCATTTGTTAGTATATTCACTGCCTGACAATTTGATCTAAGAAATAACAACGAAAAAATGAAGGATATCTCATTTTTTACTGGGTGGTCCATTGAAATTTGAACAACAACTACTTCAATAAATAATGAAGATACGTTACAAAACAAAACAAATCTGAGCTCTTTAGCTTATGATCTAGTCCAAAAAATGACACTTGAACAGGATCGACGAATTTTCATTCTTCAAGCAGTTGGGTGTCTTCAGGACCACTGACTACGCCGTCAATTTAGTCCTATACGTTATAAAGGATGAAGAGTTCTCTCAAAAAAGCTAAACTTGACCGGAGGAGTTAAAAAAGAGCCCAGACCAATCCCCTCAAGTCCAAGAGGGTCATGCAAGAGATCTTGGGGTTTAGTGTAAGACTCTCCAGAGAGCTATTTGCTACACAGAAAAATAATTAATAAGAATATATTTATGATAGAAATTGACGAATATTCGTTCAATTTGTAGAAACATCATTCTAGCTTGCTTATGTGTTGACAGGCCACATATATCAAATATCAATTGATAGACAAACTGTAAAATTAATTGTGGAATTAAACGTCATTTATAATCTTTTTGGATGTATACTTTCAAAATCCGCCAAAGTATGTAATTATTATAAAAAGTTGGGGTACTTTAATTTCAACTTTCTGTGTTCGCTCTTTCCAATTTAAAGATAGAAAAAAAAATTAAAGTGTGGGCAAAAGGATAAACCATACCCATCTAGTCTCCTCTTATGTCGATACAATTTACATATATCAAATACTCTAAATCATGGGTGATTCCTCAACTCTTTTTATCGCTACACATTCCAAATTATTGGTTGTAAACTATTTATATTTTTTTTGTATTCCAGAGATTCAATCGACGACTGTGCCAACAACGACGTTATATAGTTCGGCTCAAGGTATGCATGTACAATACATTTTTCTTCAAAAAATTTAATATTTGAAATTAAATTATTAAATTTTTTTTTCAAAAATTTAGCTATAAATTTTTGAAATTTTTCTCGAAAAAATTATTATTTTAAAAAAGAAATTTTGAATTTTTTTCCATTTTTTTTGAACAAGTGTGGATTTTTGATTTTTTTTATTAAATTTAATTTTTTGTGAATAACTATTTTCCAAAAATATGATATTTGAAATGTAATTTTAAAAAAAAATTTCACCATAAGTTTAACCCCCTCTCTCCCTTAAAAAAAAAGTTATATATATATAATCCATCAGACGCCCCTGATACCTTAAAAAAAAGTATAAACAACTATAAACGTAAATTTAAGAACTTCTTCATTGATATTACGTTACTAGATAGTGCCATCTATGTTCATTTTGTGAAAATATTGAAAATAATTATTTAATGCCTTTTAAAAAATGGGGATTTTACTTTGTATTTGAGGTATTATATGGTTCGTAAAGTCCACGGCTTAACGCAGAAAACATGTTTTTTTTTCGTTCAAAACTCTTGTTTTTTTAAACTATTTTTATTATTATTTTTTAATTCACCTTATGGAGCGGAGCCCCCATAATCCTTTTCAAGGCATTGATTAGTTTAAATGGTATTTTTCCCATTAAGGAGCAGTGTAACAGTAAAACACAAAACCTCTTTTTGATCCATTCTAAATAATAGAAGTAGCATCAGACATAGCAGAATAATTCAAAAACTAAATGACAAACTATCCTGAAATTTTGACAGCTGTCTTTTCAACGTTGATACTAATTGAAAATGAGCTGAATTAAAAAAACACCGCCATCTATGTGTAAAGTCCGGGACTTCTAAACCCAATGTGTTATTTAAGACTTTATCCCTGAGATGAACAGATGGTCCTATTTAAAATATTTATATATGTATTTATGACTTTTTCAGGACTTGATGCCTCCATGAACTATGAAGATCAATCAGTAGACTATATCAGTAATTTAGAGATACCTGAAATGAGGAAAAACGGAAAAGATTCGAGACGCAAGGAGGGACTATCCGGAGAGGAACGAAATGAGAGGATATCAGAGTACAATTTTAATACTATTCATAATAAAAATGGTAAGTTGTAATTCTAAAGATAAGTTTCCACATCTATCCTACGTGTAGTCTACACGTAAACAACGTGTTTGGAATTGAGCAACTTATACCTATGGACTTTATGAATTATAATCTTAAAACCTCAAAAATAAATTATTTCTGTGATTTTAAATCTTGATTGTTTGTAAATATGGCAGACAAATTTCCATTTTTTTTTTTACTGTAAGACTCTCAAAAAATTTCCCGCTCAAAATAAAGAGGTTCTGTGATTAAAAAGATTTCTTGTTTGAAGGAGAAAAAATGCCACACCATTAAACATGATTAAATTTTGGATGTACATTATTTTGTGACTTTTCCTCTATCCAAAGTCATTTGTCATTGTTAGGGGTTGGATTATCGTAGAGAAAAATTACAGTTTTATTATCCACGTACTCTACAAAATTTGCATCCCTCGTCTTTTTTATTTTAACGAGGGATTGTGAATGTTGGGGGCATACTTTTTTATTTTATTATTATTTCACCCACCTTCCACGTCGAGCTTTTTTGTTCACTTGCAACTTCGACTATAAGCAAAATTGGAAAAAAAAAACAGCAAAAAAAAACAAACATAACGTGCGGTTAGTGCAAAAATGTTTTTTTAATGTGTATTGAATCAGTTTTGACGGCTGTTGTTTTATTCTCATGAGCCTCAACATCTGGGAATGAATAGTTTCCCTAACACAAAAATTCAAAATGCTAATTAATTTGGAAAACAATTAATTATGACGTTTTTACACAGTACATTTTATCGTTAGATACTGATACGTCGATTTTGTACGTACTTTTTCTATTTTATGGGTTTTGCAATATAGCTGGTGCAAAATTGACCGAGCTGTCAATTTTGCAATGGCAATTTTTGAGGCACTGACCGTTAAGTCACTGTGCACTGTTAGAATCAACCTTAAAACATGGCACTCATAAAATTGTATTTATAAAAATTTGTTTTGTATGACTTATAAGATCAGAAAAAACTATAAAATAAAAAAATATGGTTTGGATATTTACGTCACTTTTTGGCAACAATTAATTATTGCGAGTTGATTTATTGTTTACATATTGCCATAAAGAAAGAAATATTACTTTATCAATGGATATTGTATACAGAATACATTCAAGTGAAGTATGTGATTAATAAAAATTAATATTATCTTTAGAAGTTCATATTACGTAGAGTCAGCTGCTCTAAATAATACAAGAGGTAACTTATCAATTTATGGGAAAGAATAAAACATAGGATGTTTGTTTATCTAAAAATAAACCTAGCCGTTTTCTTTAGAGTTTCTTTTATCATAAGACAATATTAAACCGCATAACCTCTTCGTTTTGAAAGAGAAAGTTGCTGAGATTTGAAACCCATTCTATCATGCGTAAATACACAATTTATTTCCAAGAACTTTGCATATTATAATCTTCAAGCCTCCCCAACTCTCCCTTTCTAAAGGAAAAAGTTATGTGATCTATACATAGAGACAAAAAAAGAAGTTGACGCTATCCTAGTTGACCAAAACATTCAAATTGTTGTAGTAATAAATATATTTATTGACAATATAGAGGGCGCTTTATATATATGCTTGCATAATTTTATATTTAATTGTATTTTGTTAATGGAACTCTTCAGGAATCAATCAATATATGATTGATTGATTCCATACAAGATCTAGAGTGATTGAAGTGTAAATAACTATATTTTCCATTGTTTTGGTCAACAAACTTTCGGCTTCAAATATAATCTCTTACTTTTGCACAGGGTACAGTGGCAACCACAGTATTCTGTTTAGGGAAGGACTTGGTTTTTGCAATTTTTTTCGAAGAAAAATAAAAAAATTAAATTTTTTGGAAAGAAAATTTCAAAAACCACAAAAAATTTAATTTTTAGAAAAGGAATTTCAAAAATCCATAGCTAATGACAGAAAATTTAATTTTTAGAAAAGGAATTTCAAAAATCCATAGCTAATGACAGAAATTTAAATTTTTGGGAAAAAAATTTGAAAAAATAATTTTTTGAGATGTTTTCTATTAGAGGGCAAAAATTCCTTAATTTGGAAGGAGGCTATAGCCCCTCTAGTCCATCCTCTTTAGACGTCCCTGGAGTAAGCACTCTATGTATTTTAACTCCATCAATCTAAACCGTTTCTATTTTTTTTTTTTTGGGGGAAATCTCATGTTAGTAATTTTCGTACTTCTAGGATTGAATTTACCATGGCATTGTCTCTCCCCCAAACAAAGCATATTTTAAATCACAGAACCTCTTTATTTGCTGAGTAATTTGGAGGTAAACACATGATAGATGTGATAACTTGCCTTAAAGGTGAGTTTCTACTTCCATCGTAATATAACACATTGATCAATAAGTTCCTGGCCTAGATACCTTATGACGCCACTAACAAAATATTTTTCGGAAGTACAAACATTAAAAAGGTTACTGTCAAAATTTCGTGCCGTTTGGTTTATTATTTATCGAGTTACAGTGGTTTAAGTGACGCTATTTTTGTGATTCTTAAAAATGATGGATTCAAAGCAATTTCCTGTGTTGATTTATCATTGCTTTTTGATGGGAAAAACACCGTTCACGCCCAAGCTTGGCTTGAAAAATGTTATCCGGACTCTGCTCCATCGAAAACAACGATGGTTTGCCGATTTCAAACGTGGTTATACGGACACAGATGATGCTGAATGCCCTGGTCGTTCAAATGAGGCGGTTCTTCCGGAAAACATTGGGGAAGAAACCGTTGAAAATCATCATGGGCAATCGCAAAGTGAAGTTGCCAGAAATAGCTAACACTCTGAAGTTATCAAAAGGTAGTGTTCACACCATCATACACGAAAATTTGTGTATGAAAAGCTGTTTTCCAAATGGATGCCGCGTTTGCTCACACCAGAGCAAAAACCACAACGAGAAGATGATTCAATGAGCTGTTTGGAGATGTTCACACGAAATAAGAAGGATTTTTTGCGTCGATACATCCCAATGGATGAAACATTGACTCGCCACTTCACTCCAGAATCAAAACGGCAGTCTTCTGAGGGGTGTGCAAACGGAGAAAGCCGTCCAAAGACTCAAACATTGGCTGGGAAGTCCATGGCCTCTGTATTTTGGGATTCAGATGGAATTTTATTCATTGACTACTTGGAGCATGGAAAAACAATCAATAGCGACTATTATATCGGTTTGTTGGATCGTTTAAAGACCCAAATTACCCAGAAAAAACCTCATTTGAAGAAGAAAAAGGTCCTCTTTCACCAAGACACTAGACCGTGTCAACAGTCAATAAAAACAGCAACAAAATTGATCGAATTGCTACTGCACTCACCATATTCTCCAGATCTGGCCGTACAGCGACTATTGGCTCTTCGCAGAACTCAAAGAGATGCTCCGATGAGGAAGTGATTGTCGAAACTGAATCATATTTTGAAGGTATCGATAAATCGTTCAATCAAAAAGCTAGAGAAACGTTGGAATGATTGTATTGTTCTAAAAGAAGATCATATTGATGCATAAAAATGAATAATTTTGGTAAAAAAAAGTTGTTTTCCTATCTAGGGCCGGGACTTATTGACCAATGTGTTATATTAGAATCTTCAAGCCTCAAAATTCTCCTTATCAAAATGTAGACGTTTGGTGGTTACGAAAAATGTTATTTTCATGTGTGTGTCAATTTTTTTCAAAAAAAAGCTTATTTAGGGGAGAGAAAAGGCCACTTAAGTAATTTTCATGTTTCCAAAACTAGAAACAAATATTTTAAATCATAGAACCTCGCTATTTTGACAAGGAGAGTTGTGTATTATAATTTATTTGTATTAATTTTGCATTTATGCAACAATTCTCCCTTTCAAAATAAAAGAGTTCCGTGATTAGAAATACGTTTATTTTGGGGGATAGAAAATCCCCTGAAGGGCGAAACTAAACAATGTTGAATTTCCTCCCCATCCAAAAACAACAACCATAAAATCACGGAACCTCTTTACTTTGAAAAGGAAAAATTGTAGAGTTTTGAAGATAGAAGTGGAAACTTATATTTACTCCCTATTTTTAGTATATATATATATCTCTCTCTTCATTCTAGATCACAAACTTTATTCATCCGCGTCATCCGACGTTCTTTTTGGTGATAGGACTTTTTCAATGGTTATAGTTCATATGAATGCATTTTTCATTACGTGTAGAAGTTATCAGTTAATAGGCCTTGGATAGGAGACAGAAAATCTCCTTCCCTATTTCGAATACATACATATTTTTTCCTCTCCTTTTGTTATGTTCTTTATATTGCTGTATTCCATACTTTCTTTAAGAACGTCATGTTCAATACACTTTGAATCTTTTTACATTATGAGATAGTTGAAGAAATATACAATAATTTACTAACAGTCTGATTTATTTCCGGATTTATTCATACCAAGGATGAGTACTGGGCAAGAAAAACAGATCTTCCTTGTATTTCCAAATGACCTTGGTCTCGACGACTGGGTGAACTTAGGAGTGGGCTGTCTGAGGCAAAATTTTATTTTAATTGAGGATGTTTTTTTTTAGATTTCAAATATTTTATATAGACATATTGTGAAAAATATTATGTAATTGCCTCATAACCAAGGTGAGTAAGACCCTTTTATGCGGCCTTTTTTTATTCGTGATACAATATTATCTACATATATTCCCTCTACTATAATGGATAGATACACTATCTACAAACTCTGGTAAAAATATAATTTTATAGCTGATGCGTCCATTATTTTGGCAGATTCTAGAAAAATTAGAATAGTATATTCAATGAACATAATTTTTTGATAAATTCGATCTACTTTTAGAGGAGAAAACGATTCACAAGTCGTTCAGCCTCTACATAGAAAAGCAATTCACTTAACTTGGTTACTAGTCTAATATGTATATGGACTGCCTTTCATATTTCAAAGATCTCTTAGCGAAGTCACCTCTTTCATATTCAAGATTGCAATGCCATTTCTTAACTGTGTTGAAATTTCAAATAAGTAAGTACTGTGTAAAAAGTTTTTAGATAGTTTAGCTACCGATTATACAAGTTGAGATATAGATGATATTGTCTCACGAGTAACAAAGGGATGCAGTCGCATAAAATAGGCTTTCTCACCTTGGTTATGAGGCCCATGCTATTTTTTGTTTTTTTGTCATCATATTTGGAAGCTTAAAAAAAAAATGCCAAAATTACAATCTATAAAATGACCCTTTATACTCGTAAAATATACAAAAAAGTATATATGTACATATAGTGATGAAAATCCTGTGAACATGTGGAATTTTAAAAAAGAAAAAGAAAATTAAGATGGTATCCCTGACAATTTGAAGAATGTTTTGAAGGAGAGCACCTTAGTTGTCACGACCTTTCATTATATCTGCCTTAATTAGCTATGACAAGGGATGAATGAGAGAAGGAAATAAACCAGGACATTGGCAAGAATTACTCCGATGTCGATCTTCCACTCTACTCTGAGTCTAACAAGTACTTACAATTATAACTCTGCAACAAATCCTCAGGGTTACACTCTGTCTTTTATGAGGAAACACGAACGTTCAATCAGGTTTTGAATATAATTAAATATATTTAGAAGCTGATGTTCATTACTCAGGAATTAAATAACAATGACCACTGCTAAGGAACAGAAAATTCATACTTGGGATTACCAATTCCAAAAACATGGGCTAACTAAAAAATTCACAGGATTTATATAACTGATAATGATCAGAATCCAGTTTTGGATTAAATGAATACAACACACCTTGAATTTAAAAATAAAAATAAAAATCTACAAAGAAGCTTCACTTTTTATTCATATAGTCAAACCTCGAACTAAGAGAAAAATGTATGTAATATTATTCGACATTTTTAGTCATGGGGGGTTCTTGTATCAATGAGCGCTTAGTTGATTGACCTTTTTTGACTGGAAAACTAACTTTCAGTTCCAGATAGCTCTCATCTTCAATTCCTACAAAATAATAGGGGCTAAAAACCATATTTTTATAGTAATTTCAATACAAAATAATTTGTACTTTTACAATTTTCATTTTTTTATTTTTTTTTATTTTTTCAATACCTATTTGTCTTTTATGAAAAAAATGTTATTTGTTTAAATTACTCTAATAATTTTCAAAAAAGTTTTTTTCCTTAAATTTGGAATTTCTAAAATAATTTTTTTTTGTCCATATCGTCAAAAAAAAAGAAGCCATCATTCATCATTATATAACTTACCCCCAGCTAATACATTCTGTCGACAGTGCTAATTATCCAAAATGATCTTTAAATTACTTATTAACTAAAGCTCCCATAAACTGAACACATAAAGGGGGTTTTGTATAAGTTAATTGAGTTTTAGTTGCACATAAGTTTAATGAAAATGCTTCACCATACTTAAAGCTTATAGCTTTAAACTCGAATTCAAAGACTCAAAAACTGATTTGGAGATATAAAAAATGACTTATCAGCAGGGCAGAGATTGAGATTTTACTTGCTGCTCGGGTCAGACTGGGATTTTCTTAGATGGTGACTAATGTTGTATTTGGGTCTCAAGATTCAAGACCTTTATCAATTTTAGTGGAACGAACTAATGCGGTTCTTTAATGTTGTACTACTACCTTGACTGTTCTTTGAAGAAAAATTCGGTCCAAATTGGTCCCCGAACTAAAAATCAGTTTATCTCAGTCTTAAAGAAATTGATCATATTGAAAACTCGGTATAGACAAACTATATAAATGAATTATTGATGACGTCATACGTGTTTTAAAATTGTAAAAAACGCGACAGTAACGTCATATTAAGTTTAATGTGTTAAACAAATCAGAATGAAAATCTTTCTATCGATGTAAACCGAAAAAAATTGGTTCACAATTTGAAAAGGATTTCATTTTAGTCTAGGGTCTAATTGATCTATAAAAAAACTTATACAAGACCAAACTGTAACAAAAAATCGGTTATTCACCGAGTATCAAACCGAATTGTTACTTCAGACTCGAATTAAACTTGAAGTGATCAGACTCAAGATTTGACTCGGATTCGTAAAAAATATTCGTCAACAGTTCTACTTAAAAACTTACTGTAGGAAAAACCGAATGAACATTACGAACATATATTTATGTACAAATGGCTTATTAGACCTATGTTATAATTAATGATGTTGTCATTTTATGATATTATATGACTTTGAATCCTCAATAGCGTTACAAGTTAATTATCCTTAACTTGTAATTTTGGAGCGTATAAAATTATAAATTCATTAAAGTAATATAATTTTTGAATTTTCAAACCAAAATAAATTTGAAATTATGCAATTTATATATAATGCACTTACATATTTGTAGAGGGAAAAAAATATTAACTGTCAAATGTCAGAGCCTGTCGTTTATTTAAGTCGAAAAATAAAATTATATTTGACAAATATATGAATGTTATTTTTTTCAATTTGTAACATCGCATTCAGCCGCAATTTATTCAGACTCAATTAAAATTATAGTTTAATCTAACCTATGAATAATTATAACTAATTAAAAATATAATATACATATTTCACTATTCTTGAAAATCTAGGATTCAGAGGGATCAAAAGGCCTCCACCCATCGTCGGATGCTTGTAGATCTAATGTCTTATCATTAATATGACTCTTATTAAGGTTTTTGAATAGAAGAGAGGCTGAGTTTTCCAAAACTGGAGTCCATTCCGGATCCTCTTGGCTACTATTACTTGCCAGATAAAATTGATTTATAGGTTTTTGATGTGGAAATGTGTCTTTTTGAAGAGGAGGTGGACCTCCAATCATTTTTGGCGATCTTTCCTCCTCTGGTAAATATTCAGAATGGGATACATTTATACTAAAATTTGAGGGCGGAGGTTTAACTTTGACCTCTGAGGATGAGGATGCAGAAGCAAAAGGAAAAAGAATGGAGTCATTCAGCTCTCCACATAGTCCTAGTAGTTCGCAAAGGTCTAATTCTGCCCCACTATCGGCACCTTTAGGTCTTTTCCCAGTGTTTTTTCGTTTTTGTTGACCTTTGTTACGTCTATGCTGTTTCTTCCGACGTCTCTGGTTTTTCCGAGGTCTTTTTAGTGCTCCCCGTTTCTTACCAGATTTATTTGCATTCCGGATCTCATTACTAAGTTCTTCTAGATCAGCAAATCCGTTCAAGCTCAAAAGTTCGTCCATTAGACTTTCAATCCCATCGTCCCCCTTCTTATCATTCGATGAGGATAAAAATTTATTGAGGGCATTGAGTTGAAGGGGGTCCACAGGGGGTGGAACATCCGGGAGGTCTGCTTTGCTCTTCCCCTCTAATAAAAGCAGATCTAGATTTAAGTCATAGAACTCTGTTGAATCCTCGCATTTCACGTTATACCACCAATCACAGACTCGATGCTTTTGATTAAATATAGTTCCTTTCGGGCAAAGGAAGGATGACTGTCGTCTTCCGGATTCACACACATGAAACACCTAGGAGATAAAAGAACAAATTGATTGTCAATTAGGTATTTTTAAAACATCAAAAACGAAGAAGATTTTCAAGATTTCAAGAAAACAGATATCTTTTTTAAAAAAAAGTTACAAGTTCTGTTCTGGTCGTGTGGTATTCTAACCCAGAGCAAAACTATGAAACAAGTAGCAAAACACGCCTGTTAGCTTAAGGAAACTCACAGTCTAAGTTCAATCTTTTTTTTTTTCTTGCAAGATGTTGAATTCATTGAGTTTTATATTGTGTCCGTCATTATTTATTGGCTCCAGTCTAATTTAGTCTTAGGAACAGTCCTTCGGAATGTCTGTACTAGAGCTGATAAAAGAAAAAAGACATAAAGTGGAGTTGCGTCATCAAGGACGGAACGTTATATGTTTTTAGGACTAACATTCAGGACTGAACTGGACCGGTCCGAGAGGGAACTGAACAGGACTCCAGTTTTCAGTTCCTAATAAGGATCAGCAAAACAGAAATTGAGGTTAAATTGTTTGTTATAGATTTATATTCAAATTTACTCCACGTCACTTTTGCCAGCTATATTTGTGCAAATATTGATTATCGTTTCGCCACTTGCCTTAAAGTTTTGCCCTACCCTAAGTTATAAGCTTTTTTCATAACTTGATGATTATGGGTGCTGTTTAAAAAAATAATTTCATTTTTTTCCCTATAGGCCGAGTAATTTAATCTCATTAATTAATAAGGGACTAAAAGAAATATAATCTTAAACAATATGATTTACCTGACAAGATGTAAAAGTGTCTGCATAGAAGCCTTCTAATACGAAATTTTGACACGAAAAGTCCGTATTTGGAATGGTTTTAAAATCGGGATAATCCCTACCAGCCTCTCCCGGAATTTTCTTAGTACTTTTTCTTTTTCCATTCCTAGGTCCTGTAACTTCCTCGTTTAATTCTCGTAGTACATCAGGGCTAAGATTTTTGAGAAGGGGTAGGAAGGAATCTGGCTGGGGTGGCAAGGTTGGTATTGGTGGTAAAATTGGTGCTACTGAGCCATTTTCTGATTCTAACAAATTTGTTTCTAAGAGTGTTAACCTCTCTGACTTTTGACCGTCTTTGTCTTCTTCAGCCTCAATTGTCGTTAAACGCAAACGAGGCTCTTCATCAGCTTGATCATCATCCTTACTACTTTTCTCTGGTAGCGTCACTTCTTCAATATCCTTTTTCGGGTTTTTAGCCTCTTCCTTTTCATCCTCATCTTCATCCATGGATGATTCGACCTCAGATACATCATTTGGACTTAAATAATTCTTTGGTAACTCATAGTCTTTTTTGGGTGGAATATATATGTCTTCACTCTTGGTTGGTGCTTCGAGTTGATTATTAACGACTATTCTTGGAGGAGGATCCACGTATTCCATTTTTTTATCCATATATTGTGGTCCTCTTGAGGGTGCTGCGACGTATTTGGGTAATATTGTTGATCCAACAGCTGAAGGGGAGATAAATTTGGATGAAACTGATTGAGATTGATATGATGGTAGGAAAGGATTCCTAGGACTTGAGGAATATTGATCCAAGTCGTCATCTGAATTATCCGGAGGTAAATAGCCATCCTTGTGTGGATTAGTGGAAATATAATCACCCTGAGGTGGGAGGTAGCCATTATGATTTTGTCTTTGTGATTTAAAATCATCTTGAGGTGGTAGGTAGGCATTATGATTTGATCTTTGAGAGTTATAATCATTTTGAGGGGGCAGGTATCCATTAGGATTCGGCCTTGAATGCTTATTATTGTATGAGGAGATAAATGGATTTCCTTTTTCATCATATGGAGGTAAGTACCCATCCTTTGATGGAATAAATGAATTACTGGAGGATGAAGAGTATGATTCATCCCGTGGAGGTAAATATCCATTCTTTGCTGCTTTAGAATGTTTAGTGTTCGGGGACAAATATCCCCCAATTGGAGGACTCAGACCAGCCTTGTTATCCTTGAAGAAACTATTTTCCACATCTATGTTTTTTTGTTTTTCATAACCATAATTTGGCGGTAAGTATCCATCCGATGATTCCGTATATTTTGGACTTCCGTGGTTTGACGATTCGCGATGAGGAAGTTTATAATTTCCAGGATTTTGAGATGGATAATTATAAGACTCTTTGGGTACCTTGAGACCACTATCATAGTTGGGAGACAAATAACCCTTATCTGGAGGCGAAATACCTTCTGTAAATTGAGGGCTTAAGTAACCAGAGACTGGAAGTTTTAATCCTTTTTTATACGTTGGTTCTCCATATTCTTGATTTGGAGGATGAATTCCTTTTTTATAATGGGGTCCTTCATATTCTTTTCCTGGTGGACGAATTCCTTTTTCGTACTGTGGGGCACCATACTCTTCACTAGGTAGATGAGTTCCTTCTTCATAATGTGGTGCCCCATATTCTTTCCCTGGTGGAAGGATACCTTTTTTAAAGTGTGGAGCTTCGAAACCTTCATGAGGAGGATGAATTCCTTGTTCATAATGAGGTGCTCCGTACTCTTTGATAGGCGGATGAATTCCCTTTTCATAGTGGGGCGCTCCATATTCCTGATTAGGTGGGTGAATTCCTTTTTCATAGTGAGGACCATCATATTCCTCATTCGGCAGGTGGATTCCCTTTTCATAGTGTGGTACTCCATATTCTTTATTAGGGGGATGAATTCCCCTTTCATAATGAGGAGCACCATATTCCTCACTTGGGAGAGGAATTCCTTTTTGATGATTAGGAGCACCATATTCTTCACTCGGTGGTCTGATTCCCTTTCCATAGTGTGGTGCTCCATATCCTTCGTTAGGGGGGTGAATTCCCTTTTCATAATGAGGAGCATCAAACTCCTCACTTGGTAAATTAATTCCTTTTTGATGGTTAGGAGGACCATATTCCTCGTTCGGTGGGTGAATTCCCTTTCCAAAGTTTGGAGCACCATATTCCTCACTTGGTGGACGAATTCCCTTTTTATAGTGAGGAGTACCATATTCCTCACTTGGGAGATGAATTCCCTTCTCATATTGAGGAGCAACATATTCCCCACTTGGGAGATGAATTCCTTTCTGATAATTTGGAGCACCATATTCCTCATTCGGAGGATGGATTCCCTTTCCAAAGTTTGGAGCACCATATTCCTCACTTGGTGGACGAATTCCCTTTTTATAGTGAGGAGTACCATATTCCTCACTTGGGAGATGAATTCCCTTCTCATATTGAGGAGCAACATATTCCCCACTTGGGAGATGAATTCCTTTCTGATAATTTGGAGCACCATATTCCACATTCGGAGGATGGATTCCCTTTCCAAAGTTTGGAGCGCCATATTCCTGACTTGGTGGACGAATTCCCTTTTCATATTGAGGAGCACCATATTCCTCATTCGGTGGACGGATTCCGTTTTTATAGTGAGGAGTACCATATTCCTCACTCGGTGGGTGGATTCCCTTCTCATATTGAGGAGCAACATATTCCCCACTTGGGAGATGAATTCCTTTCTGATAATTTGGAGCACCATATTCCTCATTCGGCGGATGGATTCCCTTTCCAAAGTTTGGAGCGCCATATTCCTGACTCGGGGGGCGAATTCCCTTTTCATTGAGGATTGAGGGGCACCATAGCACCCTCATTCGGCGGGCGGATTCCGTTTTTATAGTTAGGAGCACCATATTCTTCACTTGGTGGACGAATTCCCTTTTCATAATTTGGAGCTCCATACTCTTTATTTGGTACTTTATAACCAGATTTAAAATTGGGAGAGTTATAATCCTTTGTTGGAGGAACATATCCTTTTTTGTAATTTGGTGAATCATAGTCCTTTGCTGGAGGCACATATCCATTTTTTATACTAGGAGATCTATAGTCAGAACTTGGCGTCTCATAACCTTTCTTGTAATGAGGAGAGTCATAGCCCTTTGATGGAAGTTTATACCCTTGTATAAAATCTGGAGAATTGTAATCTTTGTTCGGTGTGGCATACCCCTTTTCATAGTGTGGAGGTAAGTATTCTTTGTTTGGAATCCCGAAACCCGATTTGTAGTTTGGAGAATTATAACCTTCAGTTGGAGCTTTAAATCCCTTTGAGTACTTTGGTGGTAAATAATCCTTCAAGGGTAAATTAATTTTTGCCCTATCCTTAGGAGGTAGATAGTCTTTATTTGGAAGATTAAAGCCTTTATTATAATTGGGAACGCCATATTCTTCTTTAGGTGGATTATATCCGGTCTCATAGGCAGGAGGCAAATACTTTTTATCCGGAGGTTCAAATCCTTCACTAAACTTGGGAGGAAGATACTCTTCATTTGGTAGATCATATCCTCTTCCATATTCTGGTTTGGCATAATTCTTAGTTGGTGTTTTATAACCGTTTCCATATTTTGGAGGGAGGTAGTCTTTATTGGGTGGATTGTATCCTTTTCCGTATTGAGGGGGAAGATATTCTTTATCTGGAGTTGTTAATCCTTTATCGTATTTTGGAGGAAGATATTGACTACTTGGAAGGTTGTATCCAGACTCATACTTTGGTGGTATATAGTCCTCTTTTGGCAATTCGTAGCCCTTGTCATATTTTGGAGGCAAGTAATCTTTCGTTGGAGTTTCAAATCCAGACTCAAACTCAGGAGGTAAATACTCCCTTTCTGGAGGTTTCATGGTGTCACCATATTCTTCGGACGAGTAGGGGTATTCTTTCTCCGATGCTCCATAACCTTTAGGAGGTAAATACTCAGAGCTAGGAGGTTTTATCCCACTTGAGTACCCCGGGGGGAAATAATCTTTCGATGGAAGGCCAATACCAGCGTTGTATTTTGGCCCTTGATATTCTTTATCAGGTGTCCCATAGCCATGTTTATGGCTTGGAAGTAAATACTCGGAATTGGGTGGTTTAATATTATCTTTTAAAATAGGTGAATCATACTCCTGATTTGGAGGTCGGATTCCTTTTTTATAATTGGGTGATGCATAATCATTTTCAGGAAGTTTGTAGCCCAATTCATTTCTTGGAGGCAAATATTCTCCATCAGGTACACTCAATCCTTTTTCATATTTTGGCGGAAGGTAATTCTTATCAGGTGCCGTATTTAACTTAGTATACTTTGCTAGGAGATATTTGTTACCTGGGAGTTTTATACCTCCAGATGAGTTATCTTCCTGAGGTAGCGAGAATTTCTCCATTGGATCTTTAGAAGGATTATCATGTAACAAATTAGGAGGAACTTTTTATTTCTTTCATGTGGAGGAAGGTAATTTGGAAATGATTTCTGAGTTTCATTGGATGAACCATATTTATTTAATGAGGGGCTCTCAAGAGTTGAAATTAAACGAGGTACTTTCAATTCTTTGACCAAAGGAGGCTTTAGTCTCGAAACTACGGGATCTAAATGTAAAGGAATTTTTGACTCCGTTGGATCAGAGATGTGACTTTCAATATTATGAGCGTGGAGATTTCTTTTAGGCCCTCTATCATAAGTTACAGGTGGATATTCACCCTTGTAGTCTTCATCTTTTTGTTTTATCGGTAACAAATGGGGTCTATAGACAATGGCCCTGGATGTTGGAAACATGTCTCCAATTTTTCTCTTTACATGAAACTTTTCATCTCCATTGAGTAAGTTGATTTCATCATTGCTCGGAATGTTGATTTCAATATTAATTGAATGAGGGGAATGCTTTAGTTCATTGGTTTTTTCATTGCCTGATGACACAATCGTAACTTTATGTTGTTCCTTATCATTATTAGAATTAACTTTAATGTTGAGTGAGCTATCATTTACTTGCTGACCAGATTTACTTGGCACTTTGTAATATTTCTGATCTTTAAGATGCAAGATATTACTAGGATTACTTTTGTTGAGTGCTGCCGTATCCTGGGTGGGATAGACTAATCGTTTCATATTCTTGGGAGGAGGTAAATAGCCATGCTCTTTGGAAGGAACAGTGTACGAACGGAATTTAGCCATATCTTCTTTAGTAGGAAGTATAAATTTTGCATGGGGATGTGATTCCGTTCTGGGAGGAGGAGGTAAATATTTAATGGATGGGGTTTTGTCAATTCTAGACGAAGCTGGATGAATATATTCAATATGAGGAGGGAGATAGCTTTGCATCATGTCGATTTCATTTTGTTCCATCTCTTCATCATCGATGAGAAGTAAGTTTCGATCCATTTTGGAGTTGAAGAACTCGTGAGAAAATGAACGATCAACATGGAAAGGAGGGATGTATTGAGTATCTGGAGGATGCTCATGATCCCCTTTAATTATTACAGATCCTTTTCCAGGGCCGTTCGAAATAGGGGATTTATAACCATCGATTGGAAGCCTTACATTATGATAGTCATCATTTAAATATTCATCATGAGCTGAAGATTCGTACTCAGGATTGTCCTTGTAATGAAATTTTTTGTGAGAAGGAGGATGTAATGAAGGCCTATACTCTGTATCAGGAGGATATTCTGATCCTCTATTTCCTGCTGGAATCCGCCCTTTGGGAACTCTTTTAGGAGGATCTTGAAACAACTGTCTTTCTCGTTGTTGTTTTTGTTTTTTAAAACGATCATTACTCAAGGGCATGAAATGCTGAAACGTAGATTTGAAGTCGGTGGAAAACCCCAAGAGGGAAAAGAGATTTTGATAGGCAGTAATTAATTCTGTTTGAGTGGAGCCATCCATTTGTTTATCTCTTTCATCTTTCGGAGAACTATGCTCCACATACTTGTCATAGATATTATTAATCTTTTTAAGATATTTATAGCCTTGAGTTATTGGAGATTCGATTCCTTGTGGTATCCTTGTTGTTTTGTGCCCATAATTCTCAGGGTGTTGAGTTGATGAGCGATACTCTTGGTAGCTCTTGGTAACTGCAGAAACAGGGTGTAAATATTCTTTTGTTGGAGTTTTCATCGTAGTGGATAAGACATTTCTCAGCACTTGTGGAGAATGAGAATCATATTGTGGTAGTTTATATTCACTGGTAGTTGACTCAATAGAAAAGCTTGATGGTGTAAATGAAATTGTAGGTGGTTTCATGGTTGTATATTTGGGTGACGGAGGGTTTGGAGTAGTTGAATGAACTCCACTCAAAAATTGTAAACTCTTTGGAAAATAATTATCTCTAGGATCGGGAAGAGAAATAATTTCTGATTTTTCTGGTGAAGAAACTCCATAGCTTTTAACAGTAGTTCCTGTGTGTGGTACATTTTTGGGCGTGACTGCAATGGCTAACTCCCCAAAATCTTTAAATTTTAAACTGGGCTCTTTATAATTATAACTTGGCATGGGATATTGTGTTCCTGATGTCGGATGATCGACATGGCTGTCAAAGAGTTTTTTGGACTTTTTCTCTTGGTTAGAGCGATAAGAGTTGGAAGAGACATACTTGGGCATTGTAGCTTTCTTTTTGTCGTAGCTTGTTTTTGGCTTTTTTGTTGGATCAAAATTTGAGGGCGTTATAGGGTAGTATAAAGTTGTTGGAATTTTGGTTGTCTGTGGAGGCGTGTGATGCATTTGAGAAGGAAAAGATGGTGGATTGATTCTCATCGGAGGAACATATGGTGGCATAGGAGGAGAATGTACTGCTTCTTGCCTTACATATGGCCTCGCCGATGGAAAGTGATATGGGGGAAGTTCTTTGGTGTCTGGAAAAGGATCAGAGGATATAAGTGGTGCTGGTTTTTGAAGGGGCAATTCCTTTGTAATAGGATTTTCATCAAATCCTACTGTATGAACCTTTGGACCTGGTGTGTGCTGATACAAGGGTAAAGACCTTACATTTGATTTGCTCATAGTTCTAGGCCAAGGTGAAGTCTGATATCGATCAATGAGCGGAAGACTTCTATAAGCAACTGCTCTAGGATTAACTTTGTCTTGAATGGGTTTTATTTGTTTTTTTAAATTCATAGAGGGCCTATGAACAATGGATGTTTGTGGTCTTTTATGGGTCAGCTTTGGATGTAGTCTTGGAGCTTGTCTTTTGGAGGCATGTGGAGGTGGAATGGGATCTTCGAGTCGCTTATTGTTGCTTAACTTTAACTCCGATTCTAATATATCTTCAAGATCAACTCTGTGAATCCCTGAATTCAAGTTCCGGAGCTTTGATCCTAAAATATTTTCAAAGGTTCTTCTTTGTGCAGAGTAGGATGAAGATTCATTTAAATCATTCTTCCCAGAGTTTTCTAACTTTGCTCGCAGATTCTCAATCATTACCTTCATTTTTTTTTTATCTTTTCTTTTTCTTCACTGTTAGAGTCGGAGGAGGAGATACTCTCCTCGTGGAAAGAATTATCGTCCAGTCTCTTCTTGTACTTGTCTGATAGCCTTTAATATGTGTAAAAGAAATTATTTCAATTCAAAATTAAGTATAGGGTGAGACTTACCTATTTAACATGTTTTTCATAGTGTTCTCCCGTTGTTCAAATATATTGTCTTTTGGGTAATCAGTTGAGCTTCCTTCCTCCTCAGTACTCTCGAATCCATCTTTAAGAAACTTTTGATAAGGTTTCAGACTTTCTCGAATATTTGAAACCCCTTGGTCGATTTCTTGGGAGGAAGGTCTCACGTTTTTTGACTCCTCTTGAGTCTCTAATAGAACATTATTCTCTTTCAGCTCCTCAACAACATCCTCTCCGACCAAACTGGACAAAAACGACACTTCTTCTGGAGTAAATATATTGAAGAGCATAACAGTCGTTCCCCTCACTCATTAGATCGTCCTCCTCTAATAAATGAGAAGGCAAATGATCTTCAATGTCATCAACACTTCCAAATGACTCAGTTTGAGAGTCAATCACAGCAAAGTCTGAGGACTTTACAAGACTCTCCATTTCAGCGTCGTTCCCTTGACTTAAATTATCCTCTTCAAAGGATGCAAATTTTTTGGCATATTTTGGAAAAACTTTCTCTAATTCGGGAGATATTTTATTATCATTGTTTATTTCTATCGTAGAGCTGTTTATATTAGTCTCTATGGCACTAAAGTCTATTAAGGGATTGGTGTAAGGTGTAAATTCTTGTCCATTGCTAGTCTGGGTACAGCTTCCAAGCAACGTGGATAAAACTAGGCCGGGAATGATCCATCCTGAAAAAAAAAAAAACACAAGGCCTTGATTTTAAGAGTATATTATGTATGTATAAGGATTGTATCCTATTTATTTATTTATTAAGGCAAGGAAAAGAGGGATTCTACTCTGAGGGAAGGAATTATGGAAAGTAAAAGGTTTTTTAATACATGCGTTAGTTTGATATTACTAAGACATCAGTCCAGTCATTATACTGCATATAATTAAAATAAGACATGAAAGAAAACTGTCTGTAAACGTGACAATACGATAAATGACATAGGGTTGAAGATTATTTACAGATCTTACCTCTGAAAGGACTATTCTGGATACATCTTTTTCTTTTGGTCATTATGGTTGTGATATGGATTGAAAGAAAAAGTTCCCTTAGTGATGCGAATCGTCTTTTGTTTATCTATAACTAAAAGAAATAGCAAATATTAGACCAATCAATAATCAAATTTATTTTACTTTTAATATTATAAATAGTTAACTAATAGCATGAAATTATGAGACACCATTTGATTTAATAAATGAATGGCTTTGATACTATAAGCCACTTCGCGATTTCGCTTCTTAAACTTCTAGAACCCGGACTGACAACCTTGAACCAATATATTGCTTATTGCCTTGGGTTCAATGAGCTGCGAGATTCCCATTTTGAGATGCAATCTTAAATGTACACGTATTAATCAATTATGACGTATACTAGCGGCTGTATTCAAGCCATGTCATTTGTTACATTGGTATTCTTCTTTGCTGTAACGGCAGGCTCCACTCAAAGTTTTTGGTAGTGAGGAGGCAAATAAATATAATTTTAAAAATAGCACATTTTTTTCTGCTTCATCAATTACTCCTATATATATTTTTGTAAGCTGTTAATTTTTTTACTCATACTCCTTATGAATAATCTCAACGTTCATTTGTCGAGTTATTATTAAGCTGTGAACTATCTTCCAGAACCAAATAGAGGTTGCCCGTCAAGACAAAAGAAAGTTAGAATGGTTTTAGAATTACATTTGTATTCTTCTATGAATTATCATCAATTTATAACAAAAAATTATTCTTTTTGACCCTTTGGGTGTGTCAGATATTGCGCTTAAAGTAAAAATTGATTGTCACAATAAAGAATGAGAAATTGATATATTTCAGGGTTAGGAAACCATCTCAAAGACAACATAAGTCTCTGAAATGAATTAAAAGATCGAAACTATAGCTAAAATTCTTGGGTATCTTAACTTATACGACAAATTTGAATATCAAGCCTATAATTGACTTAAATATTGCTATGAAATATTGGAATGTAGTAAAACACTAAATTCGAGAAAAACAATTCTAGGTTGGATTTGTGTTGAGAGCCACATCTCCTATAAATTAAAATGTATAGCTATTAACCACACCCGAATATTTGTACGATATAATATTAATATGTATGCTAATCTTTAAGTAACAAAGCACTGAAAGATATCGAATGACGTCTACGATTAATTAACTAATTACAGCTTTGGAACATTTAAAATAATGTTCAAGCTGCAACAGCAAAAATTCTTGCACGCGTTCTAAGTTATATTTTATACAACTTTACGTATATATGTACATCCTTAAGAATAGTTTTAGATAATTTATTCAAATATTTGGCATTATGATACTTCCACACATACATAAATCCTCATATTTTGATTCAAAAACCATGACTTGTCCAATAAGAGACGTTCATGACCTCAAACCTCAGATAAAAATCCTTCATTTCTTGGCAAGGAGATGCCAAGGAAGACATTTGTATAAAAAATTAAAAATAGCTACATCATTTAGTGATGTATAAAGGTTGTGAAATATGTCATTTTAGATATATGGTGCAAGTTTTTTTTGTAACTTCATTTTTCATTCAAAGCCAAAAAAATAAAACATTATTGGTTGACCACAAAAAAGGAAGAAAAAAAAAGGAGGGATATCCGCGTTTTCCCTTCCATTGCATATTGATTTTCCACGACCACCTGTTAGTTGTACATACTTATTTTGAGAACTATGTACTAATGACTATAGTTGTTCAAAATATAACGTGCCGGTATGTTAAAAAAAAATAAACCGAAGATGTACCCTGAACAAATCCCATTCTCTATCTACCAAGGATCTAAACAAAGTTGATGTAGCAAGGACTTACCTCATCCATGTTACTCTCAATTATCCATGAGTCAACTGCTCAATCATTTTATACTTAAAAGTGTGGCGTGTCAACACAAAAGTAAGCTAGAATGATTTTTCACAAAATTAAGTCTCGTATTCTTGTACGAAAGATGTTCAATTTATATCAACAAATTATTCTTATTTCCCCTTTGATTGAGTCGCATATTGCACTTAAAGTATCGTAGATTGATTGTCAAAATAAAATAATGAGAAATTGATATATTTCATGCATTTAAAAGGCCATATCATGGCCAATATAAGCCTTTTAAATCAAATAAAGGATCTAAATTATTGCTAAAAAATTGAGATACCTTCACTGATTCTGTATATTTGACTATAAGCCTGTAATTGACACAAATATGTCATTAAAATATGTTTTTGTGTGTATATATAAAGTAACTAAATCAATTGGGATTTTTTCTTTTTATTCATTTTTGGTTTAAAATTGTTTTTATGGTGACACGCTATGAATTCTTTTTATTTTCCCCTTAAAGTAAGATTTGACGAAGCCTTATCAAGTTTTGAGTTAAGATATGAGGATTTGTGTGAACAAAATCATGAGCAGATCAGGTCATATATGCAGAGGCTTGTATATGTGTACATTCATAGAGTTGTGTTCTATTGACTCTTGGAAGGAGGTAAGGATGAAACCATCTGTCATTGTTCCCACAGATTGTAATTACAACAACTACATAATATATGTACTAAATTGTAACTCACAGATTTGAAACTATTATGAAATTTCTTGATTATATTAATTATACTGCAACGTTAGGAGATAGTGAAGGATATTTATATTTATTAGGGATATATCCGTCACAAAATGACTATATCCCACATCATAATTGAACGCAAAATGACGTCATAATTGAATATTCTCCCATTTGTAAATGAATCTAGTAAATACCATAGGTAACTAGGGAAAAGTCTGCAAGTCAATGTCGAGTCGCAAGACTTTGCTAATAGCGCAATATCGAACCCAAGTCCTTTATCGAGTCCAGCTCAAGTCTTTAGAATATAAAAGATACATTAAAGACTACAGGATGAAGACTCAAAACTTGTAATGGCATTTCATAATGACATGAAACATTTCAAATCACAGAAGCTCTTAATTTTACCGGTATAATTGTTGAGGTTTGAATATTATAATATACAAAGTTAATTGAAATAAATGATAAGTGCACACGTGATAGATGAGATAACACACCTTAAGTCAAGTTTCGAGTCTTTGATTGTGTAATTAATTTGAGTCGCAAGTCGTTAGTCCAAGTACTAACGGCAGGGAACCATTTGCCCTTAGGGATCTTGCAGTACTAGCACTTGAACCGGAACCGACAAATTCGAACCAAGACCACAATATACTGCCTATCGGTCTCGGTTCTTGTACTTTGTTCCTACCTCAAGGAAATAAAATATATATTTAAAAAAAAATAGATTAGCTTTAATCAATAAGCCGCTTTCCAATGATTTTTTTTACGTAACCAGGGTGATCCAGTTGTATCTAAGTTCCAAATAGCTAAGGGCTTCTTATGGATCTGGAAAAGGGGTTTTAGAAACAAGGGAGTGTAAATACAAGAGGGAAGGGATGAGGTAGATTATGGATCCAGCTTGTCGGGGCCCTATAATACGATAACTATAATATTTCTTAAGCCCGGATTTCCCGAACTTTACTATTTCAAGCTCCCTCCACATTAATACATTTTAAACTGAGGCTCCCTTTATATAAGTTTTCAGGGCCCTGTTGGAGCTTTGGGTACTACGGCCTCTGTGTATAAGGTAGAGAGATAAGTGCCTGTTGCTAAGCTGATCAATTATTAAAAAGAACTGAGACCAAAGACCGGAACCAACAGCATTAAAGCTGAACTGATACCGAAACCGTTGAAATGGAAGAACCTTGTAGGGATGTCATTATCCTCCAATCTTTAATTAGGTATAAGTTATTGTTTTTAATAGCAACTATTCTTGAGTTTGAAAAACACTTAAAGTATTACAAACTTATAATGAAGTGGATAAACTGAGGTACTTTACTAGTATAATATAAGTCAAAATGAGACCTTGTAAAGGGTTTTGTTGGAACGAGAACTAGGACGGCATAGGAGTGATTTTTAGTTCCATATTAAGGGGCTAATATTTATGCTAAAAATCATTTGTAAGGAAAATAATTATTTTTACACTCCAAAATCTTACTTTGTTTGGAAAAAGAAAAAGTGTTCAAAGTACTTTTTTAATTACTTGTATTGTCCATATTGCCTTTTTTCTTCTTTTTCTTTTCTTTATTAGCCTAGCTACTTATTTTTATGATTGAATGACAGATGACGTCTTATAATATATGTAAATTAATAATACTGATGAGGGTATTCCACTAGTAATTATCTATGTAAAAGTGAAAAGAGACTATGGAGAAATACATACTAAAACTTTTTCTGTCTTTGTAAAAAAAATAAAAATAGAAATTCCTTATGGACTTAAGAAACTTTATCCATGCAGAATAAGTGCTATCAATGATAGAGATTGACCCTGTAATTACCTTGATATTACGTTATTTGATCAAATTTATCCACGTATTAAAAATATATATTCATCAAAAAAGATAACTGTTATATGATAGATAAAAAATCTACATAGAATCTCTCAACCTTTCTTTCGAAAAGAGAGGGGAAAATAAATCCTCAAAACTATACATATATATGGCAAATCGTCAATATAAAAACAATTTTTAACAAAATTCCAATAAATATAAAATACCAATTAATTTTTTTACTTCACATATACATATAGGCCAATATTTCAACTACATATTTGACTGAATCATAGGCACATTATTCAAATTACTGGGATGAGTTGAGATTCTTAAGAAATTTAGCCATAGTTTAAAACCTTTATTTGATTTAAGGTACGTATATTGGCACCGATATAGCCTTTCAAAAAAGTTATAACAATTTCTAATTTTTATACTTAAAATGCAATTTTTGGTGCCTTTTTGAAGGGTTAATCAAAATAATTTTTTGATTGACAATCATACAATTTTTGAGAAAAATTATTCAAACTTGATTTTGTGTTGACGGGGCACTTCTATATCATAACTTAACAATAAATCAAATGGGCATACTGTCAACTGTTGTTCAGCTTTTTGGCTTCACACGAAGAAAGTTTGAGAGATACAATAAAGTTCAGATGTTGTTAAATGTATTTCGTTATTTCACCCGTCTATGTTTGTTTCTTCCATTTTGATTTCTTCAAATAGGAGCCATGAACTTGAAATAAATCATCATCAATGACATTTCATTTTTTTTCTCTCTCATCTTCTTCTTCAAATGAGAGTGTTATTTACAGAATGTTTACTCCAAAATATCGATGTTAAATCAATGACAAGTCAAATTTAATTTAATTGATAGAGCTGATTAACATTTTATTAAGAGATACAAAGGGAGGTATATAGGAAATGTATTTTGGATATGCCCACAGGAAAACTGCAGTAATTATATGTTCATCTAACTATCCGTTTCATCTTCAGATGGATCTGACCCATCTAAGAATCCATTGATAGATGGGAGATAATCAAATATCCTTCCTATTTCCACCAAATTGCACCCCAGGCACACAGGATATCTGTAGGATAAACATGGAACATCGAAACAAGTTAGAAACTACCACCTCCGCGTCAAAGAGCCCCTATAGAATTGCTCCAGTTCAACTGTTTGTGCAGTATACATTTGGGGCTTTAAGGCAGATAAAAAAACATCCATCCCTGCTTCAAGAACCATAAAGATCTATGTTCAATGGTTTGTTTGCAGATGGGAAAACTATCTACGCATTCTTAAATGAATCAGTCCCATCTGTTGATGGTACACTTAGGTACACCAAAACTTGGAGTAGTGAAAAACGTCATGGAATCAACAAAAGACAAATAAAGAAAAATTGTTATATGTTTATTACGATATTTAAGTATATTTTAAATTCAATATATCCTTTTTCTAATGCCATAACAGCCTCGATACAGCAGCAAATAGATTGGCAATTATTACGATGAAGGCATACTACTCTATCATGATGGGAGCTCTGAGCAAATCCAAATTTGGGTGAGAAGTGTGGCAGACATTCGTTTCTTTAGCTACAAAGTCTAGTCGGTTGGGATCAAGGCTGGAGAAGGGTCACATAGGGGTAGGAGAGAATTCAGCCATCTTGTTGCTTACATAAGTGTAAGATAATTAGATTCAAAATACAAATAACATTCACTGATGGAGATGCCAACGGTTTTTTGTCACATTTTCGTACATGCGTTATCTTTTTTGTTATTACTTCGACATTTTTACACTTAGAGACATGGGATAAAGTCAAAACTTGTTTACTTTTGTTTCAGGTATTGTTTGGTTGCGTAATACAACTTAGTAATGAAAAATAAGGGGTATAAGAGCGTAATTATACACTCTATAATTGGGGGGAATTCTTCTCAGATGGCAATATTTCGCCAGGCAAGGTTTTTAGAACCGCTTAGAACACTAGTAGGTTCTACCTAAGAGTTATTAGCTAACTTTTAATATAGTAATTTGATAAAATGACTATATTATATGCTTAACCAAATGTTTATTTATATAATCTCTGACAGAGCCCTTGACGATTCACTAGGGGGGACACGGGCTTCAAGGAGCCCTGCTCTCGAACAACTAGACTAGTATTGTGTCTGATCCTATTAATGACTGAAAACTGCAGTGCCTTCTAGCTCAGTACAATCCGTTCCAGTTAACTCCTTCTTAACCGTCCTGGAAACTTATGAAGTTCTATCCTTGATGACGTTACTCTAATTTGTTTAATCAGTTCTAGTGCTGACATTCCTAAGGATAGGCAGTCTTAAGGATCAGTTCTAATACTGGATTGAACTGGAGCGAATAAATAAGGAAGGTCACAACACGACACAGGACTAATTACTGAGTTTTCCATCTATTTTTTGTAGTTGAAGAAGGCCCATTAAAAAGTTTACAATCACGATTCCTACCTCGAAGATGCTTCATTGGTTAACATCAGATACTTAATAATGATTATGAGATTTTGTCACTTTATGAGTACCTTTAATGAATTCACATCTCCATTAGAACGATCACTTTCCACGATCTACTTTTGTTTAAAATGTATGTATTAATTATTCAATATGGCGACATATAACATTTTGTTGTACACACTAGCAAGGAAAAAAGCCTTGACGAGGGAAACAAATCATTATCTAATCCTTGACTTATCATGATTATAAATATCAATTGAATTTCGAAGCAAATTGTGTAAAATGTACATAAAATACATCATCAATGGTTCAAACTTTCAAGTCAATTATTGCAGTTTATATTATTATGTGGTGCTGCAGAACAAAACCATTCCTTCACAAAATTCAAGATAAGTCTATATTAGGTGAGAGACGTCATCAAAGACCGAACTTAATAAGTTTTACGACTGGTTAGAGTCCCTACAGTCTTTTATCTTACATAAAAACTGACACAATACTAATCATAGGCTTAGTATTCACTTTTGTAAGATGATTGAAGGTATTGAAAAATTTGGACTATAGCTTAAGAACCCTTTATTTGATTTAAGAGACTTATATATTGGCATTTTTTCAGAATTACAAAAAAAACTTATAGCATAAGTTGCTTTTAACAGACTAATAGCTTTACAATGATATATTTTACTTGCCTATCCTTGCTTTGGTTTACGTCACATCACTAATCAAAAAATTATCAAAATGCTAACTTATTTATCTTTGAGACCTCAGAACATAGAATTGTATTGAGCTAAAGATACATTATTTAATTTTGGAGTGGGTTAATTTGAATGATACAACATACCAAACTTGAGATAAATCCGTTTTCTAGTGGAATTACCTATATGCCATAAAATTATTGCTATAATAGTATTGGTCGTTCAAACAAATCTAATGTGTTATTAGTGAAGTAATGTTTCAAATACTTTCAACACTTGGTATCAATAGTCTTTGGATCAAGTCTTTAAAAGTCTTATTGGAAACTAGGACAAAACGTTGAAAGACGAAACATAGAATGGACAAAACGTAAACAGACAAAACATTTTAGATTGCACTTTTTTAGGAAACAAAATATTTTAAGGAAATTTTAGAAAAACGAATCTCTTAGTTTTTTTACAAGTGATCTTTTTTTAATAGAAAAACGCATTTATAATTTTTTTCTTATTATTTTTAAATTCAATTATTCATAATTCTAAATGCCAAATAGTTATGACGTCAGAGACAGTCTCGCCAGTGTATCAAAAAGGGCTCTAGGACACCAAAAAGATTATATTAGAGCACAAGAATATATTATTGTGATCCCCTTGTTTGATTTTAATGGACTGATAAACTTGTAATATGCAACCAATGGCAAAACAGTTAAAACTAACTATTATATTGGAGTCTTGGCAAAATTATTAAAAGCTCTTAAGATCTGGAAGCACCTCAAAGGGACTAATAAGTGGGCCTTGCATATGGATAATGCAAGGCCCTCACACTGCAAATTGGACTAGCAACCTCATTAAAGTCAAGAAAACTAATTTAATTTAATTTAATTCTAATTTTGAATAACTATCCAACGCTTTGTACCTTCGATGTTTTGTCCGTTCTTTTGATGTTATTTCCAAGCACCGTCTTATTGATAAATAATGTTTATAAATATCTTTTATTTCAGTATTTTGATATATAAACTGTTCACAGAGATTTCTTAACATTTGTCGTGAGTCAACACAAAAACAATACGGATAAGAAATTAAAAGAGAAAACCCCAATTTATTTATTTTTCATCATTTGTAAATACAGTCCAATATTTCATAGACATATTTAGATCACTTACAGGCTTTGTATTCAATTGAAATGAGATACCCATGAGTGTTAACTGCTGTAAAAAACTTTTATTTGATTCATGAGACCTTATTTGACCCTGATATAATCTTTCAAATTGAATTTATCAATTTATAATTTTTGTTATTGCGACGATAAATTTTTGATACTTTAAGTGCATTTTTACTGCACCTCCAAAGGATTAATCAAAAATTAACAAATGTTTGTCGAAAAATACAAATATAATAATGCCAACTCAATTTTGAGAATAGTCCTTTTAAGCTAGATTTTGGATTGACGACCATATGTTTGTATATAAATTAACCAAAAAACCATCTTCAAATTATATTTGATTTTTCTTCTCTCTTGTTATCAAATTTATGGTAATAATTTGGATTAAGAACATCCTGTGCGTTATTGCAGTTCACTAAGTCATTTTTTGACTGAGATCTTGCATAAATCTTACATACTAAAATTTTATAGCAATTATCTAGTCAGAGACTACAAGTGACTTAATTAACGTAAGTAGTTTGTAACACAAGACATTATTCATTATCCAAATTGAGGAGGGTTAGTCCCAAAATAATGCAATCCGAGTACTTATTACGGACTAGTACTGTGTCAGTCTTATTTTTGACTAAAAACTACAGATCCGTCTAGTTCAGCTTACGTCCGGTTCAGCTCAGTCCTGCATATAATTCCTAAAACTTATGAAGTTTGGTCCTGGATGACGTGACACAACTTTATTTACTTTTTTTAATCAGTTCTAGTACTGACAGTTTTGAAGGATCAACAGTCTTAAGGACCATTCACAAGGACTGATATGACCAGTTCTAAGACTGGACTGGTCCGTATAAATAAAGACTGACACAACACGACTATAGACCAATTCAACAATATTCAAATATCACTATATGAATCCTTATTTAGTAAGGATTTGATATAACATACATTCAAAATGCTAGGATAAACTAGTCAAACAATAAATAAAAAACATAGTTACTGCAAACTACTATAAAAATACTATACAGTATTATCCGGACAAACGAGTTTAATCCGTTCCTGGACCGAGCTCGTAAGTCAAATTAAGTCATTCATAAGAAATAATTGTGCATCGAATGTGGTTGTTTCGTACCATTGAGGTTAACTCTGGACCAGCTAATCTGGATATGCATTATTATGGAAATGCATTCCATTCATATCTCAAAAAACGCGTATGTTAGGGCGAATGGTATAGTTTAGCAACCTTTACTAAAATATAAAACTTAAAAAATATACAAATCTTACTTGAACAAAATTCCCTATTTGAGTCCGCGATATCGAGCCATATTGCGTATGTAACTAAATTTTGATATATTAAAGTAAACAAATCTTCTATCACATTTTGTTAAATTGTTTTATTTGTAAGTCAAAAATGGATGAAAACAGAGTAATTCAAAGTTCTTTCTAAAGCCAACTGATAACCAATGGTGTGCATTAGTTATTTCTAATTTTTCTTTTCTTTATGTGAAAGAGGGGCCGTTTAACCATGTACGTATTTATGTAATTTTTTAAAGTGAAATATTCAATATCTCACATACTACGTTTCATGGATCATTTTATAACATATAGATTATAATGATTCTATCAGGACTTTTTTTTTTTTAGAAAGAAAAGAAATTATTACCAACTAATGCATATTTTTTTTTAAATACAGGGTTGATCATAAATTTTGAACACCTTTAATTAACATTAACTCAGTGACAGGTTGATCATAGAGTAAAACCTCAAAGTAAATATACCAGGTAATTTATTGATCTGTAATCGAAGTATAGAAAATTGTTGAATAACTAACTTTTGCATCAAAACATTGCCATAAAAATGGCACAAAATAAAAATTTGTGAAAGTGAAAAAGGCTACATAAATTTCTAATTTTTGAGTCATCCTGTATATTGATAACTGCTTTACTTAAAAGTTTTTCAATGTCAGGACTAAGGCTTACAACTACAGCTACAAAATTAATAGATTGTACCTACTATTTGATGTAATAAACGCAACTTTTTCAAAAACTGATGTGTACTAATTTGTTTATTCTCGATGTCTTCATATTCATACAAGTATTTATAGAGATTTAATAGAGTCGATGATTGATTATATACATGTCCGATTAATCGATCCATTCAAATAGAAATATGATTTATTTATGTTACATCTACAAAACATTACACACTACCTTGTAGCAAAGTTAATAGAAATACCCGGTTAAACCATCATGTAATCAGGCTTGCTAGAATTTTCAATCTGATGTATTGTACCGACTGCTGGGCAAGACAGGCAGATTTTGACGAAACACGCATCGACTCATAGTCTATGATATCCCTATTGCTAGAATTGTCAATTTAATGTATCATAGCGACTGTTGGGCAAGAAAAACAGATTTTGACAAAACACGCAACCACTCATTTCCTATGACGTCAATATTAAAAGCGTGGTGGAGGTCAAACATCCGTCCTACATACTTTATGGTACAACCTTGTATTTCTATTAACCTATCAAAATTATGAAGAGACAAAAAAGTTCCAATACAAGGCCCCCCATAATATATATATATATATTGTTTTTTTGACTGAGAGTAAAATATAAGCTCCATTAAATTATATATAATTCATTAAATCAAACGGTAAATACGTATTGAAGAATAACTCGGTTTAAAAGGTTTTAGGTTTAATAATTTAGAAACGATGCAGTATATCCATTGAAAAAAAAATATATGCCCACGGAAGTAGCAAAATGTTTTGATCGATGAAATTTTAACTAGAACAATTTTGTATGTTCCGTCTCATTTTTTTCCTTATACCCATATAAACAGCAAGATATATTCAAGAAATACACGTTTGATACTTAAAAAACTCACGGTTTAAGGTAGAATGTTTCACAAACTCCAACTACAGCCAAATTTTAGCTCGTTCATCATTTATTATATAAGTCGAATACGATTACCACTAAACATGGGCTGATATCAAACATTTCCAATATTTTCACAAATGATTAGATGTACTCCTATCCCTAATAGCACGGTTGTGTCCGGTTCAGGTTCAGTGGTTCTACCAGTCTCGACTCAGCTTTATCAGTCTCTGTTCTCTTTTATACAGGCTCAGTTTAGTAACAGGGACTTAAAATAAGGAGCGTCGCTCGAAAATTCGGGCCCAGGAAATAATATTAAATACAAACGGAACTGCAGCTACTTTATACGCAAAAACTAAGATTACTTAATACAATGGTTTTCAAAGTTGGGCCGTAAATGAAGGCTTGGGGGTGGGGGGGGGGTCGTACAAAGGGCCCTCACTTAAAAATGTATTTAGTGTAGAGGGGCCAAATCATAGTAAAGTTTGGGAAGGCCTGGCTTAAGAAATATTACATGGATCCATAATCTACCTCACCCATTCCCTCTTTTGTTTACACCGTCTGATGCCTAAAACCACGTTTCCAGATCCATAAGAAACAACTGTATCAACCTGGCGAAGTAAAAAATATTGGAAAACACTGCAATTGCAGGAAAAAAAACAACTCAGAAAATTGACTTATTGATTAAAGCTAATTTATTTTTTATCTATTTGTTATATATTCATTATCATACATGTAAATCCGGTGTATTTTTTAGCTGGTCCGTTAATTTGTAGTTGGTAGTATAAAGAACGATTTTTTTTTCCCTTAGAAGTTGTTATTAATATTTAATTCCTGAGTAGTGAACAACATGCTTTCCAAAATAGATTCAATTATATTCAAAACCTGTTTGAACGTTCGTGTGTGGTCATAAAAGACGGAGCGTAACACTGAGGATTTGTTGCGGAGTTTTAATTGTCAGTCCTTGTTGAGAATTTGGGATCGACATTTGAGTAATTCTAGAAAATGTCCTTGTTTATGTCCTTTTTTTCCTTCCTCTCTTGTCACAGCTGATTGTAGCTGATGTAATAAAACGTCAGAAGCATCATTTTTTCTCTCCTTAAAAACATTCTTCAAATTGTCAGGGTTAACATGTTAATTTTTGGTTTCTTTTTTTGAACATGCCAATTCTACACTAGATGTTCAATTGAAACCTGGTTTCAGTATATGTTTGGGCACAACCTTGTTTAATAGTATTACTTTTGTTATGTCACCAAGTGTTTCAAAACTACTGGATCTTACCATTCTAAATGATTATATTTAACAAGTTGTTCGTAGGGATAAATGTATCTATGATTAAATTATTCTTAGAAATTAAACGTGTGTACATTTAGGATATAGAATTCGGGGGAGGGGGGTGGGATAGAAAATAGGTCCATAGATTGAGACCAAAAAAACGTTCCTCGATTTGAAAATGATTAAATTTCTGTATATGGTGTGAGATCGCGGCTGGACCGAAATATGGTCGAAATACGTCTAATCAAACTGGGGGAAAAAAATGGGTCTTGGACCGAGTCTTAACTTTAGTTCCTACGGATTTAAATGATTATGTAACAAGTTATTCGTATGGATATATTTATCTATGTTTCATTTATTCTAAGAACTTAAACGTATGTTCGTTTAAGATTTATTTGTGAACGGAGTAAATCCCATATATAAATAAATATGAAATCTTCAAACAATAACTTATCGTATATACATAGATATATGCTTGATTAGCATCCTGTGAGATACTTTCTTTTTTGTTTTCTTTATGGATGTAAAATAAAAGTGAAATTTAAAATGCAAATTGATTTTCTTAGAGCACTATAATAGGAATATCTATGTACAAAATATACAAAAAGAAAAATCCAAATGAAAGTGAGAGTTAACCATCACTTTTATTCAAGAGATATAAATTAAAATAACGTGATGTATGGACAATAAGAAATTGGTTCTTCCTTCTAAGATGATGGGTGTCTGCAGATTGATAATTTATATATCCGTTGCGTGATATTCCCAAAAAAATATTATGAGCCCAGACGGGCGTGTTTGGATATTTTTCGTTATCGTCATATAGAATTTTTGTTCTGTCTAAAAAATACATTATTTGCCAGATGTTTCATGATAATTATTTGTCAAATATTGTCTTTTGTTACAATTTTATTTACCAACTTTTGGTATTTATAAAAATAATAGCAACTACGCAACCTTCATAAATTCAGATAGTGAATTCTACAAAGAGAAGAAAAATAGCATGGGTCACGAGAAAAAAGGATAAAGGTGCGTCCCCTCTGGTACCTCAAAAAATTATTGACAGAAAAAGTCTGAACGGGTCCATCCCTGTTTGTACCGAAATTGCTGAATATACCGGCTCACAGCTCGGACTCAAGTTTAATTAAGCTTCAACTTCAGATTAATCTCGGATTCCACTCTTCAAAATCAGCACAAAAATGGCATTTGATGAACTTAATAGTTTGATCCCTTGATTCCACCCCTTATTATTTCTCTATTAGGCGTATGGCCATCAGAAAACCCCAATAAAGTTTTTGTTACATTTAAAATGCAAAACTTTTTTTAAGTGCTCTCTGTTGAAGATGTGGATAAATTATGTGTAAATATTTCAAAGACTAATGTTAAAAGATTCCAAACCTCATTTCAAAATGTATCTATCATGTCTATTATGCGAGTCATCCTTGTTTAAATTAGAAAATGGGTACTATTTATTCAAAGGCTCATGGGTTTAAGAAGAGTATATTCAGAAAGTTTAAAAATATATCATTTGCTAGTTGAAAGTTTAAACTTTAGTTTATAAGAAAGACCCTTCACAAAAACCTTCTATATCGTTGTAAATTTGAAATAAGGTCACTACAATATTTGAAGGATAAAACTCATTTTTGAATTGATCTTATAAGAAAAGTCCATATATTTGCAAGCCATAGATAGGAAGAAAAGAGGAATTCACATAATGTATCCCTCTTTTCAACACCAAGCACTTAAAAAAGCTATGCCTGTTAAATATAACAAAAACTCTATGCCCATTTTCCGAATGACATTAGGCTAATAGAAAGATCAATAAGGGTCAAATTTGGAATCAAGAGATCAAATTCTACTTGTTTGTTATTTTTCTTAGTGAAAAGATACAAAATGCTACCTTAAATACTCGAAACATGGCTTTGACTCGTAAGAAATGAATTGTGAATAGTTATTTACTTAATCTGGATTGGTAAGACATAAAGATTGTGAATAAGTAGATTCACATATTTTGTTACTAGCAACCAATAGTTTAAAATCTCGTCTGCTGTTTCATATCAATGTCATTTTAGACATTATAAAGTTTCCCTTCGTGAAAAAATATATAATACATAATCTTTAAATTTTCAAGGTTGATGATTAATTAATTATCAAGCACACATGTTGTTGAATAAAGTGAGACATAAGAACGATCACTTTAAAAAAAAAAAGCTATAAAATTAATTTTATTTTAGTATTTAGCTCATTATCTGTAATTATGAGAAAAACAGCTGATAAGTACATATAGAAAAATCGTCGACATCATTATTCAAACAGTATCAGTAATTAAATAATATCTAGGTTGTATTGGTCCTTAACTGATTCGATCTCTGTTATCAATCATTGAAAAAGTCCAAAATTGTAAAGGACCCTCTATAAAAGGCATCATTTTCACGAAGGTGTTATAGTAAAGTATCTGAGTGAATCATTTGAATCAGTTTTTGTAAAACTAAGACTAATTTATGATGACGTCACTGGTATATATATGATGAC
Source organism: Lepeophtheirus salmonis (assembly GCF_016086655.4). NCBI lineage: Eukaryota > Metazoa > Arthropoda > Copepoda > Siphonostomatoida > Caligidae > Lepeophtheirus > Lepeophtheirus salmonis. The sequence goes on from NC_052140.2 coordinate 1,270,991, forward strand.
GTATTGATTGAACATATTTTTATAGACGAGAATAGATTATCTTTATTCGTTGTTTAGGCCAGTTCAATGATTTCATTATTCTAATGAAATCAGTGACACGTCGTTACATTTATTGCATCTCCCAACCTTTTCTTCTAAAAGAAACCGGAAGGGAAATACTCACAATCACTTGATAGATGACCCAACTCCTACCCAACTATAGAATATTTAATAGTAATTGCTGGGAATTATTCACAGCTTAACAGAAACTAGCTCAAATTCCATTAATCAACATTTAGAGCAATGATTAGTGGAGAGGAAACATTAACAATGTACGTTTTTGTATAAGTGAGGTAACGTCGTATTGATGATTGAGATTTATTTATGATGATGTCACTAACTTATATATATACCATGTACTCCATTGAAATCTGAATACTTAATAATTAAATAATTAATGAAGGTTGTCTTATTGAAATTAATAGATATTTCGATATATTAAAGCATAAACAATTAATTACAAGACAAAAGAATCCTGAGCTCTCTATTTCCATTCGTGCACCCTCCAAGCAGTTGGGTATCTCCAGGACCACCGTCTACGCCGTCAACAAGTCCGAAACGTTGGAGAGAAAGAAGGGATCTATCAAAAAGGCCAAACTGGACCGTAGGAGTTAAAGAAACAGCCCAGGCCAATCCCCTCGAGTTCTTGAGGGTCCATAGAAAAGATCTCGGGATTTCACAACAGACTATCCAAAAAGCTACCAAAAAAGTGGGCGGAGAGGCCCCTTTGGACACAAGCAATGAAAGAAATCCATCTCTTCCGTTGCAAGACTTTATGAATGAGTTTTGAATATTAGTCTTTTGAGTTTTCGAACTCTTCTACGACACTTTTGGTCCACCTACAGCCCTGATACCGATCCCCTCGTCTACCTCTTTTGGGTGTATGTCGAAAGGAAGACCCACAGTGTCCTTCATCCAAACACCAAGGCCCTCAAACCTACTGTCACCCAGCATTGGGATGCCAAAACAGAGGACTACATCCGCAGCGGGTGTCATGCCCTCTGCCACCTTCTGGAACCCATCATTTCGAGTTAGGGCGGCTACATTCATGATTAAGAAAGCTCAGACACACATCCCTTTATAGTATTAATTAAGTTTAAATTCAATTTTTAACTAATAAATGATATATCTTTTTGAAGTTTAAGATTCAAAGTGTTCAGATTTTAATGGACCATTCTGTATAAATTAGTGTTGAAAATCGCCATAAAAAAGTAGTCGTTTAGGTTGTTGTATTTAGGTGTCTTAGAGCCGAAAAAATAGAAATAAAACCTTTGCATGCAATTAAAGGAAGAATTCATTGAGGTTGCGTCCTTATTTATCCTCAGCGCCTCATAATGGACAAAATTTATTCTCGTTGACAACTAAATCTGAGAAAAACTTAATCATGTGGCATTGCTTTCACCACTTGGTTTATAGCTTTGGTTAACATTAGCTACTTATAGCTAACTATAGGTAGGGTTGGGATTTTTGTAGAGTGGGAGGAGAAGGCGGGTACGATACTTATAGTATTACAGAATTAATATCTATGTTAATATCATCTGCCTCTTGTATGATTTTCTGGTGGAAAAAATTATTACTGCTATAAATTGGAGAACTCTCTACAGTTACAATAGCGCTAGTGCTCTGAATATATTATAATTATATTAAAATTCCTATATAAAAGTATTATGATGCCTTTTTTAAAGCAATTTACACCATAGATAGGCAATAATGATTATTTCAAAGGGATATGTTACACCAAGACAACTTATAAAATAATGAACAAAAAAACGAGAAAAAATCAGCAGTACTCTAATTAAGCTGTCTCCAATTTTGAGATGGAAAAGGAATAAAAAGACATGCAGACAAAATTGTTAGCCATGTCCTTAATCAATTCGAATGTAATATGTATTATGTTTATATATTTCAAGGATTTTTATAAAAGAGATTTTACTGAGTGAGTCTAAAAGAGGTAAATCATGGGAAAAGGTACGATCTACATATTTGCAATAAAAATATATTTCCAAAGAAATCTGGATTTAAAAAATAGTTTCATAATAGTTTATGGTTATTGCAGAAGGCCATAACTTCCTTTCAGGTTAATTAATTTATATGGGAATGTCATGAGCCAGAAGCCAATATATAAATTCAAGGTGGTCGGGAAGGAGAAATCTAAATATGTTTGAGCCGCCTTTCGACTAATCTAATTTGAAAATTTAAAAGAAATTCCATAAAGGATATGAAATATTTTCTAAAGCATCAAAACTACTCTTTTTTTTTTTTTTTTTTTTTTTTAATAGCTAATTTATTAAGGCCTTTTTCCTTTCATACTTCATTTTATCATTGTACCTGATTCAATGAGTAGTGATGAAAATCGCTTGTGTTTTAGGGCATGTTAAAAAAAAAACACAAATTCAAAAAAATATTATTTTCTTCAAAATAATGGATATTCCAGCAAATTATCCATCAGAACAAAAAATTTATTTTTTTGTCAGTAGCTACTGATTTTTGAATTTTTTCCCCTACAAATTTAAAATTTAATGTTTGAAATTTTCCAAAAAATATAATTTTTTGTGTATAACTATTCATTTTTGTAAATTTTTTCCTACAAATTTAAAATTTAACTTGTGAAATTTTTTTGTGAATAAATATTCATTTTTATAAATTTTTTCCTAAATTTAAAATTTAATTTGGATTTTTTTGTGAATAGCCATTTTAAAATTTTTTTTCTTAAAAATTGAACTTTTAATTTTTGATATTTTTTAAAAATTTATAATTTAATTTTTGAAATTTTTTTGTGAATAACTTTTTTTTGAAATTTTTTCCAAAAAATTTTTTTGTCAATAACTTTTGATTTTTGAAATTTTTTCCCTAAAATATTTAAAATTTAATTTTTGAAATTTTTCTAAAAATTTTTTTTTTTTGTGAACAGCTAAGATTTGTAGGATTTTTATCCAAAAAATTCCAAAAACACAGTTCCCCATAATATAATCCAGCGGACGCCCCTGGTTACCATAACAATTTGAAGAAAGTTTTGGATGAGAGCAGCTTAGCTGCCATGATTTTTTATTAAATCAGCTGCAAGCAACCGTGAGAGAAAGAAAATAAACACGAATCCCACTACGTATCTAGTAAACCAATATACACTAGACTACGTTGTCGATCCACAATTTTACTACAAGTCCAATATGGACGAACATTTATAACTCATGAGGAGCAAACCCTCATTGTTACTCTCTGTCTTTTATGACCACATGTACTAGTTATTACTTTATACTTGGATGTTTCCTTCTCAAATAAATAATGCTATAAAATAATAAATAATGCATATTTTGTACATCTCTGCTTGATCCATATTTTTTTAGTTCTTCTCTATATGATCGATTTATAGTAGTATGGGAACTCTTCCATTCAATATGCATTTTTTTAAATCTTTGATTTATGACCTGGGTATGAATTCCCGGGGCTTTATTGACCCCAAAATAAGTGTATCAAAATAATGAATATAATTTATATATTTTTTTTTATTTCATTTTTTGAGGGTAAGCAAGCCAAGATTACACAACTTTTATTACGATTAATTATATCAAAACCATAACATTTGATATAAAATCCTGTCTTGAAGATATCATTATTTATAAATAACAATAGACAAGGGAATGTTTTAATTTAATTGAATCTACATAACATATGTATAACTTTACTAAAGGACATCATATAGTCCGACATAGCAAGCGTAATTAAATTTCTGAGGTTGTATCACTTGAAATCTGTTTTATTTTCTTTAAGTTAACCACGAATAAAATATTTCGTATAACCCCCCCCCCTCCTTAATTCGTGTTCCTCTATTCCAATGAATCCTTTAATGAAAATCTTAAATGAAATAAGCTTGTATAACTACAAGGGGATTATAAGGGGCCTTGCCCGCCCAAAAATGTACTTGTCCCCCCCCCCAACTGAATTTATATTTGATTTAAACTGCAAATTGTGACATCATTCGAAATTTTTGTGATTTCCAGATCTTTCACTACTTGGAGGTGGTTTATATTAATAACATAATTGTTAAATAAATTGTCCATCTTAAAAAAACAGGAATAATGTAAAATTTAAAGTATAAAAAAAGGCATCTCAAGCTAGTGAACCGGCAAATACAAATCATAGTCACGCCACCCAGCCCTCCTGGAATTTGGAGTTTCCTTTTTTGAAAAAAAAGGTCTGGTGATTGGATAACATAAAGTTTCGATTTGAAAATCTTGGACTGGTTATGAATTCTGTCTCCATGAAAAATTTGTTGAGATATGTCCCATAAAAAAAATCCGGTCTGTATCAGACATATCGATGATCAACATATAGATGAGTTGTTGATGATGTCAGTAGTGTTTCAAAATTTTGAACATCGTCACATGAACGTCATATAAAGTGTTTCATCAATTATATTTGTACAACTCCGAAAAATCTATCCACGAGTTGATAAGACTTTAATTTCGGTCTAGGGTCTGACCCAAAATATTGGAGGAAATCGGTATAGAAAAATCACTTAAGACCGAACCGGGAAAAAATCGGTATTGGACCAAATCTCAACAATATTAAGTATCGTATTATACCACATCAATTGCAAGTTAGATTATTTAGCAACTTTTGAGACCGGATACATCCAGGGATGGATTCCTTTTATACACAAATAACAAAGAGGAACATTTAGGGGGATGATCAAATTAATCTTTTAGGACAAAATCCAAAACTGATCTCAGTGTTTCTATCAGTTATCTGAATTTTGAAATATCTGGGATTATAGTCATTCTGAAATATTATCGTTTAGAGTTTTTTCTTTTAGCCTTAAAACAATCACCAAATACAAATTAGGATAAATAAAACTTATATAAAAGTGTTTTTATGATTACATAGCAAGGAAAACTACCCAACCTCATACGGGAGATGAGTGAACTCCTTCCTTGGGAAGGAGATACCAGGAGCGAAACAATAAAGTAATCCCTTTGCGATGAATACAGAATTTTGATACTTCAAAAATGGGATCAGCTTAAAAAATACAAAGTGGAACACAAATCCTTGGAGATGTATATTTTTCAATTAGATCTTTTTCTATTTTTTTTGTAATTAGCCATTGAATATTTTTCGATAATATAAGAATATTCATTACCACTATGTAAAAGCTAAAAGAATATGTTAGTTCAAACATTATTCTTTCTAATATATATTACTGAACGAATTAAAAACAGCTAAATGAGTAATAAACTCTTAAAGCTTTAGATAAACAAAGTTTGAAGATATAATTAATATAATTAAACGAAAATAATGAATTATTAGTGCATGTATAAATCCCAACATGTCGACCTTTTGATGCAACACATCTCTAATATAACCTCAATATCCCAAGATCTTGGGAAAAATCCCAAGGAGTTGCATCTATAAAAATAGTTAATATATAGGTGTACATGCATAATATATTTGGTAATCAACCTTCAGTGCTTAGATCTGTAGGCTCTACAGACATCCCATCCCCTCTTACATTTTTTCTAAAGACCATCACAGAAATGTTAACTAAAATTGACCCAATATCGAAAATATTATACTTTAACTTTAAGGATATTTTTTTGGACATTTTGATGAAAATAACAGGTTTAAAAATATGATAAATATAATTGGAATGTTATATGCATCTAGTAAGGATATTTCCTCTATTAAAAACGAATATGGAATGAATCTATGGGTATATTTGTATTAAAAAAAGTCAGAAAATCAACAAATAAGTATTCAATATGTAGGCTGTAAATACTGCCATTTCCAGTTTGCTACCCACAAAAAGAAACAATTTCAAAATTAAAACCCTTTTTTCAAATAAATATATTATTGAGGATCCATGAATGAAATTTGATTTTAAACTTCCAGTTTTAATCAATGGAAAAAAGCTATAAAATGTACATAGTATTAAGATAGAAAACTAGTAATTGAAGCTTTAGATATTTACTTTCTAATTAAAATATTTCACTACATTCTCATGTAACTCTCGAGAATGAATTTATATATTTGAAAATACTTTATTTCATTGTCAGCTGCTGATCTTTCCAAGCCTGCCCTATTTTCTTTAGATAATATTTATTCAAGAATGAAAGATGATGTATCAATTTTATTTTTTCTAAATTTTTGTTTTATTATCGAGAATGGATTAGTCGATGAGAAAATATACAGTCAAGTCAAATTTTGCTTCTATACAGTCATCACGGATCAAGTTCTGGACTTAACATAACATTAAAATAGAAAACAGGCTATACTTTTATGACTTAACCAAACTACCTTCTCAAATAGGTCCATATTTGACATTACATTAATTATTAAGAAACCAATAGGTGCATGCATATATGACAATTCAATATAAATTGGAGTTAAGGTAAAGGATTTAAAAAAGATTGACTAGTACCTAATGTATTTGTCGAAGTTACTTTATATTATAAAAAATTCAATTACGCACATTTGTATCTTCAGAACTGCTCAATGTTCTTAAACATCTTAATTTATGCATCATGAATTGTGAAAGTTCCTAATTTATTAGTTTATATTCAGAATATATTATGTAAGAGTTCTCTAAAAGTTGGATATTGTATCGAAATGACCATTTCATCTAAATAATATTACTACTAGAGATCTTTTTAGAAACAACAATGACTTCAAATCCTATGTACACTAAATATACATTTATAAATACCAGTATGTACATTATTAGTTTTAAGAGTGACAAGTATATTTTTGCGTATAAATTTTCTAAGTTTTTTAAATTTGATATTCTTATTGAAAAGTTTAATTTGGAGCCCTATAGATGTCTTCATCTCTTATAAGATTAAAACATAAAAACGAAGAGATAACTTCTGGAGCCGAAGCACATTCATAAGAATGTTTGCCTTCGAATGAGAACACACAAAGTAATAGGTTTTTTGAATCAAAAAGGCAACTTTCTGAAATTGTGAACCGCAGGCACTATGGAAAATCCTTTCAGTGCTTTATTATATTATTTTTTTTCCTATTAAAAAGGCATGTCTCACTCTCCAGATCCAAATCTTTGAATGGAAAGGCCAAGGAACAATAAACTTCATACAATAAACTAAATTAACCAAAAATTAAGCAAGGAAATTCCTTGCTTAACTTGCAAAGTGGAGTAACGGAAAGCCCCGTAAAAATCTTATGAATTGAATATGAGTCTATTTAGATACCTTTCTAAAGAGGGCACCTGATGAATAAATATTCAGAAACACACGCTCAATTAAGAAAAAAAAGAGATCCAAAGAGCTTGACTGCCTCTAAACAACTGACGATAATTAAAAATTGAATATTTGTTTCATCTCATCTTTTACAAATAATAATTTTTATATTTTTTACTGACAAGATGTTATATTATAATATTGTATACTGAAATACCCATATGATTAATGTGATATCTTTTGTTGTAATTGACAATTTGAACAGGGATTTTAATTATCCAAAACTGATTAAGTATTTTTTCATTCTTGAGTAGAGAACATCTAAGTTTAAAGCGTTCGAATGATCATGAACGACAGAAAGTAACGCTGACTATTTATAGGTGTAAGTCCTTTTTGGGCTCAGAGGATAAAATAGGCTGTCATTCCTACCCATGTCCTTGCTAAATCCAAAGTAGGATCTATGTTCATTGCTTATTTTATTTCTTGTGCTCTCAACTGATGAAAATCAGGTGTATTTTTAAGCCCGCCCATTTTTTGTAATTGGTAGTATAATGAAAAAAATTTTATCATTTAATTCGTGAGGGGTCAAAATCCTTTCCTCAATGGATTCAATTATATTCAAAACCTGTTTGAACGTTCGTGTGTGCTGAGGATTTGTTGTGGAGTTATAATTGTAAGTCCTTGTTGGACTCAGAGTATAATTAGGAATCAACATCAGAGGAATTCTTGCCAATGTATTTGTTCTTTTCCTTCTCTCCCTCGTCACAACTGATAGTAGCTGATCTAAATGAAATGGCATGACAGCTAAGCTGCTCTCATCTCAAATATTCTTCAAACTGTGCGGGTTACCATTTTGATTTTTGGTGGATTTTTTTAGCATCCCCAAAATACACACCACTTTCATCACTACTCATAACTACTTTCAGCTAGTTTAATAAAATGTCATGACAGCTAAGCGTCTCTTCCTCCAAACATTCTTCAAATGGTCAGGGAGAACACGTTAATATTCAGTTTCTTTTTTGTTGGCGTAGCGGCAATTTATATTATTTACAACTCAAGTATAATGAATTTCAAAATAATGACGACATGATTTGCACTTATGGTTGTGAACATTCCCAAGTACTAAGTTAATTAAAGTCACCTTCAGCCAATAATAAAATATGTACAATAAATTAAACATATGTTTTAAATTGTCAAATATTTAGTTCAATTCAAAAAGAATGATTCCTTGTAATTTGTACTTCAATTCATTTCTAAGTGTTCAATATTTAATGCACTATACTGGTAGCATAATTACTTGCATATATCGCAAGATGTTTAGCATATGCTATGATATTAATCAAAATAATTAACTATCATTTCTTTGCAAATCCATCTATACCTTACTTTTTATTGCTAAAATATATATTTGCATATATTTCAAAGAAAATGTACCCTCTAAGCTTTTTTCAACATCCACTGCTATTTGCAAATAATATCTAAAAAATACACGACAAAAAAAAGCCAAAAGAGCGTTTTCACATAAGTCATAAATTACATCATAATTGAAGGCGACGCCGCCATCTTGGGAGCTCATAGTTGGTATTTTTACTACATAAAATAGAAAAATATTCAATAAATCTGTAATGAAACTTTATCAAGAATCTTTAAGAATATAAAAAGACTTAACAACTGCTTCGAAGAATCTACTTGAAGCTAGGACAAGTGCAGGTCATGGAATCGGATCCAAAGTAGATGTGTACGGTATAAGTAAACTTGTATTATCCCGAAAGATCTGTACCTAACCCGGGCTTAGGTACTCGAACTTTTTATGGATCTTAAAAAGCTTATAGTATTGCTTAATTCAAGTTTAAAAAAAGATATTATCTATATTAAACGTGGTATCTCTATTTACCTTCCATAATGATTGGAGCAACATCTACATAAGCAATTGCATTGCGAATACCATTACTTGTATTGTATCACCAAACCTTTCATACGAAAATATACGTAAAGAAGGCCTGAAATCAGTTAGTAATTAGATAATTCTTGCCAACTATAGAATTATTATTTTATAGTTATTCATAATTGTTAGCAGCTTAAAAGGAGCTAATTCTAATTCAACCAATCAACTTTCAGTGCAACAAAATGTATTTGCAAATGGAGTCCGAATTATATAATGATGATGTTATTAGAGGCAACAATATATTTGTAGTGATCTAAACAAGCGATTTTTAGCACACCCGTTTTTATGGAATTGGTAACCTGAAGTATGAATTTTCTTTTCCTTTGCAGTTGTCATTATTATTTAATTCCTGAGTAGTGAACCACCTCCTTTTCTAAATAGATTCAATTATATACAAAACCTGATTGAACATTTGTCTGTACTATTAAAAGGCGAATAATAACCTCGAGGATTTGTTGCGGTGTTATGATTGTATGTCCTTGTTGGACTCAGAGTAGAATTGAGGATCGATATCGAAGTAATTCTTGCCAATGTCCTTGTTTATTTCCTTCTCTCTCTTTGCTTCAAAACATTCTTCAAATTGTAGGGGTTGATTTTCGATTTCTTTTTTTTTTTTAACATGCCCATTATACACAAGATTTTCATCACTAATGATTTGTGGGAGGGGCGTGAATATGATTTTTATTTCTGTGAAAGGAGGTGGAGGGGGAGCTTTTTTGACAATTTTGACAGAATGTTTTTCTTATATGTAAATACCCAGTCAGACTTTTTTTTTTAGAACAGGCAAAAAAAAATTTGAAAACATCTTTGACTTAAATTTTTGGAAAGATATTAAAATTTGAACGAACAATAATTTATTCGAATACTATTTTTTTCTTCCTGATAACTATAAGAAATTTAATATAGCGGGGATTAGGAGATTTAAACATTATTTACTTAAACAAGAATAATTTTTCATAATCTTAATCCATAATGATTATTTCACGTGATAAAAATATTGCTACATTTGTATGTAAATTATTTCATCATAAAATTCATTAATTTCTTATATATACCTGGAATTTACTCGATAAGTCAATTAATACTAATTCATTTTTTCAGTCGTAGTTGAAGAGCAATTCATTTAGACGTTCTTGGAATATGTTTATGAATAAATGTTTACATATTTGGTGCGCCAAGATAAAAACAATTTTGAATAGAAGTGAGGAAAAGGAGAAAATCTTAAAATAATTTGTATACTTCATATACATCCCTATATTTCAAACATATTTGGGTCAATTAAAGGCTTGTATTCAAACTTGAAATATGGGTTAAGATACACAACAGTTTCAGCCTTTATTATACTTTAGATAGATCCTGATATGCCCCATTCAAAGGCATAAAATTTATGATTTTTTTATTAGTTTACCGAATGGTTCATTAAAATCTAAACTATTTAAATTTTAAACTTTAACAAGATCAATTTATTATTTAACAATGTAATTTCGACGTAACTAATACTATAAATATATGTGTGTCTGAGCTTTCTTAATCATCAAATGTAGTCGCCATTAGTGGCAACCCTGTGGGAGAAGTACTATGTCATGTCGCCCAGTGCTAGCTGATAGTGGCTTTTAGTGCCTCGTTGTTTGGATGACAGACACTGCAGGCCTTCCCCTCGACCTGCACCTAAAAGGTGTAGTCAATAGGGTTGGCATCAGGGATGTAGGGGCCCATAATCTCTCAACCTCCATTAATTATTGAATTAGTAAGTGTTTAGATTTTAATGGACCACCCGGTATGGTGATGATTAATTTTGGCTACTTTAAGGGAACTGTAACGTGTTTCGTTAAAATTATAATTACTATAGAGGCCATTTACTTACACACACTTGTGAGGAATTTTTATTTTACGAGTAATCACAATAAAAGAATTCGTATTACCTAAATAATTTTCAATGTCTCAATTTCCAAAAATTGATCCTTTTTTTATGTCTTAAATTAGGCAATTATAAAGAAAAAACATTCTGTCAAAATTATTTTAAAAAAACTCCTAAAAAGTAGTGACGTCACTACCACCTAATTTTGCATTTTCCACTTGCAAATACATTCAGGGTAGGGCGTTCAGCTGGTCAAATTAACTTCCATAACAGCAATGCACAACGCAATAATTTCAGGTTTCCTAAGATGATATTCCACATATATCTGGCATGGACACGCCACGAAATGGACAGATGATATCTAAGAACTCGAGCATACTGTTATAGTCTTCAAGCTTCAACAATTCTCATTTTTAAAATCAAGAATATGAACAGTTTGAACTGTTTCTTGTTTGTGGGAAAGAAAATGCATCATAAAGATCAATTTATTACCTCACATAAATTACTTAATATTTTGTTTTCAGCTACTTGAGATATAAATAGCTGTTGGTATAATTGATTTATTTGGCTAACTACCATATGATTTTGGGCCCTTTTTCTGTTTCTTTTCGGGGGAAAGTTTGCGTGATAAAATAAAGTTAACAACGTGTGAAACCACATTAATTTTTGGTTAACAGAATGGTGTTTCATATTATTTTCAACTATGATCATCCATAAAAATTAATCAATAATCCTAGTAATAATCTATGATTTATGTAGTGTATTTCTATACAAATTATCTTTAACACTCCGGTATTTAGATCTATTATGCAAAAGTCAATTATTTTATTTATTATTTAACGGATTATGAGCCCAACTACTACGAAAATTAAGAAATTCCTTGTTATTTTTTTATCATGATTATTTATATTCATAAATACGCAACTATTTCTAATAAACTTCTCAACCTCGATTAAAATATTTGACTCAATAATCTAGTAGGAAAATTATATAGATTAAATACAATTTTGTAGAATATTTAAAGGGTTTAGTGATTTTGTATGTAATATTAAAATGTAATTATGATATGACAAATATAGTTAATTTTTATTAGGGTTTATAATTTATGGGGAAATTGTCTTTGAGCGGTATTTTGAGCAACAAATTTTTAACACGTGAAAAGTATTGTAATCTCTTTGATAAATAATAAAAACTGAGAAATTATAAGAATTTATTATAATTTATAAAGTAATATTATATATTAGATTAGTTTTAAACATAACATTCTGATTTTCTTTATTTTATCATATTATCAGTGATGTCAATCCGGGGAATTTCATAGCTGTCCCGTATTTTTGAATGGGTAATTTGAAGAGTATTTTGTTTTTTTTCCTTAATATTTGTCATTATTCTTTAATTCCTGAGTAGTGAACTTCGTTCCCTAAATAGATGCAACTATATTTTATATAAAATAAACTTTTTCTTCGCTTTTTTGCTATCGATTTCATATGAATTATTCATTCTCATGAATAATTCCATTGTGGATTTTTCCTTCTTATATGTAAAAATCGTGACCTGGAGACAAAAAAATTTTTACTGTCTATTTAAAAAACAAAAAATATTTTTCTGACAGATAAATTATAAGTCCTCAGTGGTCCGTCAAAAAACAGGATCTAGTCAAAGACTGTTTGCCTCCAAATAGGAGTTTTAAAATGACTTATTTATTGAATTATTGTGGCTTTTCCTATTTTTTGGGTATAGGAAAAATTTAGATATTGTCAACTTTTCATCTGAAAAATAGTAGTTTCCTTTATTCAGATTTGACTTTATTACATTTAAATTACACCCTTGTAAAAACTTGATTTTGTTTTTTTTAAATTGTCCCCAAAACTATCAAAAGACTGTTTAATATCAATTGATTGATTTTGAGAGCTTCAAGAAAATTGATTGGCCCGTTTTTAAGGTTATCAATGTTTTATATGAAATTATTTTCAATTTTTCTATATACTAAAAAAAAGCTATAATAAGTCCACGACAGCTCAATGTTTGAGGAATATTTTATGAGGTTTTTTTTTTGTATTTTATACATAAAATTAGTAACTTTTGTTAAAAATGTTTTTTATTAATTACATTGGAATCAAATAGACGTTTTGATAACATAAGTTTTGTAGAACCACACATAATCTATCATATATGTATGTTATCTCTCAAAAATGTATCTTTCCTATTTAAAAAAAAAAAAAGGATGATAGCTATGTAGACGCTCTCTGCGTACCGCGTATAGCTCGCACCGATCTCAAGACTTTCTATGTAAATATAATCTATTTCTACTAATAAAGCAATCTAACATTTCACCTTTCAGAGCAGTTAATATATTGTATTAAAAGGGTGCTAGGTACTATGAGATACTTTATTTCCAAATTTCCAGAGAGACAATTTCCCGATAAATGAGAACCTTAAATATACATAGATATCCTAATCAAACATAATTATATTTACTATTGAAAAGGATTCATTTCATTATTTTCATAATCCGATTATTTTTAATAAATAAAACAAATCGATCGCTTGTTTTCATTCCAATAAGTAAGAAGAATTGATAAGATTGACTTCTTAGAATTAATTTAAAAACAAACAATTGATATTTTATTGAATTTTTATGACTCTATGTATGTTAGTGTTCAATATGTTACTTACTGAAAATTTCTTTTAAATAATCTTGAATTAAATGGACAATCTACTTGTACACACTACACATCAATTGTTTTGCATTGATAACAAATGCATTTTTTAGCAAGAATGAACAGTCATTAATTGATAGACAGAGGTCACGTTTTGAAGTTTAATTCTCACAGAATTGCATGCACTCGGGAATAAGGATATAAGAAATCTGAGGTGGGGACTTGCAATTCGATTTGGACTTGAATCCATATTTTGATGACTTGCAACTAGTGTTGTCAAAAAACCAATATTTGTATATAACGATTCTGGTAACAACATAGGTACTGATATTTTTGTACTTTTCGATACTTTTCCATATAAAAGAATAAAATAACTAAAATATGTACTCAGTAGTGTGTAAACCTCCAATTAAAATCATTTTCTCAAAGAATTTACATACATTTGAGTTTCGTACCTCAATTTTTTCAAAAGCTATGGTAGATTATTCGCTTTTAACGTTTTGTGTGAGCTTGACCTCTCAAAATTTAATACTGGGTTACCAAAAAGTTTTGGAACATGACTTTAATTTCGTTTTGAGAAGTTTTGGTGAATTTTAGCCAAAATTTGCTTCTAAAAAAAAGAAAAGCTGATGGTTTACCTTTAGAACACCTCATTTATCAAGTCTTTAAGATAAATATTAAAGAAAATGGAGCAAAAAGGCAAGAAGTGGGTCGTTTAGTCCGTGCAGGATTTAGCTGATATTGTAAAGACCCCTAATGTCTGCAGAACTACCGTATGGAGGATCGGGGATAAGGTAAACAACAATGATAAAATATCAGTAATCGTCATAGATTAAATTAAAGCCTGAAACGGCAAAAAAAAACTTTTTTGAAAAATCCGAAGATGACGATGACGGACTTGGTGAAGAAGTGGTTGGTGAGCCATTCTACGGAGTCCAATGCTGTAAAAAAAGATAGTGGCAAGTCTTTACGACATATTGAATGACATTTGTTCACTTAACAACAATTACGATTTTATCGGTGCAAAAAACTTTAAAATTACCTGAGGTATCATGGCCATCATATTTTGTTCAAATCGGGCGAGAAGACATGTAAAGTGGATACCGAGTACAATAAGTAAAATGATTGGGTCGTTTGTTTTGGAGAAGTCATCCGGAACCTCTGTGAAGTGTCTACCGCCAAACATCCTGCCTCAGTAATGATACTCGACATTGTTTCATCTGAAAGAATTAAAATGAAGGCAATTACGTTCCCCGTTGGATACAGATTGACTGTCAAGGATCATTTTATGATTTTATAAGCAAAAGTGCATCCCTAGGTTCTCAAGATCACAAAAAAAAATCGAAGAAAGCCGATTAATGTTTTAAACAGGACGGGGCTCCTGCACATACCGCAAAAATCGTGTAGTATTAGATGTGCAAAAAAATGAAGTTCTAGCCTAAGGAATTCTGCTATTGCAGACCCCTTACTTGTATTCCCTTTATTACAACATCTGGTGTTGAATTGAAAGCAATGCTCATAGACAACGTCACAGCAGTATTGAGTCTCTAAAGGAATCGGTGGAGAAAGAGTGTCGAATAGTTGTGAATAAATATTCAACATTCATTATGTTTCAAGGCTTTCTGACGGCCCGGTATGACTATCAATTTTTTCAAAAGTTATGGTCAATTTTGCGGGTTTTTTGTTTGTTTTACTAATGATCCTTTAATTGGTAAGATGGAGTTGCACCGATTAAGTATAAGTTCTTAATCGACCTAGTATTACCTTTACTCCATCAGACCTAGCAACTGTGTTTGAAGTCCATATACATAATGTACATTTCCTTCTTTCATAAGCGATTGTGAATAAAAGCCTAGTAGATAGAGTTCAAGAGCATTCGTTTTTGCGAGTGCGTTGTTTACTGAGCTACGTTGCTCCATTCCTGCTGTAATTATTTGTGTGACATTGGCCCTCAAAATGATATAGCCTCTTACTATTAACATGTATAAGAGGGTAGTCTGACATGTTACCGTCCTCAGCGTGAAGATGGCAAGCACTCGTAAATAAAAACATGTTTCATCTATCCCGCAATCTTTTGACCGTAACTCACCAAAGTTTCAGCCATTTTAAACGTGCAGCTGTTATCTAACAGTCGTTTGAGTGAGTTATTGAGAAATTGTACAAAATCGAGTATTAAGCTGTCATTTAATATTTGTTTTCGAGAGTATAATCTTTAAATAGATTCAAACAATAACAGACATATCAAGGCTCATTAAGTTAAAATTTGAGGCGTTCAAGCCAATTCAACTCGGAGTAATTGAGCCAAAAACAAAAAGTGGCTCGTGAACAATTATTTTGAAGAGAAAAACGCCGAGTACTATTTGGACAGGTTACAATCAGATGGGAACATCGCTGGGAGAAGTCTGTAGAGTTCCAAGGCGACTATGTTAAAAATAAAATAAAAAATCAGAAAAAATCTTTGTTAAGTCGGAAACAGACCTTTACAAAATCGGTCCGTAACTTCTTCTGTAATTCTAGTTACAAAAAACAAAGCTTCGTTAAGAGGAATGCACTTACAGTTACGTTTGTAGAAATTGGCTTCTGGTAGGGGTAGATAAGAGGTTTTTTTTTATATAAGGCAATTTTTATCGTTGCTGTTTTATTTTACAAAGTTTGTGTTATTAGCGTTCCAATTTTTTAATACGTAATACTAATTTACTATTGGTATTTTTGGAATCTACCAATAATATTATATCACTTTTGTACCGTAATACCAAACAACCGTTCTTGCAACACTACTTAATCTTACAATCAAAGACTCGATACTTGACATGGACTCAATAGCTAAGACTCGCGTCTTGACTTGGAACCGTAAGCCAGTGTTTACTGAGCTCTTGCAGTGTGTCTTTTACAATTATATAACTCCCCAGCTGTACCAAAAATGAGCTCTTTCATCACTTATTATTTATATTTTTTAAATATTGCGGATCGGATCGGGTTATGGAAGTAAAAAAGCTGATAAAATGAAGAGTCATATTAGCTTAAGGTAATATTTTCTTCGTATAATATATAAGGAAATACTTAAATGTCAGTATATTTATTATTTACTGGGCGTGATATCCGACATTGCCATGAGTTATTAGGCTCAACGAACATACAAATTTTGCTTTAATAATGTTTGCACTGTTAATTTCCGTTTCTCATGAGTACACACACAAACAGCTACTCACTCAATACTTAGACTTTTCCTACTAAAGAAAAACAATAAAAGCTTGACAATTTTTAATATAATTTGATGAGACAGGGAGTACTTTAGCTCGTTGCTAAACTTGGTCCATATAATACTAAAAACCTGTAAGCGAAGGCACCTGCTACAAATGGGGTAGAAAAACTGAGGAATTATCACATAACGTAAGTTCACAAGGCCATTTGTCGACCATTTGTCATATTTTTATGGGAAAAAAGTATTTATTAGATTTAAATAATCGAAAATATACCGATATTAAAAAACTAATACTTGCATAATTCATAACCTACATTTTTTATGAAATCACTTAATTCCAATATCAAGCTTATCACGGGCCTCATTTTTGGATATAAGTATACGTTCGACTATTTGAATCTAATAAATGAGTGTTTATTGCCCTAAGATATAACAAATACTCAATTCTCCCCCCCATTTGTAGCGGGCGCACTTGAGCCTTCGTTTTCTTGTTTCTTCTACTATTATATACCTCATTTAAAGTTTATTTATATATATAGTAATTTTACGGGGTTTTTTTTTTGGGGGGTATTTTTTGCTTTTTAATATGAGCTGAACTAAACGACTGGAATATTGAATTCATTTTATACAGTGCTCCATATACTCCATTTTTTATCGATATACAGTATTGATGGATGATATACAAAAGGGAGCTCTATCTACAGTGCAATTTGGTGACTGCTTTTCGTATATTCAAACATACATACATACTTTGCTTTATTAATATAGACTAACGGGATCCTGCAATTTAAAAATAATTCCCAGAATCCTGCTTAAATACAATTTCCCATGAAATGAGAAGCCTTAAGAGTAAGGAGGGGTCAGAAACCCCTTTCAATGGTATAATACAATGAATTCTGACTTATTTAGCCTATAAGGTACTTTTGTTTTAAAAGAAGCCATTTTTATTATAAGCTTCCTTAAATCGCTCAATATTATCAATTTAATAATAAAATATAACACTTCCGCCATGATTCGGAATGATTGATAGATTGATGCCAGTTGATTTTTATTCATCTTTCAATCTCCAGGAGAAAGATAATAACATCACACAAAAGTTACCATTTCATTATAGTTTCAACTTCGTGTGGTGATCACCATCAAAGAGCTTAAGAAATTGTATTTATTGATGCTCTCAATACTTTGTCTATAAAATTATTTGATACATTTGATCAATCTTCTGATTATATTAAAAACCATCAAATCCAAAGACATATGTCCTCCGTCGATAGTTTGAGAAGAGCATTTACTTTTACTATTAGGATTCAATAAATTGAAAGGCTGACCGGCCGGTAAATATTTAGGAATTCTCAAGGATATATTGTTTTCAAAATTAAGATAAATTTCGTTCGTTTTAAGTACTAATTTATTTAATCAAACATTTGTAGATGTTGCTAATCGTAGGAAATATTATATACGTATAATAATAATTGTCACTATTCGATAAAAATTAAAGAAAATCGACTCCTGTAAGCAAAACTTTCTGGATCACACCTATAGTTTGAGTAAAATGATCAACTATAAAGATAAAGGTACATAATTACGGCACAAGGCTAATTAACCCCTCCCCCAATAAATTCTGTTCAAATTCATATGAATTGATTCCATGATTTATAGTTCAAATCAGCACTAAAATATTGGTGATAGTATAGGTAAACTTTTTTTGCCTGGTATAGTGTTATCATTAATGTATTATATCTTTCTTTCTTTTTTTGACCATATGTCCAAGCCCAAATAAAATAATGCATTACTATTAGCTGTTTTCAAAAATCTTACCTTTACACCTCATGGACCACTGCTGGGGTGGACCATACAGTATAAATTACGTATTGATTCATCGAATATATATAATTTATCGTCGACAATATAAATAATTGATAAATATGTCCAAAAAAAAGAAAAGAAAGCTACAATCAAATTTGATTGAATGAGCATTTATAAGAAAAGTCATTTTTGGGCCGTAAAATAAAAATTATTTTTCTAGAGTGATTAAAAGTATGCCTCAAATTAAACTTGATTTTAACACCCCACCACCTACTAGCCAACCAATACATACATCCTATCATATCAAACACAATTAACTTTTTCATAAACTAACTCTATAACCTATGAACAAATATGGAATTTTTTTATATCTAATGAAACTAAATTCCAGGTATCTTATCAAGCCTTGTCCTTTTCTGCATACATCTTCCTAGTGTTGAGATTAATTTTTTGTAAGACCGATTTTTCCTTTGGGCTGGATCTAGACGAAAAAATTTCTACAAATCCGGTCCAGACATAAATGCTTTAAAGGGTTGAATTATTTCTGTCCACTAAAAATCCGCAGTCTCAGATCGATCTAGGATTTTATGACCCAAACTCAACAGCCAACACTAATAATTACATAATAACAATTCGAGGCTGTTGAACCTTACATTGTTGCATTTAATTTTAAATCAGTCATTATAACTTTACATATTTAACTGATAAGTAAATCCATTATCAAAAGGAACAAGCTTAAGTTTATGTGCAAGCTTTTTCAAAAAATTGACTTGAAGAAAGTGTTTGACGTGGAAGTAAGAAAAAAGTACATCGCAATGGAATACTAGACCAATATTTATGGACTACATTTAGCAGTCTAGTAATCGAGTCCAGACTACAGCCTTGCTATATTTCTTTATAGAGTCCACCTATCGGCAATCAAACGGAGCTTCTCAAACACTTCACCCTCCTATCAACTGTTTGCTCATATTTGAAGAAGGATTCCTAGACACAAATATCAAAAAAGGTCTTCTTATTACTAGGGGGGTATTATATAGCCGGTGTATATTTTGTACCAAACTTTGTATTTAAGTTTAATATATTTAGCAATAACTTATTTGTACAGGAAATAAATTAATAAAGAGTATGGAAAAAATTGAAAAATTATATTTATTTTTTTAAATTACTATTACGCTGTATCAAACCGCGTACTGTGAAGGGAGTTTGTACCAAACTGTGGGTTTAGCACAACCAAGGACACCTTTTACTACTAGGATGTTTATTAGAAAAATTATTTTTATGTATGTATTATTATATTTGAAATATAGTTTTATTTAAATTAAGAGGCTCAAAAATATTATTTTCTTTGCAAAGAGAGCGAAATGGCTCACTGTTTGTTCTTCTTTGAAAAATCCCTTGACAATCTCAAATCAAAAAGCTACATATATCTACTAATTATATTGTTCAATTGGGACCAAATAATTAGAAAATAAAAATATCCCAGGATTTTTAAAATTAAATTATCTTATTCATTTTGACTCGTTTTGAAGTCATAATCTAAATATGTACTTAATATTAATCCTTGATTTTGACCTCATGGAATAAAGTAGATTCATTTTAACAGGAACTCATATTGTAACCCTGTATTTCATCTTCAACAGTTCTAACTAATACTTTTTTTTTAAATCTTGTCCTATTTCGACTAGTCGTTTTTATGACGAACAAAGGATATAGATATGTAATTTCATTCACATAAAATAAAATTATATAAACACGGATTGTTTTTAAACCTCATATAATTAACTCCGCAACAAAATTGTTAGTCACCAGGATTACTCCAAAAGTTACAAATCAATTTTGATCAAATTTGTTAAGTGGTTTTAGTAGTTTACTATACAGGTTATTGGATCGTTCTAAACATAACAGTAAGAAGATTGTATATGGTCACAGTTAGAGACCATTAAATTTTGAGAGGTCAAGGTAACACAAAACGTAAAAAAGGCATGATTCATGCCTTTAACTTTGGGAAGAAATTGAGATACAGCACTCAATTTGATTTTAAGCAAAGGTTTTGCACTTTATTGAATGCCCATGCTAATTTATATAAATTCATATAAAGGGTTATTCATTAAGCACGCTTCAACTTTTTTTTATAAATAAAACACAAACGGATAAAGATTATGCCAAATCTATTTTTCCAGTACAAATTATAAAGATAGACATTAGACATGTATGAAAATCGATTTCTCTGGCTATACCCCCACGAGCACGTCTAGAGAATTCTAAATACTGAGCACTATTAAAGTCAACACCAAAAAGTAATTTTATTCGGTACGCATTGATGTCTCGTGAAGCTCTTGTGGATTGCCTCCTGACCAATTACGCATATTTGCTTATTAACAAAGCCATTGAGCCAAAAATGAGATTCATCAACAAAGATGACTTTGTGATAAAAATTAATTTTTGCAATGGAACTGTTATATTAATAATAAATTTGGATAATTTGCAATCCCTGATCAAGTGTATATCGCTCCATGATAAAATGTATATTAATGGAGTTACTATGTATCAAAAGAAGAAAAGAAGTATGGCGTCGTTTTTTCCTTAACGAAAGAAACAACTCCCTAATATAACGCCCCTAATGAAAAGCTCTTTATATTTATTTTTTATGCATTTTTAAAACAACTTAGAGCATAGATAGGCGAGAATGCTTACTTCCGAGAGAGAAGTTAATAGCACGACGACCAATTAAATAATAAAGGGCACATGCAACAACCGTTTTTCCTTTTTCATCACATAACTGTGATTTTTCTTCACACAGATCCCTTCTTTAACTATAAGTATTGATCCTGCCCTCTCCTTGCACTCATTGTTTATTAACAAAAATGATTCTTATCCATGGTACAATATGATTTAATTTTAAAGCACATCATTAAATAAATTTCCTTATCACTAGTACGTAGGTCTTACATATTCCAGGAAAATTCTTTTGGATTTACATATATTTGTATGTAATTTATGACGCCTTTAGAGCATATATTTATCATGAGACATGTTATCAATGTCAATATTAGAACAATTTGCGTCAAACATGATTAAGCATTCACATTGTTTAATTTAAGTAAGGAACAATAAAGATTGAAGTCTGCAAACATAATTATTTTTTACTCTCTTAATGATAAAAAAAGGGATTTGAAATCCTAAGAAACATTAAACAGTTGCATAATCCCAATTTCAAGACAGGAAATGTATTAATTCAGGAGTTGGGGGCTGGTGTATTCTCGAGTCCGACTTAGGTCTCATTGAACTGAGACTTAAGGATCAATTCAGACTCGAAAGTAACAGAGTTGCAACTCGACTTGGACTAGTTGAAAATGATTATTAAACAAACAGCACTGTTATCAAGGACACAATTTCTATCAATTTAATATAATGCAAATTATTCAAATCAGAGTGTAAATTCATTTTTTTTCTAGGAAATATTAAGCCATCCCTAATTGGAGATTATACATTATCTACATGTATCACTATGGACACTTTTATTCAAATTTACAAAAAAAGTTTACTCTCCTCAACTTGTATAATGTGGTGCGTGGACAAAACGTCGACCGACAAAATGTCCACCAGATAAAACGTCGACTGACAGAAAGTCGACCGTAGAATATAAAATAAAGGGCTACTCCAAATGGTGTTGCGATATATCCCATTCAGGCATTCCCCACCTGAAACATAACCCAGTAGCAACATTTATATATAAACTACCAGTAAGGGCCCCTTCCAACCCCTCTTATACATATTAGTCTGTTTTCAGTCACCGCAGTGTCCCAAAATGGGATGAAACCTACCTCTACTATTTAAGCAACCACTAAGAGCCCCTCACAACTCATATTTACCCCCAAATATTTAAGCTGTTTTCGGGAAAGGTCTGGCCCCAAAATGGAATTAAACCTATATCAATTTATCCCACCTCCATTTAAAAAAAGGGCCTCTGCAATTTGAGACTGTTTTGTATTTTATCTCATTTAGAGTCCCGGCGGTACCCGAAATAGCACCTAATTTTGGGGGATAAATTGAGGTTTGTGAGGTTTCCTTACTTTTAGTTTATATAAGGGTGGTGGGGTAAATATCTCGTGCTGGAAATGTTTGGAGTGAAATGTCATAGAAACAGTTTTTCATATTTTGAAATGTAATTTTTTCCAGTTGACGTTTTGTAAGGGTTACGTTCGATTAGTCGACGTTTTATCCATTCGATGTTTTGTCCATTCGACATTTTGTCTGTCGACGTTATGACCTACTACCACTTTTGTAGCTGGTCCGTTTTTTTTTGTTTTTTTCATTGGTAATTTGAAGATTTTTTTTGTGATTTCTTTGTAGTAAACTTCCTTACATATATAGATGCAATTAGAGGGAGCGGGGATCAAGTTGTCGCCTACTCTAAACCTTGATAACTTAAAGACGACATTATCAAATAAAAAAACGGTTACCAAATAGGAAAGCTATTCTCGTCAGCTGACGATACGTAGTTCAGTTAGCATCATGCCGTCATCATATGAGGAGATAAAGAGCTATAAGTGGAACGAGGAGCTTTTGAGGTCCGCCGTAGTCATGGCATTGGTTAATAATGGAGGTGAAATCTCCAATTCAACAATTGCTTCCACCTTAGGAGTGAATTTAAGGACTGTTCAGCGTATCTGTAAGAAGCTAGAGGACACCTGGGATGTTGATGCTACCATAAAGAGGGCGTCCAAGGAGGAGGGCGCCGACAGGAAGGTCAGGCACACCGACTTTGTCGACAAGGTGAAGAAGATGGTTGAGGATGACCCTACCAGGTCCATGAAGGCTGGAGACAGGCCCTGGGTGTAGCAACAGGACTCAGCATCCTGCCATGTGTCCAAAATCTCCATGCAGTGGTTAACCGAGAACAGTTATGACGTCGTAACCAAGGATTTGTGGCCTCCTAACTCTCCCGACCTTAATTCTTTGGACTATTTTGTGTTGGGCTATGTCGAGAGACATACCAACAGACATCCCCATAGCACCAAGGCCAGCCTGATGGACTCCATCAAGGAGGTATTCGGCAACATGGACAACGAGATGGTCAGAAGAGCCTGCGGCCGGTTCAGAGGCCGTATTGAGGCCGTTATTGATGCCAACGGTGATTATATCGAATGAATGGCTACTTTATACCTATATGCTTGTCATAGTTTAGATTTTTAATAAAAAAGTTAAAAAATGTATATTTTGTGTTGTTTTTTGTAGAAAAATATTTTGGCGACAATTTGATCCCCGCTCCCTTTATATTCAAAAGCTGATTGAACATTCGTTTGTGGTCATAAAAGACGGAGTGTAACCTTGAGGATTTGTTGCGGATCTATAATTGTAAGTCCTTGTTGGACTCAAAGTAGAATTGGAGATTTACCTCAGAGTAATTCTTACTCATACCCTTGTTTATTTTTTTCTCCTCCCTTGTCACAGCTGCTATTCTATCAAACATTCTTCAAATGTGAAAATGAATTTTATTTGTTGTTGTTTTTGTGAGCACTCTTAAGACTAAAATACTCATCAGTTTTCCCAACCTATTTTTTTTTCTTAAACTTTTATTTATATTCTTTCATTCTTGAGGAGGAAACACGTCATATGATTTGATATAAGTGCTACTGATTTAAGTTGTTACGTGTGAGTGTGCTCATGAAAAACTGAGAGTAAATTTGGGCTCCCCGAAGTGCTTACGCACAATTTAGCACGCATTTCGTCTTCCTTTTTATCAATATTATTATCCTTATGTCGTAACTTTAATATTAAAAGAATTATGAAGTAAAGTGCAATAATAATTAAAAAAAGGTAGACATTATGCATGCTAATGGACTTCAGTGAACCCACTTTAACACTGAAGATTAATGAGTTATTTTTTATATTTTTAAAGAAAAACTTGTTTCTTAGCCCACGCCTTATTAGTCAAGAAAATGCGGGTTACTAGAGCTGTAATAATACGTGTACTTTATCATGATACGGTATTTAGGTATTGAATGATATTATTATGATATATCAATTATTCACAGACCTACAATTCGTAAATATATTGAAAAAGATTGTAGAATCATTCAATACGCTGGCCCAACAATTTCTTAGCGTAAGAATTTTATTATTGTCTATAGGATTATATCTGATTGTAGATTGATATTGAATAAATATCATTAGATGTGACGTCATAATTATTAGCTGGGGAAGTATTGATTCAAATTGTTGGGATTCATCCAATGGGAAGAGTTTGAATTGTGTGTCAAGACATTTAATTTATGAGGATTTGCATGGATCTTTCCAAGGGAGCATTTGGATATATGGATATCCGTCCCAGTTTGAACACGACTTCTCATCTCAGATCTTCTCTTCAACTTCAGATTACACTCAGTCAATGGATCTCGCCTCTTTGTGCCTCACTCACTAGATCTCATCTCCTTAAATACAAGGATCGTTCATTATGCAGATGTCCCATAGCATCAAAGTATCTCATAGTTACTTCTCACCTCTCAAATCATCCCATACTTTTACGGGAGTTTCATAAAACGACATAATAATCGGATCAAAGGCCCAATAAGGAGTGAAAAGATTTCTCATACTCCATCAACACCTTGTTTATTGGAATTTTCGGGTCCATCCCTTCTTAAGTCAACTCTACTTCATCTCCAACTCTAAGATAAATATTTAATTGATAAGAGTCCTTCAGTGTCCTTGATGCATATAACACAAACGACACGAATCACTAGTCTCCATCACAATCTTTTCAATTTCAATTATACATTCTGAATACTTCCAAGTGTCACTCCTGATTTCATCATACTGCAAATCATATTTTGTTCTACTGTTATGTGCATAAATAGTTTTCGGGAAATGTTAGGGCATTATATGATTAAAAAATTAACTTCTTTACACTTCTACAGGAATATCTGAATGTCATAGCAATTCTAAAACTTATTGTGTCGGAAATTATTTTCTAAATAAATAAATTACTTGTCACCATATTATAATATTACACTAATGAAGATCTTGTATCTCCAAACAAATTATTTAAATTACAGATGATAAATAAATGTTTTCCATAAGATTTCATTAATATAAGTTGTTTTATTTAAGAAAATAGTCAAAATGTAACAAAATAATAATACATTTTTTCAGTATTGAATAAACATTAGATTCCATTAGATTTATAAGTTCTCCGTTGAATTACTATTTCATCCTTTGGATTCATTCGACTATATTTAAAAAATATACTAAATAAAGTCAATTCTGCTGCAAAAGGTGCAGAATGTTTCATGATGTGAGACGCTTATAAGGTTTTTATTGAGTCCGATTTATCATGCTTCTGATTCCAATCCCTATTACTATTCTTTGCGATGTGAGTTTTTATTTTACCGATTCCGAGTAACCATGCTGGCAAACCAATATTTAACAGGAACATATCCACCCTGATAAAATGTAGAACGAAGGGTCAACTGTAACATTGATTTGATATAATTTACACTTGATATATGTATAATGAGTAGAAAGACTGGTAATGATGAGATGCGTCACTTTTTCCCTTTCTTATTCATCAGCATTCCTGGAGATGAATTAAAATTTCTGGAAATGAATAGTTTGTCTCATATTGGAGAACTCTCATTCCATAAAAAATATTCTTCTTTCTTAATCCATTCAGCTTTTATCACGGATATAACGTTATCCAGTACACATAGTTGAAGGGATTTACAATTTGTCTCTTAGTACTTAAAAATGAATATGTACAAATAATTAATTAAGTTACATGTGTATTTATCAAGACACCGATAAAAAATACGGCCTCCTGTTTTTAAATGAGCTGAGAAATTCCAACAAAATATAAAATTGGCCCATGGAACTTTTAATAGTTAATATTGCAATGAAAATAGGTTATTCCATGACCCCATAACATGGAATCATCAAATAACTCATTTCTTCTTGGGGCATTTCATAAATATTGGTTCTTCGCTGTTTACATCTGGTCAAGTTTGAGTTTTTCTTTTGGATCTTTAATACCAGTCAATGGAGGAGCGTCCATAGAATTTCCATCACGGGGAATGTCATCAGGAATATAAAAAACAAAAGATAGATCATAAGTAAAATGAATAATTATTAATTACTCTATTTGGAAGCTATGGCTTCCTTAGACACACGATTTGTAAACACTAAACTCACTTAGGATACAGGTGTGCGCGTCTATAACTGAAAACTCCTTTAAATTTGACGCCATGCACATATTCGTAATTTTATTGAGTTGAAACCGGTTTATACTTCAAGGCAAGGGTCTTGACTAGTTATAAACAAAACTCCAGCAAAATCTAAATAGCAACAGTGAGACAACAGCCGATAGTATGGAGAGACGTCGAATCGAAATTTTGGAACTTTCCGCGCGGGGAAAAACTCCCACTGAAATTGCCAAGGTTCTGAACTGCAGCCGCACCACCGTTTACAGCGTGGTAGCCAAAGGGACTCCTAAGGCGACCACAAGATCTAAGTCAAGGCCTCGAAGGTTGGCGAAATGGTTGCTGCCGTGAAAAGTATGTCGAGGACAAGAGAGATAAGATCACCGTCAGCGGCCTCTCCAGGGAATTCAACGTCAGCGGAAGGACCATGAACAGGCCATTTAAGAAAGATTTTGGCCTTAAGGTCTACAAGAGAACTCTTCGTCAAGCTCTCAAGCCTGTAGACAAGGAAAAACGCCTACCAAGGTCGAAGATTCTTCTAAACAAGCTTAAGAAAAAACCAGCCAATGTCGTCGTTTTGTTCAGTGATGAGACGCCTAGGCGAGATTGTGACCAACGACACCGGATTTTTATCTGGTGGAGTCTTTCGTACCAGGGATGATGACGAGGTGCATGGGGTAAGGAACGGCACTTTGCCAGCCTCCAGGTCCTGGTTGTTGTTGCGTCCGACGGTCAGAAATGGGATCTCATCTTCTTGGAGGACCACTAGAGGCTTAACTCCGAGACGTACTGCCAATACTTGAAGGACAAAGTGTTCCCTTGGGCCAGGGCTACTTACGGGGACAGGTGGTGGTGGCTGCCACACAAGCAACTTTGCCCAAGAGTTCCTTCAGACCGAGACTCCAGCCTTCTTCGATCGGCCGCCTCACTCGCCTGATTGTTCGCCGCTTGACTTCGCAGTGTTTGGGTGTTTTAAGGGGATGCTGTTGGGAGTTCAATACAAGTCCAAGGACCAGCTGAAGTCAAGAATGCCTGACCAATCTCGACCAGAGCGTCATCGCCAAGTCATGCTGCAAGTTCCGGTCCAGGCTGACGTTGGTAGTGGAGAATATCGGCGGCCATATTGAATAGACATGTGTCTAAGACTCTCATCTTTCATGTTAAATAAATTAATTTATCGACGACTTTAAAAATTATAGAATTATTTAACTATTTTTAAAAATTTCAGAGTGTTCAGCGCACACATGTATCATTAACGTAAATAATTAGTGATAAAATTTTCGATAATAAAAACAATCGGAGTCTATTTTCATTCATTGTTGATATTACTAATTTGTAATTAGTGTCCTCAGAGTTAGCACATAAATAATTGCGTTACATCAAAATGTCCATGTCGTCACTTATTTTCAATAATTCCTTGTAATAACCGGTTTTAATCTGTATCAATATTCTCAATTAATATCAATAACTATATCTATTGATATGTATCGCAATATCTTATGATATCAATATTTTTTGACTTTTTATTATATATATCTAATAAACCTATTGATTTAAGTAATTATATTGCGGTGTTGCTAAGCCCTCAAATGATGAAAACTAGTCACGCCCCTAGTACATAGTTATAAATCAAAAAGTGACTCCTGTCTCAAAAAAACAACTATACGAATAAGAATATTTTCTAAATTTATTCAAAATCAAAAAAGTTATGGGCAAAAAAATTGGTGGCAATTGTAGTTTCATTTTTTTTTTTTTTTTTCTAGGTGAAAAAAAATGTATTTTCAATATAATACTGGATTCGTAGATAAAATAAAGTTTGTAGAAATTTGTAGGAAGATTCGTTTGGATATAAATATGACATATAAAAATTGATATTTATTTGTTACCTTCTGAACATTTTGTCATTTTTTTCTCTCTTTTTTTTTCATCAAACGTCAATTTTTATGAAGGAATACCCCAAAACGATGCATACTGGAGATAAAATTGATAATATCTTACTGAGTTTAATGAAGTATTTTCATTTTCCGGAATATTTTATTTCATAAATTTTCCAATATTTGCAAAAATGAACCACTTATCAATATGTTTTTTTTTTTTTTGTTTTGTTAACGACATGATTTCTTTTTTACGAAAAAAATCTTGGAAGGTTTTGTTTCTTTTACAATGACAATAAATGACATTTACGGGGTTTTTTTTTGTAAAATTAGTACAAAACAGTTTTTTTACAATTTTCTTCTCTAATTTCGATTTAGCATTTTTTTGACAAATTTAAAAGATGGACTTATCATTTAGAAAAATAATTTTTCATAGTTATATGTTTGAATGCTATTAAATGCACCCACGTACTGAATTGCTCGTTAGATACACTTATTTAATTTAACTCTTTGTTTTTTACGTTTCGAAACATATATTATTAGAAAATAAATTGCTGAATAAAATGTGATATATGAAATAAAGTGATAATTTATCGTTGTAAAAAAGGTGGAACTAAATGAAGGAGTTTTAATTGGCTAGGCTTAACAAAAATACAATTAGCTTATTTCGGCTAATCGTACTTTTAGTGTGTGGCCACGTTATAATTTCTTTATAAAGAAAGCTTAAAAGCGTATTTTAAAGTGTGTTAAATTAATTTTGATTTCTAAAGAGTTAAAAGATAAGATCAAATAAATAAAGAAAATCGATTATTGTTTTTGTAATCAGAAAATAAATTATGGATCTCGTTTTTCTGTAGAATACATTTGGATTCCTGTTTATTTTTTGTCATCCCTTCAAATATTCATCGTAAGAGAGAGGGGCATGCCCACGTCATCATACATTTTGCACTTGATATAAATATTGAAATAAACAATCATCTTAAGCCAATTTTACTATTTTCATGTACCAGTAGCGTAGTTGCGGTATCAAATTGTGAAGCCAGGAACAACCAATATTCCTTTGGAATATGTTTAATCAGTAAGGATTAAATGATATTAATGAACCGACAATGGCTGTATAGCCTTTATCTTATCAATCACAGTTTCTTTTCTAATTAGTATTATTCCAAGTGCTGCATAATGGGTATGAGTCAATATGAGCAGAAGAAAAACACATTATGAGTCCCTTATCAGTGTTTATGCAAAATAAAGTAGACAAATATCAAAAGATATTGATTATTATAGTATATTATTATCAATTTTTAAGGTTTTAACACAGTATAAATTACAATATTATGGGGTGAAGCAAGGGAAACAGAAAAATATCATGGATTTTGAAATTTTTTTCCAAACAATTTTATATTTTATTCTTTAAATTTTTCCAAAAAATTTAATTTTTGGAAAAAAAAAATTCCGTAAAAAGCTATGGATTGTTATAAATATAATTTTTTAAATTTTTTCCCAAAAAAAATTAATTTTCTGTATAAAGCTAATTATTTTTGAAATTTTTTGTCCAAAAATTTAATTCTTGAAATTTAATTCCTAAAATTTTTTTTCAAAAAAATTTAATTTTTCAAAAAAATAAAGTTTATGTGAATAGCTATGGACTTTTGAAACTTTTTGTGAATAGCTATGGACTTTTAAAACTTTTTGTGCATAGCTATAGATTTTTTTATTTTACGAAGAAAAAATTTTTTTTCTATTGTAATGGTTTCTATACTGTCTCATGCTCAAGCTTAAAGTTTCGAATTATCGGGCAGAGAATGATGGATTTGTAGTAAAGTCCCAATTTGTTCTGTGCCTTTGTGGAATTTTGATGTAAAACATTGAATATTCATTATTTCTGGAATATTGTACGGCTTGATAAGCTTTTATTTTGTGTGTTTATGTGCCACATAAGCTTTGGTACTGGTGATTACTGATGACAACATTCAATGACTTTTCTTCTTTAGTATTATTTACCTTACTAAAAGTTATGCCAAAATACATTGCACCTTTTAAAACATTGGTCTGCGTTTTCTTCAAATTTAACCTTATAACTTATTGACTATACATAGAACGGGACTGGGGAAAAATGCATAGAGTGTACATTTTCCAACAGTCTTTCCATGGTTTAAAATGACTAATGTGATCATTCGATATCCGTAATTCAAAAGTAAATTTCCTCCTTTCTTGGAACAAAATATTTCGATGAAATAGTCGTGTCGATTATAATTTCAATTCGATTCGGAGTTGAATATGAAGTTGAAGTTTCATGAGTTTTCATGAGTTTCCAATTATTAAAATGTATTAAAAGGAAAATGTTCCTTTTATTATTTTTTCTTCCAAAAAGGAAGATAGCTGTGTGATCTTTGCATACCACCAACGTTTCTCCGACATCCCCGAAATAAAATCAATTGGCAACCTGTTTATTCCAGAGAAATATAATTATTTATTTTTTCTTATTCGATCTTCCTGTTAAATCATTGCTCAAATTACAACCAATAAGAAAACGAAAATATCTTTATGGGCAAAGCAGTGAGCGCTTAAAGTACTTAGGAGAGGCCCATATCTAGAAACATAGACATTACTCATTCGAAATGAATTCAAAGAAACAAAGATTGAAAGAAGAAGAGATGAGGAAAGAGGCAGAGAGAAGGAGAGATATAGAAAGAAGGAAGGGAGAATTAATTTTGCTCAAATCAGCCCCTAAATTACTTCAAAGGCCAAAAAAATATCATAAGAACATGTTTTGTTATTTTATACGTCTATTTGTTAAATTTCTGCCTGATTTGTTTGAAATGGCGGCAAATATGTCATGCAGCAAAATTTTCATCCGGCCAATTCACCAGAGGAAAAAAGGTTCGCGGCAAAATTACCTTAAATCCTTTTTACGATTGCAACGTAATTTTTTCGATGTTTTGTGTTTACTTCGTATTAATTTTGAATGCGTCATAATACAATTTACAAAAGGTAAATAAAGTGTAGTATCATGAATATATTGACTTATTTACATATACGTGTGTGCGCGTCTAAAACTGAAGACTCTGAAATTTTTAAAAATAGTTAAATAATTCTGTAATTTTTAAAGTCGTCGACGAATTAATTTATTTAACATGAAAGATGAGAGTCTTAGACACATGTCCATTCAATATGGCCATCATGTTCCGTTTTAGACGCGCACACCTGTATAGGTATGTTTTAATTCTTTTAAATACAATTAAGATGTGATTATATTGATACACAGATATATTGTATAGGAGACACAAATCTTTTTAATGACACAAATACTTACGGAGTTTGTGTCAATATTGCTCAAACATTTTTTTAAGCAACAATAACTTTTTTATCCATTCATTTATTTACAATAACAAATTTGAAGATGTTTTGTTGACTCAAGACCCTTAATACAATTTGCTCTAATGATTATTATTCTATGTCAATAAACATCAAAGTTATTTTAAAATATATCAGCTATGGAAGAAAGTGAATGCGCAGATTATTTAGGGCTTATAACCATTTCGGTTTGTCAAGAACGCCCGGTACATCACCAGGGATCACGAAGAGTGTTAGATGTATGTAAAGGCCAAAGTATCCTCAATCGGCCATGATGTTGGAAGTAATTGAAAATGATCGAAAAGTCTTCCCTTCAGTCCGAGCAAATTCATTTTGGATAGCATTCAATACAAAAGTGTTTGGCCTACAATGTGTTTCCTGTTCTTAACAGCTCCTAATGGATTGGGAATTGATTATGGACTCAAGATGTAACCCATGCAATATACATAAAAGGTCAATCAATCCTTTTTTTACAAGGAACTTTTTCCTTACTCATTAACAAACCTGAATCCCCTTGACTACAATGTGTGAAGCGCCATTGAGATAAAGGACTAAAAAGGAAAAAGGCGACAAGATGGTTGAAATAAAAAGTGAACAAAAACTATTTATGAATTATGTTCAGGATTCACGTAACCTCGATCAAAAAAATATAGAGCATAAATTTATTAGGCTTATGTATTTTTGTTTTAAAATAACTTTTATAATTTCTTAGATTACATTAATTAATTATTGTCTCTGACTCTATAATCCTCAAAATGGGTTTGCCATTGGGCGAGAAACTTAGACTACACAAGTCCCTGCAAAAAACAATACGAAAAATATTCCCTCAAATAATTTAAACATTGACAATGGGCAACAAAATACAATATATTTTTGTGTTAGAGAGTTAATTCTGTGATTCATTGTGCGATTGTCATGGGTTTGGTATTTTTTTGGAATCATAATTACATTGTATTAATTCATTAGAAAAATAATTAATATGTTATTGCAAAACGGAAGAACTCAAAATATTTTTCTTAAAGAAGTCCTTTAGTATCTCTATTTTCAATTTCTTAGAATTTCCTGATAAATAATTATAATTTTTAAATGGATTATTAAATTTAAACTTGAGCATAATAGTTCATAAATATTGTACAATTGAATTTTTTCAAATTGATTACACGATGAATGGGGTAAGAAAGGCGTTTAAAAACCTTGAGTTATAGTTTAACAAATTACTCTTAGGAATGTTAGTTGTCTTAATCATGGAATTCTAAACATATGGAGTAATCTTGGTGAAAATTCTTAGAAATGGGATATTTTTCATGATGCAATCAGAAATTTGGAAGGATGAAAATTAAATTATTGTTCATTTTTTTGTAGCCATAATTCACACTTTTTGAAGTAATGACGAGACAAATTTTCCAGTCCTGCTAACAGTACATTTAACAATAGATAAAAAGATCAAACATACGATGTATTCTTATGTTACCAAGTCTTATCAAGTTTGTCTCCTATAAAAATCCATCTTTTTTTAACAGTCATATTGGTAACGTTACTAAAACGGGAATCATTGATGAATCCGTGCTTTACAACTCTTGTGAGTCAGCCTATTTTGAACAAATAAGATATTAACCATGGAATGCTCATTTGACAACAAGCTCGGAAGAAATTATTCTCTTGAACGCAATCCGCGTAGGTTCGATATTTGTTCATTCCTAGAGAATGAAATATACTTAATATAGTTGCACTTCAAACACAATTCCTAGGGCAGATGGATTAATAGTAATACTAATATGTTTACTTATACTTAATCAGTAGCCGTAGGATTTTTTGCCATAAATGACAAAAAAAGAAGACTGAAACGTAAAAAAAATGAGCACCCAAATATCAAAATGAATCAATTTGTAATTTAAAAAAATAAAGTTTGATAAGAATAATTTAAAGTAATTAGTGTTGTTTTATATTTAAAGACAACACGGTCCACATTAGTAGTCTGTGTAAATTTGAAACTGGCAAGATCTTCTGGATTCTTGTTAGATGAAAGAATCTCATCATCACCACCACTGGTTATACATTTTGCATAAATAGAAGATCAGGATTTGGCAAGTTGGCACTAAAGTATTTATTTTTTCTTTTGTTGCAAGATTCAATAGTCAATTTTGAACCCAATTTCCCTCACATTTCTGATACTATATTCATAATGCTGATTGCATCATAACCATATTGAGTTTTACCTCCAAAAAGAGAGCCTAACAACGGAAGGTTTTTCCCTGAAAAAATATAATCACAGAATCCTCAAAAGATGTTGTGTAATCAAACTAGAATCTAAATTTTCTATATGAATTCCATACCAGTTAAAAAAATGTACAATTTTCAGACAAAAAAGGCAAAATGAACAGTTTTTCCAAAAAAAAAAGTTAAAGTGAACAATTTTGTGTCCCATTGAGCGATCGCTTATTAAGATAAAGTAATAACAGAATGCGTAAGTATGTATTGAAGCAATTAATCAGTTTACACAAGGAGATAAGACGTGTGGCTAGAGTATAAATATCTTAGTTATTCATATTTTTTAATCATTCTTCAAAGTGGATTATTACTTACACGTAACATTAAAGCCATACACCATGAAAATAGTATTTTTACTTTGTTTGACATTGTATATGTTAGTCATTTGCTCTCCAGTTCAAAGTCGAAAAATGGACAGACAAGATGATTGCTTACCCCCTGGTCTCATGGTATTATTTTACCTTGACATTTTTAAAAAATTATTTATGTATTTTACATAGTGTATATCAAATGTGGATTGTTGTTCGGACAAATGTAGCAACTCTGGGACATCCAAAAGCCTTGGATCATGCTGTATTCCCTCTGGACAAAAGGTAAGGGACTCCCACTTGACTCCACCTTCGTTTTTGTTAATTGGCATAATTTATCTATTATATTTTATATTTTAGTGCTTAAACTCGAGTAACAAAAAGTGTTGCAGTAAATCTTGCAATGCCTCTACAAAAACTTGTGATTAGAGAAAGGGATCGTTCTACAAACAGACAGTTCTTGGTAATAAAGAAGAAGTCATAGAATGAGAACGCTTGCGTAGATTAAATTTTGTATCAAAACTTTTATGGAATGAAGATATCGGTACATCTCCACTGATGATGAATTTAAAAAAAAAACGACTCTCAAATATATTTTTGTTGCTTTTAAAACATTTAATTTTTGTACAAAGTTATACAGGAATACCAATAGCTTATTGCTATAAATATATTCTATATATATTTATATATTCTCTCAATAACTTTCCCAATATGGAATACAAAGATTCTAAAATTCAAAGAATTTCATTTGAGCGAAATATTCTGCAATTTTCAATGTGGTCAATTATGCCGCTATCTATTATAAAAATGATGTATATTCGATCTATTTCAAATATTGATGTAGGAGCTCATTGTCTTCAGAAGTCATATGCAAATATGAGGCCCATCAACATAAAAGCAAGCGAGGATATTTTTTCTAAACATACCTTTGTATTTCTCGGTTTATGTCCACAATTTTACTAGATGTGTCATGATTCATTCACTGAATTCATCCCATCTAAGGATCCGTTGATAGTTTTTCCATCTGCAGAAAAACCGTTTAACATAGATAGCGGCCATCGAAGTTTCCATTGTAAAAAAGTATTTGAAAATATGTAGGGGTCACTTATGGTTCTTGAAGCTGTGGTTTTGGTTTTGAATCTGCCTTGAGGCCGTAAGGTTAAATTACACAGCCTATTGACCTGAAAAAACTTTTATGATAATTTTACTGCAGAGATTGTCTGCGTTGTTGGGCTGAAAAGAGGAGAATGGAAATAAAAATTGAAGGTAGAAAAGAAGAGAAGAGAAAACTCTTAATGACCTTGGTGGCCCAAAAATATCATACAAACATGCTTTAATATTTTATACGTCTACTTGCTAAATTTCATACAGATATGTTCGACCATTTTAGATTCAATGTGGGATAACATGGGATAATTTTAGGGGGTAATCCCCGCCAAAAATGATGTAAGCTAGAAACGCCTCCGGTTGACACCGTAATTAAACAACTTTTCATAGATGTTGTTTATCAAAAGGGAATGGCCAATGACTCATTATCCTTCACTCATGTTCTAGTACCAATGCACACTACAATATCAAAGATAAAAGTACCAGTCCTTCCGCCTCTCCCTGGAAGCCATCATTGATTAGGACTTACTCAACAGATAGGAACAGGAGAGTCATGCCCGTAACTAAAGGGGCTATGCGTCACCCCACCCCTTGACTAAAATGTTGATGTTGAATTTGTCGAAGATACAAAATGTTCTATGAAAATTTGTCAAAGTTTTGTCAAAAAAAGCCCCTCCCCCCTTTTTGAAAAACAATAACAATAAAACATTGCTAGATTATTTTGCCATTAACACACACATTTTTTTTAGTGGTCCCTAGGTACACAACTAAAACTCCCAAAAGAAATATTAAAAACTAATTACTTGTCTAATAGTTGATGTGAACGACATATCAATGAATTGAGAAATTAACTCCTGGACATATAAGTCGATTCTACTCAGCCGAAATATGTATATACAAATAATGATTTCCTCAGATTTTCCCTTCAAAATCAATCCTATTTGATTTTATGATCCTTTTATAAATATTTTATTATTAAGATTATACCTCATCCCTTTTGATAAAATTGGGACGATTTAATTGCCTTTGTTTTCCCAATTAATTATATTTTTATCTTTTTTCAATAATAAAAATGTCCGTTAACAGTCTGCATAAATCCTTCAATCAGACGTAGAGCTTTTTTATTCACTTGCAACCTTGACTGAATAAAATGAAAGGAAAGTTTAAAAAAAAAACATATGTTAGCTGACCTTCTCTGTTTTTCTTGTTGGCTGAGGTAGACTGACAACTGTTCTCTTATTCCCGAACATTTTCTTTTCACATCCAGTCTAAAGTGTTAGGGTACCTTTGTATACATTTATGATGTGTCTTGTTTTTTGTTGATTTAGTCTCTTCGTCATTGAAATGTGATTTTTTTCAACCTCAATATTTTTTTTTTAATGCTGGGAACATCATTAATATCCTCTTCAAAGTGTTTTAAGAATAAATCCAACTTTTTGTTGTTGCAAAAAAAAACCTAGGAATCTTCTTTCAAGTACATATACATTTATATTATGCATATTTCCTTCTCTAGGAAGGACCTGGGCGCAAACCTATGTACATTGAGTTCAAGAGAATAAATTCTCCCGAGCGCGTTGAGCAACGTCGAGTTTTTTTGCCTTTGCAATTTTAGTCCAGGTTTGGTGAATTTGATTGATTTGTTCTTTTGCAATATCCATTTCCCTTTCTTCCAGAGTAAGATAAGTAATCAAAGTTAATGAGTACATTTTTAGTACCAAAGGTTCTTTAAAAGTAATTAATATTATATAGAAGTTATAATATTTCAACTACAACTATCACAAATTATATCTTGTAGATGGCAAATTTAATGTTGTGTTGTCAACTGTGTATCAAAAATACAATTCGCTTAATATTCCGGTTAACATTTAACCCAAGTTCGTTAACTACCTCATAAAAAAATGTTCACTAACGGAGGTTTAAAACAGAAAGTCCAGTGACAAATAAGGAAAGATCAAAATAAAAAATTATATTTCATAAAACACAAACTTTAAAATAAACATGAATCAAAAATATTTATATTTGAGTTATTCTAAAATAAACAATAGCAATAAACGTTCAAAATCTTCCTCATTATCAATGTCAACCTGTCTTAAACCGTCTGGAATTGAGGCAATGTACCTAGATCTTATTTACTGCTGTGATAACGGTATTAATTGATTTTTGAAGTCTACCACTAAGATTGTTATGCTACTAGACACTGCCTATGGATTACACAAAGCACTGAAAGTAAACCAAGTATAGATTTTCAAGAAACTGATGAAACAACGTTGACTATCTATTATGGATTGTGAATCATCTATTACACTGCACGAATATTAGCAAGTGGATGATTTTCTCTTGGAAAAAATTATCAATGATTTCAAATACAGACTCTCCTTTAGTATTTATTATAAGATTTCTTACAAATACCATTTCTTGAACCAACTTTTCATCTTTGATAAATACAAACATAAGCGGGAAGCACATATTCATTTCCTAGTAAAATGGACTCATCTCACAGCAAGCTAAATTATGTTGCACAATTTATTTTCTATGTCTTCAGGTATTTCATCTATTCTTCCTTGAATTGAGTTATTAGTGATAGGTTTAGACTTCATAATTTAGTCTGATGACTTTTATACAACCGTGTGCATAATATTTCTTACTACCCAGTCGTGTACGCCTTACCAGATCTAGCAATCTGTAAAGATATGTTGTAGGAAGCACGCAATCTGTTATTAGATTGTTGTGAAGTGATCAAAGCCATATTTTCTTTAGTTTTTGTACCTTGAACTTATCTAAAAACTGCAAAAAAAAAAACAGGTTTTATGCCTCTCAAGGCCCTTATTTTAAATAGTTGAAGGAATAAAGGGTTATTGATGCAAAAAAAATTATATATGTAATACTGTTATATAATTACATAACGTCCTTTAAGTACTTGCTTGAAGTTTTAGAATGCAGAATTTGGGTCTTACGTATTTATTCTATGTGAGTCTATTTGCCTTTGAAAGAAATATTGTACTGAGTATGTAATAAAATATAAAGGCACCCATAATGAAGTACATTAATATAATCTCGATATTACGTACTTATATCCTATAAACTGAATAATATTCAGCATATTAATTGCTGCTATCTTGTAGTTTTGTTTTGTTTGTTTTGTCTATCCGTTTGTTTTGTTTGTTTTTGCTCTTCCCCTCCCCCCCCAAATCGTCTCTTTTCGCTTCACAGCCCCCTTGATCAAAGCAAAGCCCCAAGGGTGCGGTATGAA
Organism: Lepeophtheirus salmonis; assembly: GCF_016086655.4. Lineage (NCBI taxonomy): Eukaryota > Metazoa > Arthropoda > Copepoda > Siphonostomatoida > Caligidae > Lepeophtheirus > Lepeophtheirus salmonis. Next base: position 1,310,044 of record NC_052140.2, read on the forward strand.
GAAACAATGACTTTGAGAAACTCTGATTTAAAGAATTAGATGGAATACAAAAATAAAATACATATTAATTTAATCGATTCTCTTTTTGAAACATCGATGAATTCATGATCAGGTTCTTTAAGGATAGAAGAAAAAAACATATATTTTATCATCTCTTATACTAATTAAAATCTAACTTTAAAATAAAAAATTAAGTATTTTTCGAAAGAATCAATATTTGTGTAATGAATGTAAATGTGGGGTTTGTTCATCGTTTTTTCTGTTACTGATATCATTTAAATTATTAATTATTGTAAGGTAAAAGACTCACTCATTGAAGATAAGCTTGAGATATTGTAAAGATTCAATCAAAGGGAACCTTTTTCCTTGTATTCTTTTTTCTTCGCTTTTTTTTCAATTAACGAATTTATTCATATTATTCTATGAAAAATTCTGTACTTTAATGTGGGCACTGGCCATTGACATATATTATCAGAGATGATAATATTTGCTATCCACCGGTATAAAAAAAAAAACGAATATGAACGTGTTAACCCTGGTAGTTTAAAGAAGAGCTACGTTTTATTAGAATATCTGTGAGAAGCCCTGAGATGGTTGGTAAGGTAGTAAACACAAACCCTACGGCGTATCTACGGAAAACATGGGCAATAATTACTTTTAAGCTCGATCCTAATCTCTAGTCATAATTTCCCAACCAATATTGTACAGGGAGCAGGGATCAGATTGTCGCCTACTTTAAACCTTGATAACTTGAAGACGACATTATCAAATAAAAAAAACGGTTACCAAATTGGAAAGCTATTCTTGTAAGCTGACGATACGTAGTTCAGTTAGCATCATGCCGTCATCATATGAGGAGATAAAGATCTATAAGTAGAACGAGGAGCTTTCGAGGTCCGCCGTTAGTCATGGCTTATTGATGCCAACAGTGATTATATCGAATGAATTTGGCAAGAATCGAATTAAATAATGTGTGGGAAATCAAAGAACGATTCCATCATCATCATCAAGATCAAAAAAAAAAAAAAACCAAATTGTTTAAATTTATAATTGTGATGGATATTACGAATGTTTGATTAAAAATTATATAAAAATGATGTGCAATTTAAAAATAAAAATTCATGTTAATTTAAGACTTGTAGTTTTCCTTAATGTAAGATTTAAAAAAAATATATACTTTTATTTATATAAAATAGTTTAATTTTTTTAAGTGTAGTTATTGTAATACTCAATCATATTGTACTTAAAATTCCAATATTACTCATTCTAACATATTTTAAATAAAATATTATGCATTTAACAAGAAAAAATAAAAATAACAATTATGTGTCATTTTTTTAAAATAAATTTCATTATACAATTGAATTATAAAAATATTAATTTAAAATACTTTTTCGCCGACAATGAAGGAAAAAAGTCTAGATTTTTGTCATGTGGCCATTGTGGTTTTAGGATCCAAGCCTTTCGAAAACTCAAACTTCAACAACATGATGATTTGAAGCTAAATTCATGGAATATAATTCAATCAAGTCCTGATGCTTCTAATTTTATGTCGGATATAAACAAGATGCATGGTTAGATCTCCTAAAGTGTTAAATTTAATTAAGAGTCTTCATCTGATTCATTAGACTTTATTACCTGCAATTTTACAAAATTTATAGCGATTCATCCATTTATCTGTAACAAATACAGATGGGTCTAAGCCATTTAAGAATTCGTTTATAGTTTTAGTATCTGCGACAATAAAATAACGCTTCCAATTTCCCGAGTTACACCCCAGGCACACGGGATTTGTGTAGGATGACCGTGGAGCAATCAGATAGGTTCAAACCCCTCGCTGCTACTTGAAAGAACACCCTATAAACTATTTATGTTGTATATCCTTAGGGCCTCAAGGCAGATTAAAAACCACAACCACCGCTTCAAGAACTATAAATACTACTTTTTTTACAATGGCAGCTTCGATGGTCACAATCTATGTTCAACGGCTCTTCTGCAGATGGAAAAACTATCAACGGATCCTTAAATGGGACAGATCATAGATGAATCATTACATATACAGTATAATTATGGACAATTTTTATAGAACCGAGAAATACAAATGTATGTTTTAAAAAAATATCCTGGCTTGTTTTTGTGTTGATGGGCCTAATATTTGCATATGACTTCTGAAGACAATGAGCTCCTACATCAATATTTGAAATAGATCGAATGTACATCATTTTTATAATAGATGGCGGCATAATTGACCACATTGAAAATTGCAGAATAATTCGCTTAAATGAAATTCTTGGAATTTTAGAATCTTTGTATTCCATATTGGGAAATGTATTTAGAGAATAAATAATTAGTTTATACTTTTGTAACTTTGAACAAAAATAAAATGTTTTAAAATCTACAAAAATATATTTGAGTGTCGTTTTTTTTTTTTTGTTTTTTTATGTTAATCTTCATTGGAGATGTACCGATATCTTCATTCCATAATAGTTTTGATACAAAAATTTAATCTGCACAAGCGTTCTCATTCTATGACTTCTTCTTTATTACCAAGAAATGTGTGCTTGTAAAACAATCCCTTTCTCTAATCACAAGTTTTTGTAGAGGCATTGCAAGATTTACTGCAACACTTTTTGTTACTCGAGTTTAAGCACTGAAATATAAAATATAATAGATAAATTATGCCAATTAACACAAACAAAGGTGGAGTCAAGGGGGGGGGGTCTTACCTTTTGTCCAGAGGGAATACAGCATAATCCAAGGGGTCTGGATGTCCCAGAGTTGCTACATTTGCCCGAACAGCAATCCTCATTTGATACACACTATGTAAAATACATAAATAATTTTTTTTTAAATGTCAAGGTAAAATAATACCATGAGACCAGGGGGTAAGCAATCATCTTGTCTGTCCATTTTTCGACTTTGAACTGGAGAGCAAATGACTAACATAGACAACGTCAAACAAAGTAAAAATACTATTTTCATGGTGTATGGCTTTAATGTTACGTGTAGGTAATAATCCACTTTGAAGAATGATTAACAAATATGGATAACTAAGATATTTATACTCTATCCACACGTCTATCTCCTTATGTCAACAGATCAAACAGATTAATTGCTTAAATACATACTTACGCATTCTGTTATTATATTTATATGTTACATATATATATATATATTTTTTTTTTTTTTTTGAGAAATTTATTAGGAAATTTGTTTGAAGTGAGTAAAACATTTGTTCTTTTGCAAAAAATCTTTCTATTTATCGTGAAAAAGTATTTCAAAAGTAAGATTGATTCAACTTAAGAACTTTTTTGATCTAAGAAATAGCAATGTCATCATAATAATGAAATCCTGCAGACGTTTTGCTTGTAGCATCGAGTGTGCACTTTATAATATACAAAAAAAGGAGATAAGGACTTATAAAAATAGGACATAGGAAAATAAAAAATAATCAAATTTGACTTTACATAGATGAGGTTTAGCAGCTAAAGCTCAGCTAAGTAGCTCTCTAGAGACTAAAGATCTCCCTGCCTCATCATTAGTGATGGAAATTGTGTGTCTTTTTTAGTTGCCTGAATTATATTCAACCCCTGATTGAACATTCGTGTGTACTCATAAAAGACGTAGAGTAACCTTGGGGATTAGTTGTGGAGTTATAATTGTAAGTCCTTGTTGGAATCAGAGTAGAATTGAGTTCGACATAAGAGTAATTCGCGCCAATTTCCTTGTTTATTTCCTTCTCCGCCTCCTCCCTTGTAACAGCTGATTCTAACGGATCTAATGAAACGTCATGAGAGCTAAGCTACTCCCCTCAAAAATATTCATATAATTGTAAGGGTTACCATGCTGTTCTTTGGGTTTTTTTACATGCTCAAAATGTACAAGATTTTCATCTTTTTTTTTTTTTTTTTCCAACTACTATTATTATTCTTTCCTTCTTGAGGAGAGAATATCCAAGTATGGAGCAAGTATGATTGAGTGTGCTCATAAAAAACAGAGAGTTTGCACAATCATATCAGATACGTGACTTCCCCCATTGTACAAACAGTAAATAAATCAAATTCGGTATTTTAATATCAGAGGTGAAGGACTATCCTGGGAGTCTATGGCTAGGTGGAGTTACGCATCAGGTGGATGGGAGGTAATTTTTTCATTTTTTTGTTTCTCTTTAAATAAATTTTCATATAAAGGTTTTAAAGTGATAATTATTTTATACAGGAGGATGCTATACATTTTGTTGTATAGTTGAAGAAGATTAGTTGATTAGGTAATTAGTTATGGGCGATTCCAAAAAGGACTTTAATATACTGGTTTTCCCGGAATACATCTGTAATCATATATATAATATCAATAATTCTTGTTTAACCCTAGATCTCTTGACACCAACTAGTATAATTATCCGTGGAATTATTTCCCCTTTAAAGAACTTTGTAAATTTCAAATTATGAAGATTCCTTTCCATAATCGTTTTTCTATATTAGAAATATAAACATTTAACTGATTGTCCTAAATCACACCAAGAATAACTTTAAGAGCTAAATTAGAATCAGTTAAATCTTATAAAATATTATTTCAAACTACTTTTTGCAATATTTATTTCCGACGGTAAATGAACGTTTCCCACTTCTTCAATACATGATGACAACTGATTGTATTAAAAAAAATACAAGTTTAGAATATTGTCCCAAGAATTAAACCACGCCCACCTTTTCAATACTACTACAGCTTGGTTGTGACACATTATAAATAATGAAGTTATTTTTCTGTAACCTTTATTGCTTGTTTGTTTTAATTGGTTTAATTCATTTTTATGTTGTTTTAGCTCTTGTTGGTTAATATATTTTTTTAGTGTTCCTTTGATTCGACAGAAGGTTTTTATGCTGATTAATAGACTTAGAATTTGTAAGCAATCGCTCAATTGCTCTTTTTGCATTTTTATTGTCTGAAAATCGTACATTTTTTTAACTGGTATGGAATTCATATAGAAAATTTAGATTCTAGTTTGATTACAAAACAGCATTTGATGATTCTGAGATTATATTCTTGATATATATTTGATTATATTCCGTCGTTAGCCTCTCTTTGTGGAGGTAAAACTCAATATGGTTATGGTACAATCAGCATTACGAATATAGTATCAGAAATGTGAGGGAAATTGGGTTCAAAATTGACTTTTGAATCTTGCAACAAAAGAAAAAATAAATCCTGATCTTCTATTTATGCAAAATGTATAACCAGTGGTGGTGATGATGAGATTCCTTCATCTAACAAGAATCCTGAAGATCTCTCCAACTTCAAATTTGCTCAGACTACTAATGTGGACCTTGAACGGTCTTTAAATATAAAACAACACAGATTACTTTAAATTATTCTTATCAAACTTTTTTTTTTTTAATTACAAATTGATTCATTTTGATATTTGGGTGCTCATTTTTTTACGTTTCAGTCTTCTTTTTTTGCTCATTTATGACAAAAAATCCTACTGCTACTGATTAAGTACAATTAAACATATTAGTATTACTATTAATCCATCTGATCTAGGATTTGTCTTTGAAGTGCATATATATTAAGTATATTTCATTCCCTAGGAATGAACAAATATCAAACCTACTCTCATTGCGTTCAAGAGAATAATTTCTTCATAGCTTGTTGTAAAATGAGCATTCCATGGTTAATATCTCACTTGTTCAAAATAGGCTGACTCACAAGAGTTGTAAAGCACGGATTCATCAATGATTCCCGTTTTAGTAACGTTAGCAATATGACTGTATAAAAAAAAGATGGATTTTTATAGGAGACAAACTTGATAAGACTTGGCAACATAAGAATACATCTTATGTTTGATCTTTTTATCTATTGTTAAATGTACTGTTACCAGGACTGGAAAATTTGTGTCGTTATTACTTCTAAAAAGTGTGAATTTTGCCTACAAAAAAATGAACAATAATTTAATTTTCATCCCTCCAAATTTCTGATTGCATCATGAAAGATGTTTAGAATTCCATGATTAAGACAACTAACATTCCTAAGAGTAATTTGTTAATCTATAGCACAAGGTTTTTCAACGCCTTTGTTCCCCATTCATCGTGTAGTCAATTTGAAAAAATTCAATTGTACAATATTTATGAACTATTATGCTCAAGTTTAAATTTAATAGTCCATTTATAAATTATAATTATTTATCAGGAAATTCTAAGAAATTGAAAATAGAGATACTAAAGGACTTCTTTAAGAAAAATATTTGGTGTTCTTCCATTTTGCGATAACATATATAATCCCTTTTCACTATTAATTATTTTTCTAATGAATTAATACAATGTAATTATGATTCCAAAAAATACCAAACCCATGACAATCGCACAATGAATCACAGAGTTATCTCTCTAACACATAAATATATTGTATTTTGTTGCCCATTGTCAATGTTTAAATTACTTGAGTGAATATTTTTCGTATTGTTTTTTGCATGGACTATTGCCCCCTGTGTAGTATAAGTTTCTGGCCTAATGGCAAAACCATTTTAAGGATTATAGAGTCAGAGACAATAATTAATTAATGTACACTTAATTATGCAATTTGTGGGAAATAATTAAACATTTTTTTATCTTTTAAAATTGTTAAAAAATCAATTTACTACAGAAAGTCTAAATATTTCTCGTACATTTTTATTATGTTAAAAAATATGTCAACCACTTTTTTTAAAATAGTACAAATTCATTTACTATTTAATGAGGTCATACAGTTTGAATTATCTGTCTATTAAGCATTCCTTGCTTACAAAAAATGAACAATAATTTATTTTCCATTCCCTCCTTTTTTTTCTGATTGCATCATGAAAAATACTGGAGAAAATATCAAATTTCTAAGAATTTTCTCCATGATTATTCCATATGTCTATAATTCCATGATTAGATAACTAACATTCCTAAAAGTAATTTGTTAAACTATAACACAAAGTTTTTCAACGCCATTATTCCTATGTTATAGTCAATTTGAAAAAATTCCCTTTTACTGTATTTTTAATTTATCCTACATAGTATTCAAACAATTTATATTTGTCTCAGATGTTCGTCCCGCTGCTTAGAAAAACAATGATAAAAATACATTTATCTCAAAACCACAAGAAACAAATACATACTTTAGACATTAAATTAGGATAATCCTAACTATTTTAATTTGGTTTTTTTTTGTCAAAATAAAGGGAAAAAACTCTCAATACTTATTACTTGACCTACTATATTCTGCATTTTTTATATTCCAGGACGATATAACGATCTGGCATTCTCAAAAAATTAAAATCTAATGTTTAATAGATTTTAAAAATCATATACTTACTCCCTTTAATGAACCTTTTATCGATAAGCTCTTATATATTAAGCGATACACAATAGTTATAGAATATAATAATTAATAACGTTATGACAAATAATATATACCACGAAGAAAAATATTTTGTATTAGGATGTCGTCCATGAGCATTATAGATCGGATAAATTTACTCTCACAAGCCTCTTAAGGCCCTGCTCTGGTTTGGTTTTTTTAAAATACTTGACGTAAATTGTAATAATATAAAAATATTCAAAAGAACAAACAATAAATTATATTATCTCAGGTCCCCATATAATGAACTGATGAATAATGACTATAGTTTCTAAATTTATATCCATTCCTTTCAAAAGGTTAAATTTTCCTCTTGCTAAAGTAATATTTATTTGTTTGATTGATTAACCTTTAGATTATGATTTTGGGATCGCAAGACAACTTCATGAGGGAGTGTTGAATCATTTTTATAATTGATTGTTCTTATTGATCAATTAAGATCGAAATGATTTTTATAGACAAAGAAAAGGAGCAAATTGAACAATACTTTTCCACAATCGACATTGAACCCCACTTTTGCCTCAACTATCAAGTAATAATTAATTTATTACTGAGCTTATCCATGAGATATCGGTCATTTTGGGACATAAAAAACCAAGTTTTATAAGAATAAATACACTTTTTTCATTGATTCTGAGGAAAATGTCAAGATGGACCAATCAATAGAAGGACTTTATCCTCTTATGCCTAGTTTTATTGTATATCTGAGCTTAATAAGTATGTATTATAAATATGTTATTATATCGTGATACAATCTTATTTCCATATTGTAGAAAATAAATTAACAATTACAATGGAAAGAATAAGATATTTTTGTATAATTATCCAAAGATTTCTCGTTCCTAATCGATTAAAAATAATAATAATTGTACTGATCTAGCCATTTTATTATGGACTTTCAGTACAATATTGCTGTTTATCATAGGCATCAAGTATTATTCAAAGTCATTTAATGAAGTTTCATCAAGATTTACTGGGAATTTGTTCATTTTATATAGTAAAAGTCCCTCCATGAGCCTTTAAGAATGTGACACCTTCAATTATGATGTAATTTATAATATCAGTAAATACGCTGTATATAAACCTGAATCAATGGGATAGGATGTAAGAATAATTCATTTTTTATAGTATACGAATATAATTTCCTTCATTATTTAAATTAAACAACTCAAAAAAATAATGTGCACAAGCTTCAATTTAGTTGCATTGGTATTTCCTCATCTAAAAATCATTTTCCATTTGAATGAACAATAATACAATGTCCACCTTATTGCCTTATCTAATGGTGTTCAAACTTTTAACAGTATGAAAGAAAGTATCAAGATCTCCATGTACCACCAATGAATATACAATAGCCGTGGGCTTAACCGATTTAAGACCTTTCATCATGTACCACCATTGATTCGCTCACTTCAGTTTAAGAACCACAGGACTAATCCATGAAGACCAACATCCAGATGGGAACTATAAAATATAAATAAAAAACTATAATTGACTCAGTATTTGACACAAATGAAAAATAATTTAAGCCCGTAACGCCAAGTAAGTTAATGTGAGGTCAGGATTTTCTGATTTTTTGAAATTAGAATCCTTGTCCATTTATTAGAAGAATTAGAAGATTTTTGCTCCCTTTGAAAATACTTTTGATTTTTTTGTATTCTGTTAAAAATTGTCACATTTTCTTATTATAAGTAACTAACCGACTTCTCTTCTTAATGGAATGATTTTCTCTATTTAAGACTTTTAAAATTATATTTGAAATTGTTCAAAAAAAAAAAAACCATGTGATTTAAGTACTTTTTCGATGGAGCAATATTTGCCACATTCTTTTTTCTGTTTAATGATCAACTGATAAAATATTTGCAAATAGATCCATGAAGTTTTAAGCTATAAAAAAAAAGGTAAAACTGCTCAAATCAAGGATTAAAAATCTCATATAGCAAGTATAATACGTATGGCGTTATAGGTTTAATTAGAAAAGATACACGAATTACTTTAAAGCTATCCTTGGATCAAGTACATGCGTCGTTCCACGAGGAAGAATAAACCCCAAACAAGACACCTCCATCTTCATTGGTATCAAACACTCTTCTAAAATATTGAGTTGCTCCTTTTTAGGGGCAAGGTCCAAAACGAGATCCAAATCAATTAGCCAACGGAAATCCAGCCTGTAATAGAAAATTTTAGAATAAGTATAATTTATATAAACTGAAACATTAGTAGTAAACATAACATGGGGGGGGGGGCATGATATCAAATATAATTGTCAATAATAGTCAAGAATTTAATCATTAAAAAAATGGATAGATAAAATTTGTATCCATTGGTAGTCTATATAAATAAAGCAAAGTTGATCTGGATGGATGGATGGATGCCGTAAAGTCATTTTTGATCTAAGAAATAACAATAAATGTGGCGTGTCGGTCCTTATTTAGGAATAAATTCTACAGTCCTGTAGAGTTCAATGTCTGTCTGCTCTAGTTCAGCCCTACATACCAGTCCCAAAACTAATAAAATTTGGTCCTTGATGACGTGACTCAACTTTATTTCTTCTTTTTTAAATACTTCTAGTAATGATAGTCCGAAGGACCGTTCCTAATACTAGACTGGACTTAAACCAATAAATAAAGACAGACACATCATTAATAAAAATGCAAAAAAGCTCAAGACGTCATATTAAAAAAGAAAATAGGAGTATATATCTATGTTATTAGAGCAAAGTTCATTGATGCCTAATAAGTCCAAACAAACAATGTCTGGTACTCCCGCTAGTATAAAATATATTCTTTCTATTGCTTTGTTTCGACTAGAACTGGGTGGTTAAGGATCAGCTCTATATTATATATTACTGAAGACAGTTATTATCAGCTCCGCAGTGCATTGTCTAGGGCTCCATGAAATGTCTTCTCTTTTTTTTAAAAGTAAACAAAAATCCCAAATAAATTGTCCTTTCTTCAAAAAATATGATTAAAAACAAAGAAGTTTAAAATAAAAAAGAAACTAGACCCAGATATTATGCCAAAGTGAGATGCTAAAGTTGGATATATTTCCTGTGGGATCATCCAATTTTGTGAAAATGAAATTCACAAGGCATGAACTCATAACTTTTGAAAGGTTTTTGTTTTGAAAGGAATAACGCATTAGGGCAAAGGGTCTATATATTTGGAGAATAAATATTTCGTTTTTCATTTAATAAAGAGCATCTGATTTTAAAAGGTATAGTTCAGCTACAATATTGATTTGACTTTAATTTGATTGAAGCAGAAGTTACTCAAAGTTAATTAGTGACATTTTTATAATATAGTCCCGTTATTTAAAAAACACCAAAAATTAATCTGCCCACAAAAATGGGCCATTTCTTGAAAAGCCGCATACCCATAAGGTCAGTTCATACTTTATTTGAAATAACTTAAATATATCCTTCAAATAAAGCCTCATTAGCTGGTATCAGCCTTCTGGTGGACCTTTGAAATCAGGATGAAGTTGATTTAGTATTTTTAACAGATATAAAACTCAATTACATGCTGTGCCCATATACTAGGATCGATCCGGCTGAAACTTTACTCAAGAGTAAAAGCTACTAATTGTACCATTATTGGCTCCTGGGAAACACGTTTAAAACGCAATATAAAAAAGGTTGCGTTGAATATTACTTTTTGATCCTGGTAGATCAAAAAGTATAATAAGGAAGGCTTTCAAACGTTGAACCCGCAGTTTCCTGAACTAAGTTACGTGCAAAAATAGAAATATAACGTGGGTGCGATGCAGTTCTCTTGGCCAATGGACATAAAGTCGGCCACATTTGTAAGGTTGAAGGCGTGTGTACTTTCTATTATTATTTTTATCAATACAGTTATATTCAATGCAACCTTTCATTAATCTCATGGGTAGGTTATTTTTTTAAACGAACTGCAGTATTAAAAAAAAAGTTAATAAATATGTGAACAATGGAGTTATATATCTATATTATTACATCAACATTGTGCCATTTTTGCTGAAACAAATCTTATCCGCATTTAAAAGTGAACAAAATCCCAGGTGTTAAACAAGGATTTTAACACATATTCAATTACACTTTGGAACTATTTATATATCTTCTGATAGTGTTGCTTGAATGAAAAAAGAAAAACGGAGCCCGTGTATTTAGCTTCAAAACAAGACTTTAAACTTTTTTTTTCCCTCAATGAAAAAACAAAATGGAGGTAACAAGTTGTTACTTTGATCCATGCTGATAAAACCGCTCCGGACATCATCAGCCAGCTGAAGATCAACCGCTTAACAATTTACAATGTCCGTAAACGCTTATAAAAGAGAAAATGCATTAAGGATCATCATTACTCAAAATGCCCGTTCAAATTTATATCCTGAGACGACAAAAAAAGTATTTAAAGAAAATCCAGGAACGCTTATGGCTGAATTTACCCAAAAGAAGTCCGTGTACCCCACTACCATGTGGGGGTTTGGTACTAAATCCTCGAGATATTTGGTGAACCCCTTCATATCTCAAACGTACAGAACACTCCACTACGAATGACATCAGTGCTAATTGAATTTCATTTAGCATCATAGAAATCTAAGATGTGAAGGCATTCGATATTGATCCGGTAATCGGGTCAAGGGTAGCCCTAAGTAAATAATCCACACATACAGAACGAAATATCCCACATTATTGTTATAGTACAAAAAGGCGTCAATCTGTTTTGATAAAGAATGCTGAATAACAGCGGCAGACTACTTGGTGATCTTGGAGAAAAGGATCACTCATAGATCTACATACAAAATCACAAAGAAATTTTGAAAGTATAGTATGGTATTGCAATACTACTCATACTGCAAATATTGTTTAAGGGTGAATAGCAAAACTACAAGCGTTTGATTGAAAATACTTTGTCGTACAGAGCCCCGATATCAATCCATTGGACTACTCCCTATTGTGACAAATATAGTGCGGGAAGCTGTCAAATACACGATAGTAATATTGACGTCAACAAAGAATGGAGAAAATTGGCATGGACTACACTTATAAAGTTTGTCTGACTTTCCAGCATTGTCTCTAGGACATTATAGGGCCCAATTTAGGTATATTAGACTGTTTTACATAAGTCGAATATATTTATTAACAAGCAAAACTGTTTTAGCTTCATCAAGCTGAATGAGAGTTAAAAAATTAATCTGATAGTGAAATGTCAAATTATTAATGGTTTTTAAGGTATATTGCGACCTCCAGAAAACCCATATGAGTTGGGCTCTAATTTATTTATTTATTTAAATGTTATATGGTCTAACTAAACGAGAAAACAAGTTAGCCAGTAGAATTGTATATAATCACCAATGCTCTTTCACACTTTAAAAATGCCTGAATTATTATTCAATAAACATTTTATATTGTTCTAGTCCGACAAAAAGAATACCTTTGAATATTATCTTTATTATATACGCACAAAAACAGAATTATTTCATATTTGGTAACATTGATTGCCCTCCACCTGTTGGTATATTTTTATAGTTATCATAATAATACAAAGTTTATCTTGACCAAAAAATGTATAATTTTGGAAAAAATGATTATTCGTTCAAATTTAACCTCTCCTGAAAAAAATTTAACTTTAAAATTTAAAAAACAAAGTTTTTAATCAAATTTGGCATTTATATGGAAAAAACTTATTCAAAATTGTCAACAAAGTAAAAAACCAGAAAAAATCCCAGTCACAACTCATATACCAAAGTCACGCCATGAACTCTAGTCCTCCATAGTTATGATGAACTCATAAAATATAATTTCAAATGGCTCTAAAAATAAAAGACTTAGCACAAGTTATATTGAGTACTCCTTGATATAGATATATATAAAACAGTACTAAAAATCCATATCAAATGGTTAGTTTCGTACAAATGATTTTTTTAGTAGAATAATTTGAGAAGAATATTTGATCCTTTTGATAGTTAATTTATTGTCTATAATATAGAAATAAGAATGTATGACATATTTTTAATATAAATCAGAGTCTGGTATATAATATAATTAGGACATAAAAGATATAATTTTGATAGGCAGTAAAAGTTCTTTATTTGTCAGTACCATTTTGATATCCAAATACACGGGAGTAGTTCACCATTTTCCTTAATCTGATGTAAATGAAAAAATGATTTTTATTCTAACTAAATGTCCTTGTGTAGGCTACCAAGATGGCCCAACATCAACAATGCTCTATTAGTCGATACTTTTCTAATATTTCCTCTAAATAATGTCAAAATTCAGCCTCAAAATATACACTTCACCCAACAAGGACCAACAGAAAATGATGTACAAAATTTATATATAGTTGGGATGGGTCCAGGTAATAACCATACTCGGAACTTGCATGGAAAAAACCCGCCGTAAATTACCCGCAAAAACGGGATCCCAGTGAGTAATTACTAGTCCAGGTATGAAACTTTAAAAAAAAATTCGGATCTCTGTTTATTGGTGGGTACCCGCTTTTACTCAGATATTTATCATCTATCACTATTAAAGGTACATTTTGAATGTTTTCCTTTTTGTATGAGAAGGGCTTATGTAGAGGATTGAGGATGGCAGAGCAAACAAAGTAGTTCATAGTTTTTGGGACGTCATGATTTGTCTTTAAAACTGCTCAACATTACGTAACCAGTACAAAAATGAGGAGCTGTTTCATAAATATAACGTCATAATATTAATAGAAAGATAATCCAACAACTTTTCCTTGTTAAAGTCCTTCAAAATGTGAGGGGCTAATGCTTTCTCCCTGTTATGGTGCTCAGCTCATCACTTATTAATAGCGTTGTTGTAGCAGTCTAGTCGTAGGACTGGTACTAGAACTGATTTAAAAAAAAAGAAGAGATAAAATTGATTGACGTCAACAATGGTCGAACTTTAGAAGTTTTAGGACTGATATGCAGGACGGAACTGAACGGGACTACAATTCCCAAAATAAGGATTGGCATAACATTAATGATCAGTACATTATTCTGCACTTCTGAAGGTTCTTTCTAATAAGGTTAAATAGCTACCAAATACCTCGGCGGTATTAAAATAGTCTAAAGTTCAAATAATCGTGTCTACCCGGTTCAAAAAATAAATATTTAACAGATTTCCCCAATATAATAAGAATATGTATCACAGAGTTTCCTCGCTAACACAAAATTGTACAGATGAAACAACGTAGCTCAATGGGCGCGCAACCCTGAACGAATAAGTCGAGTTTTTGGAATCCAAAAACTCTAATACAAATTGAGCTTAAACGTAAGGCCTGGAAAATTTAGTCATTGAAACAGATGCTACAACTTATCTTGAGTTGTGACCTTTGATATGAAATCACAGGTTTCAATAGCTTAATAAAAAATTATCGGTGCGAACCGAAACATAAGAACATTAACTTGGTAAATTTTATTTCTCCATTGAAATCTGAAAAAAGGACGATGGTCAAGAATTTTTTTTTTTTAAATGATATGTATCAGACAAATCTAAAGAGCATAAAAAAAATATTGATCCAGCCAAAATCTTAATGAATCTACCGATTCCAGTTTATATTTAAAATAAACTATAAGCTTATTAAAGGCATTGAGATTAATTATTACTCTCCATCGAGAGTTATCCTTCTAAGGAACTGCTAATATCCCAGAAACGAAGAAAGCAGATGAATACTCTTTGTAACCGTCTCTATAGGTCCGGAAAGTAACATTTCAACCACTTTACTATTTATTGCTTCCATTGTCTCGGGACCTAAAGACGAATTACTTCTCACATATAAAAGGAAGATTCTTTAGAGAAAAATTATGGTATCTAACCACATTCAATAATATTAAGTGATGGGTATAAATTATTCTCTTGTACTCAATGTGCCTAGGTTCACATCTCGATCGTTCTTAGGGAAATGAAAGGTACCTAATGTATATGGACTTCAAAAAAATCCTGGGTCAGATTAAGTAACTATTTACTTGTATTTAATCAGTGCAACTCCATTTGACCAATTAAAGGAACACTTAAAACTTTTCTGATTCTTCTCCCCCAATCAGTGTTCTGAACGTCGATTGGTTGATTTAGAATGAGCACTTGTTAAGGTGTTGTCAACATTTATTTAATAATAACTCCCTAGTTTTCAGAATTGGCTCATAAATGGCCAACAACAAATGCATTTTGGCCTTTTTTCGGTTTCTATATTTATTTGTATGGCCGTGGAACCAAATTTATCCATCCAAAAAATAAAAATACTTAATTTTGTGTACCACGAAAAAAAAGTTATTTTTTTAGTTATAGGTTTCGTGAGTACAGAACAAGGAAATATATCCAACCATGAAGTGGTATTTTCAATAGAAGGATAATATTTTAACAATTTGTTAATAAAACGTGAGCTTTTGAGTAATGATTGTCGTTTATTCCAACTTGTCGCGTCCCCATTTTTCCGATACTTTTCGACTCAAAAAAGGAAATGAATCATCCAATTTTCAAGTACAAGAGACAATTCAACTTCAAAAACAGATTGCCCTTTTCCTTTTGGCCGAAACTACATAGTACCTTTAGTTGGAAATATACTAAGATACCCTTGGAAATCGGCCTCAAAGTGGAGTAAATATTCATGTTTTATAGTCATAATATGAACAAGGACATTGTCTAATCTACCCATGGTTTTGTGCACACAAAACCTATATTATTAACTCAAAATTTAAAGCTATATCAAATCATACCTTATTTGAAAAGTAAAAAAAAAATTGTGGCGCGCTATTATAAAAGCAATCTTGAATAAAAATGAGTAAGGTGAAAATTCCAATTTATATATTTACTTGATATATACTGCCTAATATTTCATAAAAATCGAGTATTTTTGTCAATTATGGACTCTGTATTCAAAAGTGTGGGATAAGTTAAGATACCCAAGAATTGTAGTAACTTTCATTTGATTTAAGATATTGTAGTCGATATGGGCCCTTTCAAATAGAAAAATATGTCAATCTCTAATTATTTTATTATGATGATCAAATAAGGCGCCTTCAAATACAATGGGCTAATAAGAAAAATTTGTTTATAGAAATTGATAATAATTCGTCAAAAAAATACCCTCTCCATTTTCAGAAAAAACTTTTAAGCTTGTTTTTTAGTTGAAAGGGTCCCATTTAGTCAGATGTGCTCTTAGATTTACATTTAAGTAGAGCGAGTCTTCTTAATTCCCCACTTTTTTATTTACAAATCTAACAAATTACTAGAAAATAACATTCTCCTAAAACCAAATGCTCAATTTTCACACTTTTTATACATCTTATTCAAACTCAGAGGTAGATTTTAAAGAAATAAATACATTGTTAAAGCTTGCCATATCTACGTAAAAATAGTTTATATGGAATTTGATTGTATTTTCTTCTTATCGGGGAAAAATAACTCTGAACACTATAAAACACGCTCCGTTACCCTTATTTTATGTCACAGCCTTTCCTCCAAAAAGAAACAGAAAAAAGCCATAAAGGCAATTGGTATTATTAGTTAGTCAACTCTTCTTAGATATGGAGTTATTATTCAATCATTTGTTGGGAATTGTTCACAGCTGTTTAATTAGACATAGAGGGTTTGCGAGCTTTCATCATTGGGAGTGTTATGAACGCCGTTATATGTATAAATATATATGAAATGTACACGTTAAGATGTATAAGAAAATTGTACAAATTGTAATTTCTTCGTCTTAAAATGCATTATTCAACTGCAATATTGGATGTTCTAATTACCATATATTCATTTTCATTTCTATCTATTAAAATGACAGAGTTATTATGTAACTATAAGTAATATAACTTATATTTGACTATTTTTTATTAAAATTTATTTAAAATTATTCATGTTAGATTCTATTTGCAACTAGAACAATTTGCTTATACAACTCGTACAGACATCGTAACTTGTACACAACATATATATGTATATATGATAAAATTTTAGAGGGCAAAGGGGGTAGCGACGCCACTGACTACTACTAGAGCTAATTATAATACAACTAATCAACGTTCAGATCACAGATATGAAGGAAAGCACCTGTGTTGTAACTCCCAACCTTTCTTCCAAAAAGAAAGAGGCCCAAATTAGCTTTTAGTTAGCCATTTGTTCTTAGCTAAGGATTATTGACTGGTAATTGATCATAATTCGACTAATAAAACAAATAAAGGCAAAAAAATTCCTTATATATTTTTTTAAGTCCTTAGACGCCCCGAACAAGATTATAAGTGTAGTTGTTGTTTTTTTATAGGTGAATTTCACATAAGTCAACAAATTTTTATATCTCAAAATCTTTGTAACTCCATATTCAATTCCAGTAGTACTTGACAGGCCAATCACGAATCTATAAATTATTTTTCCGAATAAAGTCTGATTTTTGAGTATTTTCAGTGTATTTTTCCCCCTTTTTATAGGTTTGAGATACTCAAAACTATTTACAAATGTTATACAAGCTTTAAATGTGTTTATATTCTATATGCAATTATTCAATAATGATAAAATTCAATTTAAAAGTTTAAAAACCAGCATACTTTATAGATTTTGTTTGAAAGGAATAATTGTAATAATTTCAAGTGTTTTTACGACAAAAGAATTTATTAGAAGCATGAACTAGGTTTCATTAACTAAAGGTATTTTGTTTTTTTAGTGTTTAGTTCAGCTGCATTGAATTTTTTTTTATTAAAATTCCATTGTTTACCATTTTATATTATTTGGAATTATTTATTTTCCTTTTTTATACAATATAAATCATTATCAAGGGATTTTAAAAAATTCAACACTAAGCTATGATACATTTCTGCTTTTAAAAAAATTCAATATTGTAGATCTGCAAGAACCAAATATTCTATTGTAAATGAAACCTCCATTAATTACACTTCAAATGAAACTATTTAACGTAAAACAATTAAAAATCCCAGGCGTTCAACATTTTCTGAAAAAATCCATAAAATATGGTGTTTTTTTAACATTTAAATTGTGATTTAACAAGAATGGATGATTGGATGTAAATGCGAGAACATATCTGAAATCAACATCAAATTTTTACAATGAATAAACTAGTTTTCATGAGGATCACTGTTTTATGTTGTTGTTTTTTTCTTCTTACTCCAAAACTGTATTAAACACTCAAAAAATTCAAATCGAAAATTATAGAAAACCAGATTTGAACCGAAAAAAATCTGACATATTTGTGATCAACGTGCGTCAAGTGCTATTATAGTTGAAAATGGATCTTTTTTCTTGAAACTTATATATAATTAATTAAAGATGAGGCATATTTTTTTATTCGTCAGATCAAAGATGTCTGAAGCTTGATTCAAACAATTTATCCGCGCGGACGGAAACCGCTCCTTCAGAGATCACGAGGAAGTAGTAAAAAGCAGGGCTACTATTTAGAATTGTCAAATGGAGGATGAAAGACATTAATATGGAATCCTGGCTTCTGGTATGAAACCTAAATAGGGCCTCCTGCTTCCAAGGCCACCCACTAAATAATATGCGGGTGCAGGCAGATAAAGTCAATGTTCCTAGGATGATTTACTCCAGAAACATAAATAAAAAAAATAGTTTGAAGATCTTGTTGGAGGATGATACCTCAGCTTTTACCTCAGAAGTGACCTTGAAGTTCTTAGAAAACATTGTGCATTTTTTGGAGCATCAAAAAAAGTTGATGTGACCCCCTTACAACCCAGATCTCAACCCTCTGGATTATGCCTTCTGGCCAAAAATTGAGAAGAAACTCTTTAGATTTCCCCACCCAAACATATATGCTATAAAGAATATGATTTGATGTTAGAGGCCAATAGAAAAATCTATCGGCAACGACTTCCAGAAGAGATTGGAACATGTTCGTTGAGCCAATAGGAGCTATATCAAGCAAAAATATTCATTTTTATCTTAGTTATATTTATATAAAAATTATCCATTTCAATTTATATTCGACGACTTGTTGTTCCTGAAGAAATCAAAAGGATAAAAAAAAATTCCTTATACCTCCTAGTTTCTTATAGGTCAAGGTAATTAAATGTTTAAGCAGAGAACACTGAAAGGTCTATGGAATGATAACTCTTTTCGGCGTGCACTAATTTTGACTGAAGTGCAAAAAAAGTTATCATATTAATAGAGTAAATAAAATTGAATCTTTAACAGCTGATATGTCGATTTTTGATGGAGCATTGGACAAAGTGGAACTATGCCTTATTGCCCTATGTAGCCTTCCCAATTCCCGTTATCGTTTTTCGTTGAGTCTTTACGTTAATTTTTGGTGAAGTATTGGGCAGAAGCTATGTACTAGAATGAAATTATACCCCACAAAATCCACGAACAACGATACAGACAATAGGGAAGGGTCAATAGGCTAATAGAAATAGAAAGAAATGTAATCAGACTTGCTAGAATTTTCAACTTAATGTACCGTACCGACTGCTGGCCAAGACAAATAGATTCTGACGTCATAGAGAATAACAACGGTATATTAACATCATATGATACTAGAACTTAATGATAAATAGTATCAGTATATTATCTTTCACATCACTATCAAAAAGTGTGGTGGAAGTCAAACATCGTGGGAAAAGTGTAATGGTATAAACTTATATCTAATCCATCTCAAAATGTACTTTATTATGTAATATTATGAACAATATATACTTAAATGCTGAAGATAAAATGAAATTAATTCAAGATTAAATCAAACTTCTGGAGAAAACATGTTTTGAAACACACTTTCCATTTTTTTTTTTTTTTAAATATTAAGTTGGCTTTTAAATCAGAAACAAAAAAAAATAGCTTAGATATTGAAGAATTTTGGTACAATTCGATTGAATAAAGTGTTGAGTATGTAGTTATTATTGTATGTCGATTTAAAAACCATTTTAGTTCGCTAGAAAATTGATTTGTTTTCGCTCACTTGCGAAAATGTTGTGTAATAGTGTATAATGTACCTAATAGATGTGTTTAATTATCAAAATTGGGTTAAATTAAAGATTTATAATACAAATTATATATCACGGAATTCATAATTGTTTAATGGTTAATTTTCTATATTAATAACTTTATTTATTTTATAAATGTTTAGGATATGAGTTGTTATGGAGTCAATTAACTTCATTGACTCTATTCATAAGAGAAATTTTATTACACTTCCGTCAAGCACAAAAACAAGTGTGTTCCATATTCATCTTAGTATTTTTCCTTCATTTTCCTATGATATTTTTTACAAGGCGAAGAAACATAGTTTGATTATTTTCTCTTAACAAAATTATGACCAATATTGTTAAAAATCGTTAGACATCTCTACATAGTTTTTAACAGTTCATAGTCCAGTAATTATTGGATAATTGAAAATTATTTTTATCATCCTTTTTCTCCTACTCATTTGTTTAAATAGGTTATTTCAACAACTCGTTGTGTTTTTCATTTCAAATTATTCAATGTTAACCTTTGTTAGTGCACAATTTTAATAGTTTAAAATGGAAATAAGCAAATCCATTCATTATTCAGATTGAATGATTTTTAACAACGATGAGCGTTTATTATGTACAAACAAGAAGGTTTTAGTGGACTGAACTAATTCGGTCCTCCAGAGAAGTTTGGTCTGGATTGTTCCCATTTAAAATTTGGTCTAGACAGATTCTATAAATGAATTGTTAAATACGTGAGGTGTGTTTCAAAATTGTGAACATTAACCACCAATAACGTCGTATGAAGCTAAATGTGTTGTATAAATCATATTTGTACGACTCATAAATCAAGCAGATAGTGGAAAAGTCGAGTCATCGTTTTTTAAACGATTAAATTTCGGTATAAGGTATAAGATTGCAGTCCGGGCCGAAATATCGGTCTTAAAAAAATCACATAAGACCGAACTGGAAAAAAAGGGTTTGAACAGAGTCCCGTCAACACTATTATGCACAAATATAGTTAAGATACGTTAATGTAGGGATTCCCAACAGGGAACCACCAGTGTATCGCGTCTAGGGCTACTCCATGAAGTTATTAAAAAATCTATTATCTATTAATACAAAAAAAAAGTGTGCTTTTTTTCTATGCCACAAACAAATAAAGTAAACCATGAAAGGCTAATTAAAATAAAACCCCACTCCATTATGTGTATCTTACCCCTTTTACCAGTTAAATTTTGATGCAGACATGAGATTTTATTTCTTCTCCTCAAGTTTTTTCATTCTTTATTTCGATTTTTTAATAATATTTTTTTAAACGAAGAAACAGGATGGAGATAATATTAATCCCTGTGAATTTAAAGAAATTAAAAAAAATTTTTTTTTTTTTAGATATCATTAGACCAAAAGATTATCACAAATTTATAGATACACCAAAATAATTTTGAATAGCTAATGATAACTAATTATTTCCCACCGGAGTTACAACGTGAAACGTCTAGAACAGCTTTGCAAGGTTATCAAGAAATGTATTTTCTATAGGGAAAATGCCATCAAAAAGGACAGAATATCTATATAAAAAATTATAAACTCAAATATTCACGCAAAATTTGGTGCTGCTACTTGCAACAAAAAATCAATCAATCTAGGAATTCAACAGTGATGAAAAGTTGAGATACTCCGAGTGGGAGGGGTGGGTGGGGGGTGAAAACTTGGATTGTTTTAGTAATGATTGGGGAAAATATTTTAATGTCGTTCCTTAATTTAAAAAATATACCTTTCGGAAAAAATGAAGAAATAAATGAACTTAAATAAAAAAAAGATATCATTTTAGAAATTGAAAAAAAAAAAAAAATTATAAGAAAAAGTCATTAAATGAACTATACTCACAATTTATTAAGGATTGACCTCTTCCAAAGATTGTGAATAAAATATTATTTTCTTTTATATAAAAAAAAGCATCATTTGATAAATATTGTTATAAATTCTATTGAAAAAGGTCAATACTTTAATACTAGGGAAAAAAAAGGATTTTATGTTGAGTCAAAAAAAAAAAAATGAGATGTCAGTCGAAAAATTCGAAGAAAATAATTCCCTCCCAAAAAAAAAAAAAAAAAAAAAAAAAAACTCAGTGACAGCCCTGGCTTTAATAAACAGATTTATTTAGTTATGATCTCACATAATGGGAGATCATTTTTTTAAACTCACCTTTAGAGAATGTCTGAAAAATAGATTAGACCTCAAAATAAGGAATATTCGAAACAATGTTATAAATTTTATTTTTTTTATTATTTTTATAATATGTAGCAAATGTATTAATGTAGCAAAATATATCATTCAGACTATTTAGTAAGACAGTTCGTATTCTTAAATGAAAGATTCACAAATCCTTGTATTGATTTGACTGTCCTCCTTGCTCCTCCATAGATTCATTCATCCAAAACAACACATTAAAAAATGTTCAATAATTTATTTTATTATACATTTTTGTAAATAAATTAATTACATAAAAAACAAACCATATTAC
The DNA here is from genome assembly GCF_016086655.4 of Lepeophtheirus salmonis. Lineage (NCBI taxonomy): Eukaryota > Metazoa > Arthropoda > Copepoda > Siphonostomatoida > Caligidae > Lepeophtheirus > Lepeophtheirus salmonis. The sequence continues at coordinate 1,332,848 of NC_052140.2, forward strand.
CAGCATGATAGTTTAAGGCTTTCAATCATCCAGTATGAAATTTGTCTCGTGATAAATTCATACAAATAAATTCGAAAGAGATTTTTTAAACAAACGATGCATTAATCCTAATCTCTTTCCTTCTATTATCCTATGCTTTCTGTTTCGTCCAACTCAAAGTTACTCCTCTCCCTAAAAGCCACTACAAACAATTAACTGAACCCCTCCTATTTTTCTATTAGTAATCATTTGGAAGCACTAGTGTCCACAAAAATGAAGTATTAAAAGTCGAGCAAAGATACATTTTTAACCGTTTCTGATAATATATATCGTCAAAATTTGATATTTTAGTAACAGAGTGTTAACGACTTCTATGAGTACCTACATTCATTGATTAGTTGACCAAATCTCTCTTAATTTTTATCTTTCCACCTTAAACCTCAACAACAAAACGCACGAACGGTTACAAACAAACTATACAAATAATCAAATTATAATTTTGACCTTTGAAAAAGGTCAAAATCCTAGCAAACGAAAATTAAATTGGAAATTTTATGTTGGTAACCCCGGAAAATATTTTTTTTTTTAATTATTTTTCCCTATTTTGAAAATTGAAACCTCATTAGCTAGTCAATGATCTCTATCTCTCATAGTTACCATATTTTATGACTATCGATGTGAAAATGGTTGAAATCCCCCCAGAGTTTTTTAAAGTATATCTTGTAAGTAGACTTACAAGATTTCAGTTTTATTATTTTCCAATTTCAATATTTCAAACGTATTTGTGAGAAAGAAGTACTGTAGTTTAAATGGTGATCTCAGTCAGTAGATATGTCGTCTCTCAAATATCACTTACATAAACTTTTTCCCCATTACTTATTTGAATTTAAACTCATGAGTATTTCAACCATTTCGACAAAACTATCACATAATATTTTATCGCACAACCTTTCCTTCGAAAATAAACTTAAAAAATACCACATATCAGTTGGTAATTAGCCAATTCCTCCCAATAATGGAATTACGTATCCATAACTGTTTACAGCTATTTCAATTAATCAACGTTCAGAATATTGTAAAAACAGCTGGCAACAAAATCGACTATATATTTGTTTATTATTTAAGTAACGCCGTGCTATTTATGATGTTCTCTCATAACGTGAACTTTAACCTTTTTTACGTCCCTAATAATAATATCACTCGTTATGTATCAAAATCCGTTAGAACTTAAGTCATTAAAAAGTATATAAACTGTCTTCCAAGAATCACATCCCTAATTCATTTTATGTAACATCTTTTAAAAAATGTGTTTTTATGGTGATAAATGTTGGGAATATTTGACCCTAATCAGGTCACTTTTTAAGTTATTAAATTACAGCAATAATGCACATTAATTTGTTTTGAATTTTTTAAAAGTCGTTAGATATTAAATATCCAAGAAAATGTAGTTATTTGAGCAGAAAAAAGTCTATGATACCTAATAAAGATATAAAGGGTCATAGCTTAGACTAGCCAGCCCTTTGTATTTCCAAATTTAGATATCTTTCTGTAATTTGTAAATTCAACAAGAGACTTTGAAGTAAAAATACTTTTATATCAAATAACCTACAAAGAGGAAATTTCTCATTCAACCTCCTCAGAATTTGATGAAACTTGATCCTCCAATATCAAATTCAAGATCAACGTTTTAATACTTTTATTTTTATTTTTCAAAAGTGCAGTAAAACTCTCAAAACATTGCAAAAAAGAAAGAGAAGTTTTTATATTTCACCTATTTTTAATTCATGAGAGAAAGGATTAAGAAATAAAAGAGACAAATTTGTACTGGGTTGTTACCTTTGCTTTTAAAAGCAAATTTCAGTCCAAATTTATCTAAAAAAATCACTTTCAGACCGAACTGAAACAAAGTCAGTCTCAAATTGAGTCTCAGCACGAGTAAGCACATTTCTTATGTGGCTTGTCAACACAAAAGCAAGCTAGAAGGATTTTTCTCTAAATTGAGTGTGGACTACATATAAAATTTTTTATTAACTTTGAGTGTACTGGAAGTTGTAATTCAAGTAACCAAAATTGATCTTCACAGTAAAAGAATGAGGAATTAAATATAGGTTTAAAGGCCTAAAATTGACTCAAAATGTCGATGACATATTGAGTTCTTTATTTTTTGTTCAAGATTGTTTTTATGTTGACACATCACATGTGTAATAACAAAACCGTTATTACGCATATTTGTATTGTATTTCAAAACCCCGAAGACATATTTAATGAGCAATACCCATAGAGAGCGTATAATGAATAGAGAGTCATTATTGTTTGTGATGTCATTTCAATGTTATCAATCATAAATAAAATATATGAGTCAATTTCCAGTGTGCATTTAGAATAAAGACTTCATTATTAATGGAAATTATCAACGGATAAATAAATCAAGAAAGCATGAGGATGATAAACTGTGTTTGATTGTCTTGCGACCAATCTAATAATCGGGATTGCAGACAAAGAGGAATTTTTCTTTCAAGAATAGTTAAATAAGGATCAAAGAAAACTCAATAATCGCCTTTTAGTGTTTTTTTGTTCTTTTAATATAGAAAGAAAAATATATACATAGATATATATATATTGTACAAAATGAGTAATTTGTTGGTTGTTGTTGTTTTTTTGTTTGTTTTTTTGTAAATAAAAGATTAACATAACATATTACTAACAATATTCAGTTAAAATGATTCGGGAATTGCATAAGAACATATACATTAATATTATATTATTATTTTATCAAAACTCAATCAGGTTAGATAGCCAACCTGATTATTGGGACTAAATAAATTTGGTATAATCATCATACATTGTAAACTAATCAAGAGACAAGAAGTAGAGGTGTGTTTATACATCATTTAATGTAAATGTAAAATAATAGTTCTGAAACATCTTAAGTTCAATACTGTTGTTGTTGATAAGTCTTTCATTGTATCAGAACAATAAACTAAAGGGGGAGAATCAGCCTACACATATCCTTATTTAAAAAAGTATAAAGTATGTAGGTAGTAGTACGCAGCATTCTTCAATATATATAGATATTGCAAATGTATTTTAATTTGTCGTTATTTAAAATCTACGTCTTTTATTTCCTGGTCCACCGCCGCCCATTTCATTACCCCATCCCCCGTTGCCGCCGTTACGTCGATTTCCAGGGAAATTATCAAAATTATTTTGGAATCCCCCGCCATCGCCGCCACTATTGTTAAAGCCTCCAAAGCCTTGATTCCGAAAGTTTCCTGAAGGAGGAGAATCGAAATTGCCCATGTTGTTCATTTTGTTATTACCACCATGTTCATCCCAGTTGGAATTATTGTTCCCTCGACCATTATCAATACTAATATTTGCTTCTTGCTGATCCAAAATACTGTTCAATTCCTGTGCTTGCATAAATAATGAGTTCTCTTGTTGCCTTTGTCGCATAACGTTATCCTGCTCCTGAATTCTATTCATCATGGACGTTTCGTCATTGTTCCTTCTTTCATGCTCTTGTCTCATCATTTCGGACATATGACGTTCTCTTTCTTCCCACTGATTTTTTTGTAGATCCCGATCAGCTTCTCGTCTGCGAAGCTGTTCGCGTAATTGCTCTGTTTCATGTTCATAGCGTGCAAATTCCATTTGAGCCAAAAGTTTATCTTCTTCCAACTTCATTTCGCGTTCAAGGGATTCAATTTTCTGTCTCTTCATGTCATGTAGTGACTTCCATTTCTGGCCATAGGCATGCTCAAAACTCCCTTCACCAGCAAAACGAGGTACGGTCTAACATTTATATATAAAAATTGAAATAAGTTCTCCAAATAGTATGATTTAATAATTCAATTATTGTAATGCGCATGGGAGCGTCGTCAAAAGTAAATAAGTGTTTTTGCTTTCATGGCTGTTAGAGATACAACACTTATAGAGATAGTATTTATATCGAGTGCTATATATAATTAAGCTCAACTAATAAAAAATAATGCTTATAAATATCTAGATATGTAAGTAATTGCTGCTATAATGATTCAATAATTCAATTACTGGCAAACCCCACATGGAGGTAAATAAGACCCATCTATTTCAAAATGTGAATGTCATTTAACATTTAGTTATTTTGACTTAATTAATAGATACTGAAATCTTTGAAAATGTGAAAAGATGCAGGAAATATGAGCAATAAATAGGGTTGTAAAAAAATTAATAATATATATCAAAGGAAACACAAATCACAGCGAGTTGAAATATCATACTCTCATGATACTTTGAGTCACTGGATATTCATTCCACGTGAATGATAATAATGCCCTATTGATTTTTATGAAAAAAAGAAAGAATGACGCTCCCACTCAGCAAAACTAACTAGTCACAACTCTAAACTCATAAATTACCTCTCTCTCAAATTGATATTCTTGGTTTCTTTTAAAAAGAGATTTTTCTTGCAACCCATCTTCGTCTTCCGTTTCCTCAATGAGCTCTACAATAACAGGCCGGAGGGAGGAAGTTAAGAAGAAGCAGCCTTCAGAACACCTTTTGACTGCTTCAAGAGCAGAAGGCTTTCTCTCAAACTCAACAAACCCCTCTCCTTTGCTCCTTCCTCGATCATCTACAAGAACGAGGCATCTTTCTATTTCTCCAAAAATTGAGAAAGACTTATACAGCAACTCATTCGACACCCAAGGGCCAAGGTTTGATACCTTGATTGCTGCTTGATGCGGAGCAAAACGCACCTTTAAGGAACGTCCGTTATTACTAACTTGTCCATCTAACTCTTTTTTAGCTTTTTCAGCTTCAGCACGAGTGGAAAAGCGTAAGAAGGCAAAGTTTTTTTCAGGATTACAAAATATTTGACCAACTTCGCCATATTCACTAACGAGCTCTTTCAATTTATCTTCATTCATATCAGAAGACAAATTACCGATATAGAGTCGAGTTCGACCGCTAAATTTTTTTTCCTCAAGAACAAGAGGTTCAAGATCCATAAGACTTTGTGATTGTAAGACTTGAAGTCGCTCAAAAATACGATCAAATCCCCCTCGACCTCCTCGGCCACCTCCAGGGCCACCTCGACCACCTAAAATTATTGTTCAAATATTTTTGCTTTAATACCAAATAGTTTAAAATAATTATTAAGAAGTGTACAGATCTAAGAGGTCTATTTTCATCAAAAAACAAACTTGTCAATACTACAAAGAGCTATTAATATTATTTTTTTATATTTAAAAAAAAAAAAAAAAACTCACGAAATGATATTTATGATTATTAATCACATCAAAACATCTTTTTTTTTTCTGTTCCTAATTCAGCAAGAATTTGATAGAAAAGGGAATTCATACTTTAAAAATCCATTAATAATATCATTTAGCAACAAAAACTTTGTACTTAACATAATAAGAACTACAGATCTATAAAACATGAAAGATTTTTATGCGTATTTTTCAACGTCAGAGAAATTATTTTAAAGAAATAATACCAAATATATTATTAGTGTAAGATTCGAGTTATAACGGTCAAGTAGAGTTCGAGCTTTTGAGCATTTAAAATTTAGATAAAATTGAAGTACAACTATTAACTATGGCAGTCAAAAAACCATACGCTAATTGAAGTAAAGAAAAAGTATCCCCCTTAAATATGACAACGAAATCTAGAAATTTTGATCACTCGAGTTCGAATTTAGTCGAGTTTTTCAAATAATATTTATGGAGAGTTCAAAGTAATTTTCAAAAAATTGGTAACAAAGTAAAGTTATTTTCGAGTTTGAGTAATACTCAACTCCAACACTACATATTATGCATTAAGTTTCAAAAGTTAATACAAGCAAAAAAACTAAGATAATATCTTTTTTAATAGATCTTTTTTTTACTTGAAATTCCACTCACTCCCAATCCAAGAAAATAAATTTTACAATCAATTATAAGTAATTAATTCAAAAAAATATATATATATAGAATTTCTCCAACTTTTTGATATTTATCAATAAAAAGTTATACTAAGAATTAACATAAATTAAGTCGTACCAAGTCACTCAAAGATCAAATCTTTAAAACATTCCTAGAAAAATGATATACTTTTTTAGAATATATAAAGGGGATCAAAAATTATAGGCTCTTTGTTTCTTGAAATGTTATGTATATATGAAAATAGACTAAAGAGATCAATTATAGAGCATTAAGATTTTAATTTTAAATATAGTAAAAATAGAGGATTAATAATAACATTAAAAAGGTAATGATGATTCAAACAACATACGTTGTTGGACGACGAAGCATACACAAGAATTATATATTTTCTAATAATGTATGTATTATACTATTTTATACTAATGTCACTGAACTAATTAATTCATTACTTCCATTTTCAATTTCATGTTACGGATCAAAGAAGAACGTTACAAATAAAAAGTAAAAATAAAAGCAAGTAAAAATTATAATGGTTCTAAAGAGTGCAACAATATACTTTGACATTATTCCTATAAGTGAATTTAATTTGTATTTCATCAGTAACTCGAGCAAAAAATTATTTCTAGGGTTAGGTAAATATAAATTATATAACCTGGCTATATACCCTCTAAAAATCCTACAAAATGATTTTTAGCTATGTAGCAGACATTTTTTTCTTCCACTTTAAATATATAAAAATAATACATACTTTAACAAAATATTTTTTTGTATGATAAGATTATCAAAATTTAAGTATTTCAGTTCCCTCGATTACTTTTATAGAACTGTATAAGTAATCATTTCAATTTTTAAATAAATAAAAAGATCATTCGAATTTTTTATGGTTTTAAATAAAGAGATGAAGTGTTCAATTAAAGTTGAGTTCTGAAATTTTTTCTTACAGGTGACATTTATTAAACTAAAGTGTTCTAAAATGAAGTATGAAAGTTGTAGACAACTGATTCCCAACTGGGACTCTGCAATGCATCGTCTAGGGATCCACGAAAGTTATCAAGTAATGTATTTTCCAAAAAAAAAATAGTATTAAAAAAGGTTTAACAAAAAAAAATCACAATTATTCGGCCAAAATTAGATGCTCCCTCAATAAAATAAATTACGCCATGGAGCTGAAAATGACATCGGTGATGAAAAGGTTGGGAATCACTCTAATTTAATTTACTTTAAAAAAATATTGGTTGGGTTTCCAAAAATTACCATTTTGTTTTTCAGTGGATAAAAAATAAGACAATCAGCAGAGAAGTTAAAAAAATCCAAACATATCTGTCTGAATTACTCGTGAGCCTAAATGATTTTATAGTTGGTATGCCAATGATTAGGGTCACTTTAATTCAGTGGTTCTCAAAAAAATGTAAATTTTAAACGTACCTATAAGCTAAAGGCAATCTAAAACTGACTAATAACTCAATTTAATATCGTTTAAATTATTTATTTAACCATCTATGATATCCATCGAACATTATTTGTGGATTGTCAAAAAAAAACAAGCTAGAATGTTTCTCAAAATTGAGTGTGGACTACAATTATATTCATTGAAAAACAATATTCATCAATTCCTATGAATAAATTATTTTTATCTACCCTTCGAATGTGCCGTAAATTGTACTGAAAGTAGATAAAATTGATCGCCACAATAAAAGAGTGAGAAATTGATAGATTTTATTTTAAAAGGCCATACAAGGGAAAAAATTAAATTGTTTAAATCAAATAAAGGTTCTAAACTAGAGTTAAAATTATTGGGTATCTTAACTCATCTCACAAATTTGAATAAAAAACCTATGACTGACAAAAGAATGTCTATCAAATATTGAGCTGTATGAAGTAAAAAAATAAATTAAGACTTTTGTTCAAGATTGTTTTCATTTTGAAGCACCACACTCTACTTATGAAAAACACAGGTCAACATGGCAAAGTAGGCAGTTTGAGAACCACTGTTTTTAAACTTATCATTTCTTTTAAAATGTTTGTTACTTCATGAGTTATAAAGCAGAAATTAAGAACCTAACAATATCAATTATTTTTTTTTTAGAACAATGAAACAGTATTCTAAATTCGTGATTCCTGAAAATAACATGCAAATAATTTGAAAATAATAATTAAAAAAATCGATGACGTTTCATCGAAAGTCCAGTGACTTCATTGTTAGTATTGATTTTTCCCTTTTCAATGAATTTGAAAATTTGATTCAAATCTTAGAAAATGATATTATTTAATTATAATTTAATGCAAACAAAATCATCCATAGACCATATTTAACTATAGCACAATGGTATCTCAGAACTCGTGTCCACAATTTGCTCTGTAATTGTGGTCAAAAACATATTTGTTTACGAATGGAAACCATTAAGAACTAGAATAGACACTTAGAGAAAATAAAAAGTGAACATTGTTCGACTTGGGACTTGAATGCGGAGTTGTAGTGCAAGTAAAGAAAAACCACAGAATTTGTCTCGAAGTCGATCATTATAAGACGATCAAAAATTGTATATGTATATATAAAAGTGACGATTTGTATCCATTTTTTATTAAGTGAACAATAACTGTATATAAACAATTAATTCATTTAATACTGAAAAATATTATCGGTAGAGAGACTGGGGACAGTTGCAAGACTTATTTTTAAAACAATTACTTAGAGCTGGCTTGACATGGGTACGCCCAAATTTAACTCAACATACAAAAATATATCTACAAAATATTGTAGGAATATATTTAGAGACTAAGAATTATACATATTAAAAGTTCACTGATAAGTATTATGAACCGGAGAAATTTACTCTCATAACCCTCATCAGAGTCCCTGTCCTGACTATTACACATGTTTGATGTGAAGTGTAAATATATTAAATAATATAGAAGAATAAACAATATAAAGAAAATTGCAATACTTTTTACTGAGCGTTACAATATCCCAAATGTATCCTCAATTAAAATAAAATTATATCAACTGATTGCAATAATTTAAATCATCACCTTACAGAAAAAATAATCAAAAACTGACTGTCTCATTACAAAATGAATAATTACTGCTTTAACCCCTTAAAGTAGACAAAAGTTAAGGATTTTTTTTCATCTATTAGCACGATATTATATAATTGTAATGTACATTTTGTTACTATTTTTTTAAAGATCTTCAAGAAAAAGGAATTGTTGCAACTGTCCCCGGTCTTCCCCTAGATATTTCTACAGGAAATCATTATCAAACCTTTTATGACTTTATGTGAAATTATGTGAAAATTCAATACTAAGTTCATTCAATATATTTCGATGCTTCAGTGGAACTGAAATCTTAACAACGGTGTACCTAAATAGAGCAATGATAAAATATATATGATGAAACAAGTAATGTAAATAACATTTTTTTATTGAATGTTGATCAATACTTTCAATGGTAAATAAAATATAGAATAATAAGGTTAAAAATATATTCCCCCTCGATCTCTCGAAAATGAAAAATAAAAAAATACAAGGGGATCATTCTCCCCTAGATTTAATTAACTTAGATCATGCAAATCGACAAGAAGAAGAACAAAGGAAGGAAGTCGCATAATTTGAAATGTACTTCCTTTTTGGTATTTTCTAACTATTTCTAATATAAGATATTCAACAAGCAAAAGAAATAACTTATACTTGGATAAAATAATTATAAAAATGCATTTCAAAATATTTTTTATCAGTCTCAGGGATCTAATTAAAAAATGACAATAGTGTAAGCCCTTACATAACGCAATTTATCCTTGCTTGATTTTTCTTAAAAATTTACAGAATGAGAAAAAAAGTTGTTTATACTAAAAAAATATCGTTTTCATTTCATTGATATATTATTGCTGCGAACGCTGTTTGGAACACATAATCATAGTAACAGCATTATGCAAGGGGTTCTTGTGTATATCAAGAGGGTAAAATTTAGATAATTACTTCTTCTTTTTTAACAAATAACCATATTGTTATCAAAGAAATTATATCTTCAAATAACCATCACTGAATAACCTAGATGATTCCTGCATCTATCAATGGCATTTAAGTTTAAGAAGGGATGCGATTTATTAGGTCATCTAGCAACAAGAGATCACAATCAATCTAAAATCAGTCAATGATACACACATACATGTATAATAAAGAAAATTTAAAATGATAAAATGTGTCGATTCCTATTTTCATTGCGAGAAAATAATAAAAATAAGAGAAGGTAATAAGAAAATACTTTTTCTTAATAATGAAACACACTCATGGCATACGACAAATATTTTTCTATATGAGGGTGAGATATTCTATATATGTGCATACTTCTGAAATAAACAAAACTAAAAAAAACACTAGTAGTATGTAAAATTGGTAGCATAAAACATGTGATAAAAACTGACTTTGTTTTCGAATTAAATCTCAAAGCCAGTGTTTCTAAACAACTGAATAGCCGCGCAATCCAAATCAAAGATAGCATACCAAAAATGTTCATTATCTTTAACATTACATTTAATACCATAAAAGACTCATTTCAACCTTGATAAAATAAAATAAAAACAAGGCAAATGCCATTTTAAAATAACTCTAGATAAACTTAGTTATCGGATGATACCCACAGATATTATTTAGAACTTGACTTTTTCTGAATCTAATATTGTAAGGTATGTTAAACGATTAAAAAAATAGATTTGAAGGCAATAATTAACGTTATTTAATGTAACTTTTTTCTCCTGATTTCAGTGATGTCAATATTTCTTATATTTATTTGACAGCGACGGAGTAATTGGAATTTGTCGATAGAAAATTCTTACTTTCTTTTTTCCGCCTCTTTAATTCATTAGTATGATTTTTTGTCATACAATATCGCATAAATGGTTAGTGTCAGTTAATGAAATTTCGTCAAATGATAGTTGAAACATTTTAGTACGTGAGAAAATTTAAAAAAATAAAATACGTGAAAAAATAATAATAATATTTCAATCTTGAAATTTATATAAAAAAAACTTCCCTCTCCTTCAAGAAGAACGAATATGTGAAGCCACCTCTATGTTGTTAACATACCTAAATATTGCACATTAACATAGTTTGGATAACCATAAAAATGGGTCGCAGCATATTAAGCATGGAGAAATGTGGGATTAAGTGCAAGAGCCGTTGAGATCTCCTGTTTTAAGTCATCATTGGATCCCATTTCAAAGGATTTTAGATGGAGAAATACAATTATTTGTTCTTATAACAAGATCAAATGAATGAAATATGAATGTCGTATAAATGGGACCAAAAAAGCATTTATGAAAATGAGGAATTGAAGAAGTGATTGAATGGTGGGTGGACATGAAAAAAAAAGGAAGAAAGAAAGAAGCGATGCCCCCAACCGAAATAGAGAGCTTTCAATGACCTCAATAATTGCATCAAAATTGAGAGAGGCAGCATCATGGGGGCTCAAAGTTGATTATTTTACTACACAAAATGGACAAATGTCCAATAAATCCCTATGAAATGTCTAAATGTGTACAATTAATTTTGTTTAGAAAATATCTTATTCCATCCATTGTACATGTTAATTTGTATGTACAATATGGAAATAAGAGTGTACAAGGATGTAAAGACATTTTTGAATAGATTTAGGGGTCAGATATATAATAAAACTAGGCCATAGTGGGATAGAATTTAAATTTTGTGAGAGTGAAATGCTTATATGTGTTGGTCCCACTTTGACATCCAATGGTTGACTCTTTTGAAAAATATGAATGACAAGTGTATTTTAATTCTTATACATGTTGGTTGTTTCTGACATTTGGTGAAAAGACTGAATGGGGAGGAACAGACACACAGAGAGAGAGAGAGAGAGACTGATTCAATGACGCCACTCGTCGTCACTTACAACAAAGACACGGCGCAGAAGGAGTAAAAAGTGTAATTACCTCTCATGAGTTGTCTTGGAGAGTCCATTCCCTCATCATCATGGTGCATCCCACCTCCTCCGCCCCCTCGATCGCCTCCGCGACCTCTTCCACGCCCGCCTCGGAACCCACCATCACCTCGACCTCCCCGAAAGCCGCCATCCCTGCCGCCATCGCCTCTTCCACGATTAAATCCACGGCCACCCCTTCCGCGTCCACCACGTCCAGAGTTGTTACTATTATTACCATTGGAGTTGTTGCTAGGGTGCCCATCCGCTTTCTTCGGAGGATCGGGCTCGGAAGAGAGTGCTTTTTTATTGTTTGAGTCGCTGTCCGTCATGATGATGTTGTTAATGAATATTGAATAGGAAGAAGAATGACTCTGAATGGAAAATAATGGCGTCGCCTTTTGACTTACTCAATTTGATCCTCCCCTTTCCTCACCTCCCAGTTCCACACCACCTAGCTAGCTAGAAAAACAGAGAAACAAGAAAGGAAAAAGATGGATACACCCTGCCACGTCAGCCTACATACACAAAACAGCCAGCAATGAAATAGAAAATCCATTTTTAAAGGGAAAGGGGAAAAAAAAAATCCTACATAGCTAGATAGAAAGGCAAGCTAAGAGAAATAATATTGAATGGTTTAAAAAACCAAGGTACTAATTAAGATCAATGGGCAATAATTTTAAATAATGTCCAATCACGCCTGGCAGGTGCTGAATTTTATTTATTGTTCTCATTAAAGTCATGATCCAATTGCATGATGTAGTTATTTTATTAGTTATTACTACAAGATAGCATTAACATTATTACCTACTTTTATATTGTTATTTATTAGTTATCACTTATGAGATTACTGTCCTAGGTAATATCGTCAAAGCGATCCCCTATCCTAATGTTCGATCCTCTCTTTCATTTTACTGGAGAGTGCGAATGGTAATTATAGAAATGATATTTTAATTTCGTATAACTATATATTTTAACGAAAAATACATTTATATTTTTAAATCGACTCGTGACTTTGAAAAAACCCGATATTTGACATTAAAGCATATCTCTAAGTATGTATCTTGCTCAAATCATATTCACCATATGATTTTGGGACCTGTTTTTCCTTTTGTAGTAAAGTTAAAATACCGAGTATATGTCCGTCAGCACAAAAGCAAGCTAGAATGATTTTTCTCAAAATTGAGTATGAGTTACAAATTTTGTATTCTTTGACGAATATATCTGAATTTCACTCATTAAATTATTCTTATTAATCCTGAACTTGAAGTAGTCAAACTTGATCGTACCAATAAAAGAATGATAAATTCATAGGCTTTATGTATTTGAAGGGGACTTATTGTTGCCAAATTATGTCTCTTAAATCAAATAAAGGTTCTAAGTTATAGCTAAAATTCTTGTATATCCTAACCCATCCCATAAATTTGAATACAAGGCCTATAATTGACTCAAATATGTCTATGAAATATTGGGCTGTGTGCATATTATATCAAGTAAAGAAAATAAATTCGGATTATCTCCTATTCTTGATTTTTGTTCAATATTGTTTTTATGTTGACCTAATCCATATTTATCACATCTTCAAATTAACTTCAAAATGAAGAAATTAACTTAACTTAGCTTTTCAGCATATGAATTGATTTTCTGTTTTTCTTTTTGTAGCCTTCTTTTCGACACAATCTAATTATAATATAATTTTATAACGAAAATAATTTTAACTAATTACTTATTAGTTGAAATAAGATTTTAAGTGTGTTTACTATTTATATATGATACGATTCTCTCCTTTTTTGATAAATGAAATTTGATAAGAAAATAACACATTATGGCTATGGGCAATATTGAAGAGAAATGAAATGCAGGGATATGCTCTTAAAAATACTTTTTAAATATATTAATGTTATGATGTACAATAATACATAATTTGATTAACTTTCCATGTACATAATATATTTATAAGTCTGTTTTTGATGTTATTACAAATGGAATCCAAAACGGTCGAACAGATCAGTCTAAAATTTAGCAAAGTAGACATATAAAATAACCAAACATTTCCTTATGATATTTTTTGGGCCTCTGAGGTAATTAATTTTACGAAACAAAAAACCCCTTTCCCTTAATTCTCCTTTTCTCTATATCGCCCCTCTTCTCGATCTGTCTCTTTCAACATCCGGCCTCTATTTAAACCTTTACACCCTTCTTACTCTGGCTCTTCTCTTTTACCTTCATTCTTTGTTTCTATTCAACCCAACAGCACTAGCACTAGTGATGAAAATCCTGTGAAGAATGTGCATGTTACAAAAAAGAAAACGAAAATCAACATGGTAACCCTGTCAATTTGAAGAATGTTTTGGAGGAGAGAAAGAATAATGCTCATGACGTTTCATAAGATCAGCTACAATCAGCTGTGACAAAGGAAGAAGGAGAAAAGGAAATAAACACGGACATTTGCTAGAATTACTCCAATGTCGATCCATAATTCAACAAGGACTTACAATTATCCTAACAACAAATCCTCAGGGTTACACTTCGTTTTTTATGACCACACACGAATGTTTAATCAGGTTTTTAATATAAATTATTATAAAAACATGATTGAATCTATTTATGAAATGAAGTTCACTAATTAAATAATAATGACAACTGCTAAGGAAAAGAAAATTCATTATTCAGATTACTAATTCTACAAAAACAGGCCAGCTAAAAAAATCCCCGGATTTACATCACTGACAGTGATATGCTAATGTATGATAATTGATAATATTAAAGAATGTTCTTAGAAAACATCTTTTTTAATTAATTATTATTAAACCATTAGGTAGAAGGATTATAATTGTACTATATCTTTACAATAAATGTACACAAGGCGGGTGCTACGGGAGACAGGTGACCGCCAATGGAGTATTAGAATATGGGGTAATGAATGTCAGTTGCAATTATTTACAGAGTGAAATACAACAATTGAAATGAACGCCCTTTCAAGAAATAAAATATGTCCTTTTCTATAAAAATGACTCGATATAAATATTATTTTTCATAAGAAAAAGTCATTAAACTAAATATAGACACAGTTTAGGAAAACAGACCCACAAAAAACCTTTTCCCAAAAAATATAATGAAACAAAAGCTGCCTTTTTTATCCCAAAAAAGTCCCATTTTAGAGTCGGAAAAAATGAAATATCAGTCGGAAAGTTTGAAAAAAACAATCAAACAATATTATATAAATAAAAAAAATACCACCAGCCCTGAATGTACATTGTTAGAGGCTTTGATTCAAATGATATGAAACCCCGCTATGTTAAAAAAAAAGAAACCGAAAATTAACCTGGTCATCCTCACTATTTGAAGAATGTTTGGGAAGAAAGCAGCTTAGCTAGCTTAATTTTTATTAATACACGAATATATTCTAGTTTATAGCTGGAAAGGTAGAAATAATAACAAAATACTGCCTCTGGCGGACAAAAAAAATAATTCTGACCAATTCTTTTTCACCGGTTCATTATTTTCGTCCTCGTTTTGTAACTTGGTTTAAAGCTTTAATATACATTGCTGTATACAATATGTAAGGGTGATAATTTTGGTAAGAATAGAAAAGCGTGCGAGGAGAAGAGAAGAAATACTTATGGCATCATTGATTAAATAATATACATCTTCTTCTATCAATCAAGAACGTTATCATTCTCGCCTTTATTATTCAATATTAATATAATATTAGATGCTGATAGTCAATAGAGAACTGAATAAAATGCCTAAAATAACGTCGCCTTCTGTCTGGATTTATGAAAATGGAGGCCCAGGAATTTGGAAAATACTTACCGGATGAGAAACAGATGGTTTGTCGGATTTGTCGATATAAATGTGTTTAGTCCCCTGTCTAGAATTACACGCCACTCATTATCCTCATCTCATATCATGAGCATGGATATTCATCTAAAAAATCAAGTTAATGATGAATACATCAAGTCAGACTTTAACTCTGATCTCACAAAGATGCTTATTGCATGTAATATAACCTTATCCATTGCTAATCATCTACGTTCAAAAAATTTATGGAGAAATACACGGGTAAACCTATCCCTTCCCGAGGAACCATCATTAAATTAATGGAGGATGTTGGTACTGATGTCATTTATAGAAATACATATAAAAATGTTTTGAGTTATCCACACCAAATAACGATCAAGTTATCAGTAAAAAGTATTTACTAATATCGAAATGGAACTCTGAATTTTGTACTATCTCACAGTAAGTATTCAATTTTTTTTAAATCTAACCATAAAAAATGATTAGATTTTAGCTAAACATATCAAGAATTATATGTACACAACTCATTAAATGGCAAAAACAACGGCTTAAATGGTCACAACAACGGAAGTAGTAGCTTTGGCTGGTTTGCAACTAGTATGTCTGAGACTACTTACTTCGCTTTAAGACTTGGGTATGATAATTAGGTTTTCCAATATTACATAGTCAATAAATATTACTTTTTTATCACTTATGGTGTTCAGAAAACTCATAAAAGGCAAAAACAACTGTTTAAATGGTCACAACAACGAGGGTAGTTACATTGGGTGTTGCATTATAATTAACAATTGTGTATATCCTTCATGATAATAGTATGTTGTTATATAAGCATAAATAACGGGGAAAATATCTTTGTTGATGCTCTTAATAAGGAGTAATATCGTCGGACATTACTACATAATTAGCTTTTGCTCTAAATCTTTAAGATGGATTTATTTCTAACATTTTTTTTATTAGTATATTTATTGTCTAATTTTATGATTTTGACATTTACTTTATTATTAATAATTAGTTAGATCTCATCGGTAGAGATATATCTATCCTGTGCACAATTGTATATAACAACTTCCACATGAAGAAGAGGGGTGATAATCGTTTTGATTAAACTCCACGTCTCGCTTGTGTTTTGTAACCTAAAGTGATGACATATTTAACTGGATTCCGGTGTCAGAACAAGAAAATATTATTTGGATCAATCTATAATTTCAATATTCTGTATTTATAATTTATTGTTATTAGTTATATGATTCCAATTGTTTAATTTTGTATATTTAACATGAATGTATGATGCTATATTTTGTATTATGTAGATTATATTTAATTAAAGCCTTCTTTTTTAAACCTGGAACTTCAAATATATTTCGAAATACTCTACTTTGTCGCTTCATTAGCTATTATTCTGAGAATAAGGTTCATAATGAATTACAATTTCATGGAGTTTGACGTTTTCAAATCTACTATAACGGATAAAAACCGTCGAAGTCAATTATACGTAGTATATCTTCATTAAAATTTTTTCCAATAAATACTTTCGTTATACCCTCAAAAATCCTAATAAAGCAGGCAGATGATAATCACATCAGTATTTTAAGCAATGATATCATATGTCTTTCCCCGCCCCCCTTCTCCTTGCACGCGTTTTTCTCTACAATATTACCAACTTTAACAATATGTATATTAAAATAAAAGAAACCAAAAATAAATGTGGTAAATCCGACAATTTTCTAGGAATGTTTAGGGAGAGAGCAGCTTAGTTATCATTATTACTTAATTCTTGAGGAGAAAACATATAAGTAGGGTTGTAAATACTAAGCATTTTCGGCATATTAAAAAAAAGAAACCAAAGATTAACATGGTAACCATGATAACTTAACAAACGTTAGAGAGAAATGCAGCTAGTTTCCATAAAGTATAATTAAATTAGCTGTAAGATGAAGGAAATTAACACAAGTTCTATTCTTTATCAAGGAAGGACATAGGCAGGAATTACTCAATTTTCAATCGACAATTCTACTCCAGGTATAATAGGAACATAGACTTATAACACCCCAATAAATTATCAGCGTTATCTTTTTAACTTATCAATACACCCTCTAGTGAGTACACTTTATACTTAGATGTTTTCTCCCCAAGAATGAAAAAAAAATAATATTATTGATAACAACTAAAAAATTCTTAGGATTTACTGGGATTCTTTTATTATTCCCAGGGTTTTATAAATTTAAATATAAGTATAAAGTGTAACTACAAGTGTGTGTGGTGCTCAGGAACGACGGAGAGTAACGCTGAGGAGTAGTAGGTGTAAGCCCCTATGGAGCTCAGATTATAACTGAGGATCGACAATATAATAATTCCAGCCTTTTCCCTTGCTAGTTACGTAGTGAGAATTGTGTTTATTTAATTCATCTCACAGCTGCTCTGAGCTAATTTAATCTAACGTCATGCCACCCAAGCAGCTCTTTTCTCAGACATTCTTCAAAATTGTCAGGGTTACCATTTTCAATTTCTTTTTATTTACATACAGAAAGGGCCTACGATTTACAACCCTATATTATATGTATGGAGTCTGTCAACGCAAAAACCATGTTCGATAGTTTTTCCCAAATGGGAATCCAGAATAGGTACATGTTTATTCTTTAACTAATAATTTTCTTCCCTATCTATTTTTATATCTTAACATTTGGAGGTACTGTAAATTAAACATAATGATAATGGTTGTAAAATAATTCCGCAATATCGGAGCTAAACAAAGTATCACAATTTAAATAAAAGTTATGAACTATAGCAAACATTCTTTGGTATTTCAATCCATCCCAGAAATTTGAATATGATGTACATAAGTGCTCGTAATATGAAAATGATTAAGGAAATATTGGTCTGTCTGTTTTATTAAGTAAATAATTTAATAAAAAGTAATTTTTTGTTCAAGATTGATTTTGTTTTGACGTACTAATTTTATATATTTATTGTTGCTCAAATATTATACAGCTGATTTATGATGACGTCATTTTAAAAACAATACTGAATATAAATAAAAACAGAACGTGCAGAGATTGAGTGTATTATTTTTTGATAAACAGATACATTAACATTTCATGTTTGATAAAATACTACCTTAATAACTAGACCATCATATTATTCTAATTGTTGAAATGGGTGGTGGGAGGAAAAAAGATCGAACTAAGGGAAGCACAAAGGTAATGATTCTAGTATTTTGAGTGGGATATGAAAATAGTTTACTTGGTTTTTCAGTAGTGTTTTGATCATTTCTGATGCTGGCATCGAAATTGTAATTCATGCTTTAATTATTGCGTATTGGGATATGGGTTTATGCGGGCAATAGATTGTAAAAGTCTTGCAAGATTCTATATAAATAATAAATATATATTCTATTCAAATAACGAGTATTAATACTACTTTATCTTTCGAATCATTTAGCCATCTAGCAGCGCTAGAAGCGCTGAACTCTTGGAAAATTCCTCTGGATTAATAGGTTTTGGAGAAAATAATAATTCCAGTAGTTCAATTCTAGAATCTTTTGTGTTTGGGGAGGATGTGCCGAGCGAATTCAGAGTTGTTTTTAAAAAAATGACAAAAAAAGATGAAGTGACTCGTCTTAAAGCTGTAGGAGAATTCAATGAGCTTATGGAAGAAACTGGAACGGTCCATGTCACAAAAATTATCCCTTATTGGCCCAGAATGTACTCCAAAATTGCTAATGATCACGATAGACGTATACGAACAGCCGCTCAACAAGCACATTTAAATGGTGATGCTCTTATTGAATAAAACTTTTTTTATATTTCATATTTGTATTTTGCAGTTGTTAAACACGCTGGCAGAGAAATTGCTCCTCAGTTAAAATCCTTAGCGTCTACTTGGTTCATTTCCTGCTCGGATCCCCATGCGCCCGCTGCATCTCTTGCATTTAAATCCTTTTCAGTTGCATTCCCTACAGATAAAAAGCTGACTGATGCTATAAGATTTTGTTTGACGGAAATTATTATGGTTTTAGATGAAAATCTTTTAAATTCCTCCATTCAATCTTTTAAAGATGTCAAGTGAGATCGATTTATTTCAGTTCTTAGTCTCTAATGGATTATATATAACTCACATTTATTCTACAGTTTAAGCGCCGAAGAATCAGAAAATAAATACTTTCGAGTTGTTTCATCCTCTTTGTTGGCTTATGCATCCCTTTTGGACTATATCAATGTTGAATTTTTCCAGAAAATTAAACCTAATCAGGATAGAATTTTAGAATCCATCAAATTTTGGAAATATTCAAAAAATAAAAATACGATGGTAATAAGATCTTTCAGAGCTTTATGAACAATATTTGCATATGTTTCTATGATAACCTATGGCCATTTTTTTATTATACAGATTAGATCTTCATGGTTTAAACTTATTTGTAAGATGGGAGAAAAAACTTCAGAGTTGTCAATTTTCCAAGAGTTCGAGTACAATAAATTGATAGATATTACATTTACAAATTTACAAGAGACAGATCCAATTATCGCTCCAATCATATGGGATTGCTGCTTGTATATTATGTTAAACCATGCAAACTGGAAGGATTCTGTAAACGTATCTTCAACCGTGTTACCAAACCTATTGCAATGTTTTGAGAATGGATGTTCAGGAAATGGCGTCGACATTTATCCAAAGTTGTTACCCTTCCTAAGTTGTCTCTTAAAAGAAGAGATACCAACTGGAAGTGTACTGAAAGAGATCTTGTGCTCCTTGAGACATCCTTATGCATCCTTGAAGAAAAAGCAATTAAATGCATTGATGAAATCCTATTTTGAGTTATCTCGATATTTTGAAAAAATATCACAGAAAAAGGACATTGACGCTAAAAATTTAGTTGTAGAGGATGTAAGTTATTTTTAAGCATGATATTTCATTTCAAATTTATATAAATCATTATTTTATAGGTATTTATATGGTTTGAAATGATATTAATTGATGAGGAAGTTGACTCTATTTCATCAGATTTTTTTACTAACTTTTTGGGCTCTTATCTTTTATATAATCAATCTTCAAGCTATTGGATCAAAGTGTCTGAAATGATTAAAAAAGCTTTAAGCAATAATAGATTCACAGCTTTAAAAACAGTAATGGAGGCATTCCTGGGAATTCAGAGTTCTAAAAACAATAATAAAAGAATTACTTTCAGTCAAACTTCAAAGGAAGTTTCCAGTGGTCCAGCAATGAGATTTGATTCTTCAGAAGTCAATAAATTAGGATCAGAGATTTGTCGGTATTGTCTATTTGAAAATAATTGGGATAATGGAGCTCGTGAGCTCGTTACTTTTATAATTTGTTCATTTGGAATGGAAAATAACTTTTTTGAATATCTTATGAAAGGCTATGAAGTTTGTCCAGGTCGTTCTGGAGTCTTTAATTTCATTAAAAAACTTTCTCTTATGAATAAAACGCAAATCACGGCCGATTTTATAGTATTTGCCTCTACCTTTTTATCACAACCAGAAGAAATACTGGAGTTCCACTCTTCGATTATTTGTTATGAATCACAAGAAGAGAAAGAATGGTTTTCATTACTAATGCTCAGCATGACCCATATTTCTGATGAGCAAATAAGGCCTTCTCTCTTCAAAATGGATTTATTTGAGAAAATTTTTATTTCATCTATTCAGTGGACTATAGAGTCTATAATTAATAGAACTCAAAGAAACTGCGAAAATATTTGGTCAATGATAAAAGAAGTCTGTTTTAAATTCGGTACGTTTCTTTGATTTTATTCTTATGTACGAAGTTTTCCCATTTTCCCCCATACTTTTTTAAACTACAGGGAAACATATGTCAGAAGATTTACTTGGAAATATTGTGACGAAGTTTCTTAAATATATTGATGCACTATATCAAAGCCAAGCCAAGGATCAAGATATTTCTCAGAAAGGATCTGCTCTTGTTTTTGTGAGTAGTATCCTTGAAACAGTGGTTCTTGTAGAGGATGGAGAAGTTTTTAATCAATTGGAAGTTTATAAAGAATTACTGTTATCGCTACTTCGAATCATTTGTAATAAGAATTCCATTCTTTCAGGTACGTATGCGATTTGAGGTTGAGCTATGTTTATACTTTGTTAATTAATATATTTTTATACCAATGTAGATGATGTTCATAAAAAAGTGATGAGTTCATGGGAAGTCATTTTTAAAAACTTTTTAAATAAGGAGTCCTCTAATACCTTTGTTGTTGATGCTTTTTTGGAAGATGTGTGTAAAAGTATCAAAGATTTCTTACTCAACTTGGGGGAAATAACTCATCTCACTGAGGTTGCAATGTTAATTTTATCCCATATTACTCAGACGCAAAGGGTCAGAGTAATAAATAAAATTGCTTATATTGATACAAAACATGTATCAAATGATTTCCCTTCCAAGGAATTGCTTTTTGAAAGAAAAATATTCCCTGTAAAAGTATTGGAAATGGATTTTATTGATTTTGAAAATGAACATTCGGGAAGAAAATGTTATTTAGAATTTTTTCGGGGACTGAGTGAGGAAATGTGCTCAATTGTTGGAAGTGGATGTATTGATGAAGAATTTGTTTACAATTTGGCTCATTTGATACATTATGAGCGTTCTCTTATGTTCGATGATCAGGGGCCATCTTGTGAAAAAACTCATTGGAAGAACATTTTTAATGCATTATCCAACACTGAACAATTAAAACTTTTTAATTATATTATGGAAATGTCTCGAACTAAAGGAGGTGTTTGGTCATTGGTACTTGATACAGTTAATGAGTATTCTGACCACTCCTTTATTCTTACATTTGAGAAATCAAATCAAATAGATTTAAATCATAGAGAAGTAAGTGAGAATAATATCTTAATTTTGGATGCATAAAATTAATTTTCTTTCATTAATATTTAGATACTTTCTCAACTGTTGACTAAAGATAAGCTCAGAGAAATATGCTCAGAGCTCTCTGAAAATATATCAAATCTGGAGGTTAAGAATATCATTGATGATATTGTATTGGCGTCTCGTTTAATTTCATCAGTAGATGAATTCAAAAAGTTTGCTGATATTTGTTTCGATGCGATTAAAGTTAAAAGAGATGAGGTTGATTTCCTATTTTCCTGGTAATATTTCGTTTAATTTTGAAGGATATCCTTATTATTTTTGTTTCCCCCATAGCGATATCTCGGAGATGAATTGGAATCAAATGCTCCCAACTCTTGCCGTTATGGAATTTTTTGATAGCTATTTAGAAGTAGTAGAATCTCGCTCTTATTCTATTGATCCGGAACGTTGGGTATTCCTTCTATGTTTTACAAGTTCATGGATTCAAACTATTGATGAGAGTAGGAACTGTTTTAGCACTAAAGTTGAGGTAAAGTAACAATTACATAAATTGTAAATAATTAAAGCTTTTATATATAATTTATTTTGTTTAAATAGGTCCAACGGTTTGCTTTACCTCTTTTTAGACTTTTAGAAAAGATTGGAATGGCCATGAATAAATTATCTGACGAGGTTGATTACAAAAATCTAAAGGAGGAATGGAAAGAATTTTTTGCGGGTGGGATGTATGACATATTACTTCGATTGTTTGTAACGATATCCTACGATGAGATTCATCACGAAGTCACAAATGCGCTTAATTGTGCCCTAAAACATATTCCATTAGAGATACTGCACGAAGGAGCCGGACTACCTCCTAAATTTTGTGAAGAGGATGTAGAATCTGCTAATGAACATCTTCCTGACAATTACATTTTTCTTTTAAATCATCTTGGGCCTCTCGTACTGTCTTCCAACGCCAGTATTCAAATGACTGCAGCTCATTTATTGCTTAGGTAATTATTATGGTGATTTGGTCATAGTTACTACTATATTTTGTCATTGACTTTTCCAGATTGATGAGTAAGATTTCGGAGTTAGAGTCTGCCAAAAATGAAAGAGAGGACGCAAAAAAACTTCCTCATAGAATCATTTACCTACTTAACTACACGGAACCCATTGTAAAAAATATTTTTGAAGGATTTCAATTTGGAGAAACTGTAACAATCAACGATGCTGTAGATAAAACTGTGACTACTTATTTAAGGGCATATCTCCATACTTGTCGATTAGTTTTACAATTAATATCATCAGCTAATCAAGAACTACGCCCTTCTTGGACTGAATTTATTCGTGAAAGAAACTTTTTGGATTCCCTGGTTCCTGTTTTATTCAGCCTTATGAGAATAGATGAACCTGCCCCCCGCGAATATTCAGAGTTTTATTTTATAGAAATTCACAATATTGCCTTTCACATTTATCATGATCTCTTGAAATGTCTACCTGCTATGGTAAGTGATTAATGTGTATTCTTTCATTGTTTAATGAATCTGATCATTGTTATTTGCACAGTTCCGACAATGGTGGAATTTGACAGACAATCGTATATCGGGGATTATAGAAAAGTTTACTATTAACTCCATTTCCCCATTATTATGGGAAGAGGAGTCTCAAAATATCATCTCATCTAAAACTACATTTAAAAATATGACTGTGAGTATTCTTCTAATTTAAAAACAGTTTTATTTATTGGAATTATAAGTAATTTGTTTGATCCTGAACTACCTAAAAAAATGCGTATTTCTTATACATCGAGTATCTATAAATGCAGTTATCCATTTTTAAAATGGGAAAAGCCACGGATGCTAATATTCTATACATAATTGGTGAGGGGGTTTTAGAGGTTGAGTACCAGAGGGACTTTCCTCTGACCTTTCGCCTAATAGTAATACGATGCCTTATTTCAATGTGGAGCCTGATAGGGGGGGGGATATATCTACTAATTGTAGATGTGAATATTTTATTAATAAGGCGGATAATCCGTAGATATGAATATTCGATGCTGCATCACCAGTGCATATATAGGTATTTAATATTTTTTAAGGTTGGTGTGAGGACCTCAGTCAGAGAAGTTGTAGCCGTATATTCGTTGGATGAAGGAAGTATGGACTTGATAATATCCTTGCCTAATAATTTTCCATTAGGGACTGTTAAAGTCGATAGGAATCAAAGAATTGGAGTTGGTCATAATCAGTGGAGAAATTGGATGTTACAACTAACAACTTTCTTGCAGGTATCTTGTACATTATAAGAGACATACTCGTACATTATTATATTCATAATTGGTTTTATATTTATAGCATCAAAATGGTTCAATTTTGGAAGGTTTAATTATATGGAAAAATAATGTGGACAAAAGATTCGAAGGAGTTGAAGAGTGCTGTATTTGTTTTTATATTCTTCATGGTGCTAATCACCAATTACCCAAACTGTCTTGCCGTACTTGTAAGAAAAAGTTTCATTCTGCGTGTTTGTACAAATGGTTTTCTACGAGTAATAATTCAACTTGTCCAATGTGCAGAAATTTGTTTTAAGTTTCACTATTGTTTATGTATGTAAAATTCATGATATACTATTATTATACATTTGATTAATTAATTTTCACAATTGTTGTTAAGCATCACATAATATGTAATAATCAGGGAAAAAATTATATTTTTAACGCATTGCTTAAGTCCTGTAGTTATTTTATTTTTCTTCAAAATATTGTATCTGACCCCACAATCAGCTCATTATCCGAACAAAAATCAACCAAGTCTTTAAGAGCAGGATCATGACATAGCGTTTCAGAGTCTCCGACAATAATGACGCAGCGTCTGGCTCGTGTCACTGAGACATTAATCCTCCGTGTTTCTCTAAGAAAACCGATTTCGCCATAGGGATTAGATCGAACAAAACTTATAATTATCATTTCTTTTTCCTTTCCTTGAAAACTATCCACGGTATAAATACTTATGTCTCGAAGATGATCGCTTTTCCATATCAATGACCTCAAAACAGATACTTGAGACCAATAGGGGCTTATAATCCCCATGTCCTAAAAATAATTAATGTATCTAAGGCTTTTTGCAATCGATAAACACTTACCTTAGGGGACACTCCTAGTTCAATGTATTTGTTAACAATAATCTCCACTAAAAAAGCTTCATTTAAATTAACAATGGATTTGTCGGCATCCGTCATAAACTCAGAGCCCTCGTCTTGTTCTTCGTGATAACCTTGACCTTTTGTATCAATGAACACGAAGGGACGATTCAGTTCTGAATTCTGATGTGGTATAAGATCTTGTAATGTAATGTTAGCTACCGTACTTGACGTACGGAGTTTGTTATAGTAAATATATCTTGAGCTCCATTCGCTAATAATTTGGTTTGAACGATACTGTATAGACAAAAATGAGACGCAGTTTGGCAGCAATTTTGTTAACTTTTCCATCGCAGAGATTTCATATCCCTCAAGAGCACTATCAGGATTAAAAGTAATTGGAGGTAACTGACAATGATCCCCACATAAGATTATTCTTGGAGCCCGTAATATCTGCATATAATAACATTAATTTTAAAAAAAATGCCACAAATGAAAAAAGAATCCATCTCCGTGATTCCCTAAATCTGGCAATTTCATTTTGAGAGTCACGAGAATAAATGAATCTTACATGTAATAAAGAATTTCCTTGTGATACAAAACCCGCCTCATCAATACAAACCAAATCAAAGTTATACTTTTTATAAGTATCAAGAGAAGTGGAAGCTATGGTTGTGACGAAAATGGAGGATTCCTTTTTTGCTCTTTCAATCAATATTTTGTGTTTTTTAAAAAGCTTGGATATTTCTTTTTTAAACAATAAAATATTTGAATCTATATTTTGCCAATTTCCATCAATTACCGTTTTCCATGCATGATTGACAATTTCCTAAAAAAGTATACAATATATCATTATAAAAATATGTAAGAACATTAATAAACATTTTACTATATCGTCATCCGAGTTTGAATTTTCATAAATTTCTTCTGGAAGAAATCTATTGACAAATGTATTCGTCAGTCTCTGCTTTTTAGCCTCTCTCACCAACACATCCTTCCGATTAAAGTATTTCGTTCTCAACAGAGGAGGAAGGTTTATTATTTGAGAATAAATAGACATGGTGAGTGCATCACAAGCGGCGTGTGAGGGTGCTAGGGCGAGTACCCTTTCATCATTAGCAACAGCTGATATGACTATGGATGCAAGTGAAGTTGTTTTCCCTGTTCCTGGAGGACCATGAATCAGATGTAAAGGTGGACATTTGGAAGCATGATTCAATGTTTCAAGTTTTGAATCATCCAAATAGTCACTCAACTCCAAGGTATTATTGTGGTTTTTTGTACTTTTAAGTTCAAAATCCGTAAGTGAATCATCGTCACTCAGACTTGATACAATATGAATGCCATTATTAGTTCCTTGTCGCAATTCCTTCCATCTACGAATTTTTTTAAGCCTTTGAATAGATGATTTGAATAAGTATTTTTCAGAGCGCTTTGTAAGAAATACAAAGGTTGAATGTTTTGATGATAAAGATCGAATTGTTTGAATGAAATTTGGGTTAGTAGCATCGAAAGAGGAAATATTTAATATTATATTTTCGTCAAAAATATCTTCAATGATAGCATTGAATGCTGAAGCCGGATCGGTTGATGATAATTTTTCAAAGGAATACTGGAATGTTTAAAATGATCATATTTTTGGTATACAAGTTACAAAACAGATATAAATGATCTACTTGATTTTTGGTTGAACCTTTGGGATCCAGATTGAGGGTGACCAATTTTCCTTTTCGAAATACTCTTTTAAAATCAAAATTATTAGTTTCCAATTTGACTAAATGTATCTGAACACTTCCATCTAGTAGAAAGGGGGGGAACATAAGTTAAGAGATCAAGCAATAAATACATTAATACTCACCTTGCGTAATGGAAACCGGAGTTTTCGGACAAATGAGTAGTCCAAACAATGCTAAACCCCGAACTTCCAATTCAGTTCGAGTTAGACTTTGCTTAACTTTCTCTTCCAGACCAAGTTTCTAAAAAGAGTGGAGTGAGGGAATATATTCAACATCTGTGGCGTGCCAACATAAAAACAATCTTGAACAAAAATCAAGAAAGGGAGAAAATCCCAATTTATTTTTTATATATTTGAGTCAATTATAGGCGTACTATTCAAATTACTGGAATGAGTAAAGATATCCAAGAATTTTAGCTAGTGTTTAGGACCTTTATTTGATATAAGAGACTTATTTTGGCTCCGATATGACCCCTTTCAACCATAAAAATTAAAATCCTTCCATTTCTCATTCTTTATTATTGTGATGATCAATTTTCAGAAAAATCATTCTAGCTTGCTTTTGTGTTGACAGGCCACATCTGTTAATTGTTAAATGAAGCAACTTCAATCATTTCCAATTGAGTCATTCGAATGTTATAGTCCACATAGTCTTGTACTCGTGTAAAATGAGATTCAGCTACGGAGGTACTAGATGAGTACTGATTTCCAAAAGATCTTGGGAATCTAATCCATCGAAGGAGGGATCTTCTATACATTTTGATGCTAGTTAGAAGTTTCAAGTACTTTTTTAGTTTTTTGCATACATCAAATTAACAAACGGAATTTGTCAACCCCAATGCAACTTCAAATCAAGTCAAATGTGGAATTGAATGTTTATTATTATATATTATCATATAACATGTAATTCTTGTTTATTCTTCAAGGCGACATCTCTTGAGATTCTATGAAAATAGAGTTGGGTTTTTCTAAATTATATAAATAAATATAATATGCTGTATATTATAAATTAATACATACAATTAATCAAATTAATTACCATGATTCTGGGAAAAAATCACAATTCAATTTAAACTATTAACTAGGACACTTCATCTTAAAGCCATTTTACCTAATGGATATATTGAATTCATATATAAATAAATGAGGTTTATATGTCTTTATTGCATATTTTTGATTGAAATTGATGTTCCTTTTGATTTTTTTAAATCAAAATATGTACATATTATTTATTACTATAAAAAGCATTAAATGGTTGTATTCTGTTGCAATAAAGTTGAAATTTCAATTTATAGTATTGAAATCTTACTATGTAATAAGATAGATCAGAGAACAAATAAATCAAACAAGACAACGATTAGAATGGGGAATGTGCTTATCATTCGATATGATGGATAATTCATATTGGAAAAAACTCATGGATTAACAATCAATCATAATATGAGGCAAGAGCAATGATTTCACTTTGTTATTATCCAGAAGAAGAGGCTGTGGTGAGGCAAATACTGAGAGAATTCGGGGAGGTACTCAAATGTCGGGTCGTAAGAAAGCACAACGAAATGAGATACGTTAGTGAGGAAAACTGTAAGGCTCAGAACAGTTGGAGGAATTTGGAATCAGAATGGAACCTATCACTAAAAATACCTATATTAAAATTTATGAAAATATATATTTTTTAATAATTTATATAAAATAAATTACACTCTCTTTGAATTAATCCCATTATTTAATAAATATACTTTTAACCCCTAAACGCGCATCACGCTCTACGGCCCAGGCCTCTAAAGCCATATTTTGAAATGAAATAACTAAATAGATGAAAATTTAAGGTAACAAAAATTGATAAAAATATTACAGCATTCAAAAGATACATTATTTTTAATTATCTTGAATACAGCTATAGGTTACTTTTTAAAGTCGATGTTAACGGGAGTGTGGCATGGAGCACTTGGCCCCAAGTCCCCCATAAAAACGGCTTTTGTGACTTATTATAATATATAAAAAAATTATCATAGTTAAAGTCCCCTATGAGAAATACTTCAAAATAAAGTTTTTAATTATTTTTGGAAAACAGTACATCAACACTAAAATTAAATAACATATTTAACCTTTTTAATGATTAATACTCGAGTCATGAAAAACAAAAGATAATCTTTATCTTGAAACACATTATTCTTGTAAAGAAGAATAATCTGTGAAATAGTTTTCTTTTTTATAGCAGAGCTTTTATTAATTATTACCTTTTTTTGTGTCTGAAATTATTGCAGAATTATGAGTTCGTTACTGGCTCGTCTGGTGTTTAGGATACTACACTTCGTTGACAATATATGGGCTCAAATGTCAGTATGGCTTTATAGTTTCCTTTTCTTATTCATTAAGTTTGCGGAGTTTTACGCTCCTAAAATTCTTTTAAGTGGATTTACCTTTCTTGGAGACAATAAGGAACTGAGAAACATGCATCCCCCACATGCGCTTTATGAGGATCCATCGTTAGGAAAACATCGATATTTAAAAGCTGGAGGGAATAAATATCATTATATAGAATCTGGATCATCAAAGAATGCACTCCTTCTTTGCCTTCATGACTTTGGAGACTTTTGGTATGGATTTAGGCATCAATTAGCAGAGCTAAAGTCGAACGTTTGGGTGGTTGTCCCTGATTTAAAAGGCTTTGGGGATTCAGATAAACCGTCGCAAGTTAATGAATATAGGATGGAAGTAATAGTGATGGAAATTTTACAACTCATCTTAGGATTAAAAAAAGAAAAATGCTATATTTTAGCTAATGGGCTTGGATCTTATATCGCCTGGCATTTTGTATCAGCATTCCCTAATATGATAGAAGGTTTTATATCAATTGATGGCCCACATCCAAAAGCGCTATGTTCAAACATTAGTCGTTCTTGGAGCTACCTTAAAAAATATAGGTTGGTATTTTATTCAATTTCCTTCGTTTTTTAGTAATGATTATCAATCAGGATTTAGGTGGCTCTACATGTATCAACTTCCTTACGTGCCCGAGTTTGAATTAACGCTAATGGGGAATACACAATACAACGAAGATGATCGCTCTTCCAAGGATATTGAAGCCTATGATTTTACATTTTCTCGCCAAAGTAATCGTGTACTTTTGTATAAAGTTATTCAATGCAAAGAGTTAATACATTATTATCCGTAGGTGATTGGATTGGGGGTTTGAACTATTATCGAAATTTTCCTCTTCACTTATGTCATCTTCGCTACAATGAAGAAAGAAAATCCACTCCTCTACCCATCAAAGTTATGTTCATCGCTGGAGACGATAGAAATAAAGTTAGTTTCTATAATGTACATTAGACTGGTTTTTTTTTTTTTTTTTTTTTTCAAATGCAAGGGGGAGATAGTCCAAAAATGATTATTTTCATAAAAAATGAGAAAATAGAAAAGTTTGAACCATATTGATTCATGTTTAGAGGTTATGACGGGCCTTTTTAGGAAAAAAAGTAGAATTTTTACGTTCAAAATAATCAATATTAGGCAAAATAGAGTATTTTATGAAAAATAACTATTTTAGATAAATAAACAACCTTTCAAAAGTTGTATAACATTTTTGCTTTAAAATGATTATTTTTCATAAAAAAGTTATGAGTACAGTATTTTTCTACGGCGTATAGAACGCACTTTTTTGCCCTTAATATATAACTGATGTCTAAACTTTTTTGGAAAAGCGTTCTTCAAAGTGCAATGCTAAAAATAGTGACATGGATAGTAGTGTTATTCTTACCATCATACGAGTAGCAGATATCATTGGATAAATGCAAAAGTGATGTAACTATCAAGGCCATATTATTTTCTTATTTTATAGTTTTCTCTGACCTTATAAGGAATACGAGACATGTCTTTAAAGATATAATTTTATGATCGATAATTTTTTAGGGTGATTCTAGCAACACCAAGTGACTTAGCTACCAGGTTCTAAAAAATCTACTTGGCAAAATTAACGAAAGTGACAGATAAGTCAATTTTGCACCAGCTTTATATTCGTTAAAGGTTTTTCTCCAGAAATAATTAGCATTTTGAGTTTTTGTGTCAGGGAAATTATTCATTGACTGTGGAGGAAAAAAATCCACGAAAATCGATTCTATATACATAAAACACTCTTTTAACTAGCATATCTCAGATTGATAAAATTGTTTTTTACGTCACTTTTGCTTTATTCCCACGATATTATATTTATTAATGCAGGGCCGTCCGCAGGGGGTGGGCTGGAGGGACTCTAGTCTCCCAACCAAATTAAGGAACTTTTGCTACAAAATTTAATATTTGAATTTTTTTTTTAATTTAATTTTTCCAATTTTTTCTAAAAAAAATTTTTTCTTTTTAAATATGTGGATTTATGAAATTTTTTGAGAATAACGATAGATTTTTGAAGTTTTAACCAAAAAATTAATATTTTAAATTTTTTTTCCAAAAAATTCTAAAAACCAAGCTCTCCCCCACCCCCAAAAAAAAAGAAAGTATATAATCCTGCGAATACCCCTGTGATGATTTAAAGTCAAGAAGGGATTATAGGTGTTTTTAGCAGTATCTTTGATTTACTTGGGCGATACTCCAACATGAAGAATATAATTTAGTCATCCCAGAGTAATGATGGATCTTAAATGGATAATATTTGGGAGATATTCAATTATGATATGTACTTTTTCCCTTTTGATTAACGCTAAATAATTTTTTTAAAGATCTTATGAGTTATGTGATATACATTAAGGTCAACAAAAACCCTTTGATAATGAAACGAGGAACATAAGCCCTCCGAAAAGCTTCGGTTAGGTTTTCCGATGACCTAGAGCATTATTATTCATAAATAATTTACTCCAATCCTATATTCGTAATTCTACGTATCACAATTGCCTACTGTAAATTCTTCCTTTAATTTTCATTTGCAACTCGCACACAGCATATATTGTTTATCCTATTTTGTCATTCACAGGTGGACTTCGAATTAATATGCAGGTCATCAGAGTTTGTTGATAAATTTACTGTTCAAATTGTGGAGAACTCGGGTCAAAAACCTCACCAGACGCATTCAAAAAGAGTTAATGCCTACATTAAGCAATTCCTGGATATTAGCAATGATAACCTGAGCAATGATTATAATATAGGTATTGACATAGACTCTTAACCAGGAATATTCAATTACAATTGGAGCTGGTCTCATTTCTAAACCAAAGCCTTAAACTGGGCCAGAAATATATTAATAAACATTCACAATTGGGATATAATTACAGTTGGATCATTCCACATCACATATCCCACAGGTTTTAGCCTCAACAACTCATAATTTCATGAAATTTAGAATACTTAAATGTATATTTTTACTTCGAAACTCCTAATCTCATTTTTCTTTGATAATAATCAGAGGATTGATTCACTAGTTATGTTTGATATAGTCCTATATTTGAACAATTTTAGGGGGGGCATGTGGTGTACACAGGGTCGGTCTCACGGGGGTGATATCCTCATGGATTATTAGAGTTGGACAAAGTTAGATATAAGTCGCACAATTTCAAAAAAATTCTCGTACCGGCCATAGGTGTACACAAAATTTCGAATAACTTTATTTTCTGAACCTGTGGTTCAATTTCATCAAAGTAGTTAGAAAAAGTAAAAATATGTAAAAACAAGTCTTATCCCGAAGTTGTTCTTATATTAACTCGTTTTGGAGCCACGATCTTATATTATAATTTATGACCTTTGACCTCGGGATCAAATTTTATCTTTGTCAAATAAGATTCTTTTTTTTGGGGGGACTGAATACAATCTACATTATTTTATGTATTGTATGGAGAGAATACATAATTTAATTTTGGCGATATTCTGAATTGAATTAGAAAGGAAAAACAGTCTATTATATAATTATAGACATTATATTATAAAAAAGGTCGGTTTAAAATTTAAAAGTTGTGTAAATTCTCATTCAAATAAATCCAAAGACTCAATTTCTTGGGAACCAATCATCAGATTTAAAAAGTGAAAAAATAAGTTATATTTGGAGTTTGCTAGTAAAAATCTAAATGTAATTAAATCCGGACGTGGCCGGGTGAAAAATTGCCTTTTTGTGGGGATTTGATATGTAGTGAGCCAGTTATGAACCAATACTAACAAAACGAAATAAAGTATAGGGAGAAAGTATTTTGCACTGAACCCCAAGCTTGGGCATTCAAATGTTATTACCGGGCTGTAAATTGAATAGCCCTGTTCTTAACCTTAACATATATGTTATCATTTAATAAAATTGTTTCTATTATTTCTGTTTACCTAATAGAAAGTTCGAAGGAGCTTGAACTAAACTACGGAGCCCCAAGATTGTTAAATTCGATTTTCAATAAGATACTTGATCTAACGTTCCAAAAAGATGAACCAAAACCAACAAATGAACTATCACATTACAATGCACCACCATCCATTCCTTGTAAATTTTAGCTTATATCATTTTTTCAATATTGTAATATATGTTATTTAATTTGGTGTACATAACGATGATTGATGGGTCAAATTTGGGATTTTTGAAAGGGATTTTATATAAATATATTTAAACGGGTTAATAGTAATTTAAAATAATAAACTGAAAGGAAAACTAAATCTCAAGAATGGAAACAACTCCGGCCACACAATGGATCTTGTATGTTAATTGTGTAGACACAAATCTAGTTTTGTGGCATATGAACATATCTTTTGATAGTTTTAGTCATTTTATCAGGTCCATGTTTCTTTTTGTGATGAATCAAGGCACTGGAGTCTACACCTCTCCATTCGCAGTATTCGCACTGATACGGTTTCTCGCCCGTGTGAGCTCTTCTTATATGAACAATGAGTTTGTCTGAACGTGTGAAGGCGTCTCCGCAGGTCTCACACACATAAGGTCTTTCAAAAGTATGTTTCGATCGTCTATGATTGAGTAGCTTTTGTCGAGTGATAAAACGACTTCCACAATCATCACAAAGGAAATCTGCGACTCCTTCATGTTTGTTCATATGATATTTAAGACCCTTCTCGGAATTAAATTTGCGATCACAATGGAGACAGCAAAATGAATCACTACTGTCTGCATGTCTGAGTTTATGATAGTCAAGAATCGTCTGACTTTCAAATATTTTATCTGGACAATGTTCACATTTAAAGGCCCCTGGAGAGGTGGGTCTATAGCCTGTTTTGACAGGAGTTGTTGTTTTAATGGGAACTTTCTTTGGAGATGTCGTTTTCTTCCTTTTTTTCACAACAGGCTTTGTTTCCACAAGAGGAGGTGTAGGTAATTCCTGCTGCATGAGTTCATAATAATGTTCTTCTCTATGAGCCTCAAACTCCGCATACTCGTCGAAATGAAGCTCACAATCCGAGCATTGAACAACTGCATTATGATCGATAAGAATGTGGTTCTTGAGTTTAAGATCATCGTCCCAAGAAGAATTACAATGGATACATTTTTTAATTGCATTATTTGAGCGCCGGTGCGCAACTGTGTAAGTGGACTTGAGCAGGGTTTCAACAGGAGCATCATCCTCTGGTTCGGATACATCAGAGTCTTCAAATGACGTTCGGCGTAAAATAGCCTTGATCTCTTCAGGGAGAGCACGATGAAGTTTAAGAGTCTCGACTAAGGGACTGAGTTGAGGCTCAATAATCTCAGAGTGAGGAATGAGACCGTAGATCCTGTCAAATAAAAGACGTCCTTCGGAGATAGAAAAGTCAGGTAACTCCAGGATGGCTTCTTCAAAAGGACTCAGGATCTTCTTTAGATAATTGCTCACGGAGGCCAGAACGATACGATGTCCTCGGAGTTCTCCGTCGGAAAAGCGAATCGTCACATCAGCAAAGGACTCGTGACGGAAGAAATGGGATATCTCGTCCTTGATAAAGGATGAATCGCGGACTAAGTGTGTCTTGGAGGGTAGATCCGTAGATATAGGTGAGGAAGTCTCTGCTCCATGCAGCTCAACCTCCATATTTTGTAACTTTTAAGGACTAGATTGTTAATAATATGTATGATCGCTAATGACAAATATACTCCTCTCGATCTGATTCCATTGACATGGCTAAATCACACTCCGAGCTAGCGACATCTAGCAGGCTCAAATACATTTATTTTAATACTCTTCTGCACTGCTGCTTTTTTTTAGCTTCATTTTATGATGCATATCAATCATATAAATAATTAAGTGACGAAGACAAATGACAATAGCTACCTAGTATATTAATAGTAATTAATTATTCTAATCCAAAGAGTCAATCCATTCAATTATTTGTATTTATTATATTTATATAAAATAGATTTTCTGAATGAGTAACATTGATTATGATTTATAAAATAGGGTTATATCCCATATATAACCAAACCCCCAAACTCTTTTTTATAATCCACGTCCAAATACCGTCGACAAAAAGTCTATAATCAAAAACAAGTTGACTCCAAGTTCCCCTTACATAGTCAATTATTCCAGCATTAGGATGGACAAACATCCCTCTACTTGCAACTTTCGCAATGATACGATATCGTTCAACACCACTGTCATGATCTTTGATAATTGATCGAATTGTATTCAAGTTCCGGAAAATTAGCACTAGATTTTTAGGGATTTTTTGAAAAGTGTTGAGAACTCTTTCGTGAACCTCTCTGATTGCCTCATGCATTTTTTCTTTTTCCTCAGGTGGTAGGTCATTGAAATCCTTTCTGGAGAACTTTCCTTTGTTTTTTTCCATGAATTGAGTTAGAAAATCGTTTGGGTCATTCTTATCTTGTGGAGATATGTAATGTTGGGACAATGTCATACAAAAAAACCGATAGTCTCTTTCGTCTACTCCTAATTTAACACTATTCTTCTTCATTTCAGAGTGATTGCACTCCACTATGGCCTTCCATGCGGCACATAAAGGCATTCGTATATGATCAGGAACATGCTCATATAACCCATGGTCTAAAATGACAATTTCATGATTTGTCTTTTTTCCTTTTCTTACCAGTATATTTCCAGGATGAGGATCTGCGTGAACAAAACCGGATTTGCATATTTGCTCTGCAAACGTTTTAATCAAATCTGAGCCAAGGGACTTCAAGTCGAACCCCTGTTTTGTTAAGGCATCTCCATCACTTATTTTTATGCCATCTATATATTCCATAGTGAGTATTCTTTTGGAGCTATGACTCCATAAGATTTCAGGCACATAGACCCAGGGAAGGTGCTTCAAGTCTTTTGATGAACGCTCTGCATTTTTCCCTTCCTTCAAAAAGTCTAGTTCCGCAGTTAGATTCTCAACAATTTCAGAGAATAATTTTTGAAAAGGGCGTAATTGAGGATGGATAATTTCTGCAAGATAGAGTATACTTTTAATGGTAGGAATATCTGAATGAAATCTCCTTTGAAGATCCGGATACTGAACTTTGACAGCAACTTTTCGACCTTCAGTTGTTGTTGCTTTAAAAACTTGTGCCAAACTAGCAGCCGCCATTGGCTCAGACTCAAATGATGAGAAAAGGTCTTCTTTGCTTTTACCTAAATCCTCCTGCAAAACTAAGTCAACATCTCCTTGTCCACCTTTTAAGCATTGGTCTTGAAGGACTTTTAGGGGAGTTGTGAATGACTCAGGTAGGACGTGGTTCATGGTGGCAAGGCCCTATATTTTATTCATGAAATGCATATAGTTTTTGAATGATCATATATGGAAATCTATATAAATGCATAAGTCCAAAGCAGTAAATAATATTTTGTAAGTTTTTGGCAATATCTTTTTAATTGATATAAAAATGAATAAAATTTGGACGAAATATGCACTTAAATTTCCTATATATGAGAGTACGCATGGTATAAAGATATGTATTTATGAGTCTTCCCTGTCCAACTTTGACATATAGTCCTCCATTGGAAAGGCAGGTCTTAAGGATTTCATGAGCAGATTTGCCATCTGCGTCTACTAATTCAAATTTATAGTTTAATGCAACTAAAAGTCCTGTTTTTGCAGAGCGTAAAAACCTGAGGCCTCCGCCACCCATGACGATCTTAGGAAGTTCATAAAGAGCCTCGTGTAAGCATTCTTTTTGCCTCTCTTCGGCTATGAGTCCATACCATACTCCAGTGGTTCCTGTTAGGGCAAGAGTGGAGCCGAGAGTAAGAAATTTGAGGCCTTTGCGAACCAAAAGTAAAGGAGTCATGTCATTGACACTCCAGTCCTCAATTCACAGTATACACAAACAAAATAAATATACGTAACTTATGTAATTCCGTCTTTATTTAATATTTTTTAGGTATGTCAATGTTTACAAGAAACAAATATTATACTAAAGGAGTACTTTATTCGATATGAAGGATTCTACTTTCTAGTAATAGGTCTTCGGAAGAATTATCACGCTCTGACACACGGAGAAATCGAGGCTATTTGGATAGTGAAGCCTGCATCATTGGCTTAGAGAGTGCCTTGTACATTTACAATATTATGTAATGTATATGTATGTAAAAGGTAAGTATTGAGCTTGAGTCCGTTGGTCGGGGCGGGGATTAGGGGTGGATAGGAAAAAGAGAAGTTCAGTTACATAGCTGATAAAGAAATTTATAGAGGTGACAAGATATGGGCAAAACTATTCCATTGCCTTCAGCAGTTAACTTTGGTATGCTCAAGGGATAGTATTTTGCCGAAACAGCCATCAATTTAATTAATATGGGGATTTTTTTACCTCCAGATTTTAACGTAACATAATAAATATCTTCTGTAGACCAAACAATACAGCAACGTTAAACTTCTCAAAATTTGAATATTTATTATCTGCCTGTTTACTAAAGCCAACCGACCTAGTAAAACTCCTTGTCATCAAGCTCAATACATTTTTAAATTATATGGCATTCTAAGTTATTCCCTATATATTATTCAGCTATTTTTTCTTCGTTCTCTAGCTTTAGCTTTATTCGCTTCCTTCGCTTCCTTCGCTTCATTTTTTATTCTTTCTTTTTGATGGAATGTTTGTGATTCTTTCTCTAGCTAGGTTGAAATAATAAAAACACAAAATAAACTCGGCAAAGTGAAGCAGCTAAAAAGTAAAAAAACAATATTTATATTACATCTAAATAACACAAAGCGAGCAGCTTTCTGGTCGGAGTTGTATTGACTTTTGTTTCTCCGAAGTGTCCTGGAGCGAGAGAATAGCAATGTTGAAGACGTATGGAGAGAAGCCCCTTGTGTTTTCCTTTACGGAATCGGATGAGGAGTACATGATCGGGTCTGAGGTGGGGAATTACCTACGGCTCTTTCGAGGTGCACTCTATAAGCGCTATCCTGGACTCACTCGGAGGAATCTCACCAATGAGGAGAGGAAGCGTTTGATCGAGATGGGACACTCCCAGCACGTGGCGGCATCTTCCATCTCACTCCTCAACGCCAAGGAAGTGGAGGATCTTTTACGGGGAAATGACGAACAATTCCGTGGATCATGGTCTGGAGGAGGAGGTGGCGCTCAAGGGGGAGGGGCTGGAGGGTCTGCACTGGATCGATCATCCGCATCAGGGGCTCATTTGAGTGGAGACTCTACTCCCAAAATGTCCAAGCCCTCTAAAGTGACGAATTACATCCCTTCCATGTCCAACTCCTCTCACCTCGACGCCGTTCCTCAAGCCACGCCCATCAATCGAAATAGGGTTCAGCACAAAAAGGTCCGCACCTTTCCTCTTTGCTTCGATGACACAGATCCCCCCACAGTGCACGACAATGCGACCTTGAATGACGTTCTTGTACCCATTCGTATTGATATGGATATTGAAGGACAAAAGTTGAGAGACACCCTCATGTGGAATAAAAATGAAATGCTCATTACACCTGAGCAGTTTGCTGAAATACTTTGCGATGA
This sequence comes from Lepeophtheirus salmonis, assembly GCF_016086655.4. Taxonomy (NCBI): domain Eukaryota; kingdom Metazoa; phylum Arthropoda; class Copepoda; order Siphonostomatoida; family Caligidae; genus Lepeophtheirus; species Lepeophtheirus salmonis. Next base: position 1,372,036 of record NC_052140.2, read on the forward strand.
TCTCGATCTCAACCCACTTCATTTCGTACCTGCAATAGCGGCAGCCATACATCAACAAATTGAAGCCTATCCCTCAGAGAACGTTGCTCTAGATTATTCCAACTCGGATCAACGCGTTATTATCAAACTTAATATTCATGTGGGGAACATTTCTCTTGTGGATCAGTTCGAGTGGGATTTGGCGGAAGAAAAGAATAGTCCCGAAGAGTTTGCTAAAAAGATATGCTCAGATCTCAGCTTAGGAGGGGAATTTGTTACGGCTATTGCATATTCCATTCGAGGGCAATTGGCTTGGCATAAGAAGACCTACGCATTTAGTGAGAATCATTTACCTACCATTGGTATAGCATTCAGAAATCAAAGTGAAGCAGACACTTGGAGTCCCTTTTTGGAAACTCTGACTGACGCAGAAATGGAAAAGAAAATAAGGGATCAAGATAGAAATACGCGAAGAATGCGTCGGTTGGCCGCGAGTACACCTGGTTGGTGATGCCTCCCTTATTATTTCATGTTCCTTGTTTTAAATATAAGTACATCAATGATGGGGTTTCCCCATTTTTATTCTGTACTTACATCATTTATGTTTAATATTTGAATCATTTCACCCACCCCTCCCCTTCCTCCAAGAACTCTCAAGATGTTTCCTCATCAGTATCAATGACAAAATATAGTAATTTTTTGTAATTCCATTTGAATTTCAGTGAAAAAAATGAAATATATATTGAAAGTAAAAAGTTTCACAATGCTTGACAATGAATCACATTTTGTTGAGTTAAATCGTAATGTATGTACAGTGGTGTTGGATGAAGCGTCTTTTATAATGGGGTCGATTTACGTTCCGAATTCGGGCACATCAAACTTTTGGCGTAATAGTTGGCCATAACCTCCTCGTCCCGTATCATAGTCTGTTCGGTACTCGTCCCGCACTTGTCCCCCCGCTTTTTCCCCTTCCGAATTGCCTCCCTTCTATAAATCCGGCGTCCCAATCCGTACGCACTACTCTGTCATCGAGGCGCGTCCCGTTGACGAACCTCATGGCATTTTCCGATTCCTCTCGACCGTAATACTCCACGAAGCAGAAGCCACAAGGAGTTCGCTTGAACTTGTCCAGCCCCATCACGATCTGAAATACACAAAAAGTAGATTGAATTAATTTAGTTGGGAAGGAAAAGAGAGAACTCTGTCCCTTACTCTTTTGATGTCTCCGCACTTTCCGAAGAGCTCGTAGAGTTGTCCTTCCGTGGTGAAGAAGGAGAGATTCCCCACATAGAGAGTCGTGCTAAGCTTCAAGAGCTTCTCTTGATCTCCACGAGAACCTTTAAAGTGTTGGTCACGATAGGAGCTCAGGGAGGCGGAGGAGGTGGAGGAAGGACTGTTGCTTATCATACCGCTGATTCCACTTCAGAAAGCGACGATCTCGTCTACCTACCTTGGATTCACAGTTTTCACTTCAGAGTTGCGTCTTAGCTTTTATTGTTATTGAATCCACCTCAGCTTCATCATCATGTTATTTATTGACTAGCCAATGCTATGCCGATGCGCCACCAAGCTGCAGAGCTTTGCACAAAAGCTCAGGGTGCAACGCTACCAATATAACCCGTTCGAACTCTTAGCTTCATATACATTATATAGGGAAGACCGAGGAAGATAGTTGATACTTCATATCATCCATAAATACTTTTCCCTCAATTCATCAGATATGAGCGTTTTCATGTTTCATTTCATTAAAATTGTGTAAAGAAGGAGATAGTTATCCCTTATATGCCCTCAAAGAAAGGGTTTTGATCAACACAAATTATATACATTGAAAAATAACATAACTTACATTAAAATTAGTAAGAGTTTGCACAAAATTATTCATGATTTAACTTCGATATTACAAAATAATGATCTAATTGGTTTTCCTATGGAAAAAAAAAAAAAAAAAACACTACGGTTTCCATAATATCTGATGTAAAAAGTTCAGAACTTATTTGAGATTTCTACACCAGAAGGATATCAAATTAGACATTCTTAATTGTGTTAATTTCATGTTTCTTTCCCAGTCTCAAGAAATGAGCCTTGTATGAAATGAGCACGGTCTCCCCTAGAGATATATATTTAGTTGACTGTTTTATTATTAAATGTCAGCTCCGGTCTCACATTTATTAATTAATTTTTAATCTATGTTCCAAAATTGAAATTGCAGAAATAATTTGCTCAAATTTGGTGTTTCCTGGATTGTCAATCATCCCTCTCTAAAGGAGACCCCATCATGAATCAAGCTGAAGTTGGACGACTCGTCCGCACATTGGGCGTCAAACTCATTGCACCTAAACGGATCAAAAACCCTCTTGGCTATCGTGGAACCCTGGATAAAGTTCGCGAATCTGTCACGGATCTGATTGTGGATGAGCGAATACATTTGAGGACACCTCGTGCTCAACTCACACGACTTTATGCTGAGCGCCTGATATCTGAGGCGATTATGAATGGGGATTGCCATAAGGAAACAATGCGGATTGCGTCTTGGTGGCTTGAGTCCCATCCATCAGCTGTTCACAAATTATTTCAAGTCCTTGTTCCTCGGTTTGGAGACTCTGAAAAGGTCGAGTCCTTTACGAGGATATTTAAAGGTACATAGAATATCCCATCATCGACTCTCATAATAATTTCTAATTATGTATTTTCCATCATTTTTCAGCACCTATGAGAGAAGAGTACAATCCTAATAAAAAATACAGCGGTGCTCACATCTTTGGACACTCAGTAGTGGAACTAAAAAAGAATCCATTTCCTCCTTTGGCATATAGCAATTCTAGACCCAATAAAAAACATATTCATAATGTCCTTTTATCCGAAGCCAAAAAAGAATACTTTAAAGACTCAAAAGTCAAAAACACAGATGATGACTAAAAGACTTTTGTGTACTGTGTATGCTTAACAAAAATATAATAATAATATCGTCCTACAGTTAAAAAAATCATTGTTCACTCTTTGAATTGAAATGATTAATTATATATCAACTCAAATCCGTGGCATAATTAATATAATACCTTCATGTTCTTTTATGGATCTTTATTTTTTTGCAACGTTGTTTATTTTTTGCTCAATGTTCACACATCATTCTTTTTAATCAGGGTCTTGAATGATAATTATTACTGTACAAAATAACAAAGTATTAAAAATGAGCAAAGTCATCTAGAATTGATGAATTATTTGTGAGAGTGATTGACTTGAATTTCTTATCTTATGTATTTCCAAAGAGTAGTTACTAGGTTCTACATTTTTATGTGATTAAATATTGGTTGATCATCTGTGAAATATGTTGAAAAGCTATCCATGTACATAGTAATGCGTGAAATGCTCAATAATTATTGATGGATCTTTAGTTTTATTCTACAATTACAGTCATGTTCAAATGTTTTGCCACCCGTGACGGAGGAACAGGGAATGTCTAATCGAAAGAAAATCTGAAATGACTGCTATTTTTTCAAGTGCCTATACTTTTGTTAATCTGTAGCGTATGCGTGCTAAAATTTCTTTCATATATTAATATCTTAGAATCATTCATATTTCGTAGGTCAAGCTTTTGTGTATTGAATGATTGATAAATGATATTGAAGAACTCTATCAATGGACAGATAACAATTATAATATGTAATTAAGAAAAATAAAGACTTTATAATGGAAGTTCTAGTCCAGTGGTTCCCAAACGTGGTGCATTGTTATAAGAGAATATAATAATAAATAAAACATTTGGTTTAGCATATTTAATATGCTATAGAGTTCCACAGTGATGAGAAGGTTGGGAATTAATGTTCCAGACCAGTGTTTAGGGAACAGGTATAAATTAACCCAAATAGGGTAATTTATAAAATTTCGGGGGTAATGGGAGTGGATGGTTTACTTCCTAGTTTTGAATGAATTAAACATCCTGTCACTAGTTCTTAGTAAATTAACTTTACTACAAGTTATTTTGGATTAACGTTGAAAAAGTTAACCGACCCTTGTTCAAAACGAAGGGTATCTTTCATATATCTAGATGCATAAACATTAATATTAAGGAGAAATCAAGTCAATCATGGATGTGGATTACTTTCTATGATTCATCTATAATAACTGTTGGGATGTATTCGGTATTCAAGAAAAAAGAAACCGAAAATTAACGTAGTAACCCTGACAACTTCAAGAATGTTTGAAACTAGGAGAACAGCTAAGTTGTGAGGACGCTACATCAAATAAGCTATACGCAGCTTGATATCAAGAAAATAAACACAAGTACCACTCCGTATCAAGCAAGGATATAAGCAAGAATTACTCCGTTTTCGATCCTCAATTATACACTAAATCGCAAAGGTACTTTGACTTATATCTCCCCTAACAAATCCGGATTGTTACTCTCCGTCATTTATGAGTACATGTAGTGTGTACTTAGATGTTCTCTCCTCAATCATAAGAAGAGCTCAAAAACACTGTTCAGGTTGCCAACAACAGAAAAGTCGCATATTAAAAAATGCTTAAGATTTACATGTAACACCCCTTATCACCAGTGAAAAAAAAGTTTATTATAAACTCTTCTTGTTTATGTTTGAGTCTGAGTTTTACTAGGAAAAAACATAGAGAGAGATAGAAGACTGGGAATACTATTGAACACTACAGTAAGTCTTTTCGAGAGAGTTAAATGCTTACTATGTAAGTCAATATTCATTCTGGCATTTAAAACTCATCTGTTAAACGAAGGAAGTGATGACATTTGTAAAATTTTGTCCCAACTTTTCCTTTATTTTATATTCTTTCGACGGTTAATTAATTATTATTCCATTTTTCAAGAGAAATAACAGAGAGCCATATCTATTTTACTTGAATATTTGTAGAGGTATTTTAGTAACTCATGGATTGGATACTCCTGTATCCCTAAAGAACTCGCTGATATTATATCAGGCAAGCGTCGACATCCACACAAATGGTGGAAATGGACGATATCCCTAAGCAAATCTATGCAATATGATCCAAGGAGGGGCTCTCCAAATTCTAGGAGAGATTCCAGATATTCTCTTCCTCAAAAATTTAGGAAAATTGATAACAGCTTTAGAAAATATATAAAACACTCTTCAGGTTACCAACAACAACAAAAATACTCACACGCTAAAAAATGCTTCGGACTTACAACTGTATATATGAAGTACTAACAATTTTATTGTCATCTTTAGGGTAATATTTGAAGTAGCATTTCCAAAAGGTTGTCTTGGTCACTCAACGATTTCATACCATTCCAAATATGTACGTATGTTAGAGTCAAAAAGTTGTTTGCTTAATAAAAAATTCAAATAATGGTGATCTTCGGAAGAGAGATCCTGACATTTAAAAAAAAATATATACCTTAATTTATAGAAACTTCATAAAAGATATTATTATACATAATATTTTCTAATATTAGACTACTTTTAGGGATTATAGATAATGTATTTTGAACATGAATATCGTTTATATCATTGTAAGTGTTTCTCTGTTACACTCGTAGGTGGATATTTCAATGGTGCAGTGTCGTAAGGTAAGAGAAGGGATGCAATACTAGGGGACCCTATGTCCAAGGGGCTCCGAACTATCAAACGTTGAATAATTCTATTTTTTATTTCTTAGGATTCTCTGTAACACCCAGAACTGATTTTAGAAAAGGGAATTGGTAGAGTTGTAGAAAATATGACCGGCCGGTATGCTAAAAAAGAAAGAAACCGAGAATTTATAAACATGGTAATCTTGATAGTTGAAAGAATGTTAAGGAAAATGACAGCTTAGCTCTCATGACGTTACATTAGCCAAGGTGTGAGCATCTAGAAGAAGAAGGAAATATAGACAAATTCCTCATAGTATCACGCTAGAACATAGCCAGAAATTAATAGTTTGTCGATCCTCCATTATAATTTAATTTCAACGAGAACCAAGGTTGTACTCATATCGATCTTGCAGTTCAAGCGGTTTCGGTTCATGAACCACTAGAACCGACAAAGTCGAATTGGGACCGCAATATATTGGTTATTGGTCTCGCTTCTCGTGAGATTTTATGCCTATATAGAATACATTAAAAAAAAAATACAATATACATATATTATAAAAAAATAGATTAGCTATAATCAAAAAGTCAATTTTCTGAGTTTTTTTTTGTGTAATTGTAGCGTTTTCCTATGTTGTTTTTTTTTACGACGCCAGGATGATACAGCTGTATCTGAGTTCCTGGAAATGGAGGCCCAGGAATTTGGAAAATACTTACCGGATGAGAAACAGATGGCTTGTCGGATTTATCGATATAAATGTGCCTTTAGTCCCCTGTCTAGAATTACACGCGACGGTGCAAATAAAAGAGGGAAGGGGCGTGGTAGATTATGGACCCAGGTCCGCTACTAAGCTTGTCGGGGCCCTATAATATGATAACTATAATATTTTTTAATTCAAGGTTTCCCAAACTTAACTATACCAATGTCCCCTACACTAATAAATTATGAGCTGAGTCCCCCTTTATACGAAACGTGTACTATGTATGTGTAGACTGAAAGCAATTCTCAATCTCCCTGCATATCTCTTCTCCCCTCCCTAGGCTCCCCTTGCGGCCTACTTTGAAAATCATTGCCTTAAGCAACCTTAGTTTTGGGGGCCCCTGCTCGAACTGTGCACTCTGCGTATAAGGTAGCTGCGGCCCTGTTTGTATTTAATATAATTTCCTAGGGACCAATTTTCTAGTGACGAATTTTGTTTTAAGTGTCTGTTACCAAACTGAGCCTCTGTAAAAAGAACCAAGATCGAAGAACGGAATCATAATCGTTGAAATGAAAGAACCGAGACCGATAGGGCCGCTAAATCTGATGAACCGGGCACAATCTTGGTTAAGATCAACACTTAAAACTCTCCAACAAATCATCATTGTTCCTCTCCGTCCTTCATGAGCACATAATAGACACTTTATTCTCAAGAATGTAAGGATTATGATAACAGCTTTAGAAAATAAAATAAAAATCATTTAAAGTTAATCAATTAAAAAAGTATCTTAGTCGTCCAATGCCATATTTTTTAAAACTTGAGTTGTTGAACACTTTCTCTAGGCTTTTCCTACAAAAACACTGGATTTCTAAGAAAATACAAAATTCGAAATTAAATACAAATCTGAAGAAGAAAGGAAATTTATCTTTACCATTGCAACTTGTTCAATTTCTAGTATTATATGATAGGATATAATATGTTATATTTAAAGGTGTTCTCTTAAATTTTAATTAGTTGCATAGTTCTAATAAAACTTAACAAGAAACCTGCGACACCTGACTATAAGATACGATTTTCTTCTCCCCTTTTCTTAACTTTGTCACTCAATCTTTCTCAATGGTCTAGACTCGACAATCAAGACTACACTTAGATCCGGTTGCACCAACTCTACTTAGATTTCAATTACGAATTAAATACATCACTATAGTTAGTGTCAGCTGCACCAACTCGACTTAATGTAGTGACGTCTTCAGTTTCTATTTTAAATTTAAGTAAGTCGAGTTTGTGAAACCGGGCCTCTTGGTATATTAAATTTGAGCTTGTCTCAAATTTCAGTTGATTAAACCAAGTGACATTTATAGATCAATACCGATACAAGATCAAAAAATTTCATAGTGAAACCCCAAACGCTACGTGTAATATCTTCAAGAATTATATATTAGACCAAAAATGATCTCAAGCACAACATCACTAGTGCATATTGTTTATAAAATATCATGTTCATTTATTCTTCTCCTTGATAGGCCGATAATTTTTACAAAAATGATAGTTTTGTGTTCAAGACTATCAATTATCATACATGATAATTTGGGCAACGGAGAGAAAGACTTTGAGGACTTAAGACTGATACCTCCACCAGGATTACAGCAAAAGATGGTCACAGTAAGATGCCATTAAATTTTGAGAGGTCAAGATAAAAAGTACATCCGTACATATATCACAAAACGTTAATGAAAAATGCATAATCGACCATAGCTTTGTAACATATTGAGGTACAGAGCTCAAATTGGTGTCCTTATATAGGTTTAATAAAGATGCTTCATATAGCATCAAATCCAATTTACCATTATCGTTGATATTGATATGTGTGGGTATTTAGGTAATTTAATACCAGGTCCCTACAATAAATTTAAAACACAGTATAGGAGTGAAATGTATCAAATATAATGATAATTGGCAAACTTGAAAAAAAGATATTATACTATACATATGTTAATTCCGAAATGTTTTGTAGCCATATAAACTTTTCAAATCATTGATGTTGATAGTATTAAAACAGATTAGCTCGTGAATTCTGATGAATTTTCCAATCAAAATGTTGGAGAAGAGAAAATATATATTAAATAAATGGCCGTGTCTATTTTATAAGTACCGCTGAGGGCAGGCAACCTCTTAAACCAGGTTTCCTATTTTGTAACAATTCTATGTATATTGAAAACTTCAAATGGGAGTCGCTTAATGCGGTGACACGCTTAAAATAAGTGACTACTTGACCGGGTTTGATTGTGTTCATCAATCAAACACTTGTATGTAACATATGATATTTAAATAATATACTACTAGAAACCTGTAAGCAAAGGCTCAAGGGCACCCGCTACAAATGTGGTAGAAGAACTGATTAATTACTACAATGACATAGTATAAGATAATGAGACCATTTGTCAACCATTTGCAATACTTTTATGAAAAGAGCACCCACTTATTAAGTTAAAATAGTGGAATATTTACTTATACCTAAAAAAAGGTCTGTCTTAGGCTTGATATTGGAATATAATAACTTTCTTAGATAATGCAATTTATGAATTTTAAAGGGCTGTTTTTTAATATATGTATATGTTTGACAATTTGATTGTAATAAATACTTTTTTTTTCATAAAAACAAACAAATGGTTGACAAATGGCCTTTAAAGCTTAGGTTATGTCATTGTGGTAATTCTCCGTTCTTCTACACCATTTGTAGCGGGCGCGCTTTAGCCTTTGGTGACAGGTTTATAGTATTATATGCAATGATGTCAATCCGGAGTGTTTTTTAGCTAGGCCGTTAATTTGTAATTGGTAGTTTAAAGAAGGAATCTAAATAAATGTCATGGGCATTACTCTTTCTCTCCTCCAAAACATTCTTCAAATTGTCAGTGTTACCATGTTGATTTTTGGTTTCTTTTTTATTTTAAATGCCCATTTATTTTTGATTATATGTTTAAATTGACGGTTGATAATTGTCAATATATTTCGTAACTTTGGAAATCCGGCATCTATAATAATATTTATGATTTATGCGATTAAAGGAGATGGCGAAACGCTTTAATTTCATGAATTCATCCATTATTAATAAGATTTGCATATAATTATTATACTTTCGTTTTTGTTTCTTAAGTTAAAAAGTTACTAGTACATGAGTACTTTTGTTTTTACTCCTAACAAATCATAAAAAAATGTTGCTGAGGTTTGACCTAGAAAAACAAAAGTGAGTTAAGGTTTGTAAAAAAAATAAAAAATTGAATAAAAATTGCAATAGTACACAGTATAAAACCCTAATACTAATATTATAAAAATTTGACTGAAAAGAGTGCACGCGGTTTCTTTCAAAAACTAATCTTGGATTACTCACTACTACACTACCAAGGAAAATACTTTTTTTTAGCGTTAAAAGTAGTGTTGAATTCGAGTTTTAAAATATCGAGTTCGAGTAATTGAATATTGAGTAGAGTATAGTTTGAGTTTTTGTACATTGAAAAAAGAAGAAAAGATAACAATAAATATCATAAATCTGAGATTTTTTGACAAAAACCGCCGTCTTTTTGACAACATATATATTTCTTCATTGAATTGATAAATTCTAAGTTCAACAATGAACTAAGTCAGTTTGACTTCTACCTCATTAATATGCCAGTTAATTTGATAATTATTAATCAAATAACGTAGGTTATTTGAGAAAATTTGCATAATAGGAAATTCCAAGCGTTTGGATCAATACTGATAGTGATTACAAACTACCGTAAGTTCCTTGGGTCCAAACTAATTTATTTTTCCTTCCATGCAACTTTCCTGTCTTATGTTTAGGGCTGTAAATCGTAAGCATTTTCGGTATGTTGAGAAGAAAAACCCGGTAAATTAACGTGGGATTAACATATGGCATTATTGTAGTAAGACCATTGTTAATATCTGCTGTCTGATATATAATTTTTGGGTGGAGAAAATGAATGATTGCAATAGAGAAGTGAGACCTTTCAAATAGCATTAGTATAGGGAAAATATTGCAATCATATTTTAATTCATATATATTTATTTTATTTATGCATTTTTAAAACGATTTACACCAAAGATAGGCGAGAATTCTTCTTTTACAGGGAGATGTTTACAAACCCAAGGCTGACTAAATAATGAGCAAAAAAGAAGAAAGAGCAAAAGCATCAACTGTTTTTCTTTTTCTAATCAGTAGTTTTCTTCTTTACACAGATCCCCTCTTTAATTATATGTTATCTCTCCAATAATGAAGAATAATGGTAACAGTTTTCGAAAAAAAAAACACTGATCAGGTTGTCCACATAAAAAAAAAACTTGTACTATTGAAATCCCTTAGCCTTCGTGCGATGGATTGAACACATTGTGCCATATTTGGCCCACAGGCTCTAGTTTGGAGACTCTTGATCTACAATAGCATTTATGAAAGTAAAAAATATATATTTTTTAATGTAAAATTAACAAAGCAGAAAAAACAGGTGGCAATTTGACTAAAGAAAAAATCCCTGGCAAAATATAATAATGTAATTGATAAATGATAAGGAATTACTCAATAAAAATGTAACATAAACAACTGAATTCGAGAAGGACAAGTATCAGGCTACCCTCACCTCACTAAAATCTTGTTGTTAAATTAGTTTAAAAGACAACGTTTTTCGTTTATTTTTTTAAGTCACAATTCAGGAATTAAAAATATGCATTGATGTCAATTGTTTTTATCTGTCAAATTTTGCTTTTCTGAAAAAAAGGCATAAAAAACATTCTGTCGAAATCGTTAAAAATTTGTCAAAAAGACAAGTACCTAAGAAAAATCCTAGTAACGACTCTAACTAGAATATTTCTTTAGAGGTGATTTGGGCTTTTTTGACAAAACTTTTGACAATTTTGGCGGAAGTTTTTTTGAATTATCTTTTTTTTTGTATTGAGAGAAAAGACAAATTAAATAAAAAATTGACAGGAATGAGTATAGAGCATTTTCTCTAACGCCATAAATTGCATCATAATTGACGTAGACGCCATCTTGAGGGCTCAAAGTTGATATTTTTACTACATAAAAGGGAAATTTTTTCAATAAACCTTGATAAAACTCCCGTTAATTGCTTAATGATAAAAAAAAAGTGTCTTTGAATTTCTACTGAAAACCCCTAAAAATGCCTAGATTTGCACATTTTTTTTAATCAATTAGGGACATGAAAATTATGATAGTTTAACAAAAAAATCTTATTTCGTCCTTATCAATAGTTAATCTTTATCTACATCAAGGAAATAAGATTGTATAACGATGTAATAACATATTTTAAATATATTTTTGGGCCATATATACCTACATAATCAAACTAGACAATAAAGGGATACAATTTTGATAGACAGTCCTTTTATTTGTTGATCCCATTTTATCATCCAATGATTTATTATTTTCCTTAATATTAATGAAAAAGGGATTTTCATTGTTACATAACTTGACTGTTTAGGCCCCCAAAATAGAGGACATCAAATTTGTGACGTCACGTGAAAACGCCCAACTGTTAATTTCAAACTGTGACAACCACATTTCCTTTTTGGACAAAGACGTTGTCTTTTCGACAAGTTTGACATAAACCCCTCTTACCGTAGTCATAGGCCTGAAGATGAGATAATTAATTTATACTCGAATATTTTGAGTTTTGATTATAATTCGAGTGTAGTGTAGTTTATCAAATAATATACCGGGGGCGAGTATGTAATTTAAAAAAACAAAAAAACATGCTCAAGTAGAGTTTTTTTTTTTTAGTTCGAGTAATACTGGAGTCCAACACTAGTTAAAAGTAAAAATCCTCAAGAAATTCCCGACAGTTTCTCCACTGTGTTGGGTAAGAACTAAGAAGCGGGTCCAATTCTTATTTTTTCTTTAAAATATACTACATATATATGTATGTGAAAAAATTTCTACCTTGATAGTGAATTAAACGAATTCTAACAGGATAGGTACCGTTAGTTAGTTAGTTTTATATATCTCAACAACCATCAACAGTTTTCCCACTTCTCCCTTCATCTTTAAAACACAATATTCACTCTTCATCCTTAAAAAAAAACTATTTTATTTGGTGTGATGTTCTATACTATTTCTTAGTGTGCTATACAATTAATTATACTAAAGTTGAGTGAAGCGCATCACTCACTACTCCTTGATTAACAAATAATAAGAAGTAAAAACAAACATTCTTTGGATCCCTGTTGTAAAATACCTTCAACACGAGCGTCAAAAATGAAAATATCCTACCAGGTAACGATTAGAGTTCCTTTTTTATTTTATTTTTTAAGTTTGTAACTTGGGTAGTATTATTTTCAAAGAGAAAGTTGAGCTTGTATTACTTTTCAGCAAAAAATTTCCCTTAGATTTGATGTGTTATTATAATGAAATCAAATGGAAACACGGCGGCAGAGTCTCTCAGCCATTAGTCATTATTAGTAAATACTATTCATTTTTAGGTTAGAAGTCAGGATTGACTACTAAAATTCCTTCCTTCTTTTATTGCTCTAAAGGGAGACCCCCGGATAATTATTACCCATGAATTAATTCTAAAAATAATTTTTTTTTTAAATAGAGAAAACGACACTTTTTAACCAGTTTTAGTTGTACCAAATAGTAAAAGTATCAACATGTATACAGAGAGTAGGACTCGTTCTCGAATCGTATTTGATGATGAAGACTCAAGGCTTTTTACAAGTGACAAACATCCTTTACTTCAAATTACTAGTATAATTATCATTATTTAAGCCCCATAGTTGAATTTTGATATTAATCATGACTCAATCAAAGTTGAACACTCATTTGATTTTTACTTAAAATGTTCTTAAGTTGCAAAATAAGACAAATAAGACTAGCAACGTGAGTTTATCAAATGCTTGATAAGGTGTCAATACGTAAAAAATGATCGTCAACAGCTATGGTACATGCAGCTTGATGCTGTTTCTTGATGGCTTTCCCCATTGACCCTATTCTTTGATGATGCCTTGAATAGTTTCTCCTTTTGTGAGATAAAAACGTTCCGTTGCTATAACACTTATATGATTAATCTATTTCGGGCAGAATGTCTATGAATGTACGCCCACATACCTTTTTTAACCTACTTTGACGCAAGTCTTGACATAGATTTGTACTAAGGTAAAATGCACACAAATCAAAATTATCTGGTGGGTTTTAGTTGCATGTCCTTGAAATACTGATGGGCTGAAAACCCCCGGGAGTTCCTCCCCTTGACTCCTGTTTGTATACATGTATGTAAATTAATTTTTATTGATTCTTTCCAGACGTGTCTTATATCCATTATCTTTTGCATCGAGCTTCTAAAGGGATCCAGTGCAAACTGCCATGGTAAAAAATTGAAATATATATATGGGGATGCTCTGCGGGATGGAGAAAATTGTATGGGCCCTGATGGCTTTTCTTATCCTAGGTAAGATAATTTCCATAAATATCGTATATATTTGCTCGTAATTGTTTCATGGTTATCCAACTGTAGATCCGCCGAGATCAATAAACTCTTATTTTTTTTTCCTATTGAAATGAAGGCATGAATGATTAATCAGTTGTTTGGTTAATACTTAATGTTTTAATAAAAAGTACATTTTTTCTCTGCTAAAAAGTACACTTAATATAATAACATTACTTATGTCTCTATTTTAGCACTCAAATACGAAGATTTTTAAGAAAGAATGCACGTACAGGGAGAACCTTCTCCAATTTTGGACGATTTGTCCAAGATCCTTCTATTACACGGGATCAATTATTAGAGACTTATACTCGCTCTAAGAGTGGAGACTTTATGACGCTAAGTCGGACAAAAAGAAATGGTAATAACTATTTGATTAATATTTATGAAGAGTATTATTTCACTTGATTTGACTAGATTATTATTATGTTTTTTTTTGGTCTTCCATCATATTAAAAACTTTCTATTTTTAAGAATGGCACGAAATTACTGTATTAAAAAACAAACACATTTTACTTACCCCCCAAGAAACCAAGTTGTATGTGAAGTCAATAAAGAATCAATATGTAACTTCATTCATAATATATGTAGGTCATGGATTTAAATAAACTAATAAAATATATAATAGTCTAGTTACCTAACCACCAAGACCACAAAGGCCTACTTTCATAAAGTTTAATTGCATTCCTCCTCAGTAACATAATATCTATACTTTTTTAATTTTATTACCAGCAAATGAAACGAGCGAGTCAAAGAAAGAAGTTTGTGGAGCCTCCACTCCTCCAAGACTATGTAAATCTACTTTTAATACCACAGCCCCTATGTATGGAGTAAGTCTAACATCTGGAGAGGCTGTTACCATCGTTCAAAAATTCCCTGATCTTCTTCAACAAGTCGTGTACGAAACTTGCGAGTAAGAGCCAAATGTTACTAATTTTGCATTAAAATTACTTAATACCATTTTTTTCAGCTCTAAAGAATGTGATTTACTGCATGGGGAGTGCATTCAAACGTATATCCCATATCTATTCCTCGTGATCCCACTTGGTCCCGTTACATTGACAGGGCAAGACTATGTTTTAGTTGAGAGTGGCTGCACTTGCCGACCAAAATATGCAATGCCTGGTTCTGATCCTAATCCTACATCCGTTATTCCTAACTTTGGACAGTAAAATATAGAATGAATTATAATAATCAATTGATCAATTGGTATATTGATTACGGACTATTCTTTATGAAATAATTCATTATTTTAAGAGGGGTGATTAAGCAATTTTGGTTTCTTTTTATAGATTATAATATTCTGAGTGTGGTTTTCATAAAAGTGTGATATATTATATGAAGTTATATATATAAATATATTTTTATATTATAATGATAGATATTTCAAATTCGTGGACAATAGTAAATAGTATAATTTGTTCATAAACTAAATATATATACTTAAAATAAGACTAATATTAATTAATCAATAAATTTGAAACAGTACATTACATATATTGTGAGGAAAATAATTAATGTCAAATATAAAATTACCACCTATTAGTTATCTATTATAATGAATGTAAATGTAATTTCCATTAAAGATTCCATTGAAATGAGCCTAAAGATCTGGACAGATTCTTTAAAAATCACGAAAAGAAAGAAGCCAATAATTATCCCACTGCACATTTGGTTTTGTTTAAATGAAGAGAAATGTATAGTTATGAATTAATAGGACTTGAGGATCTTTTTAAAGGTATCAAGAAACATTTCAGCATGCTTGGGGCCAAATATAAGAGCAGGTCTTAAACGCAGCGCCGAAAAACCACATCCACCAACGTTTATTCCTTCAGCACGGAATTTGCCTATTATTTCATCTCTTCGTGCAGGAGTATTAATATCAACGGCTCTCAGAGTTCCCATCCCACGTGGAGCACTAAGAATTCCAGGGAATTGAGCAGTTAGATCATCTAATCCAACTCGTAGAGCCTCACCCGTTTTCATTGTAAGATCCAGTAGCTTTTCCTCATTAATAGTCTTTAAAACAGCATCTAATAAGATCAATTTACCTGGATTTGGGGATATGAATTATTCGCCTAAGGAAATTTAAACAGTAGAATATTATTTCAAACCTGGATCTCCAACCCAAGTATTAAAAATACGGAAGCCCTGTTTGGGTCTCAGTTCTTTTTTGTGATAAAGGCCACCAGTAAGCATTTTCTTTGAAAAAGTAACAACATCTGGAGGACCATCCAGTTCAAACCATTCATGCGCCCAAAGCTTTCCAGATGGGCCACCACCTGTTTGAACTTCATCGATATGATAAACAATATCATATTTCGAACAAATTTTTTGTAATTGCTAAATTAACACAAAATTTACTAGCTCAAATTCGGATAATATATCAAAGCTCAAAGGATTACTTGAAACCAATAGTTGCTTCCTATATTGTCCCCTCCCTCACACTGAATGGGTTCTACAATAATTCCAGTGACTGGAACTCCTTTTTTCTCTTGTGCTTCGATAGTTTCTTCAACTTGTGCTAAACACCGATCATCTTCCAAACGATTCTCTCTTTCATTTTCATGGAGGGGATACCTAATAATAAAATTAAATTTTTAATTAATTTTTTTGTAATAAGATCAAAAGTGTAATTACTTATATCTAGGGAAATCACATGCAGGCCATTGAAATAGTGGAATGTCTAATTTATGAATGGCCTTAGAGTGGGTACATGAGAGCGAGGCAGCCGTTCGACCATGAAATCCTCCATGGAAAGATAAAACTGCCAGATTTGGTGTACCTGGAGCCAAGTTAACCATGCAGGATTCATTTTCCTCATCATTAAATGCTCTTCCACCCCGTTGTTTATCCATGTACTAATAAATAATAAATGCATTAATACTTATAATAGCCTATCTGGCTTCATATCCTACCTTAAAGAACATGAGCTTAAAGGCATTTTCATTTGAGCAACTACCACACATCATAGTGGTAACTTGGTCTAGACCCTTAGGAGCTGCAGATACTAGGATATCTCTAAGCTGTTGAGACCAATTTACTCCAGGATACACTCCCAATGCAGGTCTATTGACGAGTTGTTTTATTTTGGACTCAGAATTGAAAGCGTTTAAAAGAGCTGGATGATTATACCCTATATATATAAAATGGTGAAGTAAATTATTTAATTAATATGTAGATATTCAATGAGCTCTACTATACCAATGGGTATGGAAGATATATTCGTAAACATATCCAAAATAGTATTCCCATCCGCATCAATAATATAATTTCCATAGGATTTTTCATAATCAACAAAGAAGGAGACAGAGTCCATGGATTGAATTTTGTTTAAATCATCCATAAGTGCTTTAGACTTTGGTCCAGGGATGGGAGTAGTCACGGATGGACATGCAGGCTCTCCACTAAAGTATCTACAAGAAACCATTCTCAAGGAACTTTTAGTAGTATAAGCGGCGTTACGAATCATCATCGTGATCTTTTTTTGTCTTACTGAGGGAGTTATGAGCTTCTTTCAAAATGATTTCATTTTCTATTAAAATAAACAAATATGTATTAAATGTAATCTTACAGAGAGAGATAAATAGAGATCAAAAGTGGAATAACGAGTTATTCAATTGGAAGTGATGTGTATCAATAATAAGAATACAATGTGAATCATTTAAGCGAATATACTAATTGTAAGGGCTGCATGAATATAATATTGAATACATTTTATTTTAAGTGAGAGAAATGTTATTCTATTTGAAAACATAATTTTTAAACTTGAGGAATGGAGGTATGCATTTTTTGAAGCATTTAGAAACTGCAGAAAATATCCAGAAAATAAAAGTACTAAAGGGGTGAAGAGTACTTATCTAATATAAATCGTACTTCACTTTGATATTCGTATGCGGATCGAATTGTAGGGTTTAAAGGCACTTGGTATTAGAGAATACTGTTTAATAAAATTGAATTTATAAAGGTTTAAATATATATATACATATATATGAAATAATCAATAATTTTTGGGCGTAGACTTTAATTCCTTCCAAGACCCTGGCAATAATACTTACATCGATAATTGATCTGGTAAGAAAAACAAGAAGTCTTTAAATTAATAATTGAATTAACTTTGTGCAAATGACGGTTTTATAAAAATGAAACGAAACACTAAATGTACATTTATCTAGTATTGATAATGTATTTTATGTTATATGCAGTATAAATAAACAACGCCAGCAATAGGAAAATCCTTTTCTTACGTCACGAAAATGTAAAAAGTAACGAAATAATGTAAGAGTATATTACATTTATTTAATTTCTGAGTGAGTTAAATATATATAAATTTGACAACTACTCCAAAGTCATAGTTTGTCTATTTCAAATACTTCTCCTTAAATATACAGACTGGTTAGAAAATAATCCTCAATATTAATATTTAATGAGATACCTTCGATTTGATAAAAGACATAATATGGAAAAGCTATTTGTCGTTTTTTGAAGAATCGAAATATGAGGAAAATTTTGAGAGAGCAACGTTATGTAATATTTCTTTCAACAATCACTTCAATATTACATAATAATATTTTATAGAAAAAACGGAACTTTTTTATAAATATTTCCCACTCAACCTCACCTTTCTCCATACACGATCTAGTTAAATATTTTTTAGAGCGTTTTCACGTGATGTCAGCATTGTTGATATCGGCCATTTTGAGAGCCTAAACCATAGAAATAAAAAACTTAGAGTAATGACGTGAAAAAGAAGTTGACCCACTCGTAATGGGGCATGAGCGTTGTTTACTTATATTCGTTTGTACACTAAGGGACTGAGAGTTATGCAGCATCATTATGATCTTTTTTTGGCTGCAATATGGCATTAGAGATATGTAATATTGCAGCCAAATAATACAACTCCCTGAATGATAATATTATTTAAAATTTAAAGACGTATACAATATCGGAATGTTAATCACAAGAAAGGCGCTGTGAATAATTAATGTTTCGCTTTCAAGCTACAGACTGCCACAGCACCTAGCGGATAATTTTTTTAAATATTTCGTTGTCTTATTGACCATTCAAATTGTACTACTAATAAATGGATATATTCACAACATAGAGGACGTTTCAATTTTTTTTTTTGGGTTGCTCACTGTATTTATCTTCTGATTATATTTTTCTTTATAGAACTCCGTATTTTTTATAGAATTATAAGATGATTCCATATAAGATGATCATCTGGAGTGATTGATATATAAATAACTATTTTTTCCATTGTTTGGTCAACTAACTTTACCTTGCTTTTCCTCAGGGAAAGCACTCCATGTATTTGATCTCATTGGCATATACAAGTTTTATAACAATAAAAACCCTGTTTTAATTAATATTAAGAAAAATAGTAAACTTTTGCATGTCCAAATGGGACAAAAATAATAATAATAATAATCTTGCCACGGGACTATCCTCAGAGCAATGTTAATTTCGTCTTGTTTCGTTATATTACATTTTGTCTCGTCTTTGCCATATTAAGTCTCATCTTTATTTCGTCCAGAGCAGATTTTTTTAGACAGACGACACATTATTAAAAAATTGTTTATGTCCTCTTCATTTCATAATCGTCAAAAAAAAGTTCGTTGGCGAATACATTTCATTTAGACTTGAGGCTGACAAAGTTAATACTTCTCCAATACTAAAATATATAGAGTATTTTTTTGTAACCTGTATCTGCTTCTTTTCTCCAAATCAGCAAGGTTGTGCCCAGTTCAGGTTCAGTGGTTCTATCGGTTCAGGCCTTGGCTCATTCATTTCAACGGTGTCAGTTCTTTTTATATGTGCTCAGTTTGGTAAGAAGGACTTAAAACAAGGGGGTGTCGCTACAAAATTCGGGAGCAGGAAATGATATTTTATACAAATAGGGACACAATTACCTTAAAGTGCCCCAAGTTCCAGCAGGGGCTCCGAAAACTAAGGTTGCTTCAGACAATGATTTTCAAAGTGGGGGCCGTGAGAGGAGGCTAGGGAAGTAGCAGGAAGATGGAGAATTGCTTTCAGTCTTAAGCCAACAAATTATAACTCTGCAACAAATCGTCTTCTATGAGCGCACACAAATGTTTAATCCGGTTTTGTATCTAGTAGAAAAAGATGTCGGCTCATTATCAATTAAATAATAATGACAACTGCTTAGTAAAAGAAAATTCACCTTTCACTTTGCCCACTCCAAAAAAACGGGTGATTCAAAAAATACACCCGATTTCCATCAGCAGTTATAGGAAAATGTCGCTAAAAACAAACTCGCTGAAAAGAAGCTCGCCTTAATTTATTCTTGCTCATATGAATGTCGCTAATATGACCCTTGCTGCAAGGAACATCCCTTAATTTAGTGGACACATTATTTATTATATGGAATTCGAAGTGAGTCCATCAGCTAACTAACAAGAGGATTTAAAAAGATAATTAATTAATGGAGGCGAGATAGGTGAAGAATACAAATAAATTGATAGGAGTAATATCACTTAAAGTTTTTGTATTTTATTTATATATATTTTTTTTTTTGTCTACGATTGAATACATATAATAACGTACCTAGAGAATATTATATGAATTAAAATAAATAATATGAGTCATCGGACCGGAAACATTAAAACTAATTCGTCATCCTGATTTCATGAAGCTTCAGAAGAAGCTACCTTGGTTTATTTTCTTTTCTTTTGAAGATTTCTTAAGGTGTTATGTTATCATCATCATCATGGAGGATCACAGGGGGAAGCTTTTGAATTTATCTAACTAAAGAAATAATGAAATGAAATAATAACATAAATCAGACCAGTCCAGTCCATTCATATTTTCTATTTCTTTCTTTCAGAGAATTTTTTCTCCAATTACAATCATTTAGATTTGGAATTAGGAAGACTAATTTATTCCGATTTTATGTCTTTTTTGGAACGAACCTACTTCATATGATGTGGGGATTGTGTTTATTTCCTTAATCTCAAATGTAATTTAATGAAACATCATAATAGGAAGGCTGATCTCCAACCAAAGATTTTTCCAATTAACATATTTTATTTTTTTTACAAACCAAAAAAGCTTACAATTTAGAGCCCTACCAATAGGTCTCACCCTTGATTTAAAAAATGCATAATAAGTTGTTCTTTTTTGGTTTTTTTTAAATATCCTTTTAAAAAAGAAACAAATCGTCTTTTCTAAAAAAACCTGGAAATATGGATACTATAAGGCTGGGTCTTTAATATAAAAAGGGATATTCTAATAAATAAAATAAAACATTTATCCATAAAAAGTGAATTTTCAATAATTAATTACAGAAGGCCGTTGAAAAATATTTTTATTTTCTTTAAAAAAAAAAATATCTAATGAAAAAAATTTAAAAGATTAAAATATTTTTTATAAGAAATCAAATTTGCAATTATCATAATCCATACTCAGATTGAGATTAAGACATAGGGCACTTTAATCATATGTAGTCAGACCCGAGCTTTGTCTACTCCTTCTTGATGGAAGTCTCTAGAGCACTGGTTCTTAATCTTGGTGGAGTTACTGAACCACACCAGTTTCATATGAATATTAACCCAAACCTTTTTAGTTGGTCAAGTGGAGTCTGTCATCACAAATCCCTTGTGTTTTGATCTCCGCCGAACCCTTGAATCTAACTCACCGAACACAGGTTAAGAACCACTGCTCTAGATACTCCGCACTCCTGTGATGAGTAGCGCACACCTTCTCCTACGAGACGTACCTATATAGAGAGGAGGGGTGCCACATGTTGAGGTCCCAAAAGTTAGTTAGTTTTCTCAGGAAGGCCTGTGTCTTAGCGGTGCCATGACACAGAGCTCCTTCTTGAGTGAAAACAAAGTTGAACCCGAACTTTTTTCTGCCCCATTGAGCCGCTCTTTCCTCTCCACAAAATGGGAGGGCATACTTTGCCTGTGCTAGGTACAAAGGCCAAAAATAATAAGTAAATAGGTCCCTGACACGATAAACAGTCGTCCGACTGCACCCGAATTCCTTGGATATGGCCATGGGGACAGACTGCTTGAAAGGAGCTTCAAAATTTCCCTCCTTTGTTGCTCCATTTTACTCCTTCTCGTTCATTTTGTTTTTAATTGAGTATAAGCTTTACATGAGGAATCTGTAGTCACAAAACCTATCCTTCACCGAGTTTGAAGACAATTGACGTATAAATTTCCAATTGATTAAAATTTAAATTAAGTGTAACACGAGAAAAGATTAATCATAACTTCCCCTCCCCTTGTATGTTATGTAAATATTGAAGACATCCTATGAATCGGTATACTATCATGACAAAAGGTGCAACCTATTTCTTCTCAAGGTGCAGTTGGTTGTACATATGGATAACGGAAAAAAGAATCTCTCAAAATTTGTGTTCCCAGCTTCTAATTATTTTTTATATTTTATTTTGGTGAATGTCAAAGGGGTTGTTATATATGTACTTATTTGTGTATTACTAAATTAAGTACTCTCACGACACCTTGCGGATAAAATATATTTTTAGCTAGCTCATTCCCTATTGAGTGGCCTTCCAATATAACTTTCTGATATAATAATGAATTTTTCTATCAAATGATAAAAAAATCGTGAGATTTTTTCTCCTTAAACATGTATCCTTCTAAAAAAAAAGAAGACTCTTCCATATTATGAGCTCTTATTCATCCTTTTCAAGATATGAAGTGAAGGCACAAAAAGTCGTGTCTTCAACAATTCTAATGATCATTTAATTATTTATCCCCCCCCCCTTTCTAAAGAACGAACCCAAATAAGGGGATAAAATAGTAGTCGTAGTAGTTAGTTGATTTGACGTAAAATCCATGTCATTCCCTGGATGAAGAGAATTCTATCCAAAAATATAAATACATATATTTTGAAGAACTACTCAAGATTAAAGAATAGAAGAATGGGAATACATATATGTAAAGATGGGAAAACAAATATGGGATCATGGGTACGTACTAGTGATGTTGAAGATGTAGGTCCGAATCGGTTCGCGTGTTACTCGAGCATTCGTTTTCAAAAGATGCAAAAAGAAAAAAAAAAGAAGTTTCCTGGGAAATGAACCGGCACGAACTGTTAATTTGATCTGACCAATGAGAAGGGAGAGATGGCAGCAGGGTACGACAGTATATGAAATTATGACGCAAATTTCAATGCCAAAATAGTGGTTTTTTTATTATAAGGAGCCCTGGTTGGAGGGACTCTGGATGACTCACTATTAAAAACTGATAAATACTACTACTGAAATTTTGAGATTTTTGTGATCACGGTCCCTCAAAAAATAAGAGGATATTGGTACTGTTTCTATAGAAAATAACGTAAAAATAACCAGATATCAAGCTTAATTGAGGCCAGAATAGTTATTATAATTTAATAAATAACCTCTTTTTTTAGAAAGAATAAATTTAAAAATTGACAAAAATGAATATTGTTCCTTTCTAACTGTGACAAAAAACGTTGTCTTTTCGATAAATTTCATAGCAAAACGGAGTGGGAGGGAGGGGGATTGTACCTCTCCATACACTCCTACCCCCATAGTCAGAGGCCTGAGTATTACTCTTCGTCTTCATGAGTACAAACACTAGTGTTTATCAATCCTTTTAGGAATCGGTCCAAATCGACGAAGAAAAAATCACTTAAGACCGAATCTAAAAAAAATTCGGTGCGAAGTCTCAACACTAATAAGGATGTAATAACATGTTTTGAATATGAATGAAGAAAGGGGTTTCATTGTTATAAAACATAGTTATTTAGCCAAATGGACGACATCAAAATTGTGACGTCAGGTAAAAATGCTTTACAGAGGGATACAATTTTCGATAGGCAGTAAGATTGAAGTCCTTTTATTTGTAGGTCCCATTTTGACATCTAATAGTTCTCTATTTTTCTAAATCATAAAATTGTTCCACAACTTGCTTGTTTATGGCTCCAAAATGGCCGACATTCAGAATACTGACCTCTCATGAAAACTCTCTATTGGTTAGGGAATGAACCACCTCTTGTCTAACATCCATATTTACAAGACATATGTATTATAATATGTAAGCTTGAAGAATAGAAAAAAAAAAAAAGGGGAAAAAATCGTTATTTAGATATTTTCATTAGTGAGAAAATATTTGGAGGAAACATTTTTTCATAAAAAAAAAAAAATTATGATAATTTCTCGTGAAAAAAAGAAAACGTTTATGATAATAAAAATATACCGATGTATGCCTTGAAGAGTTCACAGTTTGATCTCTTAACCTTTCATCTTTCATGGATAGATAGATTTGATTGTTTCTTAAGATGATGAGAAAAATTTCTTTCTCTGAACCATTAATTTCATTCATTAAAATTAATACACATAGATTCGGATCCACTAACTTTTAAGTTGATGCTTGTTTTGAGGGGGGATGGGAGAGGCTATTGTTCTTTGAAGAGTTACTAAGTTATAAATATAATAATGAAGAGGGTCCAGTTAATAATAAATAACAAGGTATTGATAGCTTCATAAATAGAGTCTATTGTTCTGTGGAATCTGGAATGTAGGATCTTGAATAAGACGTAGGGCTGTGAAAGTATGTAGTAACGACTTTTAAGGCCATACATATCCCTTTTCATTACCACCTTATGTGATTGAAGCATGGAGACCCTCAAAATTGGACAATTAATCCCTTTTGCAGAATTCACCTTTTTAATTCAGTTAAAGGGTAAATGATGATATGGAGGTTGTGTTATTAGTTTAGTGTAATTTCCATGGCTCTCTCAACGCCTCTATTTACCGTGCAGATAATTTTAATAATAAAAATGCATATTATATTCCGATGTAACTTGTCATATTTTTTTATTCTTATTATTTTCATCAAGAAATACCCCAAAAATGACCCTTAACTCTAATGTACAATATTTTTGATACAAGCTCAATTTTAGCTTACTTTTCTGTGAATAAAAATGTTTCAGGGAATGTTTGTAGAAGCCATAGGTCTTAGCACTTACTTAAAGCAAGTTTTTTAATTAAATAAAACACACATTTGCTTCTTAACAGACATTTATTGTAACATGCGACTTCATACTGATTCTTTGATGCTGTTGAATTAACAAGAGATCAAGTTATATTGTACATATAAATAGGTCAAGGATTGTTTAATTTTTAGTTTGATAAGTTATCTGACTAAAAAAATACTAACATTTACATTCATATGACTTCTGTTTAAAGTTATACTAACAGGTACTATGACTCGAAACTCGAATGGGAATCAAGCACATATTTTCAAGACTTTCCCCTCGAATTGATCTCACAATGAAAGACTCAGGACTCGACTTGTCTTTGAAGGCTACTTATTTTATAACGAACTCAAGATAAGCCTAAAAACTACTACGAAACCTCTATTATAATTATGGATTTAAAATGAGCTCAAAATAAATATGAGGAATCAATAAAAATGTTGAAGGACTTGTGGGCAAAGATTTGAGACTTGAATTGGACTTGCAGTATAAGGACTTTTCCCCATCTCTGGATCTGAGGCTTGAAGACTCTGAAAATAGGACTGTAATATTTTGATTTCCAAAAATGAGGACATGTGGACATATCAGTGTAACAAAAGCTACAACAAAGCGGCGAAACACACCTTTCAGCTTGAGGAAATTTTTTTATACCACAAAAAAAAAAAACTGTATTCACCTCTATAAAATATTTAGTGATGTAAATCGTGTGTATTTTTTAGTGGCCCTAATTTTTTTAATTAGTAATCGGAAGAATGAATTTTCTATTCCTTAGCAGTTGTCATTATTATTTAATTCCTGAGAAGGATTTTAAATTTTTGACTGAAAAACAACTACTATATTAGACACATACAAAACACAAAAAAATGATTATTTTTATGGAGTTTGTCACTTTATTTGTGTAGATGTTTATTCATATTGGTCGATTAGATAGCATCGATTAAGTGGCACTTAACCACATTGACCAAGGAAATTAAAGTTGATATTATACATATATCCAGTGATTTAAACTGTACTTTTTAACTGGGCCGCTTATTTGTAATTGGTAATATAAATAATACATTTTCTTTTCCTCAGCTGTCGTCATAATTATTTAACTCTTGAGCAGTGAATTTCCTTCCCTATCACATTCAAAAACCTAATTGAAGATTCGATTCCGCTCATAAAATACGAAGATATCCTTGAGGATTTGTTGTGGAGATATAAATGTTAGTCCTTGTTAGACTACGAGTAGAATTGAAGATCGACCTCAGATTATTTCCTTCCAATCTCCATATTTATTCCCTTCTCTCCCTCGTCACAGCTAATTGTAGCTGATCCAATAAAACAATTTTACAATATAAAACAATAATTTTCATCACAAAAGATATTGCTTAAGGGGTTCAGCTTTATAAGTTGACTTAATTTGTTGATAACAGCAGCATCATGCAACTTTTATTGTTTTTTTTAATTATTATCTCTCCTGGTTCCCGTGTCACGGCTACCAACTGATTATGGGCCCTTCTTAGTCAATTTTGTAGGAAAGGTTGAGGGATACAATAAAGATCATTTCGTGATAAGATTCATACGTCTTGTACTTTTTATTTATGATTTTAATTTCTTTCATTGAGCATATAAGATTTGAGGGTTTGATAATAATAATTCCCTGCCCTCCCTCGTATCCATCAACTGAACAATTTTTGTCTCTTACGACATAAACTATGGATTTACTTTTTTGTTGCTTTTTGTTGTATATTTAAATTCAAAACATTATCAGTGTCAGGATCAATTCCATAGTACAATTTACATTAGACTGCTCCGTTTTTGGATATATATTTTCCCCCTTTGCACAAATACTTTTTCTGCCGCAAACAAACGAAAACCCTCTTTGGTAAAGTTTGGAGCCTCTAAATTTTTTTTTGGAAAGGTACAGAGCATTTTAATTTGCAAATAATTGGGGTTTTCGCGGGCAATTTTAGGCCCCTTGTGACGTCTAAAATATATTAGTATGAGTCAAAAATTGTATTTTTAATATTTTTGAGTATTTATTTATTAGTTAAAAGCATTGAGCATCTTATTTTTAATAGTTTAAGCTCAATTATTTCCAGTTTCCTTCTTTTTATTCAAGAACAATGGCTTCAACAAGAGGGAAATTTTGCTACCCTCAGTGTTTATAAAAAAAAACAGGAAAACTGATAATCATATTTGGGACGAGAATATAAGAAGCCTAAAAAGGGCCAATTTCGACCCAAAAATCCCCTTTTTTTCTATATTCCATGTTTGAAAAACAAGGAAACTGCCAATCATGTTTGGTACAAGAGTACAAGAGAACTAAAAACGCCCGATTTCGAACCCCAAATGCTTTTTTTTTTTTGCTATATTCCTTGTTTGATAAAACAGGGAAATTAGAAATCATATTTAGGTCTCTGAAAGAGGCCTAAATATGACCAATTTCGACTCAAAATTTGTCAATCTTCCCACAAATTAAAGTGGAGTGTACCCCGCCAAAAAATGGCTTGAGAGGTCTAAAACTTTCCCAAAACTGTTTTTTTTATTGTCCCTGGCAGAAAAGGTCTTAGTGCAGGGTGTGAAGTATATGAACCCAAAAACGGGACAGTCTAATGTACCACGTACATATTATGTATAAGAACAACAACAATAACAAGAAAAAAAATCAAAAAGCGCCACACAGAGCGAGCCGTCTTATGATAATTGGAGTCACCTAAAAAAAAAACCAAAATAACAAAAAAAAAAAAAAAAAAAATGAAAAGAATCCCTCTCTTTAATTGAAACAAACGATAATTTTGTTTGACATTTGAGTAGTATTTGTTTTTTTTGTGAGTGTGTGATATTGATGCCTCATTTGTTTTTGAGTTTTGATTGTTCATTTGCGGCACAAAGAGATGTTTTTTTCTTAGCAGTCGTTACTTGATGATGAGCCTTGTATGGTACCCACTTTAGGGCGTACTAAATATTATTATTTTTTTTTAAAAGTTTCCAAAATCCACAGCCATTCACAAAAAATATAATAAAAAAATTCAATTTCAAATTATAATTTTTGAAAAAATATTGAGAAAATTCAATTTCAAATTATAATTTTTGAAAAGTATTTAGAAAATTCAATTTCAAATTATAATTTTTGAAAAGTATTTAGAAAATTCAATTTCAAATTATAATTTTTGAAAAAATATTTAGAAAATTCAATTTCAAATTATAATTTTTGAAAAAATATTTAGAAAATTCAATTTCAAATGATAATTTTTGAAAAAAAATATTTAGAAAATTCAATTTCAAATTTTTTTTAAAAATCTATAGCCATTCACAAAAAAAAATTTCAAAAAAAAATTTCAAATATTTTATTTTCTATTAAAAAGCAAACATTCCTTAAATTGGGGAGGGCTACAGCCCTTCTAGCCCTACGGACGCCCCCACACTAATATAAATATGTTAAATATTATACATGGAGTTCCTCTCTCGGGATCTCGTTTCCCGTCGTTTTCCAAAGGTTTTACAACTATGGGAAATCTTATTTAATAATATAACTTCATTTAATAATATAATTCATTAAAATAAACAAGGAATCAAACCCTAAATTTAAGTATATCTCAGGTAAATGACTTGTAAACTATATAAAGAATCAAAATAATCCTCATAATTGATAACAACTAATGAAAAAATAAAAATATTATTTAGGTTGACATCAACAAAAAAACAACAACTTCCCACGTTAAAAAATGCAAAGGATTTAAAACCCTGAATACGTACTCCCCTTTTCTTTTTAATAAGAAAAGGCTGAGTTAGACTTACTAATGATGGGAATTCCGGCTCTTTTGAGAGAGTCGGCTCCAGATTGATGGAGAGCCCGCTTCCGTCGTTCACTTCTAAGAGCCAGCTCATAGAGCCGTTACGTTCGTTAACGGTACATTACTAAAAGCTACACACACATTTTTGCTACATTTTATTTCTTAGATCATTTTGACATATAGTTCCAAGATATTAAGGGTAGATAAAAAAATGACGTTTCGACAGACAAACAGACAATCCCAAAATATTATATATACTTCCCTTTCCTCTTCTTTCATAATATGAGGTGCTGAGCTTTAAATACACACGCACATTGTTGCATTTTTATTTCTTAGATGGAATATTCACAACTTTTTAAGATACTCAGGGTTGATTCATACGTGAGACAGACTAAATATACTTCAAAGAATGTATTTCCTTTTTCTTTTCTTTTTAATATGACAAACTGAGCTTTAGCTACACACGCTCGTTGCGTAGGCAAGTATTAGCACTCCAACATTACGTACACGGAACCATTTAGACAAACTTTGCTTTGTCAATATATATAATTGGTTGATTTTTTTGTATAGTTTTTCATGGATTTTGTGGAGTATGATTTCATAGTTCTAGTTTGCCTCTTTGCCCGATACTCCAACAAAAATTGAATCCATAGGGCAATGAGGCATTGCTCTACTTTGCCCGATGCTCCACTAAAAATCGACCAATTATATGTTTTTGAAAAAGTATGAAATTTTATATTTAAGATGTTTCATAATTAAAAAAAAAAGATAATTACTCAGATTCAAGTGATGCGTAGTTGACATTTAGCACACTGGTTGAGTTATGTATTTCACAGTTATACAACCTTCAGCTACACCAAAAAAATTAACAATTGCATCACTTCAGGCCTGTAACTATGGGTGTAGGGGGGGGGGGAATCTTTCGCCAAATTTGTGGAAAATAAAAAGTTTTTGCCAATAATTTGTAAAATTTTGTCTTTTATCACTTTTCTAAAATTTTGGCGAAAAAAAAAAATCTATCAAAATAACTTATGTTTTTGTTGAAGTGGAATTATGGAATGAAATATAGTGAGAACCGCAGGCACTACATAAACCCATGCACTATTAGTGACCCTGAAGGGCCGTGAATACAGAAACGAAATGTAAACTACTTTTAGGTAACTCACAATAATTTGCAAATTCTCATAAATATCATGTCTAAAAATTAATTATTTTCCTTCAATACCAGAAACAGAATTATATTCATTTCGTAACTTGAATTAGTTTAGAGGCTAGTCTTTTCATAAAAAGAGACCTAAGTTCAAGTCACTGATATTAAAGTCAAAGTCAAGGCTCATGTCTTTCAAGTTTCAATTCGTTGGTAAATTGAGTAACAAGTCATTAAATCAACGATTCGACTATTCAAATATATTTACAATTTACATTTAAATTATGTCCATAGTAGATAGTCATGTGATGATTAATTTTTTTAAATGTTTTGTAATGGAATTCATATATGAATGCAATGTAGGACTCCAAGCATGTAATCTGCCCCTCAGAGGTGGTAAACAAATATTTATACTGACAGTCAAAGTCAAATCAAAGTACTTGAATATTTTCATCATGTCCAGTTTAAGTCCTCAGAAAATTTAAGATACTTTAAAGACCAGAAGAAAAATTGAAAATACTTTTGAGTCCAAGTCGAGTCACGAGTCTTTAATTGTGAGATACATTCTCTCAAAAAAGTACCTGGAATTCCTAAATGAAACACAAATTTCAAATTTAATCATTAAAATTTATTTTGTTGCTTTCAAAGTAATCTGACAGAGGATGTAATACACATATGTCAACATTTTTTCTAGTCACTCTTAGGCATGGACTTTAACTCATTCCACGAATTTTGTTTTATGGATTCAATAGACTTAAAAAGGGATCCAAGGAGTGGCAATTTTAGTTTGGGGAACAAAATAAAAGTCACACGGAGCTAAATCAGGTGAATTTGGTGGTCGATCGATGGTATTTATTGAGAGTTTGGCTTTGAACTCGCTCACAATCGAGGCTCTGTGGGAGTGTGCGTTTTCATTTTGTAAAATCCATGAAATGTTCTTCCATAATTCTGCCCGTTTTCGACGGATTTTCTAACGCAAACCCCTAAGTACACCCAAATAATACTCCTTATTGACCGTTTATCCTTTTGGAATGAATTCATGATGCACTAGACCAACGATATGAAAGAAAGCAATGGCATATCTCCTACAATCTCAAGGCCCTCCTTGAACGCTTTGTAGCACTATTATGCACGGGGTTTTGATCAAACTGATTCACCGAAAGTTTTTTCTAACATTTTTACCGCGTCAGCACATGAAATTTCGTCCGCAACACAAAATTTAAGACAAAGACTTTGTTCAATAATTTCGTTCATTGTAAAAATCGTGGAGGACTAGTGAGGTAGACTGACTTATCCAGCTGTTGCAAGCAAACGGACCTACATATTGCACTCAAACTTGACATCATAATGAAGGACACTGCTACTGACCTAGACAAAAAAAAGTTTTTAAATCCCTTCAGCGCAGGCAATTTAAATTTATTATTCCTGGTACTTTTTTGAAAGAATGTATACTATGGTCGTGTCGCAAGTATAGAGTACAAGTCCCGCTTCCCTTAGACAAATATGATTCGGATTGTAAATCCTAAGAATTTTTGAGTGTGCGATTTTTGTTGCTGTTGGTAAGGTGAAGAGTGTTTTATTTTCTACAGCTGTTATAATTATTCTTTCATTCTTGATGGTGAGAACATCCAAGTATAAAGTGATTGCACTCATGATTGACGGAGAGTAACAATGATGATTTTTTGGGAGGTGATAAGTGGTCATACATTTATGATGTCCGGAAAAAATACAATTTTGACCCCACTCCCCTTGTCTATTTTAATATTGCTATTATATTTAAATTCATATATATTTATTTTATTTATGCATTTTTAAAACAATTTACATCAAATATAGGCGAGAATTCTTTTTTAGAGGCAGATGCTTAGGCACCCACCACAACTTATTAAATAAGAACAAAAAAAGGAAAAAAAGAGGACACGTTTTCCTTTTCTATTTGCATTATTTAGTTTTTTCTTTAGAAAGATCCCTCTTTTAGTAATAACAATCAAAAAACAAAAACAATGCTCTTTGTATACATCCACACACCTGCAATATTTTATTAATACGACTACATCAGGGAGCACTATATATAGTGCACACATACAGATAAACTTTGTAAGATATATATATTATTATTCATTTTTAAAATAATCCTCAGCATTGATAGGCAAGAAGTCTTCCTCAGAGGCCGATGCTCACACCATCACGAACTCTTAAACATTCAAGAAAAAAGAACGAGTGCTCCAAACGTTTTTCCTTTTCTGATCTCAAAACGATATTTTTCTCTACGTTTTGCCCATCCCTACTAACATGATATGACTATCCACAAAGGTTGACAATCGTTTCATATATTGTAGTGTTCTAGTTGGTGTTAAAATTTCCTTTTAATGATTTCCCAAGGCTTTCCACCCCCCTCTGAGCCCAGAGTGATATACTTAACATTATACATATACGCGGTCTATAGTGGAGAGGTGTTTCCTAATGCCATATTTTTATTAGTAGTAGTATAATACTTTATCTTCTCTCTGTTGTATTTATTTAAATGTTTTTGAACACCATACATACATACTGATACAACCATGGAAATAAAAAAACAATATTTTATTTAAGAAATAATTTCACGCCGCTCCATGAAGTCTTCCAAACACCTTTGGACTATAATGTTAAATGCTATTTGGATCAGGAGGGGAAAATAAAAAAATCATTTGTTTTTCTTGTTTGCATATTATTCTCATCTAAGATGATATCACTTGACTCCAGAAATGAGACCAAGTCGAGTCCAAGTAAAGTCACGAGTCATTTCAGTTCATGTCCGACTTGAGTCAGGAATTGTTATATTAATTAACGACTAGTCTGACTCAAGTCCAAGTATTGTGACTCGAGTCCACAGCTATGCTTGTCTCTCGATCCTCTTCAAATCTACCTCCATTGTCTCGTTCTTGCTCGGGTTGTTAAAGGTTGGGATTTGGAATAGAGACATGCCATTTGACTTAAGTCCATATTTTAAGTGCTTTCATCATTTTGAAGGGGGAAGAGGAGGTCTTAGCCTCCAAAATTATCAGCACCGTTCTATTTTTATTTATTTAAATAGGATTATTATATATATATATATACAGTAGCAGAGGATGCCGGCGTAGAAGGGAATAGAAACAAAGAATGAAGGTAGAAGAAGAAAAAGGACAGAGAGAGAGGGATGTAGAAAGATACCGTGGGAGAAGAGAAGAGGGAAGCGATAGAGAAAAGAAAACAGATATAGAAAGAGAGAATGATGCTTTATTTCGATCAAAACAGGCTCTGAATGAAGATGCTAGGTTATTATATACGGCTACTTACTAAATTTCATACTGCCCTTAGCAGTGTGAGACAGAATATGAAGAAAAAAAGTGTTAGGGAGAAGAAAAATGCTGAGTATTTAATAATTCCAAGAATACCACCCCCATTGTCAAGCAAGGGGGCAAACTCCAAACATTATGTTTTAGTTGTGTTTCTCCACTAAGGAGGAAGGATAAACGCGGCCATGTACCAGAGAAATCTTGGGCGACAACCCCCTTCCCATGGCAACAAAGTTGTGTCTCAAGAAGTAGCACATTAAGTTCATGGAGTTGCCTAGCCCGTCTCCGGCCCTCAATCCCATATAAAATATTTACCAGTGGACAATCTTACATAACTCACAAGGGAACAAATATTCAATTACTGTCGTTACCTTTAATGTATATCGCAGACTTTCCTCTAAAATAAAATCCGAGATAAAAGGGCCCAAATCAGTGGGTAGTTATTAGACAGTTCATCATCCTAGCTATGGAATCATCATTTAATTATAGCTGGCAATTCTTCACAACGTAACAAGAGCTAACTGGAATGGGGATTTGGTAGAGTATAAAATCAAATTGAGGTACGTATCTCAATTTGTTCCATTGTTGATTATGGATTTTCTACGTTTTGTGTTACCTTGACCTTTGACCTCACCTCTCAAAATTTAATAGCCATTTATAGTCCTAGTACCAAGTTTGATTAAAATCGATCTATAACTTTTGGCGTAATCCTGGTAAATAACAAACAAACAAAACAAAGGCAAAACCATAACCTTTGTCTAAGTTTGTTGGCAGATGTAATTATAATTCAACCAATCAACATTTAAAACACTGATAAGGGAAAAAACAGAGATATCTACAGCTGGCAAAAAAATACTTTGTAAATATTTATGTTAGTGTGGTAAGGCCGTGTATTAAGTGCTTAGATAGGTATATTATTTATACAGCTCCCAATTAGCAGTTAGAAACTGCGTGATTGAATTCAATAAACGAAGAGCTCATGTTCTTCTCAAAGCCATGATGATATACCTATATTTAATTGACTTTATCAAGGAGAGAAACATCAGTTTTAATGAGTGAATCAATTCAATATAATATGATTTGTATATATTGCCCCATATTGAGATTTTTTAATACCTTTATAACTAGATGGGTATTATATGTTACGAGTCTATTAGAACATTAATAAGTATCTTGGTAGGAATTGGTGTATAATTAGTTCTAAAAGATATTTAATTTTCATGGGAGAATGATATTGAAAATTATTATTTGGGGCTCTCTTTGTTTCCTTGTTATTAGAGTCATGTATGTAGGTTAGGGTGAGGCTATTAAACACTCCCAATAGACCAATATAATACAACTGTGGAGACTCAACTTAAAAACAAGAAAATGAGAAAATCTTATTTTATTTTTTAAATTTACTTTTGTCATTGACAATCAGCCATTGCTCCCAGTACCCATGGGAGCTTTAATGAATAGATATAGATATTTCTGCCTTAAAAATTTTATTAGAAGAGAAAAGGAACAAACAATTTGCATTATTAAAAGGAAAGAATATATGTAGAGGGTTGATCCTTTTTAAGGGTACACTTAATTTATATAAATGGGAAATTTATTCGTTGAGTGTCTTCAAACTCGGTGAAAGATAAGTTTTGTGACTACAGATTCCTTATGTAAACCTTATACTCAATTAAAAACAAAAGGAACGAGAACGAGTAAAATGGAGCAACAAAGGAGTGAAATTTTGAAGCTTCTCTCACGTGGCATGCCCCCCCCCATGGGGGTATTCAAGGAGCTCAGGTCAGCTTCAGTGAGACATGTCTTCAGAGCAAAAAATCCAGTGGTCAGCACAGGTGAAGTCTGCCCTACCGTTTCTGTGAAGAGGAAAGAACGAGGAAAGATGCTTACATGAAAGTGCTACCATGGGTCAGAGAAAAGTTCAGGGACAACTCTATTTTAATTCAAAATGGAGATCCGTTTCATCGCGCCGCTAAGGTCCAGGCCTTCCTAAGCGATAACTTTTCGGACTTTTTTCACCTCAACATGTAGCCGCCCTCCTCTCCAAACACAAACCCCTTGGGCTACTCTATCTAGGTGCGTCTGAAGGAGAGGGTATGTGCTACTCCTTCCAAGAGAGTCCAGTCTATAGAGGCTTCTATTACGAAGGAGTGGACCAAGCTCGAGTCTGATTACATCTTATTGTTCAATTATTAGAGATGAGGGCTCACATATTGAGTACAAGTTTAGCTGAGAACAACTTTAAAGTTTAGCTGAATTGCTGATAACTTTACATGTAAAATCCTTATCAATAGAAAATTGAAACGACTCACATGACGCAGTTAACAACTTTATATACCAATATGTACAGCCCAATACGTCATAGATATATTTGAATTATTTTATTAGAGCAATCAATTTTAGCTACTTTAAGTGCAATTTACAACAAATCCAAAGGAGAAATAAGCATTATTTGTTGATAGAAATTGACGATAATTCGGTGAAGAATACAAACGTAATCTACTATCAATTTTGACAAAAAATATTCTATTTAGTGTTGACGAGCCACTAATGTGCTATTTTATTCAATGAAAAAAATGTCAAAAACTATAAAGATCCAAAAAAAACTTTTTTTACCAGTATTATATTTGAGACGAAAATTTGATTCGACAGTTCGGGTTTCGGATATATGGACCCATTGTTCCATTGAATTCTTATCTTTTTATAGATATATTTTAACCAATTTGTTTATTTACGACATCGATAAACAAACACATTCATGACGTCAATTAAGCTAATTTTGAGCGTAGGGAAATCTAGTGATTCTTAGGAGAAGCCCTGGATTGCACACAGCCAATCAAGTAGTACATAATTAGAAACACTTTTTGAAACTCTAGTCCATTTTTTCGTAATAATTATTAAGTTTTCGCGAAAATACAATTAAAATTTTCTCAAAATTGTATCTCAATCTTTTTCAAAAAAAAAAATGACGAAAACGAAATTGCAGAGATAAGTCCACTAGGTATTTACAGGTTAAGCAATATCTACAAATATTTAAGAATCTGATGGGGACCAGAGTCCCACCCTAATGTAAATATATATAAATATATTGAACTCTCTCTAAGAAAAAAAAAAATGATTAGAAATAATTATGATTAGGGAGTTTAAACGAAGTAAAATGAAGCAACAGACTCCTCAAATGAATGAAAAAATATATGTTTCCACTCTTTTAAGAAATAATGAAGTAAAAAAAGCGATATTATACTTCCATATATTTTAATGTTTTCATGAATCTCTTCGTAAAATGTTGAGGTTTTTTGTTATTTTTAAATACACACCACCACCACCACCACGGCGGAAAGAAGGAGATAACAAAGGAATCAATCTATTGCCGACTCATGCCTAGAAATCAATGATTAACTTTATGATCCATGATGCAGAAGAGATTGATGACAATGACTTCAGAGAGCTCATTACATGCTTGGATATTGAGGACAAAATGAGGCAAAAAATATTTCAAATGAACTTAAATAATAATCACAAAAAGTCTAGTTTTTGTCGAGTTCGACTAATACCTTTCTTGAATCCAAAACTAGTATTTAATAGTAACATAAGTAGTGTTGTGCTGGTCCTTATTTATTCGGTCCAGTCTATTCTTAGGACAGGTCCTGCGGACTGTCAGTACTAGAACGGATTAAAAAGGAGAAATAAAGTTGAGCAACGTCATCAAGGACCGAACTTTATAACTTTTAGGGCTATTTATCCTATGATAAACAACCAAAAAGAATTAAGCCTGACGGCTCTCGCGTCTTTTTGCCAACTATGGACTAGCTTTAATATATTTATAGGGTTGGACAGCAAAACGTGGACTGTTAATTAATGTTAATTTTCTCATTCATTTGAAAGGTTTAGTGATTATGGTTGATATACTGGTTCAGCTATCCGTTTTGCATGAACATTTCGTATTCTCCTCCTCATGAGTGAGCAAGAAGCCAAAAGTCAGCGTATCTAGATGCTGAAGTTGAGGTAGCGAGGATTATGGACATTGTGAAGTGCTCCAGGAGCCTGGTTTTCAAGGTGACCATGTTGAAGAATGATGGAAAATACCTCTCCAGGAAAGCGGTAAGTGGAAGTATTTAATTTAAAGAGGGAGTCCCTATCCAGGTTGGAGAAGAAGATCAACGAGAATCCCACCAAATCGATGAATTGGAGTCCCTGTCCTGGTTGGAGAAGAAGATCAACGAGAATCCCACCATGAATTGTCTCTCCCAATGACCTCTCCTTGCCTAATAGGACCGTCAAGAAGGACAACTTGGGAATTATTCTCAATCACAGGAACTCCGCCCACCTCCTGGCAAAGCTCATGAAGGCCAGGAGGCTCGAGACTCCACGTTTTCCTGATCAACCCTTTATATATTAGAGTTATTTGCCTGGAAAATGTCATTGAGAAGGATTCCGAAATATATCGTGATCACGTTATTAAATATTAAAAACAGTGAAATTAAAGTAATTCATCTTATATTTTTGAAGAATGAACAAATTTCTGGGTAGTCTTACCAATATATTATCATTTGATTATTATCACTATTTGTGCAGATTTTGGGGGGTTCTTAGAGACTGCAGGTCCAAGTTTCTTGAATTCCATAACTCAAGCCCACCTGCAATATGCTGAAAAAGCTAATTTTTGTAGAGCTAGGAGTTGTATAATTGTCAAGCCAACCAGTGAGCTAAAAGTATTCATATAGGTACATATTCAGTATGTCCAAAAATTGATGGTGGTATTAAAAATATCCGTTTTATAGTAAAAAAAAAAAAAAAATTGGTCGGAATGAAATGAAATTTGGCTGATTCAATCAATAGGCTGAAGATGACTGGAAATGTATCCTCTTCAGTGATGAAAGCCCATTTGAGCTATTTCGTTCCCCAAATCCCCAAACAGATCGGGGTTGGGCAAGAGATAAGGGATATCACTCCAACTGTGAGATTTCCCCTGAAAATTCAGGTTTGGGTCGTTATCAACCCCCAGGCAGTGTCAGATCTTCACCTGATTCCACGAAACCAAACTGTAAAGGCCGTGTTTTACGTAACGGAGATCCTCAGCAAGTCTCTGATGTCAGCTTTGTCTCGTACTGAAGAAACTGGACCTCCTTTGAAGAGGAAAATGTTGTCTGACACATTAATGGCCATTTTCCAGCAGGATGGTGCTCCTGCTCACCACACTAAAAAGGCACAAAAGTGGGGTTCAGACGAATTGGATTCTTTCTGGGGCAAAGGCACATGGCCTGCAAACAGTCCTGATTTGTCTCCCATTGAAAATTTGTGAGCCTTGGTCCAGAGGGAACTCAATGAAAATGCGCCAGCAACTTCAGAGGATGAATTAAAAAAAAAAAAACGGACAAAAGCTGGGGAAAAAATTTCTCCAGATACTTTGAATAATCTGTATGAAGGGATGCCAAAACGCATAAAAAATGTATTAAGCTTAAAGGTCGTCATATTGGGAAGTAAATAAACTTTTTCGCAAAAAAAAAATCACTTTTTTAACTTATTTAATATTTTAAAAACAAACCACCATCAATTTTTGTACATAGTGTAAATGTCGCATTTCCTATAATTATGCAACATTTCCCTGTAATTTCCCGTTGGTGTAAAATCCCAAGAAATCTCGGGAAAACGAAATCCCGAGAAAAAAACCTAATCTATAAATATATGGGTCATTCCACAAGGAAACATATTTAATTCCAATTTAGTATGTGGTATCATTGATAGTAGTCCTACTCAGAAATGAAATATCCGATCCATAACTCAATCCAACTCGGATTTTTAGTTCTAAAAATGAAGAAATTAGGATTTAAAGAAATTTTTTGATAAGTGATATATTGAAAAAAAATGCAATTATAGGCAAGTATAATACCTTATTGAAAAGCTATCAAATAGGTAAAAATAATTATATTTAACAACTAATTTTTAATTTTTGTTATGAAAAAAGAAGTTAAAGTTTAACCATGTAAGTAGTCACTTATAAATCCTTTAAAAAGGAGTGTTAAGTTGTAAATTCATGGAATTAGGAGTTATAGTATATTTATTTATGAAAATACGAAATAAATAAAGTTCTAATTTCTATAAACCATACCAATACTCCTAATTTACCACTCTAAACTTAAAAAGAGAGAAAATATATAAAATCTTTATGTGACTTTCTGATGAATAAAAAAAGTTTACAATGACTTTAGTTGTTTGACTTTAAAAAAATTTCAATGTTTTTTTTTAGTATTTTGATAGCTTTTCAATGATGTATTCTACTTTGCTATAATTACTTGGATTTACAATATACCACTTAATAAAAAAATCATCAAAATGCGGATTTCTTCACCTTTAAGACCTCAAAACTCAGATTTGAATTGAATCATGGATGCAATATTTAATTTCTGAGCAGGACTACTGAATTAAACTCGTTTCCTCATGGAATATGGAATGACCCATAACAGGGTGTTATTTCACTAACACAAAAATGCACAAATTATGTCAATTAAACTTATGTTCCAAAAGGACATAAATACAATCTTATTATTTCTAGGAAGAAATTTTGATAATCATATAGACATCATCATAATCATTTAATAAAATATTAATAAGCAATATTATAAATTTATATTATTATATATATTAGGGTTTCTCTCCCAGAATCTCGTTTTCCGTATTTTTTTGGTGTTTTACAGAGAATTTATGAGTAGAACTACTGTCTTCCACAGACTTTTTTTTTCTCAGAATCCAGCTTGTATCTCAGAAAACTTACATATATGGACACTCAATTCTCAAGGTATATATATAACAATATTAAGGCCTTTAAGAAGCTCTTGTAATAATAATAATAATAAAAAGAACATAAGGCCTTTAAGAAGCTCTTGTAATAATAGTAATAATAAAAACATCAGTGGTGTACATATAGTTTATATACTATGATATCCATTCCTCATCCATCTCTTTTCAAG
The DNA here is from genome assembly GCF_016086655.4 of Lepeophtheirus salmonis. Taxonomy (NCBI): domain Eukaryota; kingdom Metazoa; phylum Arthropoda; class Copepoda; order Siphonostomatoida; family Caligidae; genus Lepeophtheirus; species Lepeophtheirus salmonis. Next base: position 1,411,963 of record NC_052140.2, read on the forward strand.
AAAAAAAAGTGTGTATCTCAATTACAGATCTTCCTCGCATCATCCCTGTAAAAATCTTTTTTTTTTTTTTGTAGGATGAGGGAACAACTAGCAATTTTGTTATTTTGATAGAGTCCTAACCTTTTTGAACTCTTACCTATCTACATAAGTATCTTTACTCGCACAAAGAGGCCTTCTTCTTTCTCCATGTATATTTTTTACTACATACATAATATGCAAAGTAATGGACCTGTATTTAAATAAATAATAACGTACACAAATTAAAATAGCAACAAACATTTCCAAAGATGCTTCAAAGTTCATTTCTCACGACCTTATGGTCAGTCGAGATCATTACTAAAATTTAAAGTGTCCTACTGGTAGTATGTAATCCGGCAGGGAATTTTTCTATAGAACATTTTCGCTGACGTCATAAATTGTAGCATCATTGAATAAGAGGCCATCTTGGGGCATCAAAGTTGATATTTTTACTATTTAAAATGGAAAAAATACCAATAAATCTTTATGAAAGTCTACCAAATGGCTTTAAGAATAATAAAAAATGAACGAACCTGTCTTCAAATAAATTTTGATGCACACAAATTAAATTAATAACTTTAAAGAGGGGAATTCAGGCTTTGGGTCTAGTAAACACATTTTTCATATACATATATTTTTTTCATTTTGTTCAATACTAAAATTTGTAACAAATAATTTCAAGTTTTTACAAAATCCATTCCCTTTTACACAAAATATTTAGAACTTTGACAAAAATAAAAAAATGTGAAGGGGCGGGGTGTTATAACCCCTTCACATTCCCACATAGATAGTTATGGGCCTGACAAAGTTTGGAAATTATTATTAGTTAGGCAACTTTTCCCAGCTGTGGCACTATTCTTCACAATGTAAACAATTTAATTACAATCAACTTTTAGAATATTAATATTAGGATGGATTTGAAGTATAAAATCCACAGTCAGTCCCATACTCTATAAGGAGTATTACATTTTTTATAGTTACCATTATAAAATTATCGTTTTGACTAAACACACTTAATAGTCAAAAAGTTTTTCAACTTTTTTTCTATAAGAAAAAAAGCTTTTATGTTCAAGTTGAGGCATTTCGAAATATATGAACTCTAATATTTTTCAAAAAAGTTATTTGTTTTCTTTGGACGCCCCTGCCTATTTTCAATATGGGGAAGATTCCAAATTCTAGTAGGGACAAATACTGTGAGTAGAGTTCTTCCCTGTTTTTATTTATTTATTCTTAAAATGTATAACAATCTTTTTTAAACGCCAAAATCAGAAGGCAATTTATATAATGTTATTGATATTTTTACATTTCTTTAGTGTCAAAAGTCTGGAAGGCAGATTAAAAAATAAGGATTTAAAATGGGAGGAAATATTGAGAAATAGTATAAAGTTCAGGAGCGTAGCAGCAATGCTTTCTTTGAATGGTTGAGAATTATTTTTTTTTGAGAATTTTTTTGAATTAATTATTTTTTTCCCTTGGCTTTTCAAAGAGCAGTTTATTTCATTACAAAATGAATATTAAAAGCACATCAGAACATTATTGATCCACTAAAAATATGTAACGATAAAATAACTACATATGGCAAATAATTTTTCTTTATTTAAAATGCCGTACACAATTTCGAGTAAATTTGCTGAGAATAGCCTTGGCTTAGTATCCAGTTATATAATAATATATACTGATGTCGCTGTGTTTTTCACGATCAAAGCGTTTTCTACACTTGAATTTGTTGTCCAATCATCAAGGAAGCGTTCTAAAATCCCTTGCCTCTTCTGGGTAAATAAACCTCTGAAAAAGACGAATAACATCTTCTCACTCTGCCTTACAGCAGCGATGTACTCCATTTTGTTTAATCCTACTATTGATTGGTAGGGATCTAACGATAGCTAATCCAACACGTGTAGTGACATATTATAGGGCTTTGTATATCCCTAAGTAAGTTCTACTTATTATCTTCCATATTTAAAAAAGTCATTTTTCCCAATGAGGTAGGCACATGAGTTATGCCCTTAATGTTCGTCTTTGAAATGTATTTCAGCAATCGAATAAAATATTCATTGAGCTTACAGGATTAATAAAACAATCATTCTTCAGTATATTCTCCCATCCTCTTGCAACGCACTTGTATTTAAATTTACGGCAATTTTCTAACCTATTTGCCTGTTCTACATATTTTCCCGAATATCTGCAATATGTTTCTATTTTTATTACAGGTTCTTCACCCTTTATCTGTTTGAGCAACTTTTCTAGAGTATTTATACAGGACGAGCTTGCACCTCACCAAAACACACCTCCATTTTTAAAAGTTTAATGAGATCGATAGGCCCATACTATGGCTTGTTCGGCAGATCATACCCATGCTTGGATACATAATTTTTGCAGGTTAGCAAAAAAAATAATACCTAATATTAAATGATGAATAGTCCAACATTTCAGATGTAACTGGCTAATTACCTAGTTAATGTAGGCCTTTTTTATTTCTCTTTTACAAGGATGAGAGGTTTAGAGATACAGTAAAGATCACATCGTGTCCTCACTTCTCACTAAGGCATTAAACTATGAAGACGGCTTCAAAAGTAATGAAATTTAATGTGTGGATATCTTAGCCTCAGATCTACATTTATATAACATACATAGGTACTTAATATTGAAGACATTAAAATATTTCGTATTACATATTATTAGAAACGGGAGAATTTCCATACATTACATTATAATATAGATGCATACAGGGTGAGCCCTTGAAATTTTCCCCTTTACACTATTTTATGTAAAAGAAAATATAATTTGGATATATATATTAAAAATATGGGAAAACTTTATTAACAATATGTAAGCTAGGTTTCCTCTCTAGGGATTTCTCGGGATTTAAAGATTTCTCTACTGATAATGCTCGGGAAATCCCGTATTTGATTATTTCATAATATAATCTACATTTAATTATACATAATTAATTAAATTAAATATTAAATGCTTGGTAGAGCACAAATTTCCTTAAAAATTATCATTCATTTGAGTTATGTATTTCAATTTTTTCAAAAGTTATGTCAGTTTTGCGTTTTGAACTTTTTTTGTATCACCTTGACCTCTCAAAATGTAATAGCCTCTTGCTGCTACGATATGTAGCCTTACTACAAAGTTATAGAAATATTAACAATCTGTAACTTTTTCTGCAATCCTGCTAAGAACAGACAAAAAAAAAAAAAATAGACTAACAGATGCAAAAGCATAATCTTCGTTAGAGGTAATGAAGAGAAAAAGAGTCACATATATTCTAGGTGTATAAATTATAATTTGAACCTGTTGATTTTTTTTTTTTTTTTGAGGGGGGGGGACTTTTTTGAAAAAAATTATCAAAAATCGACAGCTATTCACAAAAAATTAAAATTTTGGGAAAAAAATTTCAAAAATTCATAACTATTCTCGAGAAATTAAATTTGAAAAAAAAATATAGAATCCACAGCTGTTTACAAAAAAATAATTATTTTAGAAAACAAATTCAAATATTCAATTTTCTAGTAAAAAGCAAAAATTCCTTAATTGGGGGAGGGGGCCTACAGCCCCTCCATCCCATCCACTACGGATGCCCCTGATTAGGTAGTCAAGTTAACAAACCTTTCTCTCGATTATGCCTCAAAATAGTAATCAAGGAGTAATTGAGTGGCCCAACCTATTTAGTTCAGAACTTTGAAAAGTTGTCAGAATAATATTTTTGACTTTTCCGTGGGATGTTGGATCTACTGCCAAACACAGCCACCAAGCCTCCTTTTCGATGATTTTATTCTTTTTAGGATAAGATAATTTCTTGAACAACCCATATTATAAATTTGTGTTCATCTTGGTCCCATCCACCGTTTCTGTAAATATTTCATCCAAATCATCCCTTCCGAGAGATCCTGACTTTTATTTTTCATACCATGACCTCTGCAGTATCCTTTTCGATCTACCATGCCTTTTATGTTTTTGAGACTCGCAACCACTATTTGCTTTTACAAAATGGAATGAGAGGCGTAGAGTAAAGCAATGATAATTCAGGCTTGGTTTTTTGCAAAAAAAAAATCGAAAAAATTTGATAAATGAAATTAAAAAAATCAAAATTAAATTTCATATATATATTTTTTTTTAAATTACAAAAATGCACAGCTACTCACAAAAAAATCAAACTTTAAATTTTCTTGTAAAAAGCAAAAATTCCTTAATTTGGGGAGGGCGACAGTCCTCCCAGCCACCCCCTAGAAACGAACCCCTATAATTATTTGTTAAAAGAGTTCTCATCTCGAGGTCAATAGGGCTAGGATTTTGAATTGAATCCTTTTGAAAATGTTGGACACTTTCAAACTGTGAACAATGAACATTGTTATAAAAAATCAACTAACATCATTTTCAGTTCCGTGTAATCATTATAAATGGCTTCAAAATAATATCAAAAACCAAAAGGTAAAATTTCAAAACCTCACCCTGTACATATACAAGAAGAAGCTGAGATGGGGTACGTATGGCATCTTCTAGATACTCACTCATAGCTATCTAGTAACACTTGCTCCAAGGGAGAAAATTCTTGAGATATATTAAATATAAATCTATGAATTTCATCTCTTAAAAAACCAGATCATAAATGAATGTATGTATGTATGTATTAAATATTAATCATAGCCTGGTTCAAGTTGTAATAATATGTATAATGAGAAACCGCATACTTGAGTCGTACTTTTCTACTTATAAACAAAAAAAGGTTCTTCCTTGCCCTCTAGGCTTATTCATCAAAAGGAAGAAGGAAAATAAAGAGGCGTTCAAAGAGAGAAAAAAAACAACAACTCTGATATACCAACATAATTGACTAATCACGTAATGAATGTGTATTAGACTGCCCCGTTTTTAGGCTCATATTTTTCTCCACTCTACAGAGTAGTCCTTTTCTACAAAAGACAATAAAAAAACCTACTTTTGTAAAGCCTCTGAGACAATTTTGCGTGTCATTTTACTTATACCAAAACAAAAAGGTATTTTGGGCTCAAAATTAGTCATTTTTTGGCTTCTTGTACCGTATTTATTCTAGATATTTGGACCAGCATTTTTAAACTTTTTTCCGTGAGGACACCTTTCAAAAGTACATAAAATCTCAAGGTATCCCTAAACTAAATTACGATTAAATATGCCGCTAAATGCAAACGTTCTGTTTATTGAAGCAAGGCAGTAATAAGCAGTAAATAATTATAATAATAACCCTTTAAAAACACAAATTGTCAAAGTGCTTTACAGACTTGCTTTACCCCCCCCAATGGATACAACAACACAACAGCCCAACAATAAGACCAGGAGAGTTGAAATGAAGAGGTTCTATTTTACAGTCCATCACGTTCTTGTTTGGGGTTTCCTTTTAGAAGAATATCCATGATGTTGGTACTTGTTTGTTACTCTTTGGTCACGGGTACGGCTATGGGCTATTGACAATGGGTACTTGGCATTAGTTTTACAGCTAATTATATAAATGTCAGACTTATTATTATGATTATTTTTAAAAAAATTAGATATCAAAATACATATTTTTTTTTTGGCTGAACCCCGGAGCCCTGCTACGGTACTTATAATCCAATAAAAATCTGCTTGTTCACTACTTGGGGACTTCTTTTTTTCAATGGTCGGATCGGGTTACGGAATTTAAAAAAAAAACTGAGCCCAAGGGCTCTAAAAAGCAGAACGTACACTATTAGTACTAATTATAAGAATAAAACCATGAAAATTGAGAATATTATATCCTGAATTTGCTCTCCAGGATCCCAGTTACACAAAAACATTGGAGTCACGGAAATTATAAATCCTTAGACATACGTAGAGTTCGATATTTTCATAACGATATTTCAATCAATTATTAAGAAGGTGTCTAAATTGTGTTTAATTATTTTTTTGGTTTCCCTATTCTATAAAAACCATAACATATCCAAATTTTAATCCGAGGAGAAAGTGCGGTAGTTGAACAAAAAAAAAAGCCCACATTCGTGAAAAGAAGAGAGAAACAACAAATAATTGAGGACATCTGAGATCCCTTGAATTATTAAAAATTAAACCCACGAGACCTAAATTGGAGAATTTTGACCAAAAAAAATATTACCTTTTCCAAACTAAAATGGCTTGTACTACGCCAAAAATAAACTAAAAGACATCCAACTTTACCAAAGTCAGTTTCTGTTTTGTTTCTAGCAGAAAAGATATTTGAGCAGGGATCAACAAATATTAACCCGAAAACGGAGCACTCTAATGTATATTGTCTATGGAATGGAGCAGGTTACTCATATTTTTATTATTAGACAAATAACTCTCTTGGTTGGACTCGGACATTTAATTGCACCAATTGTATATAGAAGCAAATCTACGTAATAAGAAGTAAGTTAAAACAATCTTGAACAAAATCAAGAAAGGGAGAAAATATGATAAATATATTTATCCTACATGGGATTATCTCTAGGGAGCCCAGGACAGGCTCGTATAACTAAGAAACAATATAATATGCTCGTTTTTATTGTATCATAATGTCAAAAATAATATTTTTTTGCAAGATATGTACAACAATCTTAGTATATATTTCATATATACTAATTGCCTTAATAAACCATCTATATTTTCTGAAAAATTCCAAGGACCGACAGGTAAGGATCGGTCCCAATGATTGAGAGTCCCAAAGACCGATAGAACCCTTAAAAATACTGGTCTGGACCGAATAAATAAGGACCAACACAACACTAATGACAGCCACACAACTGTTGTGATTATAGAAACTTTAATTTGTAGAACAGAATACATTTAATTAATTAGTAATTTTTATTAAAAAAAGTTAATTATTACATCTCATTAATATATTTGACCGTCCAAGAAATATTCCCTTAAAGCATGATTTTCATCACAAATAGAACTCTAGATGCATAATTTAAAATTATTCCCTCCATACTTTGGATGCAACTTGTGCAAAATTGCAGCTTGTACACGACATATACTTAAATATTTACATATTACTTATTATAATGATCCATCAAAGGAATTTCTACAAAAGGTGCTCCAAGAATTTTATCACAACTCTCAATGGTATCACTTCATCAATTTCTTATCGTCGCATCCCCTGCTAACACACTCCTTGCATTTTCTTAGCTCTAGGACTTCATAGAACGGTGTAAACAACTTTATGTTTTTTAAAAAAATCATATCCTTTGCTTATACCGGGTGTTGCATAATTATCTTGTGATTTTTGAGAGTCAGACTATATCCAGACGGCAACAATGTAAAAAGGATGGTGTACTCGTATTTCTTTTATTCGGAGTCAAAAAGTTTTGCGTCCACACGAGAGAGGAATGTTCTCATGATGAACAGGTTAGAACCGCTCCTAAAACTGGGCTGGATTGGACCGAATAAGTAAGGACCGACACAACACTAAATGTACCTAATTGCATTTTGTTATTAGATAAGGGAAAATGAGCGCATTCCGGATATAAAAATTAAATCATCCTTCTAAATTGTATAATTTGCTCGTACAAGTTATTTTACAATCTACCAGCGTTTTCAGATTTTTCGACTCAGGAAGCCGTTTTCAAAGAATATCGTTTTAGGTCAAACGGAACGCTGACATCGTTTGGATTCAAGCCAAAAGGAATAAATATCTTGCATTTTCCTCAGAAAACGTTTCCGTGTGTCTAAATGAAAGTCAAAGTGTTGTTTAGAGTTATATTGGAAAAAATATTTTAAATTAAACTTATATCAATTTTGATATTATGAAAAATATATTTCACTCAAACTAACCACCTTTGGAATCTAGGATCCAGACTAAACGGGGTCTGAAAGCTCTTGCATATTTTTATAATGTACTCAGTACTCATTGAGGCCTAGGCCTTGGGGACATAATTTTTAAGGCTGTTGTGAACTGATCTTTTTCTTCCCTTCCTTAAACGAACTCAACTTTTTCTTAATAAAAATCGCAGTACCAAATGTTGTTATACTGAACAACATTAGTGAGATGGAAATATTTCATATACATTAGGAGGCATCACGGTAGCCCAAAATTGAGCTATCACGCATTCTGACCCCTCAAAAGATGCAAATAGTAAATGGAAATCCGTTTTACAAAAAAAAATCCCGGAGAAAATTTTTTACCCCCCCTTTTGTCCGGAAGTAAAAAAAAAAGTTACGAAGTAAACTTTTTTTTGACCCTCATAGGCAATTCATAATTCCTAATAAAATAAACAATGAATCAAATCATTTCATGAATATGATTGATTGGTCTAAGATACTAATTTCAGTTCCTCAAATCGTACAATATTGGTCAGATAAAGAACTTATGAAAGCAAAGAGTGAGCCTTTGAAATTAGAGAAATATCCATGTCATTCCCAATCTGTAGAAAGGGCAGTGAAACTTGTTTCAGAGGCTTCCTGTAAGTTTACGGAAATAACCAAAGACACGGATACATTTTGTCAACTTTAAAATCAAGAGATAAACTAAGGAAATTTAAAACTAAGTGTCAGTACCCAGTTTGATATATTTACATATCATATGTTTAAAAATAGCATTCAGCAAAGATTAAGGATAATTATCCACAATATTATATACTTACTTATATAGAATTAAAAAAAAACAAAGAAGATATTGTCAGAATTTTCTCCTTTTCATAAGTAATTTTTATCTTTTTCGTCTATTTTCGCACTAAATCCGGGTGCACGCAACGTTTATCTCGTTGTAGAAGTAAGGGATTTAACTTTAGGAAAAAATTACATATGAGGCAATATCATTTTTTAAAGGACATAAAACTTTTTTATAAATAAGAAAAAAAAAAGTTTATTCCATAATTTTTTTTTTTACTTCATACAGAAACCTTTCCGGACAAAAAGGGGGGGATTAAACTTTTTCTCCGGGATTTTTTTTAGTAAAACAGATTTTTTTTTATCATTCGCAACTTTTAAGGGGTCAGAATGCGTAATAGCTCAATATTGGGGCTCCCGTGATACCCCCTAATATACATTTAGAAAACGCAGATAATTCGTGTATGTAAATCCGAAAATTCAATTTATCACTAATAGTAATATGTAAGTACAGTACATACAACATATGTTGTCCCTCAACAAAAAAGCAAGCTAGAATGATTTTTGTCAAAATTGAGTGTGGATTATATTTTATTGCAATTTATATCAACAAATGTTCTCTTTTGGTGCACTCACTTCAAGTAGCCAATATTGAATTTCACACTAAAAGAAAGATAAATTGCTGGATTATATGTATTTAAAAGGATTCATATTGAGAGCAATATATGTTTCTAATATATAAAAAAAAGATATGAACTGCAGCTAAAATTCTGAAGTATCTTAAATCATCCTACAAATTTAAAAACAGAGACTATTATTGAAAAAGACCAATAGGGATGAAATAATTAATAATTGCACTTTGTTTATCAATATCACGTGGTACTTTCGACAACTCTTCCATTTGTTGGATAATATTTGAAATCCCAAAAAATGATGGATTCAATATAAAATTAATTAATCAATGGTTGATAAATGATAAGTCAAACATTATTGTATATATTGTTCTTCTTCTCCTAGTTATATAATTAACCTGATTGAGACACAAATGTAGAGCTCAGAACGATAATATAAAAACACAAAAAATGCAGCAAAATTACCAGGAACCCTCCCTCCCTATGAAATATAGACCTGTATGTATTGTACATATGAAGTAACTAAATAAATATGTATTTGCTCCTTTTCATCATTTTTGTTCAAGATTGTTTTTATATTGACGCATCACATATTAGCTATGTAGTACATACAGAAAATGAACCAATTTTTCCATTCCTACCTCACTCCATGGGGTGGTGGATTTATTTAAATTTAGAGAAAATAGTTTTTGAAATACATATATTTTTTCACCAAGAAAGAAATTCCGCATATTTTTATTATTATTTTTTTTTATCATCCTCATCATTGTTTCTTGAAACAATTATAATGAGGTCATTATCAGAACCCCTAAGTCTCTCCTCCACAGCCCCATTACTCCTCCTTCGCACTCAATTATCGCTTTATATACTTATATAGAACCCATAGTGGGCAAGAACTCCAGAGATATCCCTGTAATTTATGCCATCAATTGCCGCTACTCTTCATTCATATGTATGTAGGTATAATACCTCTGCAGCTATGGCCTATGATGAAACAATAACGAAATCTATACCCTTCAAACCCCCATTATGGTATATACCTATATTTAATCTGTAGACATCATCACTTTCATTATTGAGCTTCGAAAAGGGATTCCTCAACGGACAACCGGGCTCAAATTTGATCATAATATGGACTGTTTGAAATACAATAATAACCCCTGAGGCGCCCTCTATACAAGTAAAACCTAATAGGATCTCAAATTGTAAACACTAAGAGGAAGTCGGGAGTTCTATCGAACAGCTCAAATATCTCCCTGGCATCATTTTACTGTGAAATAAGCTTTGCCTTGAGCTGTGATTTTCTCCATTTCATAATGCTTTGAGTCATCATTATTGCTTAAAATCCTATTGAGTGTTACTGCGATACTTGCGCCATGCGTCTGCAGACGAGTCGTGCTGGATGGTAAAAAGTCCCCAGACACAGGGCCCCACAGTCGTTCAAATTAGAACTAGCCAACAGGGCTAGTCAACCATTTTTTTTAACTACCCATATGAAAAATTTACTACTCCAATATACCACAAATTATAAACCTACCTATGTACTTAGTACATGTATGTATATACAGAAATATTTGATTGGCTTAGATTCGAAGGGAAACACATGTACCCCTATACCCAAATATCAGAAACAAGGACAATTCTGGAATTGACATTTAGAGAGTGTTCTGCCCTAAGAGATGTCAGTTTTGTCAAAAACAATTCCAAACTTCACATGAAGTGAAATATTGCAAGAAATTGTCTTTTAAAAATATATTTTACTTAAAAATCACCCATAATATTTATTTTGAATGTAATTAGATGTTGTCCTACCTTAAATACTGCATATACCATTTGGGGTTCAAATCATGGGTATTAATTTGTGAGAATGTCTCTTACGTGTAAACATCAGGTTTAGTTGACAAAACTCTATAAGAAAAGTACAAAATCCATGAGATATCCTCCGTATACGAACACCGTGTGGCCATTTTTATGTCCCTCCGTGCGGGGCTAAATAGCTTAAATTGATGTTAACAGAGTTGGTCTCATCCTAGAATTTGAAATAGATACAGTTTGTCCAAATAGGCCAATTGGAACGAGATTTATTCCGGAAAATCCAACGTCTTAAAGACTTTTCATTTTGCAAAGGAAATGTGGCCTTTCTAGCAACACAGATCTGAATATTTTGGACTACTATGTGTGGGACGTCATGGAGAGAGATTTCAATAAACTTGTACAGTACGCTCTTGACAGCTTGCGGGCTTCCATTCTCGAAGCAGTTGCCAATATGAACAAGGAGTTCTTCATCAAGGCCTTTGCCAGGTTCAGGCTATGTTGGGGGCATTGGTTGAAGCTGGAGGTGGATGGTTTGAGGGATTGGCATCACTATATTATCCTTCAATCTACCGGATTTAAAATCCCCAAACTGTATACATAAATGGATTTACTCCATTTTGTGCCTTTACTTATTTTCTCCGGAACCAATTCCTAATGATATTCAAATTGAGTATGTATGCATGTAATCCCATTATAGGCCATAGCGTACCCATCTCACCTCTCTCTCTCTCTCTTTTCAACATGGTCCTATGTATAATAATCTTAATGTACCTTTGTAGAAGGTATTTGATGTTACCTATATATATATGAAGTAATTATCTCTTTGTTTACTCTTCATAAATTAATATGAGGTCAAAAATAAAGATGTAACAAAATAGAAAAGTCAGCTATAAATTATAAAAAAAATTACCATCGTAAAAAAAAATGTCTTAATTTAATATGAGCTTAAAAATAATACTATTATTTATCGGGAAGGACTTTTAATTTGGGAAATGTTATAAAATCTTTTCAGAATGTTACATTTTGATGAAGATGAAGTCAAAATGAAAAAAAAAAAAAGAAGTATTGAAGAAACTTTTTTTAAATTTATATTATACATCATAAATATTAAATCTCTATTTTTACAACCCTTCTTTTTATTGCTTATTTCAAAGCCATAATATCAACTAATAGTAATTGAAGAAGGTAAATTTACCATATGTCTGAAAAGATGGGATATTCTCTCTTTTTCTAATCATGTTCCTTTCATTAAAAATTGCCAAAAGCACCACACAGTATGATGACAAATATATCTATAATGAGTGTTGGATTCGAGTCCAAAGTTTGGAGTTGAGTTGGAGCAATTGAATATTGAGCTGAGTATAGTTCGACTATTTGGTCGTTAAGTCAAGTGGAGTGCGTCTTAAAGTCAAGGCATGGCTCGTCCATGACAAATATCTATTCATTGAATTGATACAATTATAAATTCAACAATTAAGTCAGCTTGATATATCAGATCAATAAGGATGTCAGTTAGAATTAATAACTAGAATGGGCACTTTGTAGAGCGCTTACCTCCCCTTAAAATCAAATTGAGTTATGCATCTCAATTTGTTCCAAAGTTATGGTTTATTATGCATTTTTTTCCTTTTGTGTTTCCTTGACCTTTGACCTTGTCATCTCAAAATTTAATGGCCTCTTATTGAATACCATATGTAATCTTCGTATCAAGTTTAATTTTAAAATCAATCGGTAACTTTTACCGTAATCCTGATGACAAACAAACAGAAAGCAAAAGCATAATCTCCATTCAACTATATTGCAGAGATCATTATTAAATAAATGTTGATATTTATACACATAATAGAAAAATTATTTAAAAAAGTTCTACATGATTAATCACAACAAAGGAGAAGTTAAATCAATTTAGACTTCAATATACCTATAGCTGGCTTATTCCACGATAAATTTCTTATAAGGAAAAGGATTTGACTCAAATTTTCGTATGTAATATCATGGGCAATAGAACTACTACTCAAAAATGAAATATTGGTTCAATAACTCCCTCCAACTCGGAGTTCTGAGGTCTTAAAAAATAGAAATTAGGCTTTTGATGAATTTTTGATTAGTGATATATATTTATACCAAAACCATGATAGGCAAATGTTTAGGTCTGGCAATACAATGTATCTGTTAAATTTTCAGTTTTGGGCATGCATTAGATATTCTTTGGGAGTTCTATCATTTTGAAAAATATTTTACTAAGAAAAATGATTGGGTATATTATTTTTTGATTGGTAAAACAATGCATTTAAATAATATTATCCCCACTTGTCTAATAAAAACTTCTAAAATTTTCAGCATTACTTTATAAAAATGACCTGACCCCCCCCTCCTACTCCACCGATATAAGAATAAATACAATTTAATCTTCAAACCATTTAAAATAAAGGATCAATTCCCATTTTTTATCACTAAGTTTTTGTCTCTCCAATAAAATTTGATTACTCAAAGAACAAGGGCAGAATTGTCAAAAAAAAGTTCACCTTGACTCTCAATATTTTTATTAAAAAATTAACTATCTAAATATTATACATCCTTTAGGAAAAGGCAAAGTCGTGGATTTAGGAGTTAATCTATATTTGATATTTCGAGTATAGATAATTCTGTTTGGGTAAAGTTTTTCAAATAATATTTCCGGGAGAATTCGAGTAATTAATTTCCAGATAATTGTCGAGTTCAAATAATACTCGAATTCCCAACACTAGTTAAAATCAAACAAGATGTTTTATAATCAGGTTGTTGTATATTCATAAAAATCAATATTTTAATTGGTAACAATTTGTAATTAAATATTATATATATATGTATATAGTCAATAATAATTGTGATAACATATGGTAAACAAATAAACAAACATAAAACCATCCAATAATAGTTGCGTGAGGCTGTTAATGGGGTTTCCTTTTAACTTTTCTCGTCATGTCATCGGTATTATTAAAAAAAATTATATTTTGTATTTATTTTTTTTTACCTTTTTTTTTCTTCATTACAACTAGAGGAAGACTCGTGAGTACGGGATGAAGATTGAAAAACAAAACGATTCAAACACAATAGTAGCATGGAAGAAACATTCAAATAATATATATGTATGATCCGTCGTCAACACAAAAACAAGCTAGAATAATTTTAGACACAAAAATTAAATATGTATTCTTCGACGAATAATATTTGTAGATTTCTATTATTCATTCATTAATCTTTTAGAAAGTAGGGAAAATTCATTTCCAATAGTCCTAATAAAATTTGTCAGTCCTAGGGCCGGTCCTTATCGGTCTTTTGTAGAAGCTACAACAGCTACTAACTATGTTATTTGAGTCGCTGAAGTTACATTATAATTCATGACCTCTTTCAAAGAGACAAGATACCTGAAGGAGGTGTGTGGCTAGAACGTATTATTATAAGTTCTAGCTATCATTTATTATTTTCTTAGTTCTTATATTCTTCAATCCTAGCTATGAGTGAAGTGACCAAAAAGATAGCTAGGACCGCAGGACTGAAAGACCAATGTGTCAGTCCTTAGGACTCTTGAATGGTAAAAAATATCGGACTGATAAGGCGATCAGTCTTAGGTCTGATCCAACGCTGATCGCCACACGATAAAAAATGATAAATTGATGGATTTTATTCATGTATTTGAAAGGGCCATATCGGAAGTATTAATCCGAATAATTTCACAATGGAGAATTAGTCACAAATATAATCCAAGCTTGCTTTTGTGTTAACTCACAACTTTACATGTACCTATGTAGTATACAAAATTCGAAATTTATAGGAAATCACAAATTATTATTAGAGTCTTTTTTATCGACCTCACTTGGCTCAAAGGCAGATTTTTTACTCGTCTCTTCCTTGAGACCGACGCCACCAACACTACTCACACTGCAATTACTGCCACTACTAATATTCTCTTTTTTTTCTGCATGATTATTACTATAGGAGCACCTTGACAAATCAACATAACTACTTGAACCCTCTATAGAATATTTGGTCTCTCCATAGTACTCTTCCAATGACTTGCTATCCACCTTGTGGCCCTCATATCCATTGAGAGAATGATGTAAGGGAAGCTGTTGAGTCGGATCCAGTCGATAGCCATGATGGTGTGGAGGCGGCTGATGATGGGAGTGATGAGATGGGATTTGATGATGAATATCCGTGAGATGTTTTGTGTCTTTATAAAAAGAGCTCCATTGGTAGGAATTGGTTGAAAAGTCCAGAGGCATTTCAGCTGAATATTTGAGACCGGTTGTAGGTTCTTCCATCATTCGAGGAGGAACTGCGCTCCCTCCAGGGATACTGGAGCCGTAGAAATGTCCACCATAGTTGTTGGAGAGGAGAATAGACGTTGGAGAAGGGGAAGTTGTGTGTTCTTCCGGCATGCTCCGAGAGGAAGAGGCATTACTGGGAGATTGGGTCGTTGTGTAATAGGGTTGATCTGGACTTGCATTGTCCCCACTTCCAGCACCTCCATTACTTCCCTCTAAATTCATAGAGTAGTGAAACCGACTCTGCATTGTGTAGTACTGATAGAGCCAACCATTTCGCTTCATCACATCCGATTCTCTTTGGCTAAAATAATAAAGAAAAGAGATAGTTAATGGAAACATCATGGATAAGTAATTTATCAATATCGATGGGAAAGTTATCACCAATCGCGTGACTGTAAAATATAGGCAATTGTGGGCAAATTTCGATAGACGATATATCTGTTGACAGAGATCACTAATTAAAGCTTTAAAACAAAATGGCGAAACGCCTTTGTTAGCTTGGGATATTTGGTCGTACACATATATTTTTCTCATGTAAGATGTCGCTTTTATGATATCACAGATGACCTTACTATATCCTTTTTTGTTATTGACGTCATTAGAGATGTAGAGCTGTAAATTATAAGCATTTTCTAGAGTGGAAGTTTTTTAATCATTGTTCTGTCATTCTTGAAGAGAGAATATCTTAATATTTACTCATCGAAAGGGTGTCTCCTAATGAATGGCGAAGTGTAACATTGAGGATTTGTCGGGGAGTTATTTAATCAGATATAAACTCAGGATAGACCTGGGAGTAATTCCTAAATATATATGTCAGAATTACCCAGTTAATACTCGTGAAAGTGCTTATAACTCACAACTCTGCTTATATTTTGTATATCTTTATATTGATAAAGGAAGGTGTGTCTGTCTGCCATAAACTCATTTTTGAGTGTGCGCATAATATCTTAGAACTGCTTGATCTAATAAATAAGAATCTAGCAAGGAGCGCGTGTTGCTACAGCTCAGAGCGTCATATCAAAAAAGAAAAAAAAGAAGAGTAGCGTACATGTCTATATTATTATAGGAAAATTTGTCTGTCTATCTGTTGTCAGATAGTCCAGCTAGTATATAAATATGTATGAGGTGTGTACCTTAGGACTTGATTGGTAAAGATGACATATGGACTGTTGGAATGAGCGTCCCCATTCTCTTTGACTTGTATCACAGCATGGACCCACAAGGGCGTTCCATCCTTTTTTTGAAGTTTTATGAGCATTATACAGGATTTATCTCCGTCTCCATGAGCAACTGCAAATAATTAAATAAATGCAAACATAAATCCATGATTCAATAATTATGTAAATCACGTTTCCCCTCACCTAATTTATGTTTGGACTGTAACTCCTGTAGAGACTCTGGATGGACGAGATTGTACCAAGAGGTGGCTATTAACTCATTGCTCTTGTATCCAAGATAATATTCTCCACTGTTATATTGAATAATATACGATATGGAAGGTAAGAAAAATAATAAATAAATAATTGTATACAAATTAAAGCTACAAACACTTGAACATTGTGTATTATATTCTGTGTTGAATGTAATCTATATTTATTTTTTTCTCTCCTTTTTAAGCGTGATGCTAAGTATCATAATTGGAGGTTATTTTGCAAAAGGTTCTTTCCTTTGAATAATATAGTTATAAAGATACTCATCATAAAATAAAAATTACCCATTTTCAAAGCCTCTCCCCCCATTAATTCCCCCCTCCTCCTCCTCCTTTTCAACTCATCATACCCAACGTGGGAAACAAGAAAGAGTTGTTAAAAAACCTATGTACATAAAAACAGGGTGGCGTCTTTTAAACAGGTCACTACTAGCTCATCAATTTAAAATTAGTCAAATATGAATTAGCCAATTGATAAAATGTACTAATAAATTTAATTAGATTGAAAACCCCAAAAGAAAATAATCGTGCAAAGGTTATGAAAAATTATTCCTTTTTGGCCTTCATGACCTTCGCCAAACGCAAAGTGACTGCATTGTGAAGTTTCATGATTTTATTTTTAATCTGTTAGCTCTCATATTGCTTTTCTCGGCCATTTAAGGGTGAGATTAAACTACTTTGTAAACATTGAAGTAGTCAATTTTTATATTAGATGTGATATTTGACATTAAAAATTAAGGGACTATTTTAAAAAAAAACCACTTTTTTGAAGTGTAAACTTATAATAACTACCAAGGCTTTGAGGTAATAACTAGTGATGTCCAAATAATGTATAAAAACGGACATAAATATGCAAATAAAAATCAATAAAAGCTAAGTGTTTTCCAGTGAAGTAATATCTCGGTAATGAAAATAAAAATAGAAACACTAAATATTCTTAGAGGAAAAATTGATTGTAAAAACCTCACTAGCATTGGCGGTACGATGGAAAAACTTAGAGATTGTCTAATCAGGGCTGTTACTATGGTACGATTGCACTAATATTTATCTTCTACTTAAAAATCCAAATAAAGGTTGAAAGTGCAAATAAATCGTATTAACATTTTTTGGACATCACTATTTAATAACAGATAAATTGCTTGAAATATAATGAAACAAAAAAAAATCTATGTAAATTACGTTCAATCATTCACACACACCCTCGATCAAAAAGGCTTTTGTAGAAAGCGAAGAATAAAATGCTTTATTTTTCTCTACAAAAATCCCATCCCTAACAATGAAGAGAGCTCAAAAGATGAACATAGCACACTCCGACAATTTTAAACCTATAATAATTCAACCATTGATATGTTTTGTGTCTCCTTCCTTAAATTATCTTCTCTTTAAGAATAATGATCAACTTACTTGGAGTCAATAGATTTGATTTTAAAGTCCATGGTATGGACCGTTATGAACACATTGGTTGCCCCATGAACAATACACTCCCTTGTTTCAGGCATGGCCACTGGGGTACACCAAGAAATGAAGACTGGTTCACTACGAGTACACAATGGAAGAATCCCGGAGTAATGACCTTCGATCAAAACGATCTGCAAAAAATATGTATGTATGATGAAATTCATTCTTTAACAAAAAAGGAAATTTCTTTGAAAATAATCATCTTCTATACAGTATTGGCGTTAGGAAATAAAGAAAAAATATATATTATATTATATTATTATATAGGTATAATCGTGACTCAAAAAAAAAAAAAAAAAAAAATCGTGAAGTAAATCGAAGTCACGACTAAAATAGTCATGAAGTAAATATCTAAAAAAAAAAAAAGTGATACAAGAAAAGGTATAAACTAATATAGAACAAATACACGAGATGAAAGAGGCAAAGAAAACAAGGGGAGCTCATACTTTTTGATCACCGAATCGCATTTGCCGTCGCGTATTTCGAGATACATTCATTCGACAAAGAAAGATTTTATTTCCGGGTTTGTCTGTGGAGGAATACCCATTTAGAAGTTCTGATTGAATGGAGGCGTGATCTTGTTTATCAATGATGTCATAGACGGAGTCTCCATGTATCAAAAGATCCTCCTGAATAGAAAAAGAAAAGAAAATATACAGTAAAATGTGAGATTTCAACATTAAATCAGTTATAAAACTGATGGAAGCTGGTTAAATAAGCATCAAACATAAATCATTCATTAATGATATATTGATTTTCAAAAAAAAAAGAAAAAAAAAGAGGACACGTGGCCCGGATAAGTGTATGTTTTGGGTATTTTAGGGGGTAGAGGGTTTGATATCAATGAAACTAATAAATTCGGGAGCGGCCACAGGGTTGATTATATTGGCTTGGTTTTTGGAATTTCTTTGAAAAAAAAATCAAATATTAAATTTTGAAGGAAAAAAATTTCAAAAATCTATAGTTATTCACAGAAAATTAATTTTTTTGCAAAAAAATTTCAAAAATGATATTTCAAATAATACATTTTTTTGAAAAAAAAAAATCTTTTTTCGAAAAGCGTTCTTGGCCAGATGTGTCCAACCTCTTACTATGATGGGCTGCATTTCCAATTGAAATATTTTAATGAGCCTATTTAATTAAAATCCATAACAATGGCTGAATAAAACAAATTAATTACATAATTAAATTTTTGCTCCTCAGTTGCATGCATAATTTTATTTTCATGGAATGACCTTTTTTTTGGAAAGGAACTCCTTTGTTTTCTAATAACAAATTCATTTTTCAGAATGATAATTTGTCAAAAATGAAAAGAAAAAAAACCGAAATGACGTCAAATATTCTTTAATAGGAATGTTCACAATTGAAATTATTTATCACTATTGAAGTGAGATAATCTCATTTCCTCAACAGTTTTATTTATTATTTTTTTAAATGACGCTGAATATCCTTTAATGTTTCTGATTGTGCTTTAAACTATCATTGATGATTAGGTTGGATTTTATTGTTTTTGATTTAGGTACAATTTTGATTTTTTGGATTGCTAGTTTTATTTTTATCAACATATAATTTTTATTTTTAAAGTGACATAATTAGCCTTGAATCGATTGATACCAGACCAGGTCGTGCCAAAGTTTTGAGACAATTTTTAAAAGTTAATAACTCAACTTATACTACAATGGTTTGATTCTTTTTCCCTCGAATTTTAGTTTAAGTTAAATTCAAATCATTAGAATCTATAATCATGTTGCAAGAACAACAAAGTTGAAATATTGCATCCTTACTTGCCACTGGAATGTCTTCGAAAGGGTTTAATGGGCTCAAATATGGCTCAAAGGAAATATGCCTTGTATAAGAATAAGGATCTTGGAGAAGGAACCAGAAGGGATTGTCCAAGAAAATTGACTACTGAAGTTCAAGTAAAAGCCTTCAAAGAGTGGTCAGATATCTTCGTGACTCTGATGACAATGGACGTCAATTTTTCAAAGTGTCAAGGAGCATAAAAGAGGCTAGATGTAATCTATAAGACCCAAAAAGTACACCTTTTTAGAGAAGAGACGGTGAAAAAATAAACCATCAGTTAAATTCCAGTTTTTGTTTGTTAAAATCTTGTCCTCCCCAAACATCAGATTTGATGGCAAGTAGATTCCCAAGCCTGCATAATCCAACAGCCAAATGTTAAGGCCTTAAAGGACTCTGTCAATGAGCAGTGGGCTGCAATAGCAGAAGCCTACATCAAAAGCACCTGTAGCAAATTGCAGCCCCGCCTAGAAGCTGTTATTACTTACTACGGTGGTCATGTTCAATGTTAATTATACTTAATACCATTATGATAAATTATATTGGATATTAAATGTATACAAAATTATACCTGATTGCTTAATTCGTTCATTTTAGTCTCAAAACTTTTGCACAAACCAGCATAAGAGCGTAAGAAATAGAGTTTTTTTGTTTTTTTTCGTATTTCAGATTTTGCTCTATGACAGGATTAGTGTCATGACAATACCAATATTTCTGTAGCGACTTAACTAGCAATATAGGTATGGGTATTTCGGTACATTTCGATACTCTTTCGACTAAAAATATCAACAAAAAGTTCGTTATGGACAATTCAAATAAACAAATTTTTGTTGGAACTAGCTCATAAACTTGATTACTTGTTTTAAAAATAAAAATACATTTCTATTCTTGTTTTTTTTTTTTATATATTCAGGACAATTTTATAGTCAATTAGTATAACAATATTTTAAATGCGCCTGTGCCGCAATACTAACACTAAACAGGATGGATCCTTGTTAAAACCTCACATTACCACATGATTTAAGAAATTGTTTGAACAAGAAAGTGCAAGAGATAATGGAATGATCAAGGAAATGAAACAGTTTGAACAATGAAAGGCATGATGAATCACTTTTCAATGAAGTTTAAATATGTAATGTATGTATTGTAGATATCTTCAACAACGGGGTGGTCTTTTTTTATTGTTATTCTTCTTCTTGGTCCCGTCTCAAAGAAAGAAGAAACAACGATAAACGACACAGTTGGAGTAATTGAATTATTTTGTGACTTTCATCATTGACAATGATCATCATTTAAATAATAATAATATTAAGAATCTCATCGTTCTCATTCTTAGTTAATATTAGTGTTGTGTTGAATCAGAGTTTAACTCTATTCAAATGATGAGTCGATTTATAAATATATATATAAAAAAAAGAAGTCTTTCCTATGTCCAACCTAAATGATTTTTTTAATCAACTACAATTTCGAATGAGGTTATTCTATTTTCTAAGGGAGAGACTAGGCATGAGTATACGATGGTTTTGGTCAGGAATTCATCAATCTCTTTATAAAAGTACAAACAATCCTGAAGTAGTTTATTGTTTAAAAATTAGTTGTGTAAGAGTATTACTAGAAAAAAAAAACCACTAAACTTTGGAACGAATGTCGACAATTTACGGAAAATTACTCGAACTCACCTCCCAAAGTATTTGAGTATAGTCGAGTAATATAATATAGAGTAGATTTTTCTACATTTTTATTGATTATGTAATACCTTATGAATTTCTTTGTTTGATCAATTATTGGCGGGAGATTTTTCTTTATTCCAATAGCCCCCTTCTAGTTTTTTTGACTGCCTTACTATTGAGTTAGTCAAACTATCTGAATTGTTGAGCTTTGATTTTATCACTTCAATCAAAACATATTTTCTTTGTTCTGAAGACTTGACTCAATGCTTAAAAACTATTCAATTACTCAAACTCGACCGATTTTGATAGTTATAACTAATAAAAAAAACACTAAAAACTAAACAGTGAGCAGAAGGATTGGTTTTAGTGTAACCAAGGCTTGGGTTAGACATAAATGTGTGGTGGAATAGGTTGTTGTTTTTTTAAATTGATCTTTTTAGAAATGATTATTTTGAAAATCAACTTTAAAAAAAAAAAAAAAAGAAGGTCAATAGTTGTTCTATTTTTATGATCTTTAAATAAAAAAATAAATTACTCAGTCTCGGGTATATGTTTAAATTTTTAGAAAATAATATCAATTATAGTTCTAGTTTTGATCAGTAGCTACTTATTTTTTTTTTCCTTCTATTTTCTTCTCTAATTTATGGATGGTTATTATTAGCAAGTCAGCTCGACTTATGTAAATCCACACAACACAACACTAGTTAATAGTACTGATTACTTACCATGGAATGTCCCAGATACTCTGCTGCGTTGTCTGATATATAAAGTAACTTCCCCGTTTGCGTTGTCATCATGAGGAAACCATTAATGGCCTATGCAAAATAAAAAAGGTGATTATTCATCAAGATCATGTTGTTGTTTACATATCTATGTTGTAGTACATACCTTTGAGAACCCGAAGCACGTGGACTCCAGGGGATATTTTCCTTTACCGAGAACTTTGAAAACTAGTTAGAAAAAAAGAATAAAAGGAAAATAAAAATTGTTAAAATATGATTAAAATGTCAACTCTGTTTGAAATAAGGAAGATGGAAAAAAAAAGGAAGAAGAAGATTCTTCACCACCATAAAGGGCTCTGTCTCTTACAATGTCTACTAGTTATAGACTGTAGGTATGTAGTAGGATTAGGCATTTACTGGGAAAGGGTTTTTGAGTGGGATGCCGGGAAACAAATTTAAAATGAATAGTAAAATAGTTTACAATATAAAAGTTAGTATTTTAAGCATAACTAATCACATTTAAGCTAGGTTTTCAGTCTTGTTTGCTTGTTAGTAGTTTGTTTACATACTCACAGATGGTGGCGCCATCTTACGAATACTTTATTGGAACATCAGCGCCATCATGCGCATATTGATACTTTTTTTTATTACTTATGCCTTATAAAGAATTTTGGCACTTGGGGAGAGGTAGAACGGACAGAGTTGTTCATTGGTTGAGATCATTCACAACCTCCAAAATGACTCCAGCATTCCTTAGGAGCACCGCATCTTCAACAAGTGACAACAACCGCCCAGTACCGTTATTATGTCAGACGCAGAGAAGATGCCCCTTATTTTCGTTGAGGAGGGTGTAAAGATCAACCAGTACGTGTACAAGGATTGTGCCAAGTACCATCCCACCAAAGACACTCTGAGGCGTGTCCTCATCTAAGAATAGATCCATATCCCTGAGAAAACTATCCGTACTACCTCTACCCAAGTGCATCTTTGTCACCGCCGCCATGAAATTAGGACAAAATGCTGGTGGCTCTTTTGAACAAAAGTTTTTCTGAACTAATTTATATTACAATTTGATCATTTTTATAAATTTTATTCGAATTAATAAATTTATATTTAATTCATACCCCTATGAGTAAATAATGTCCCATTGATGATCGAGCTAATTTGTTAGAATCTGTTATGAAATAACATGGATTTCCCGGGGTCTCTGTTTGAAAAAAAGAAGAAGAAAAAAAAGGAAGAAGATTCTCAAGTACCATAAATGGTTTTGTCTCTGATACTAGTTACATCATGTAGAACTATGTACTCAAGATTTACTACCAGTGTGGAAGCTCTAAATGAATATATGTACATAAATTGAATATATAATATTCATTTACACATTCCAATCTCCATTTAATCTTATTTTTTATTTTTACGTGAACACATAACAAATTATGGTGTTGTTTTCAATGTCATATACTCAGGGGATGGGGGATCGGGGGGTTGGAGGTTAGAAAGATAAAGAAAATAAGAAATAAAAAGAGGGATCCCTCAATTATTAATTAACGCAGCATTGTTTTGAGTTATTATGCTTCAATTAACAGACAAAAAACATTGGTACACACTCTGAGTTAATATATATTTATAAAGACAAGTTTATCAATGTCGTCATTTACATTAAATCTGGCAATTCTTTTGCGTTTAGCATCGAGTGTACATTGTATATAATGCTCACAGATGTTTAACATATTCATTTATACATTTTTTATCTAAGAAATAACAATGAAGGCATTCTAATGAAAGGTCGCAAGTGTTTTGAATGTAGCATTGAGCGTGTGCAAGGGGAGAACTGTATACAATGCTCCCTGATTTATATCATATACAAATTCTTGATCTAAAACATGTAGCATCGAACGTGTGTAGCTAAGGCTCAGCCAAGTAGCACTCTAAAGACTAAAGTAATCCCTGCCTCATCGGTCATAACGCCATATTAATTTTTTTATCAAGCTCTTATTCTTCTTTTTTCATTCTTGAGGAGAGAACATCTATGTATATTTGGATATTTTGGTCCTGACCGTGATCTCAGACTGTAGAACTTAAATTAAATAGTCTTCAAATCGTTATAAACCTCCTATTTGCATATGAATAAAAAAAATTCTAATTCTAATTAAGTCTGAACAAAGAGAAAATACA
Source organism: Lepeophtheirus salmonis (assembly GCF_016086655.4). Taxonomy (NCBI): domain Eukaryota; kingdom Metazoa; phylum Arthropoda; class Copepoda; order Siphonostomatoida; family Caligidae; genus Lepeophtheirus; species Lepeophtheirus salmonis. Next base: position 1,436,548 of record NC_052140.2, read on the forward strand.
AACTTTACTTTAATAGGGCACAAACACAGTTATTATGAGTAAAGGTTCAGTTAAATAAGTTTCAATATACGCATGGGGGGATCCAGAAAGATCTTATAAGGATCTTTATGTTATTTAACAATATTTTTTCTTCTTGGGACATGGCTTTCAAACAACTACTACACAATCCATATTTAAGATGCAATCCACTCGTTGCGTAGCTTTGCTCCATAACTTTTCAATGGAATTGAATTTTGTATTTTAATTTACATTAGATACATCATGGAATTTTAGAAATCTTAAATAATCATGCATATTTTTTATTCCCTCATGAGGGGAATAATAAAAAAAGATCAAAGTTATTTTTTACTCCATTCCTACATAGGGGGAAAGGAAAACAAACTCAACTGCATGTCGGATTATTCAATGGATACATCAACGTTCTTAACCGGCTCGGTTTAAGTAGATTTCTTCCTCTTGTGAACTCAGAAACTTTTAAATTCCAAATAAATACGTTTTAAAGACGTTGCCGTGCGGACGGAGCTTAAAACAAAAAGTAAAACTTCTTAACGAAATCAAAACGAACAGCAAATGTGAGGAAGATGGAACAAAATGTCACAAAACAAGACAAAATAAAAAATGGCTGACAAAAATAACACAGATCACAAAACAAAATGGTCCCTTATACGGATATTGAATAAAAACAAGATATGAAAATGGTCTATATGGTCTATCATAATGGTCTACAATAGCAGGGGAAAATGGTGTGACGAAACGAGGCAAAGACTCGCTGCAAACGTCTTTTTATATAGAAAAAATATGAAAAATAAATATTTCATAAATCCTCTAGCGTTTCCATATAATTGGGTTTATGTTTGCTCGACATATATACATATATATGGCAATAAAAGTAGATCCTTATGAAACCTGTTGCAAAATCCATCTCTAAATAACAAAACCAGGCTTTAAACAATAATAAAAATAACGAAAATAATGGTTGCAGCAAATATGCGAGAGAGAGAACGAGACGGAGAGAGGTTAAAGCTCAGAGACCATAAAAAATAATGGATAAGTTGGTATTTTATATAATATACGTACTTATATTAGTATGTAGGTACATTTACATAGGTGGATTGAGAGAGAAACAAAAGGAAGGAAAGGAAAAATAAGGGATTCGAATCCCCCCAATCTGATCCAAATCTTTAGGTAGTTAAACTTGTCTGTAAATGCACGGTATTGCAGCAAATCCCCATAAGATTTTAAACTATAATTATGACGTACAACATCACAAAAACCAAAAAAAATGATGCCATGGATTTAATGTATTTTTCAATAGAAATTCCAACTTCCTCGTCTAGTGCTTAAAATTTGGGATCCTATCAAATTTTGACTGGATAGAGAGCTCCCTAATAGCAATTCTTGTACATAAAACAATATCTATAGAGCGTTTGTTTATGACGTCAGCATGGTTAATGTTGGTCATTTTGGGGACCTAAACAAGCAGCAATATTATTAATCAGAAAAATAGATGTAAGAAATTGGATGTCAAAATGGGGCCATCAAATAAATGGACTTAAAACTTACCGTCTATCAAAAATGTATCTCTCTAATGGCTAGTTTTATTATATATCTGACCCTAAAATGTATATAAAATATCTTATTTAATCGTTATATATACAATTATATTTCCATATTGTAGATAAAAACTATCTATTACGATCTTTTTTATAATAATTATCCTTCTTTTCTCGTCCCTTGTCGATCAAAAAAGCACAATGATTTTACAAATTTAGTCATTTAATCAGGATTTTTGTACTTATTACTTTGGTATAATTCAAATATCACTGTTTATCTTTGACAGGCAAGTAGTATTCAAAGCCATGTGATGAAGTTTCAGACAGATTTATTGGAAATTTGTTCGTTTTATTTAGTAAATATATCAGCAATGAGCCCTCAAATTGACGTAATTCATGACGTCAGTATTTATAAACTCTAATTAATAAGGTAAGTAGGAAATAAACACTGGACCAATGAGGACACTGCCTTAACAAATTGGGAATATAACATTATTAACGAAATCGTAGAAAATATATAATCAGCTGATATCAAAGTCTGGCCAGTACGGCAACTTTAAGGGGTAAACACAGCCTACTTTTTTTACCAGAGTCAATATCTATTGCCCAATGAAGTAAGACTCTTTTCTATGTACAGTTCAGATCTTATGATAAAGATCTTGATTATACGATGTGATTTGTATTCTATACAAAAAAAGATAAAAAGGCCTCACATCAATTAGTGGTTGTAGTTGACCAAATCCTTAACTACTGCGGAACTATTCATCATTCAACAATTATAGGAGAGAGAGCGAGAAATGAAAAAAAAAAAAAGAAGGTTAATTATTGTCAATGAGTTTTCAAAAATACGAAGTAAAAATGAAATAAATTAGAGATATTCACTGCAGTGAAACATCTTATCATTGAATTAATATCTTCATAGTACCTACATAGTATGCTGTCCAATAAAATGAAAATCTTTCATTGAATAATAATAATTAATCAATGATAATAAATTATTTAGATCCAAGCTAGCTTTGCAGCTTGGATAACTCCAAAGAATTGGTCTGAAAAAAAAAAAAATATATATAAATTGTTCTTCCTTTTATTTAAAGAATCTCTGTCTGGTGTTTATTTATTACCGTACTTTGTTGTGTTTGTACTCTACTTGGTTAGCTGCTCTTGTTAAATATATGTATAAATGTTAGGGTGGTTTGTTTTTGTTTGATAGACATTTTTACAATTTATAAAAAAATATTTATACAATTTTCTTTTTAAGTCTACCTTATATTTCTACATTTTCTGATAAGAAAATGTAGAAATATATGCGCCCTATACGCAAATCACCAAAATCCCCTTAATTTATTCTCCCTTCTGCTCTGTAGGGGCACTTTAGACGAAAAATTTATTAATATTTTGTATAGATTATAAAAATGTTTAACAAAATGGTTTTAATGCAAAATAAACCAAAATACTTTAATTTATTTTAATTCACTAAATAAATAATTTTTGTTTTTTTACTGATTCCAAAACAATAAAAAGCCTAATTTTAATACTATTACAACAGGGCTATTAGTTATTATTGTAATAGTAACATTGGTATCTATATGGGATCTTGTAACCTCTCATCGGAATAGAAACAGAAAAAACCCCAAAATTAGTTGGGAGTCCGGCAGTTCTTTCAACTATGTGTTGACAACTGCTCACAGATTAATAAGAACTAACTCGAATCCAAATAATCAATATTAAGTACGCTGATTAGAGAGATAGAAGAAGAAATATCGTCAGTTGACCACCAAATATAGTGTACATTTTTGTATTCGTGAGGTAAGGCCATGTCGAATTACCACAGACAGCACGTTACCTCACTAACACAAAAATTCACAGTGTATTTTGTTTTCAGCTGTTGTTCAAATTCAAGTACCCAAAGCCAGTTCGAATATCAAACCTTTTTGGATAAAATAAATTATACTTATTCAGTATTTATTTCGGATCCGGATCCAATACCCCTCCTATTTCGAGTCACAGTCCTGCATATGACGACCTTTTGTTTCCGCACTAATTGTATTGGAAATTCAGAAAAAGTTAGAGTACAAGCCACCCTAATATACGACTAGTGATGTGAGAGAATTTTTCAAATCTCCTGTTGATTTAAATTATTCTATTTACTTAGGTAAAACTTCTTGGTTGTTGCCTTGTGTATATCTATCTCCAGCCATTATTATTATTAATAATATTTCTGTCGTTTTAATGAATGTGTTAAATATGTAAATTATAACACTTCCATTTTTGAAAATATCTCTCCCTCACTCCTAAATCTCATAAATATATTATTCTTATTATTGAAAAATATACACACACTTATGTACTTCATTCAGTGCTGATAAATTTAAATGAGCTACATACATCACCCTTGTCATACTATTTACTTTTCTACTAAAAAGTATGTACACTTATAGCTATACATATATTAAAGTGGTAGAATAGATAAGAATTGTAGCTACAGGTTTTTAACAATAAATAATAAAATATTAATTATTCACTAATAGAGCGTATTTACTGACGTCATAGATTGCATCATAATTGAAGGGAACGCCATTTTGATGGATTATAGGATGGATGGGGGGAATTAGATTCGCACTCGTACAAGTTGTCGTGTTTAAATATAAATAGAGTTATTTTGGCTCTTATTTCTTTGAAAACTTTATTGCTTCTTTTTTAATCCGTTCTAGCCCTACTGATAGGCCGAAGGACCGGCCCTAAGCCTGGACTGAATCCAGCAATAAATAAGGACTCACACAGTCCTATATATAAATACTCCTAGATGTCTAACATTGTTGCTTCAGTTAGGAAATCTACAATTACTACTGATTTGTAAATGATTCTGTTTCATGTAGTACAAGAATTGGAATTAGAACGCCTTTTTCAGTCATAATTTTCTGGTTTAAATTAATATAAGATTTTCTCCGGATAGTGACTTTCTTAGTACTTGCACTTGTTTGCATACGTCATGAGAAAAGTGTTAAAGTAACAGTATCATAAAAAGTGACTTCTTGTGTGGAAAAAGGATTTCACGTTGACCATGAATCTATTTACAATACCTAACAGGCGGGGTTCTCGACTTGATTAATAGCTTTGGTGTATCCATTCTCTTTTGTTTCTCCCTTTTATAATTTGATTGGCCACCACGCACATGAATGAGGGATTGGAAACAAAAGAACTCGAATAAAAACTAATAATGAACTCCTGAATAGAATGGGTCATATAATTATAGGATTAAACTCGTATAATGGTTCTAGTATTAGCCAATAAGTGTAGTCCCTAGTCTATACTTTTATTTAGTTTTTCTTCTAGATCCGACGATGTTTACTTTTATCTAATAGACCATTATTGTATGGGGATGTAAATACAAAGCGTTTTTTATCGCGCAAGCTTTGTTGTTGTAGCCTGAAGAATGTTTTATATTTTTCAAAGCTGCTATAGTTATACTTTCATTCTTAAGGAGAGAAAATCATAGTATAAAGTGTAACCATGGGTGCTCATGAATGACGCAGAGTAACGCGGAGGAGTTATTCATTTAAGTCCTTGAGTAGAATGGAGGATCGACAACGGAGTAATTCCTGCCAGCGCCCTTGCTTGATACGGAGTGAGATTTGGATTTATTTTCTTCCTCTGAGAGCCATTTGCAACTAATTTAACGAAACATCATGACGTATAAGCTGATCTCCTCTCCATAGAAACATTCTTCAAATGTTAAGGGTTTTACCATGTAAAATTCCCGGGTATTTTCTTTTTTCAAACATACTTACGATTTACAACCTTAATAATAGGTGTATATGCACATTGAGGATCGACATCGTTACAAGAAACAGAGTGATCCTACTCGGTTCTGTATATATTCTATATCCCATATCGACTCGACGGCAATCTAATGAAACGTCGTGACAGCTATGTATTATTCGGGTTCTTTATTTATTAACATGCGGGCAGGTCCGATTATTTGAATATCTATATATAGTGGCTCTAGTATTAGCCAATAACTACCTTTATTTTGGCATTATTTAATAGACCAAAGTACGTACCTACTCGTTACATAGTATTGAATAGCAGTTATTTATTGATTAAAATCTTTTGCTGATTGATCAAGATTTCATTCCTTATTCTTTTATAATAAAAAATAGAAGAATCAACGTATCCATGTACTTGAAGAGTAATAATGATATAAATAAAAAAAGAAAACTTTCTTGTCATCATCATCTTCAATAAGAAATAGAAAAAGAAGCGATTACGATTTAGCTTTTTCCTCTCCTCCTTTTAATACGACAAATCATTTACCTCACGACGACTCATTCAAAAGAAGAATCAGAAAAAGAAAAATGGAAGACAAAACTTACAAATCATCCATTATACATAGAAAAGCAATACGAAAAAATATCGATCCTATCATATTTACATACCTATGTGACTCGTCAACACAAAAGCAAGCTAAAAGGATTTTAGACTCAAAATGGAGTCTGGGCTATACACAATACCTTTGTATGCTTTGACGTTCATTCAATCGACTCCAGACAAATTGATTTGCATTCCTTTAAGAATGACCTTCTTGGTAAAACCAGTGTGTGTTTTTTTTTTTTGTTTTTTTAAAAAGGCGGGAAACCTACCTACCCAAGTAAATGGGTCATTTCTAAAAAAACCCAAATATCTATGACATCAAAATTCACAAATTGAATTTCTTGTTCAAGATTGATTTTATATTGAAGTTTGAATAATAAGACTATTATTGATTCAGATATGTCTATAAAATATTAGGCTGGTATTTCACCTACGAAATTGAATTTGTTAAATTTTTGATCAAGGCTGTTTTTGTGTTGACTCATTATGTATGTATGTAAATAATCTACCCCGTACCACCTGGCTATGGGACACGACTCAATCTCTTTATATATTATAGAGAGATGTACAACTCGCCTGAACAAACAAATCCAAGAGGCAGATTAAGAATGAAGAAAAATAAACGAGGATCTGATAAAACGAACAAAAAAGAAAAAAAGATGGATAAGCCACGGAGCTGAGAGCCATAACTTGTCTCACGATCTATAGGTATCTATTTTTTTTTTTTAATAATTATTATTAAAAAAAAAGGAAAATCTATTTGTATATGTATGTTGGTTATTTTTTCTTCTTTTTCAATTCTCACATGAAAAACTTAATGAAAGCAAATTTATCAATTTCTTACTCCCCCCTTTCTTTCTTTAACGAGAATTAATAATCACTTTTAATAATAATAATCTATACGGAGAAAAATAAATAACTATTATTAGTGGAGTACCAAATAAATGAAAATAACATTTTGTTAAATCGTCAGATGGGTTATTTTTTATTTTTTTTAAATATAGAAAATAAAAATCTTGTTACAATTCACACAGCCTCATTCAAGTAATAGCCCAAAAATTGATGCATCAACGTAAAAACAATATTAAACAAACCTCAAGAAAATGAGAAAATCCCCATATTTTTTTGGTGGGGGGAGGGGATTTTATATACATATGAAGCCCAATATTTCATTGACATTTATGATTCAATTATAGGCATTGTATTAAAATTACTGGGATGAAAAAATAAAGTATCCAGAGACAGACCCTAGCCATGTCAGAGGGTCGGAGGCGAAAAAGAAAAGACTTCTCCCTGAATGACGAATACATCAAAATATGTATTCGTATGAGAGAAGATCCTGACACCAGGGGCAGCTCTCAATGGGGGCCAATTTAGAACCTTCATTGAGGCAGAGTTCTGTCATGTTGGACAAAATACATTTAGTGGGTTGGTTCTCTTTAAGGTGAGCGTTAGGTGCCAAGGAGGGGCTTAAGAAGAAATAAGAGACATACTCAAGTATTATATATATAATTTAGAACAATATTTGATTTAAGAGACTGACAGATATTCAAATGAATAAAATCTATCAATTTATTGTGATGATCAATTTAGACTCCTCTATGTGTAATTTGCGACATCTTCAAATGGCGAATAATAATAATTTGCTGATAGAAATGGAAATGTAATCCACATTCAATTTTGAGAGAAATCATTCTAGCTTTTTTGTGTGTCGACGGGCCACATATCGTGACAACAAAAGACTAAAACAATAAAAAATATTGAAAGAACTAAAAAAATAATAATTTCTTAATCATTAATAAGAAGAAGCCTTCGTGCTAAGGATCTATAACCTATATGTATACAAATCGAAGATGGGCATCGATAATAATTGAGCCGAAGTACTTAGTTCTACAGGAAAAAGAGTTGTTATAATGATAGATAATGAGGGTAACTATATCTATTCATTATTATTAGAAAAACATGCAGAAAAAACCTATATGAATATACTTAAATACGTCTGAAAAAAGCACATTCATAGACACAAAAAATAAATAACTAAGGCTTTGGAACGTGCTTTGAGATGACATGGCCATATATGGTTTACTAAAGAAAAGGAAGTGTTATATGAATGAGATATATAGGCATTAGTGTTGGGGTTTAAGCTACAAATCCTAAACAATTATAGTTTTAACCAATTCGATCCAACTTCAGTAGTCTTTTCCGATCTGATAGTTAAATTCCCTCCACAAAAAAAAAAAAACAACAGTTTTAATCCATTCCCACCCCATTATTTTTTTAAGTAAAGAAAATTAAGGCTTATAAATTTAAAATGCATTATAAATTGATATATTTTTTATATAGTTCAGCTATAAGAAAAATCCGGACATAATCAACTTTTCATCTAAAAAATAGAAGATTTCCTTTATCCAGGCATGACTGTATACATAAAAATGCATTAGGTTGGTATAAGTTTTAATATGAGGCTTAAAATTGGATACTTTAGAAAAAGAAATTTCGGACCAGGGTCTGAACCAAAATATTGTGCAAACTGTTATAGACAAAATCACTTAAAACCACGTCAAAATTAATTTTGAAGACAAAAATGACGGTTTTTTGGTCTGTGATTTATATTCCGGTCCAGGGCTTAGACCAGCAGTACCAGGCTTTATTTGTAAGTGGGAGCCATATATGTATAATGGTGCTTTCATAGTAACACAACCTTATATCTATATTCAATTTAGTCTGAAAAAAGTGGAGGCTATTTGGTCCTTGTCCGTTTGTGTTCCATCGTCACTGGTCTATACAAACTCACAAAAGACCGAACCGAAAATAAATTCGGTCTTGGACGCAGTCTCAACACTAATATACACAGAAGTCTACCTATGACAAGTTCATATCACTGTCACAAGCTATCAAAATCAAAAAAGAAAAAAGGAGTGCTAAAGTCATGTGTAAATGTCTCACACTCACACTAAGTGGATCTTTGAGAGAAGTTATGTAGGAACTCCTGCTATCCGAATATCATGGTTACCTTTGTAAAGTGGTCTATAAATAAATTTTCTGATTACTTACCTACTGTCCTAGGAGGATATACTAGGTGTATAATACGGAATGCCATATTATTCTACTTCGAGTCCCACAAGGACTTATAATATTAACTCCGCAACAAATCTTTAGGATTACATTACGTCGTTTATGAGTACAGACCAATGCTCAATCATTTTTGGAACATAATTAAATCTATTTAGGAAAGAACATTCACTACTCAGGAATTAAGTAATAATGACAACTACTAAGGAAAAGTAAATTCCTTCTCTATATTACCAATTACAAATTAACGGGCCAAAAATACACTGGATTTTCATCATTATTTATACACCTCGTACTGTACAAATTCCCATAAATTCTGAAATTACTAGTCCGAGTCCAACAAGGACCCACATTTTCTAACTCCCTAGGAACCCCTCATTGTTTCATGAGCACGCGGACTAAGGCTTAATGTTGAAGGCTCACTCTGACTCTTGGACTCTGAACAGCCACATATTATTTCATTAAAGAAAATAATTAGTTCAAGTTTTACAGCCTTAGAATTTGGACAACTTAAAAAGAATAACATACCTATATTATTATAGTTGTAAAAAATATGACATAGTACGAGTGCAATAATTTTTGTAGCTGAAAAAGGTTTTTTTTATTTCCCTTGGATGATATCATTATTATTTAATTTATTGAGTCTTTGTTTTATAAGTATGATTACGTATGTAGGTATTTTAAATTTGAGTATACCAACCTGTGTACCTACATGGTTTATGTGCAATGCTAACCCATAGCTAAGAGGTCAAACCAGAATCCTAATGTTTTTTTTATTTATTCATAATATACATATTAAATACCTACAATATATATAATATATTTAATAACTATATCATTTTCGGTGCAATAAAGAAATAACTATGCTTTAAAAAGCAATTATCATTAAAGAGATACATTTTTGAGTTCCTCTTTGACTATATATATATATATATATATATACATATTTAAAAGTAGAAAAAATACATATTCAAATATAATAATTCAGCCCTAGATCACAACAACGATGCGTAATTTAAATTCCTCTCGCCCATATTTTCATATATCTCTTTTTTTTACCTCACTCAAGCCGTGTTACAAATCCCCCCTTTTTTTTTTTTATTTAAAGACAAACTATGCAAATCAGGAATCTTTATGAGTAAAGCCATTAAAAGGCAGGCATACCATATTAATATCATCTAATGAGTGAATTACATTAGAAAAACAAATTTTTGCTCTTGGATTGAAATTGTTTGTTCCTCATGGGCTGTACCATGCAGAAGCCTTATTTTCAGGAGGGTAGTGATGTTCATTCCCAAGCTTGAAAGAACCAAATCCAAGACAATTTTGTGTGCCGAATAATTTGAAAAAACAAAAAAATAATATATACGTTCAGGAGCGTCCACAGAGGGAGGACTGGAGGGGCTGTACCCCCACCCACCCCGGAAATTAAGGAATTTTTTATTCTTACTAGAAAATTTAATATTTGAGATTTAATTAAATTTTTCATTTTTTTGTTCCAAGAAATTTAATTGTCGGTGAATAACTACAGATTTTTGAAATTTTTCTCCGAAAAATGTAATATCTTAAATCTTTTTCAAAAAATATTATATTTGAAATATAATTTTTTTTTTTTAAAAAATCAGTTTTTTCTGTATATCTCTGGAATTTTGAATTTTTTTTCACAAAATTCAATTTTTGAGAATAAATATGGGTTTTTGAAATTTTCTCAGAAAAATTTTCATAGTAGACTTTTTTTTCCCCAAAAAATGTTATACTTCAAATTTAATTATATAAATTTTATTCCAAAAAATTTCATTTTTTTTTTTAACATATCTGTATTTTTTAAAAAATTTTCAAACAAATTTCATTTTTGAATTTTTACTACTATTAAATTCAAAATATTTTTTCAAAAAACAAGCCTATATTTTGAAGTCTCTATAATACCAAGCTTTAAATTACGTAGCCCAAGTTTTTGAAGATTTTTAACAAGCCCTTAATAAACCAAGGCCCAGCTTAGGCTTGTTTACTACTCTAGTTCCGGATTTTTCTTACCTCCAGAACCATGCAAATAACTTTAATAGTACAAAATCTCTGTTTTTGTGGCCTACAACATTTTATAACATTCATATATCAGTGATAAACATTGATACCTCAGTAAATATACTACTCTTAAATAACTTTTAAAATATGTACTTCTGAAGGTGTTCTTTTTATTATTAAGAAGTTGAATGTCTTTACTTTACTTTGGTTTTATCATTTTTGATTACTTACAAGTAGTGTTGGGTCGGACCTTATTTAGGACTACAGTTTCCTCCACATATCAGTCCTAAAACTAATAAAGTTCAGTCCTTGATGACATACGTCAACTTTCTTTTAAAATCAGTTCTAGAACTGATAGTCCGGAGGCCACACACCTATATACAAGGCCTTTTCTCCGATTCAGAAAGAGGTATATAAATATTCCTTGAATAATGAAACATGTCAACCTACAAACTAGTTTTAATATTTTCCTTTTATGTAGATTTTACAAGGCAGCACAAAGTTATGTAGATGTACAAAAAAATATTTTTGTACAGTAGCACTCTTTAGTCCACGAAAGAAGACATTATCGCTTATGACGGTCACTTTTATGTCCATTAATCAGAAGCATATAATCTCAATCATAGAGCAAAAACAAGTTGGAATTTGGTCGAGTACTCTAAATAAGATTCCTTGACTAACCTTGCTCAAAATAGTTGGATTTGCGTACATACACGCAGACTAGTGCCATGAGCTGTAGCTGTGAGAGACGTTGTCGTGTTGAGGATGGAAGAGGGAGAAGATCTCGTAGATTTGCAATTTCGCCATTGATCATGTCACGTCGCATCTTTGAGGCTCCTTTCGTGGATTTATTATTAGGTTCATTGGAGGTACTGTTGTGAGTGTAGCTGAAAGTATAAGACGTATCATGTCTCAAATGTTGGTGAGTTAACAAATAAACAAATTTAAACATACAAAATGAAGAAAAGGGTAAATAACGTATGTACAATTTATGTTTTTATTAAGTTAGTACAAAAATTGTATACATTAAAATTAATATTAAAGATAAAGTATATGTAGATACTTTACGGGTATATTTCTCCTAAGAAAATACTATGTATAAAATTCCTGATGTAAGGTTAGATACTCAAAATGTAAACTATTATTTATATCCTTCAATTGATTTATGAGATTATAAAAGACCCTAATATAGCCTTTTAAATATAATCAATGAACTTTTAATTATAAATATTATCGCCCAAATATTTTATTGACACATTTCGGTCAGTTATGAGCATTATATTTAAATTTCTGGGATACCTTGAGATAGATAGGAGTTATAACTATAGTTTGGAATCTTCATTTGGTTTATGAGACTTGATATAGTTCCTCGAATATAATTTATGCTCCATGTCTTCTATACCTGATCGATAATTTTGGCTAATATAAGTGGGACCCAAAGTATTAGTCAGAAGAATTTGTTGGTACAAATTATAAATAATTTATCCATTTTGAGTTTAACATCATTTCGAGTCTCTTTTACTGTTAAGAGTCTAATTGTAGATATATTAAGTCAGAATTAATCAGAATAATTTCTTCATAATAATTGACAAGAATTTCCGGAAGAATAGGAATGAATTCATTTTGAATCTAAAATCCTTTCTAGGGTGATTTTGTGTTGACGAGCCACATGTAGATACAATAAGTGGCTATTAATGAGTCAAGAAAATCATAAAAGGAAGAGGAAGAAAAAAAGGTAAAAAATGAGTAAGAAATTATGAGGAAAAAAAGGGTGGAGATGAAGCATAACATGGCCACAAAACAATGGTACATATTTTCCAAGGGAAAAAACCCGAAAACAAAAAAAAACATTTTTGGATGATCTTTAAATGCCCCATTTGATCATCATCTTACTGCTGCTGATAATAAAGTTATTTAAACCCCCTATGGCCCTTCAAATCTTTTAGGTATGTAGGAGTATTCATGAATCTTTTATGACAACACCATGACACAAAGTTATTACCAAAAAGGTTTATATATCATTACCATATGAAAATCATTAAGGCCACAAAAAAAAAAAACACTTTTGGAGATATATGTACTATGTGAATGAGCCAGGAATTTTGTTTTTCTTCGTCACAATCCATGTAGCCTCTTTCAATCGCAAGCAAAACTTTGTCAATATGTAAAATAAAGTAGCATATCACAAGATAATTCTTTAATCCATTACTAAACCTTTTCTCTTAAATGAGCAAGAAAAAAGGTCCGAAATTAGTTGGAAACTAAAAACAGAGGTAGAAACTTCACCTCCAGTCGGACTACTCGACTTAATCACATAATTAAAGACTCGAGACAAGGGTAAAGGCTTGGGAAGAAGCAATCAAAAGAGATTGGATTGAGATGGCTTAGGTTTGACGAACAATTTTCTACTATGCAATTAATCAATCTTGAGAGTCAATGGGTCTACCCACGGTCATCTTACAAATCCGTCTTTGATCAACATCCAGGAATAAAAGCTCATTCTTTCCCAATCAACTATTTGCGAGTAGTGTTTGATCTGCTCTAGTACTGATTGACTATTTAGTCCACACCCCCCCACCTTCGGTCAGTCCTACAGTCCTAACTATCTTTTTATTTTATTCACTCCTGCTAAGATTGAAGACTATCAAAACGAATGAAAATATGAATGATAGTATCTAGAACCAATAATAATAAGTCTAGCTACAAACCTCCTACAGTTTCAAACTTCAGGTACCTGTTTTCTTTGAAAGAGGTGAATATGAAACTTCAACAACTGAAATGTACGTATAAAAGACCAATAAGGAGCTGTCCCAGGACTGATACATTTTATTAGAACCGAACTGATAGTCATTCTATCTTTTTTATGGGGATGCAACACTAGTTGCGAGTGTTTAATTGTGAGATCAAATCGAGTTGCAAGTCTTACAAATATAGATTAGAATCCAAGTAAAGTAGCAAGTCTTGAGTAGTCTCTGATGGTTAATTAACAAACGCTATAGATCGAAAAATGTAGAATGTATATGTTGCTACTATATTTTATCTACTTAGGTATTTGACCAAGTTTCTCTGGTTATAAGAAACCTCTACCCTGTTATTATTATAATTCCATCAACCCACCTTCACTTGCGTCACGACAAAAACAAATAATAATACCCCAGTGGTTTAAATAACGATAAGGAAAAGAATAGAGACGTAATTGTTTTAAATTACAACTCAAATTACGTCATGATGAATCGGAAATAAATGAGATAATGAGATGTTGGTTACGCCCTAGCTGACTTTGCTCTTCTTTTCCCGTCTTATTAGTATTATGGTTCTTGAAGCAATCAATTTGTAGGCCATATTATGTACTTTGTATAATACGATGCAAAAAAATAATAATAATTAATATATAGAACCTAACCTATAGAATAATCAAATCTCTTTGTTGTTTGGTTAAGAAAAAATACGTAAATTTATTTCATGTCTGACGTCATTAGTAGGTATCATCATCTAATGAATTTCCTCAACCATCAAAGAAGACTCCCATTTTTTTTCTTTTTTCTTTCTTAATGAACCTCCATTTTGAGCGGGGTTAAACAGAAAGAGGAAAGGGGGGGGGATTCATGACGTCATTGGGGATTAATAAAATACCTCAAGGATTGTGAGATGGTGGGGTGATCCTCTTTTCCATGGGACACGTCCTCTTTTTAGACCTTCTTCATATTTGTTTTTATAATATAAATTGATGAAATGTCTGGTTATATTATTAGTTTTGTCAAGATCTAAAAATAACCTTTTCTTAAGAAGAGAGAAATCAACTCTTTATTGTTAGGGATATGAAAATTGTCTAATTGGCGATGAGCCTAATTTTTTTAGTGACATTCTCACCTGTGAAACTTGGTAGCACGTTAGAACTTTTCCAAATAGAGTATTCAACTTGATTTATTGAGGACTCACTATTTTCAATTCAATCTGTATCAAGTGATTATCTTTCACAGTACTCGAATCCCATTATTCTAAGCTTACTAAAATCATCCCTCCTTTAATTTAGCTAGTTTGTCATTTGAAGATTTTTAGTATTTTTAGAATCCAAAAATACGTCTCGAGTCTTTGTTGGTGGGATCAAACCGAGTTGCCCACCTTGATTACATGGACCCGAGTCCAAGTTCCCATCTCTGAATATATATATATATTTAAATTGAATTAAAATTTGTTATTGCTTTATTTTGTAATGTATTAGATCAACAATGACATTTGATATCCCCACTGTGATTTGTGAATATTCAAAACTCGTGCTAGATATGTAGATAGGTACAAATAGGAAATTGTAACTTTATAGCTTCGTATTTGAAAATACACTCACTCTACGTAATATAGATATATCTACCATAAAATAATACCCGTAAATAACCCTAGGGGCCCTAGTTGTAATGAAATCATCACTTAGCCTATTTGTTATTATCGCTTTTGTTGTTGCCTAGCGATAAGGAAATCAATCACAAGGAGAATAACAGGGAGTAAATATCCTTGAGGGATCCGCTCTATTTTGTCTTATTTTTGTGGTTTGATGTGTTTATTAAGTCATCACATATTATTGTTATTGTTGTTATAGCATTTGATGTATCACGCAACCTTCCCTCTTTTTAAAGAAGAAAAATATCCCACAATTAAATCTGAGTTATTGCTCAATAACTTAATCTTTAACTCGAAACGTATTCCAAACTGTACTTAAATAGTACACGTTGTTACTTTTATTGTATCACATAACCTTTTATACAAATAGACACAGAAAAAAAGGCTCAAAACCCTTTGGTAGTTTGAAGAGTTTTGGAGAGTGCAGCTTAACAAGAGCTATATTATTTAACCAATCAACGTTCAGAACACTAATTAATAGAAAAGAAGAAGAAACAGTATCCGAGACAATCCGCACTAAAGCAAGCTAGAATGAGTTCCCCCACAATCTGAGTTTGGATTAAATTTCAAATGTATTATAATTTTATTCATAAAAATATTCTGATTAATCCCTTCTGCAAATAACATTTATAGTGTAATATCGGCTCCACAATAAGTATCATGAGTCAAGTGAATATTTTAAACGAAAGTAAACATTATTGGGTATTTCCACTCAATTTAAATGTATTATAAAGCTTAACATGTTTATGAAATATGAGGCTCTTGAAATAAATCAATTTTGAACTTTACATTTTTTTGCTATTTATTCCAGATTTTTTTTGTGTTGACGTAGAAATTGCGTCTAATAGTTATAATAATATATCTCGTCTCTTTAAAAAAAGCCACAAAAATATCCAATTTGTTTGATGAATAATAATACGATTGAACTTGAATATTTATATAGGTATACTACATAGTGTCCTCCTCAGGCATGGATTTCTTCTACAAATAAGACTCCGTAGAAATCATCTCCTCTTCCCCATAATTATAGGTTATTCCTCTCTTTTAGGTATCTCCACCTCTAGTTATTTGTTTCTCTTTCAACATGATCAATTTTAAAATAGGAACGTAATATAACTCAATCATGAAGTTTAATTTATCCATATAGGTAAGACCGAGACAGTTATTGTTTATGGCTCATTTACTCCGAGTTGGGTTGGCTTAGGTCAAGCAAATTAGTACACATTATACCTACACATATTTGCTATTGTTTCAATTCATTTAATAGTTATATTGCTCAATAGATTCACCACGAATTCTATTTGAGTGAGCCTTTTTGTAATGTCCTCATAGCGGGGGAAGATTGCCACAGTCAAAAATATCAAATTTGAGTTAGAATTTTTGTAAGAAATGACTAAATAATATTTTTCCGTTAATAAATAATTAGATTATTATTTCAATTTTTATTGTAGTTTAAGTTACGATAATATTTATATTATTAGGAAAACCCAGCAATCTTTTTAGGACCTTGCTCCGGCTAAAAACATACTTGATGTGATATCTTCTATATTAAAAAAGCAAAGTTTGTCTGTATAAAATCTTTAAATATCTGAATATAGGAAAATCCTATAGTCATATTTGATCTAAGAAATAACAATGTCATCGTATTAATGAAATATTGCATATAGCAGCATCCAACGTGTGTACATTTATGTTCAGATTTGAATAAAATATAAACGCTGGTATATAAAAATGAATTTTATTTGTTTTTGTTAGTGAGCGCTCTAAAGACTAAAGTACTCATCAGTCATCCCATCATATCAAATAGTTTTCTCAAACTCTTTTTATTCTTTTCTCATTCTTGAGGACAGAACAAATGAATCAATGCAAGGTCAGACCATCATGTAATTAGGCTTGCTGGAATTTTCAATTTGATGTACCGTACCAAACTGTTGAGCAAGACAACCAGATTTTGACTACTCTTGGAAATAGGTATACTCTATGACGTCATTATTAAATAGGGTGGTGGAAGTCAAACATCAGCCGGAAAAGCATTTGTTGCAACTCCCCCCGGCTTTGTGCTGAGCCTTAGAATATCTGACATTTCTCCCCACTGACTGAGTTTTGAAATTGACTAAAATTATATCAACTCCTTATTATAAGAAACATAATATTCTTCAAAAAAAACCAAAAAAAAAACTAGTCAAATAGTTTTGATCCAATATCTCAAAGAAAAGTTCACATAAATTATTGATTTTTTTTTTTTTAATAATATTATATTATACAATTATGAAGTAAATATTATGACTGATGCTTCTTTGATGTTTGAGAATATACCTAAGAGACTGATGCAATTCTCCTCGGTCTTCCCTACTTCTGTTTTAAATACACTAAAAAGTTATTTAAATGTTTCACCATAGAAATTTAAATCGTTTTATGGGAAATTGTGGTTTTTTTTCTCTTTCTATTTTAATAATATTTTATGGATACATACATAAAGAGTTTATGACAGAATCATTAAGTATTTACTCTACTAAACCTCTAGTACCAAAGGTCTTTTAATCTCTTGACCTTCTTCCTAGTTCAAAAAACATAGTTAATTGCTTTATCTCTTATTTTAATGATAATTATTTGATGAACATCTGTCGACTGGCAACAATTAGGTAGAGTGGTTGTGTTTTTTTTTTTTGTCTATTTATTTTTCCTTCATTCAATTTAAAGGTCTTTAAAGAATAAAGACTTCTGTTCATAGAGAGAGAGAGAAAAAAATAAAAACAAAAGAAAAAGATAACCTCTTAATTATATGATGATCTTCATACAAAGATGAGTGATTATTATCTTCTCCGGATCTTGGTCATTTGCTACTACAACAACGATGAAGTATTCGTGCTTCGGGGCTTTAGAGATGTGTGAAAATGGCAAATGTAATTCATTTACATAATGAGTGCATGAATGAATGGCTCAGTGATGGTCGCAGAGCCGTAGAGGGGGTTAAACACTCTTAGAACTTGTATTGTGAATATTTGTGAATGACCTTTTTTGAGTAAATACTTATTTTTGAATAAACTTTGTCTATAGAAAATACTTATTTATCGATAACCAATATATTTCAACCATTAAATCCCATTTTTGACGGCTGAAATATCCCCCCTTCCCGTGGTAACGACCTGCCTAGACGATCCAATGTTTTATGAAATTCAATTAAATAGAATCGGGATTTGTATCCAAGTACCTTTTGTAGTTTCTAATTTCCTTACTGCGTTATGTATTTATGTCATTTTCATGGTGATTTCAACGCTTTGACATATTTTTAAAAAAATTTGATTTATACATTTTCTGGTAGCGTAATGCATGCAAATGAATGAATGGGTCAGTTTTGGCCGCAAGGCCATCAATAGAGGTTTTTTTTCTTGGGGGGGGGGGAGGGATTGAAAACTCTTTTGACTCATGTTAAAAAAATGCCATCAACTTTTTCTTATAAACTAAAAAAATTTCCATTATTGAAATAAACTATTTTTTTGACAACAAAACCATTTTAAAGTATCAAATTTTCCAACTGACATCCCATTTTTCCTGCCTTAAATATATCCTTCCGTGCCAACGGCCCTGTCTCAGTAGCTCATTGCTTATCAATAATTGGTTGATTAAATTTATATCACATCCGAACTCCATTTTTGGGCCAGGAAGCGGGAGCAAGGAGGGGAGGGTTAAGTTAAGGGATCAGAATTTCTATTCGTATGCCTTTTTTGTAGTTTCTACTTTTCTTACTAGGTTTTATAAAAAAGTATTTTTCATGGCCATTTCAAACCTTTGACATTTTATTCTCTAATGATAATGTAATGAACGCAAATAAATGAATGACTCAGGCCTTTTCTTTTAAGATGACCTTTTAATAGAAGAAAATTATTTTGAGATTACCAAAACATCAACTATCCAATTTTTCATCCGATCATTCATTTTCTCCGACTAAAATATTCATTTGAGGGTAGGAGGAGACTTTCATACCCTTCACACCCTTCGGACAGCCCTCCCTGGCCAATTAAATTACTATTTTTTAAGCAGGCATCTAAAAAAATCTTCTGGACCCCTTTTGATTCTTAAATGTGTATATTTTACATATTTGATAAGTACTTTCATTGGTGACTTCAACGCCTGGACATATTATTAATTGTTTTTTGTTTTTTTAATTTGTTGCTGGGAAGTTACCTGATGTGGCCTTTTATTTGTGTGGGGATTAATAGAGGGCCCTTTGGGGCCCTTTTAT
The DNA here is from genome assembly GCF_016086655.4 of Lepeophtheirus salmonis. NCBI lineage: Eukaryota > Metazoa > Arthropoda > Copepoda > Siphonostomatoida > Caligidae > Lepeophtheirus > Lepeophtheirus salmonis. The sequence continues at coordinate 1,456,204 of NC_052140.2, forward strand.
TTCTTAATTGTGTATGTATATTGTACATATTTAATAAGTAATTTTTATAGTGATTTTAACGCCTGAATATGTTTTTAATTAGTTTTTACAATTTTTTGTAAGAAAAAAAATTATTTGATGTGGCGTTTGGAGCCATTTGTGCGGGACTTGATAAAGGGCTCTTTGAGGCCATTTTGTATCTGAGTATGTATATTGTACATATCCAATAAAGTATTTTCATGGTGATTTCAACGCCTTGACATATTATTAATTGCTTTTCAAATTTGTTGCAGGGAAAATCTCATATGCGGTATTTGGGTGTCATTAATGGGGATTTAATAGAGGGTCCTGATAGTCCCCTTTTGCTTCTTGTTAAGTACAATATTATACATATTTAATAAATAATTTTCATAGTGATTTCAGCACTTTGACATAGTTGATAGTTTGATTTACAAATTCGTTGCAAAAAAAAAAATCTAACATTGTTTTTTAATTCATTCATCTTAGATTTAATGGAGGACCCTTAGGGCAACTTTTGGTTCTTTGTATGTACAATATTGTACAAATTTATTTTTTAACTTTCATGGTGATTTCAACACTTTGACATATTAATTTAATTTGATTTTCAAAATCGTCGTTATTTGATGTGGTGTTTGGAGCCACTTGTGTTGGATTTAGTCACAGCAGTGTGTATTTTAGGGCCTCTTTTGCTCAAAATATAAGGTGTGTGTAAATTGATTAAAAATGAAGAGGAGTTAAGCTAACTTAAAGAGCAACTCTCCAAACTATCCGGATATTTGTTTTACGGGATATTTAGATATTCAAATTTGGACTGTTGAATGACTGACAATTTAATGGTGGATTTCATAATGGAAAGGGTCTTGACATGAAAAATGTATACTACATAAAGTGAAACCCGGACTGATGAGGTATTCCGGACATGATATTGTTAGAAGGGAATGAATAGGGCTAATACTCTTGCTCTTACCTCATATTGAAGCTTTGATGATGCCTTTGTGTGCCATGAGTATGCTTGGTCGGAGGTAAGGGTGGACCACGAAGCATATTCCAATCCGAACACATTTTATTTATCAAAATTGTTATTATAAATGACCAAAAACTTAAAATATGAAACACGTCATGAAGTCACGAAATACTTCATAAGTATTTCAATGCACTCTCTGCTAAAAGCCTACTAAAGTCCTATAGAACATATGTAGCGAGAAACAAGCAGAAGAGCCTTCCCCGCATGCCTTTTTCTGCGACGGATTATAAAAAAGGTAGAATGGTTTTTGATTGGTGGAGCATCGCACGTAGTGACGGAGAAAAGGAAATTAGGAGGCGAATCAGTAGATTGGTGGATGCGGGGGGAAGGCGCGCATGGGTTAAATTGTAACCATCATAAATAATTATTTATGGCTTATTGTAGTCTGATGTTTTGCAATACTAAAAATAATAATAAGGGTTTTTGACGGCCTAGCTGCCTCATTAAGAATTCGTTTTTTAGATGAATACACGATCTATAGTCGTATACAAATATAAATTTATTTTTACTAATTAATTGAAATAATTCCATTTTTATATATATATTAATAGTGTTGGATTTGGGTTATTTATTAATTATAGAATTTGAGTGTCGAGGCATGAGGAAATTAAAAATATATTAATGGTCAATCCTTGGCCAACTGTTTAAAAGTGTCATGTTTTGTTTAGATAACATTATTTTCTTTTTCAAACATTGATCGAGATGTTTATGAGGCATGAAGCAGAGTCTAGTCCCCAGACGATCATCTGCCACCCATTTCCTCACAGTTAATATATCTGGCAATAGCCCCATTCGATTTGGATGTCTCATCAGCTATCACTTTTGCAAAGCAACCAGGTCAACGTTTTCTTTTTAGTGTGACATGGACTAAAGTCATAATCCCCTCAAGGATATTCCAACCAAAGGAACTGTCCAGGCTTAGGAAGTTCTCAATCTCAGATTGTTTTGTTCGGACCGAATCACAACAAAGACATTTTTCCATTTCTATAATTGTGGAATAAATACTTGGTTGATCGATGCCATTTGTTTAAACCGACGCCAAACAAATCTTTCTAGCCCTCAAAATAACAAACCATGTCCTACCTGGAGAACCACTCAAAGTTCGTTGCTAAACAAGGGCCACACGCTGATGTTAATTACAATCAAGCATAAATTAAATTAATTAACTCACTACCAATTACATATCTCTTCATTTCAATTTTACAATGAAATGAATCATTATTCGAAAGTTTTGAGTTGAGTAACTTTTTTTCAAATATTATTTTGGACTAGTTACAGGTATTTTCAGGAAATTGTCAACTTATGTAAAGCCTAACTTTCCTTGAGTTCACGTAATACTTGAATCCAAGGCTCTATAATAATGATATATAATATAGGTATTTGTACGCACAAAATATTAAATATATGAGCTATGAGTTAATTCTCACGAATTTCGTGGTTTCATGTTACCCACGAATTTATTAATAGGATATATTTAACAATATGTAGTAACATAATGAGAGTTCGAACAACCCCTTCATTTTGAGACCCCTATCGTGATTATTCGATCACTTTTTTTGGCTCTCTCTTTGAAAAAAACAAAAAATTACTTAAATTACTTATTACAATCATTAATGACTTTATTTATAGAGAATGAAGGAGTTAGGAAGATATTAGAGGTCATAGGAAATAGGTATGACTTATGAGGTCGATACCAATGGAAGTGTGTCCGATAAACAACATAAAAATATGTTGTTTGGTTGGTGTTTTAATTGGCGGGGAATAAAAAAATGGGCTTCGCTCATTTAAGACGGTGTTTCTCAAACTTTTACAATTGGCATCTCTTCTACTAATGAGTTAACGAATTTTGAGTACAAAATTGTATATTTTCAAATCTAACAAAAAATATTTTAGGTCCACATACCCATAGTTTGCTAAATATTTAATTCAGTTGTTTACAACATTCACGACAGTGCGTAACTACAGAATTGTGAGCTCATTCTAAATTCTTACTGGGTATGGGAACAACCAAATTTTAATGCATTTTTTTAGTAAGATGTTGTGGGTTTTTTTTAATCATGTGTATTCCATCATAAATAAGCTTTATTTATGATGCAGTGTTTGTTTTGAATCGGCTACTAAATAAGTGAACAGTAGGAAAAAAGACGTTCTGTATCTTTCTTCCTTGACGCACATATAGGCCAAGAAGACATCATTACCATTGTCAGGATGAATGTGAGGACCGTCTGTAATATCCATCATACCAAGATCGTTAGCAGAGGGATGTCCAGAGCTCCAGGAAATTGAGTTTGGGCAAAACTTAACTGATTTCTGGTCCAAAGACATTTTGGCCTCCTCCATCCCCCAAATTGAACCCCCTTGACTAACTTTGAGTTTTTGCAACCTCTTTTCTTAACAATTATTTATTGTTTAATGGCTCCCTTTCAAACCTATCAAAATAACATAAATGTTAAATAAATTATCGTTTTGGAAAAACCCAAAATCAAATTTTGGGTTTTTAAAGAAAAATACCATTAAATTGTTTTAAGAATGAATAATTTCGAAATGGCACAATTATCTGGTCAACCACTTTAGGAAATCCTGCTTATGATCCATCTTTCTCTTAGCGTTTGAAATACCCCTTTCTTGATAGAAGGTCTGCCTACGAGACTAATTCACAACAAGGGACCTAAACAAGAATCTGTTATTAAAGTTACAAAGGGGATGTGCGGATTCAATTGGAATATTAAATAGATTATTAAACATGGATCGCTATAAATTATAAGATGGATGGAAATTCCTTCTGTTTGACAACATTCATATTGTCCCAGGGGAAAAGAAAACAAGTCTCCTTATTACATATATAATAATATAATTATCCATATTTGACAAAAAATAGATACTAATTTTTTTTTTTTTTTTTTTTTTTTGATACCCACTGATTTAAATCTACATTGGTAAAACATTTTGATAAATTTAACAACTATTGATAACTCCTTTCAACAATATTGGAGTATTGCCTATGAACCCTGTATGTGCAATGTTGTTATAAAATCATTGCTGTTAAATATCAACTTTTTTGTTTTTATCACCCAAAAAAAGAAAAAGGTAACAAAGAATGATTTAAATAAAATGTACTCTCAAACTATTGAATCCAAAAAGAAAAAAACTTAGTCACGCTTTGGTCTCTCTAAGAATTTGGAGTCGACCTTGAGTATATAAGTAGAGCAGCTTACTATATGATATGTTGGTCAGAAGTAATTTCAACTGATTCTCTGAATATTCTGTATACTAATTACAATAGAACGAATATTGAGTGCGAAACTCAAAATATTACCATTGATCTGTACATTGTACGAGTAAAACTTAAAAGAAAAAAAAAATTTCTTCATTCCCTTTACTTAAAAGGTTTAACGCCTATCGAGATCATAAAAGCACGGCATTCTGGATATACTTAAATCAACGCAAGAACAAAATAATCCTCTTAACTTGAAAAATAGGAACTACTATCATATCATTTATTCTTCAAAAGGTCTATAATGTACATATATATATAAGTTTATAATGATATCATCCGTAATTGATTTTGATTTTTGCCTACTCAATCTTTTTTCCAAAAATAGAGGATGCCTTATTCCATATGTGTTGACTAAATCAACCAAAATACAAATGGAACAATGTTCTATTGCGGTAATTTAATATATATAAAAAAATTCAATTCATTGATAAATTTAAGATAGTATAAAAATTAAAATGGTATTATAATAACACAGCCTTTTTCCAGAAATTTTTTTAATATATTATTTACATGTATATTAGCTGAAATAAAAAGTTTGATTCAATCATTTAAAAAAAATATGTTAACTCAACACACTTGTCCCCATCTCTCGCAATCCCTCTGGTCCGTAAATTCACTTTCAGAAGTGATTAGAGTTACAATGAGACTATGTTCAAAAATAAAATTAAAAAATCAGATTTTTTCTCTCACATCCACTCTTACATGGCTGAATGTAATTAGTGTAATTAAATGGAATAAATACCTTGTTGAGGAGGGGCAGAAAGGACCGGATGGTTGTAGACCATTTACCGGATAAATACAATGGACATAGGCTCAAAAGTAGTAGATTTAAATTATATTCATATTTTTGACATGTATTTTATTTATATATTTTTTGCTTTTTTGGCGGGGGGGGGGATGATGCCCATATATGTTTGACTCTCTCCATGCACGACAACCCACTACGACAAGCTGTATGTACAAAAACTTCGTGACGATCTATCCGTTAGAAAATAATGACACATATTTTTTTTTTTTAAATACGTACATAAAATATGTTTCGTACAAGTTGAAAAATTACAAGGAATCACAGAATAATATGAAACATTTTCTAGAACTAATTCTGGCATAATTATATTCGTATAATTAATGTAATGATTGGAGGTCCATTGAATCGTAGATCCCTTAGTACTTTTATTTTTGACTTTTTGTGTATTAGTCTACACCCAAAAAATATCAAACTAGACCAGTACTAAACTTTTTGTAGTTACACAGGAAAAACATTTTTTTAATTTCCCAAAGCTGTTATCATGACGATTTTTTTTTTTTTTTTTTTTTTTTTTTTGCGTTTTTGCCTATGATCCTGCAAGACAAAGAATGGGAATCATGTGTGTATTTCTTTTGTCTCATAGTTGCTCGCATATAATCCAATCAAAGGTCATGACATCTAAGCTGCTCTCCTTCCAAACATTATTTAAATATTCAGAGTTACCATGTTAATTTTCTGTAGGGGATATTTTTCAGAACTATAGACATAGGCTTAGGAGAGGAGATTCTTTATTTTCGAGGCGCCACCAACAATTAAAGTATCTTAAATTCGATTTCAAAAAAAAAAAAGAAAATGATATTAATAGATTTGATTTTATATTTGTCAAATGACGTCACATATATTAAACAAATGTTTCAAACTATAACCCATATTCCCCAGTTACCTTAACTCATCTACAAAATGTATGGGGATACAAAATTGATAATTGACACTGAAAGGGGTTCATGAAAATTATATTTGACATTTGTAAATTGTCTTGATTTTCATGGACATGATTGTTTTTATGGGGTTTACCCCCTAGTTTACCGTCAACTAAAATATAATGCTTCTAAAATGTTCCTACATTCAGTCTAAACAGAGATATCGTCATCTTAATTCCTCCCGACCCAACTGTGTCTCACTTCCATATAAGTTTATTTTATTCATGCATAAAGCTTTATATTATAATTAATTATATTTTTAATTGACGGTATTATGATAGCTAACGCCAGTTTGAGTATTTATCCTATTGTAAATGTTGCTCATAAAATAGTCTTTTGTCTATTGTTGGAACTTGTAAAAAGAACCTAAATTGTACTCGACATATACTAACGACAAAAAAAAACTGGGTAGTCTATGTCCAAGGTAAATCCAGTTCATCACTAATCCACATGATGAACATAATTAACCACGAAAGGAAGAAGGACCAGTGGACCGTTGATACATATCTTCTATATATGTAAGTTAGGGTGAGTCCAATATATATATATATATTTTTAACTTTGACGGATAATTCTGACCCAATGAACAACATATCTCTGCAATTTCATTGAAAAATATATTGAGAATCACCAATAAATTTTGGAAAACGTGAGAAAAAATATAAAAATCTCATTTTGTAAGGTTTTAAATGTGTTTAGCATATTTTTTTTATGAATATATATTTTAGATTAAAACACAATGTTTATACAGTACTAATATAACTTTTTTGAAAAATGACTATATGTCACCGAAAAAACGGATGAGAGTTTCAAAAATTCTCGACGTGTATATACTTCATTGGCTCTGCACAATCTCTACATTATAAAGTGTTATTCATTTTTAGGGGTTTTAAATTTGAATGTAAAATAGAGTTATACTAAAAAAATATTAGACCCATACAAAACAGAAAAAAAATCATTTTTATGGTGTTTGTCAATTTTTGTATGTAGGGGATTATTCATATTGATCAGATGGAGTTACATCGATTAGACTTAAGTAATAATGAACACAAATTGACAAACAAAATTAAAGTTCACGTACATATTATATATCTAGTGATGTAAATCGTGTGACCTTTTTAACAGGCCACTTTTTTGGAATTGGTAATATAAATAATACATTTTCTTTTCCTCAGCTGTCATTTTTTTATTATTTAACACCTAAATAGTGAACTTCCTTTTCTATGACATAGTACTAACTATATTCAAACCCTGATTGAACATTTGTGTGCTCATAAAATACGAAGAGTATCCTTGAGGATTTGTTGAAGAGTTATAGTTGTAAGTCTTCTTGGACTCAGAGTAGAATTTAGGATCGACATTTGAGTAATGCTTGCCAGTATCCTTGTTTATTGCCTCCTTCCTTGTCACTGTTGCTTGTAACTGATATAATTAAACGTTATGAGAGCAAAGCTGCTCTCCTGCAAAATATTCTTCAAATATTTAGGGGTACCATCCTATTTTGCAGTTTCTTTTTCTTTTTTAACATAGCATAAATACACAGGATTTTCATTACTATATTAGAATCCTAAAACCTCAACAAATCTCCTTTCAAGACAAAGAGGTTGAATGATTTAAAATATGTCTTGTTTGGAAGTAAGAAAATCCCATGATGATTTAAATTTTGGTTGCACAAAAATTATTAACACATTTTAAATTAAATGACCTATTTATTTTGTGAGTGAGATTTGATAAAATAGGAAGGTTATAATATGGAATGTAAGTCTACCCCCCTTAAATTTTAAAAACTTTAGAACAACAATTGATTCTTCATTTAATGCATATTCAAAGTTTAATTTAATGAATAATTATATTTGGTATAAGAAAGAGGAATTCATTATTTTTAATGGATTTTTTTAAATTTGTATTTTTTTTCCACACATGTTTATCTTCTTGGCAATCAAAACACGTCTTACATGGGGATCGAACTTGACGACTTCCATTATTTTATCCACATTTTCAACAATTTACCTTGCATCTTTGACATGACAAATTGCAAGAAAGGAATCAAAAATACCAAAATTGCGAGTGATTGACTGCTACAGTATTAAAACAATAAACATTATTCACATTTTCAGCTGTATGGGCGTCCTTTTTCCCCTTTATGGAAGGAAAATTGTTATAGTATGGCTTAATGTTTCTTGAAGTGTGTATTTTTTTGATTGCGTGCTCAAAAAATCACAAAAGTAAATTGGTTTTTTTAGTACGAAATCTTATACTTCTAATGCCATCCATCACCCATCTACTTGATATAACACGAGATATACATTAATTAAGCCATTAAAAGGTTAAGCTTCTTTTGACAAAGTTGGACCATCAGGCTCACCCTAATTTAAGTATGTACCTATATTTTTCAAGAGGGACATACATAATCATAAATATAGTCACCACGATAACATCAGGATCATCAAAATACTCCCTCCTATTCACATAGGTACATTACAGCAATGAAGAAGCAAGCATCATTATTTAAAAAAAGATGAAAAAAAGAAGGAAAAGAAATTGAAAAATAAGGAATGGTGAGAATCAAATATCATCAGGAAATTTCACGATTTTTTAATCTAACTACGTACAAACGGTATGTTGTATTCTCTTAATAATGTAACAGCATGACGAAGCGAGTTTCCAATCCCCTGTTTTTGCACTTTGTTTATTGGGAGAAGATGGGAACACGGGTTACTTCACTAACATCGTATTTTCTTGTCAGCTATCGATGCTTCGGGGTCTTTCCTCTTATCAGTAGACTTGTAAAAATATGACCTTAGAGAAGCTCGATACATTTTGCTGTTGCAACCTAAACAGTGTTTTTATTTCTGTAGCAGTGAGGATTTGTTTGGAATTGATGAGAGAAAGTCCTTTATAGACTCGGAGTAGAATTGGCAGGGGCATTTTTTTTTATCACAAAATCCATAGCTAATCACCGGAAATAATTTTTTTTTTGGAAAAAAATTTGAAAAATCCATAGCTTTTCAAAACAAAATTTAATTTTTTGGATAAAAATTTGAAAATGAAATTTTTCTAATATAATTTTTTTTTTTGTAAAAAAAAATTTGAAAAATCCAGAGCTATTCTCATCAAATTTTATTTTTTGGAAAAAAATTTGAAAAATTCAAATTCAAACATTAAATTTTTTTTTTTAAAAGTTAAAAATTAATAGCTATTCACAAAAAATTGAATTTTTTAAAGAAGTTTTTGAACTATTATATGATTTTGAAAAAAAAAAAATCCTTAATTTTGACGTAAGCTACACGCTACAGCCCCTCCAGTCGAATCCCTGCGGACGCCTCCGATTGGGATCGAAAAAAGAGGCATTCTAGTTTATGTCCTTTATGGATAGAATCGAAGTGGGATTTGTGTTTATTTCGATCCTGTAATAGCTGCTTGCAGTAAATCTAATACAACGTCATGACAGCTGAAACAGAAACAGTCTTCAAAATGTCAGTACCATGTTTCGTTTCGGTTTCTCTTATTTTTAGTAGACTATTATATCCAACTAGTATCTTGACCTTACTCCGAGTCAATATAGTTTGTGTGCATATGTATGAATACAGGATAAAAATTGATTTTTGTGACCAAACCAGCGGGAATAACTTTGGGTGATAATTCCTTTTTTTTAGCTTGCAAATTTTTGTTGTTGTTGACCACCTGAATAGTATTTTTATTTTATTTTCTAAAGCTGTAATCATTATTCTTTCATTTATAAAGAGAGAACATCTAAGAATAAAGTATGTGTACTCGTAAATGACGGAGAGTAAGGCTAAGGATTTACACGAGAGTTACAATTGTGGTTCACTGTTGGACTCATAGTAAATGGACGCTTCAATTTTATTCCCGTTACGGAAAAAACGACACCATATTTCTTTTCTTTTTTCGACATTTAGAAACTTCATCAAGGAGCGATATAAACTTGATCAGCGGTTGAAAATTATCAAAATAACTGTTCAATGATGATGCTGATTTTCATTGCAAAATCATCTTTAGTGGCTTTGTTAATATACAAAATATGGGTTATGTGTCAGGCAGCAATCCAGAAGTGCTTCACGAAACATCATTGCATCCCGAAAAAATTAATGTGTGGTGTGAACTTTATTCTAAAGGGCCCATATTTTTTCGTTGATGATGATAATCGTCACGTTACTGTAAATAAAAATCGCTATTACAACATGATAACTGATTTTTTAGCCCCAATTGCAAGGTATGTACTTGGCAAACAAGTGGCTTCAACAAGAGGGGGCCACTTATCAAACAACGAACGTTACAATCGATTTATTGCAAAGCCAATTGTGTGAGCGAGTTATTTCGAGAAATGGACCAGTTGATTGGCTGCCTCGATCGTGCAGTTTTTTAGATTATTTTCTTTGGGGTCACATGAAGTCATTGGTCTACACCAATAAGCTGGCGACATTGGAAGAGCTGAGAGAAAATATCGAACGCTAAATTGCTGCAATGTTGGTCAATTTATTAAAAAAAGTAGTGTAAAATTGGATTCAGCGATTGGACTTCTGTGAACGTGCTCGTGGGGGGCATACTAGCGAAATTGATTTTCATACATAATTGTATATGTTTATAATTTGTACTGAAAAAATAAATTTGGCAAAATCTTTAAACGTTTGTTTTTATTTTTAAAAAGAGTTGAAGCGTTCTTAATGAAAACCCTTTATAATTGAAGATCGACAATGGAGTAACTTCGGCCTATATGTCCTTGCTATATATATAAAGAAAACTTTGTAGAGTATTTTCTATACCTACTCACAACTTTCGATAGGTAGACATTTCCAAAATTTAAAAATAATAATTTTCGAGCCCCTCTACTATGTAATCACTTCCAAATATTATACATTAAAATTGACCTTTTTTATAGGTAGATAAATATATGTAGAGTATAGTAATGGGTTTTAATTTTTATGAGGAGAGGGGGAAGATAACCAATTTAAATTAATCAATGTGGTCCACAAAAAAATTATAATTACTATTATTTTGAGTTTGAAAAAAAGTTGAATAGAATTATAGGGAAATCGTGTGGTGTAAAATTTATCCGTTTATTTATTATTCAAGAAAATACATTAAATGACTTAAGAATTATGTACATATTCACATTAGACGTTCCCATTTTTCGTTTTCATAAAGTTTGAGGCCTCTCAGGCTATTTTTGCCCATATACAGCTTCCAGCCGTTATTTAACAAATAACTTTGTAGTACATTGTATGTTTTTTTGGCCGTTGGCCAGAAGTGTTTGGTGTCAGTTTAAAAAAATGGCATTGATCAAAGAATTATCTACTCAACAATCGTGGAAAAGTTTGTTTAACATGGAGAGTTCCTATGTTTGGAGAGTTAGGAAGGAACTAAAAGAACTTGGAGGTGATTATGAATCAACAGCAAAACATAATAATCACAGGATGAGGTCAGACTACCAGAGGGTTCAGGATCTCATCGCAAATTTGCAAAAGAAAAAGTTGATGAGGAGCCATCCAAATCGATGAGGGTAATTCCCAGGGATCTCAAATGTTCTGAAATGCTGAAGAGGAAGGGTGTGGTAGATGATTGTCTGGCTAATTAGCTAACTATCCACTCTAGTAGTAGAGGGGGGATGTTTGTAAAGAAAAAACTAATTATAGCGATTAGAAAAGGAAAAACAGTCGATTCGTATACTTTTTCTTCTTTTTGTTCATTATTTAAAAAGTCGTGGGTTTTAACTTCTCCCTTTGAAAGAAGAATTCTCACCAATCTTTGGTGTAATTAGATTTAAGAATACATAATTAAATATATATTAAAGACGCAGAGTAACACTGATGATTTCTTGGAGAGTTAAAAGTGTAAGCCCTTGATGGAGTGGAATTGAGGATCGACATCGGAGTAGTTCCTGACTATGTCCTTGCAAGATATGGAGTAGTATACGTGTTTATATCCTTCATTCCACAGTTGCTAATTTAATGAAACGTCATGACAGCTAAGCTGCTGTACTCCGAAACATTCTTCAAATTGTCAAGGTTACCGAGTTCCTTTTTGGTTTCTTTTTATTTTACATATCGTGGGATAGTATTATTTTCACACATTCTTTCTCTTTCTATCCCAAAATTGGAGTCAACGACAGTTGAAAGTTAAAATTCAATTATCGCAACCTTTAATTACTAACTTTGCGAAGGGAAGAATATGTTATTGCCATTGGTTTTATGAGGAGATGGAGCTCGACTTTTTCGAGATATTCGGACAATTGGCACTTTGGAGGATCATCAAAGTAGGTGGAAGGTCTCATTATGAGGAGAAGATTATGAGTTCCATTCTTATGAGGAAGGGAAAAGAGGGCCTCGGAGGCGATCCATAAATTGAGGAACGAGGCGGGAGGCCCTCATACGACCTCTCCGCCCTCAGCATCAGTCCATGGATCGACTACTAGTTCCTCTCGTCTTACTCGTTGCTTCATTCAGTAAAGTGATTTATTTATTATTAAAAGGTTTCGATAATTGGATTTTCATTTTCAGCTGTCGCTGTCCCCCATTTTGAGATAGAAAGAGAAAGAATGACGGTCTGACAAACTTATACAGTGTACCCCAAACTAATGACTAGGGGGGAAAAGACGAAGAGTTGAACTTGGAGTAGAAATGAGGATAGACATCGTAGTCATTCCCGCCTATATTCTTGCTAGAGATAGAAAGGGATTTCTTCTTATTTCCTTCCTCTTTTAGTCGATCTAATGAAACGTCATGACAGCTAAGCAGCTCTCTTCCCTATCCGAAAATGCTTACGATTGACAAGCCTAATGATGATATACAAAAAATTCCACTTGCATTCCTGGGAGGTGTTCTTCACAAGTCACAGCTGCGCTAAGATGAAAAAAGAAGAAAAGAAAGAAGAAGTAAAGCCCCTATTCATCCCTTTATTTATTTTATTTTATTTTTCCATTGTTTTGATAGATGGCGTAATAAGGGGTTGTTAACACTTTGTTTGTTGTGTGTTTGAATTACTCAATATCACGTTCATGATGAATAGAGTTTTTAATGTGGATGGGAGGGAAGGGTTGATGTGATCTAATGCTGGAAAATATAAACGAATAAAACCTCTCCTAAAAGCAGTTAGACATATAAATACAGGGTATACCAAGTTTAGACCTCAATATCTTGGGAACCCAGAGATCTATGTTTAGATTGAAAATGTGCTCATCAGATTCAACCCACAAAATATAAAAATCATGTATATATCCTCCGAATAAGAACGCCGTACGCCCACTATTATGTGCCTCAATTCCAGGCACATCCCCAAGGACGTAGGTATGTTTTAAGTAAATAAAAGGTGGCCTCCTGGCTACCCGGATCTATGTGTGGGAGTAGAGAGTCCAATAAACGTCAATATCACGAAGTGGGTGGTTTGAGTGATGGACTTCACTCTGGACCCTGTCATGTAAGAGCAAAGGATTTGTGAATTGCTGAATTCATTGTGATATACATTATCCTTAAATTAAGGTGGATTTAAAATATCACCTTAAATTATATAATAAAACGATAATCAAGAAAAATGGATAGTATCACTGCTGATAATTTTATGGGGAGCTATCATTTACATGATAAAAAGCAATTATACAATTTGTCACATGCAACTAGATCCAGATCTATTGATGCTACTTTGCTTTGTCTATATAATAATCATTAATTAATATAATTAATAGAAAAATAATATTATGCAAAAGAACTCTTTTTAATTTACTTATATAACACTCTAACAATACCTTTTGATCATAATATCCTTTTAAATTGAATTAAAATATACAATACTATTTAACAATATGTATATTTAATATAATTTTCCGACAAACGCCCGTTAATTACCATTCGGTGAACTCAATTGTTATTGCGGAAAATAGTTCAGCAGCGAAAAGAAACTTCTAATATTTTGAATTAAACATGATTAAAACCATACACCCAGCAGCTGTTTTTATTATATACTTGCAACAAAGGATCCCTCAATCAGTCTAATTAGAGGTCTTCTATGCGTCATACTTAGTGTTGGATCAGTTGTAAGACTGATTTCCTAATCATTCCTCATTTCAGTCTATTTTAATCGATCAGAACTTTTTTACTATTCAACGGTCCTAAGGATTGATTAGTGGGTCTTGCAGTCCCACAGTCCAAGCTATCTTTTGATATTCTTCCCTCCTAGCTAGAATTGAGCAATATAAAAACGAAGAAAATAATAATTGATAGCTAGAACGTATAATAATAAGTTCTAGCCACGCACATTCTTTTTCAAACTTCATGGAAGATAAAACTTCAACTATTGTAATGATTTAGTTAGTAACTAGGTCATTTACGCTGTTGTAACTACCATAAAATACCAACAAGGGCCTGTCTTAGGACTGGTAAATTTTATTAGAACTGGACTTACAGGAATAAAGTATGTTGAGCTTCTTAAGACCCATACAATACTAATCAAACTACGTAGTCAAAACCAAGGAAATCCATGGCAAAGTAAGACTTTATTTCATCACCAAACGATGTGACAATTCCCCCCACTAAAAACTTGAAAAGCATAAAATGAGTATTCTTCAGTATAAAAATTTGAGATGTTCCTGATTTCCTACCTATAAAAAATTGTGAGGAATGAAGTAACGTGTAATTTATATAAATGTGGATATTTGTGACAGGTCATTTGAAAAGACTTGGTAAACGCCATATTTACAATAAGAGAAAATAAAATAAAACCCATTCAAAAACAAATAATATTATATGTATATAACGTAAATTTTATGAAGATCTACTTTGACTATTTTAACCATTGGTACCTACTTGTAATGTGGGTACTTATTTACCCACAAAAAAACCACTTTTTTGTAAAGAAAATTTATTATGAACAGCATCATGAGGACCATTAACCCCTTGTGAACTCTCTGCTCCATCTCTGATCATAATATAAGTATTCAAGATATTGTATCAAATAGTTAAATACGTTAGGGAGGTTTTTTTGTCAACTTTTTTTTTTTTTTGAATTTCGATTAGGACTTGTGTGGAAAGGTTATCAATTGGTAAGAAAAATGCTTATGCAAAATTTAATGTGGAAACAATGTCATCTTTATGTCGCACATTTGGGTGAAAGTTTGAAAAAAACGAGAAAAAATCTTTATTTAATAAAACCACCTGGTTTCATAAACAAAATATTTGCTACCCAAAATCATCTTATGGAGGAAAAAGAAAAACATTTTGAGCATACATATATGTTTTTGATCTTTCCTTTCCAAAAAGGTAATAAAAAAAAGATTGGGAATATAGAGACTGTTTGAAATACAAGACTAGTCAGTACAATCAAAAAACCTGATAAGATCTCAAATTTTAAACACTAAGAGGAAGTCAAATTTAAAATTTGCTTGTAGCTTGGATTTTTCATATTTTATAATGTTTTCTGTCATAACAATTGTGTAAAATCCAATTTAGTCTTGCTATGATAACTAGGTCCGTGGATCTGCTGACAAGTCGTGCCGGATGTTAAACCATTTAGCGTTTTCAATAACGACATAAATTGCATTCTTGGGCACTTATAGTTGATATCTATACTATATAAAATGACAAATTCCCAATCAATCTTGATAAAATTCATCAAATGTTTTTAAAAATAAAAAATTGAGCAACTCTGCATTGGATGACTGATTGATGCCAATGATAAACACTGATATTTATATTAAATCAATGTAATATAAACTTAATATCTCTATACAATGACTAAATTTGTATAATTTTTATTTTGTATCGATTAGGGGAGGCTAAAAATAGTCTAATTAAAGAAAAATATGTTATTCTATCCATTTTAATAGATCATTTTTATCTACAATATAAAAATAAGAATGTATAACTATGTAATAACATATTTTGAATGCATTTTAGCATCAGATCTATAATAAAACTAGGCAATTAAAGGATACATTTTGATAGACCCATTCGTCCCATTTTGATATCCAATAGTTCACAATTTCTTTAATATTAATATTGATATAAAACTTGGTTCTTTAGTCCCATCAACAATGATGACGTCACATGAAAACTCTCTATACGGGGATTGTGAATTTTTTTGATAAAAAGTTATTCTCTTTACCTACTCCTTTGAGTGACTTTAGGATATGCTTTATTAATATCTTTTACAGATTAGAAGAACATCTACCAAAAAGAGTTTATAAATGAAATAATGAAACCTACCTTTATTAATACTTATTGACTAAATAGGTATTGTCTTTTAAAAGATGACATAAAAATTTACATAGATTATTTTCCTACCAATTGACAACTTCTAAAACTACAGAGCTGTAATCGAAATTTGAAAAAAGTTGAGAAACAAACCGACCTAAGGTATACCATATATACATATAAACAAGACCCTAATGAGTTTTTAAAGATTCCACTTCATACATAATATGTTGGACTAATCCATTTCTTTAATTAAAAGAGAATCAAGAAGTGAGTCTCTTGACTTACTCAGTGTGATGATGAGCTACATTCTACCACACAAAATATAGTGGAGGGGGGAAGAAGTAGTTTAATTAAATAAATTACCCATTTATATCTACTTCTTGGGTAATATAGGTATGGATAGATATATTCTCACGAGGAAATACTCATGGATATATGATTATTAGTTCCCTCTATGAGGCCTCATTTTTTGATCATGTCTACATACTTACATATTATATGAATGTATGCAAGAGAACCTTCTGATGTATCGATGGAGTCCTTATATTTACAATATATGCAGAAGGGGGGTCTGAAAAATGTAATCATCATAAATTTCGGCCCTTATATTAGTGCTGGATCCATCACCATGGTATCCTCAAAACATCAACAAATCATACACAAGATGTAACGGTCACAAAATTTGTCTTAAGGACGTGTTCAAATCGGACGGTAAAGTCCTCTCATAGAACAATCTTTGAATTTTAATTAATGTTTATTTTTTCATTACTATGAAAAGGTTTAGCAATTATTATTTTTTGATATTCTGTTTCCTCCGTCCTTTTTACATAAACAACTATACTAATCATTTAGTCATTTCATCATTATGAGAGGATTACGGATATTGTTAAGTGTTCTATGTGCCTGGTTTTTAGGTTAGAAAAGATGAAAAAATGGAGAATACCTTTCCAGGATGTATGGAAGTGGAGGACATAATCTAAAGAGGGATACGATGTTCTTGTTAAAGTTTGGAGAAGAATATAAAGGAGGATCCTACTCAGTCGATGAATTGCCTCGCCAACAACTTCTCTGTGGTCATCTAGGACCATTAGGAGCTCTATAAAGAACAACTAGGGATTAGTTTCTGTCACAAGAGCCCCACGCTACCTTCTGACAGAGGGCATGAAAGACAGGAAGCTCGAGAGGTGCAAGAAAATCCTCACATGGAAATGGGACAATTGGGGAAATTTTCTCGCACAAGAAGATTTTCACAGTTGATCAATTCCACAAACGCCGGAACGACTGTTGGCTTGCGTAAACAAAAGAAGAGGTCCAAGGGGTACCACACCAAATATATAGCCCAAACAATGGTCCTCGGTGTTGGGGCCTCTGATGGAAAGAAGATGCCTCCGTTCTTTTTCAAGGCTGGGCAGAAAATCGGCCAGGAGGCCTACTATAAGGTTCTTAGGTACACAATCTACCCATGGCTGAAAAACCAAATACCCGGAGGTTAACTACGTGTGGACTCAGGACGGCACCCCATTTCAAACGTCTGCCAAGTGCCAAAAGTTATGCACAGAAAATATAGTTCGATTCTGGTCCACACCAGATTTGAACCTACTGATATATGGGACACCTTGGAGAGGGAAACGAACAGAACCTCATACCCAAATATGGACTCACGGAAGTCCTCCTGCATGGTCTTCAGGCGACGTGTAAAGGCCGTGATTGATAATGAAGGGGGCCATATTGAGTGAAAAAGTTTTGCAAAAACCTGTTCTATATGTTTTGGTAAGATTATTCTTTTGCTG
Source organism: Lepeophtheirus salmonis (assembly GCF_016086655.4). NCBI lineage: Eukaryota > Metazoa > Arthropoda > Copepoda > Siphonostomatoida > Caligidae > Lepeophtheirus > Lepeophtheirus salmonis. The sequence continues at coordinate 1,474,228 of NC_052140.2, forward strand.
CCCAGCCCAGTATAATGTATTATGAATGCTATCAGAAGTGGCTTTATCCATTCTTGATACAATGTCTGACGTTCCTAAGAACCTATCAAAAAGGATGCAAATCGGAAGTGGTATAAAGGAAAGTCGCAGTAGCTACTCACTTGAGCTCCGAGCATTTGCTTTGGCATTGTTGTTCTACTCGACAAAAGCATTTAGTTATGTAAGAAAGATCTTTGACTTATGCCTACCTAGTCTCAGAACCATTCGAATGTGGATCGTGATCCGGGTTTTACTCAATCTTCCTTTGATATTCTTAAATCAAAGGCCAATAAAGCTCTCGAATCTAAAGAAGAAATTTTCGTCAATTTAACACTAGACTAAATGTCAGTTTTCAAAAAAAATTCAATGGAATTTCGAAACAGATTCTTTTTAAGAATCAATTATTCAAAGATCCTAAATATCATGTGTATATTATACATATCACTATCATCACTTGTTATGGTTCTCATAACTTGGCTAGTTATCCATTGGAAGTATGAATTCACAATCCTAGATAAACAACTTTGAGAATTCGAGTCCTTTGAGTAACTACGTATTACTTTCTGTTTCGTTCTCTTTGGGCAAGAAAGAAGGTTTATGAAGAGACGAAGATCATCCTTCTATTGTAATTTCAGATTCCTCCAACTTTACTCAGCTTGACAGTTTTCCTCACACTCTCCAACGACTCGACCTTTGACTACCTGCCCGAATCCTCTAAGTGGTTTGTCGCTCCCCAGCCAACCACCTCTTCTTCTGACAAATCGCTGCTCTTGCTTAGTTTTTTTGCAAATACTTGTCCGTCAATCCAAGAGTCTTGTCCAATATGAATAGTCCATCATGTCTAATGATATTGTAATTAATAACTGAGAATTAAGTGATTAGCACTCCTTCCATTGGAACCACTGTCGTGTTTGTTTATTTTTCTTTTCTCTTATTAAATATTGTATTGGTGATAGATATTACATCAGTTTAAAAGAACCTTGCCATTTTCCCAATTTAGTCACTTTTCCTTTTTTTTTATCCTGCCATTTTTTCCGTTCAATTTTTTCCTTGAACTTTTGTCTGTTCCCATTTTTTCCTAAAATCAATGAAACGTCATAAGCATTATTCTTTCTCTCTCCTCCAAAAAATTCTTCAAATTGTCAGGGTTACCATCTTGATTTTCGGTTTCTTTATCTGTAAGATACCCATTCTACACTGGATTTTCATAATTGTACATTAAACATAAAATAACGTAATATGAATTGTATGGAAGAATTGCTTTACGTTAACATGAATAAGCATTTTAGCTTAAAATTAGACCTCATAGCCAAGACAGTTTATATTTGACAATGTCAATAGAATGATTCCAAGAATCGCGACCTATTCTTGGTATTATTAAAGAAAAAGCAGCTTATATGGCTACTGAGGATAACACTATTGCTCTCATGTTTTCTCTATAAATTGGCTATGCATACTCCAATTTATTGGCGCTCAAAAGAGCGAAATGAATTGCCCGATTTTCCCCTCTCCATTCAAAGAAACAAATTCAAGTAAAAAGAAAACGTAAGGCCACTTTTTGGGTTCATTAGGAGTAAGAAGATGCGTTGATTTTGTATTTTGCAGAGTGATTTATAGACGTTTGTATGTATAATACAATATCATTTGAGGATCAAAGAGAAACGCTTACATATCTTTGTCACAATCTCATTAGTAGTAGTAGTAGTAGAGAGTCGACTCGTGTCGTCTTTCTTTTGGATTAGGAAGAGAAATTATGATTATGCTCATCCACTTTGCAACATGAATCGAAGAAGCCGCCGTTCTCTCATCATCGTCAACTCTTTTCTTTTTCTGTTCTTCTTCTTTTTGTGTTGAATAAAACCTCATTAAAAAGAGGTGAAGACAAGTCCAGGCAGCTTTGCTCTGATCGTGGTACATTAATACCTACAATGAATCCATAATAAAAATGAATTAACGCCCTTTTTCACATTAGCTATGCTCATAATTTAGATCCTTTACTCCATTTCATCTTACAACATCTTTTTACATGGCAATGTACACTAGTGTTGGATTAGAGTAATAAATATCGAGTTCGAGTAAATGAAACTTGCGTCGAGTCAAGATCGAGTTTCTGAGCATTGAGTCTAATCAAGTTGGGTTGTAGTAACGGCATGATCAGTCAAAGATCAATAATTTTTCATTGAATTGATAAAATCCAAGATAAATAAATAACCCATTCACGGCGAGCAATGGTATGTTTGAACGAAACTTTTTAATTTAGCTAATTTGGATGTAAAAGAGAGGAATAAATATTTATTTCCCCGAAAATAAACGTTCTTTTCTTCATAAGATAGGCAGATCTGACTACACTTTAAACGTATTTTGTACGAGCAATAGTACCCGTTATTGCCCAAAGTTATTGAGCGTCAACGAAAATACAAATTTTGCTTGAATGCTATACAAGATAAGTCCCCAACAAATCCTAGGTGTTACTCTCCGTTTTTCATGTGCACGTATGTACAGGTATCTACTTACTCAATAATTATTAGACGCTCAGGTATCAAACTACTGATAAAAACAGCTTGAGAAAAAAAAAATATGATTTGATGAGCCATTGAGTACTTTAGCTTGTTGCTAAACCTCATCTAAAACAAGATTCATAGAAATACAAGATTAATCATTAACACTTTTCCGTCTGATGTTTAACTTTCACCACGCTTTTTAATAGTGACGTCATAGAGTATAACTTTTACAAAGAGTATACTTATTTCCCTTCCTTGGCCACTACTGTTAGAGTACGGCTGTGATAGTCTATGACGTTTAAATCTGTCTGTCTTGCCTAGCAGGTGGTACGGTACATCAAATTGAAAATTCTAGCAAGCCTGATTAAACGATGGTCTAACCTTGTATTTCTAATAACCTTGATCTAAAGTAACTGTGATATATATAAAGTACTTCTTTTTTTTCTTTTTTTATATGAGTTGAACAGAACGCCTGAGAGATTTCATTCATTTTATATGGGTGTGATACACATTTTTCTTTATACTGTAATGGTATATACTATACATCAGGGAGCACTATATGCAGTCCACCCTAAATAAAAATAAGATTGAAAATTGTTTTTTTATAAAACTGAACGTCCTCTAGGCCCTCAATAATCCACTCCAAATAAATATCCGGGCGGACGCCCCTGCAAGTGCAGGTGAATTTACATTAACAACAATATTGGTGCCTAAACCAGTACAGAAATGTTGGTACCGTGATTACACCTTATTAAATATGATCACAATAACTAATGCCGTTATTAGGATTTTCCAATGGGGGAGCGAGAAGTATTGGAGAAGGTTTTGACATTTTTGAAAGATTTTGAAACTTACTGTAGATATACATCAAAGACACTTTACTGATGCAATATTTATTCTAGCTTTAGTTATTGAAAAAATATCCCCTAAAATACTGCTTATATGAAATAAAAAAGTTATTAATTATAGATTGCTCGCAGTCAGTACAGTGCCTCTTAAAAAAACGGAAAATATACATCCCCACAATATTAATCATTTCTTAAAAACCCTCAGACCTACGAGGCCAATTTTTACTTCATTTAAAAGAACTTAAATATATCTTTCAAACTAAGCCCATTAGTTGGTATCAGACTTCTGGCTGGTCCTTGAGACTTTGTTTTAAACATATTAGGGTAAAAGTACTTTTTAGATCCTAGTGGGGTCAAATCTAAGAGGCCAAGAATTATGCAATTAGTAGTATTACGCAGCTTTCCTTCTCGAATTAGTTACAGCTGTATAGATCCTAGTCACAGCATGCAATTGAATTTTGAGTCCATTAATGATAAAAAATCCACTTCATCCTGGTCCCAAGAGTCAACCAGAAGTCTAATCATAACAAATATGGCATCATTAGAAAATATATTTAAGATCTATTAAATAATAAAGTGTGAATTGGCCTCATAGGAACTGGAACCAGAATGGGTTTGCAAGAGGGGGGGGGGGCAAATTATATAATGTTGACGTCATCAGATGTGTCTAAAGGGCTGTTGTGACAAGGATATTTCTTTGGAGGAGGGGGTGTTTGGCTTTTTTTTATTACTATTTTGATAGAATCTTTTTGTTTGTTTTGATAAATGTCAAATTTGACAAATAGTTTTTACCAAATAACAAAAGTATTCACCAAATTCTGACGTCCAAAATTTTTTACCCAAGTTTATTTTTTTACGATAACTATAAAAACTCCTCAAAAGTGGAGGAACTGAAACCGGAATGGTTCTGGGTCCACTGTTTTTTATAGAAATAGCCACTTTTCGTGGGTGGGTATGAAAAATTTTCTGCGTTTTTTTAAAACGCATTATAGTAAACTCGAGTTATTTTTTGGATTCGAATCCAAAACTAATCCCTACATAAGAAATAATGTATGTATGTATGTAATATTATATAAATGTCATCATAAAAATATTATTATTATTATTTTTACTTTATCTCTCTTTCTTTCTCTTTTATTCAAAGATCCCGCCGCCGAAGAAATGTCTATAAATTTCATGTTGAGCGTCTCTGTTTCTTCTTCTTCTTGCTATTATTACCCATTTCATTACATTTGTATCAAAGTACATATGTAATGTACCTATTATACATTTACTGAATACTCATTACATGTCGTTCTGATGTTTTTATTGTTCTTTTGATCAGTTTTGGCTCTAAAAGGGAGTTAGTATCAGAGATAGTGTTGAATCGGTCATAGGACTGATTTCCTCATCAGCCTTTCAGTATTTTTGTATCGGTCCCATCTTTTTTACCATTCAAGGGTTCTAAGGATACATATACTAGTCGGTCTACGGTCCTAGCTTTTCGTTTTGTTTTTTGCTTCACTCCTAAGTACTAACTAGGCACGTTGTTACTTTTATCATATCACGCAATTTTTGACTCTTGTTCTCTCATTAAATTTTTTTAGCAGAGCGATAATTTTTCCTAGTCTAAGACAATTGAATCGATGTAGTTCAATGTACAGAGCGCTTAGGACAAATTTTTATCTTTAACTCAATGTGCGTAGGTTCCCGCCCGGTCATTCCTAGAGGTGGAAACATTCTTTATGTATATGGATTTCACACAAGATTCCTAGGTAAGATGGAGTAAAAAGAATAATTATGAAATACTATGACGTATCATGCGAGGCGAGGGAATCCACAGCCGACAGCAAGGGTATTTTTGAGTTAGGCAGGTAATGCCATGTAGGATTGATGGATATCCCGACTAGCTTTTTTATACAATCTCAACACGACTGTTAGAAAGGATTGGAAAAAAATTGAGCAAATATATATGTAGTATCTTGCCTTCTGTATTTTCCTTCATACCAACTGTTAATTATTATTTAGAGAAATGCTTTTAATAATTAATTTATACAAATATTATCAAAATAAGCGACAGCATAAAAAGAAACACAAAATTAAATTATCAACAAAGACCCTTGATTGATAGAAATTAATATACACGTCAAAATCTTATTTAATACAATTTTTAAGTACGCTGCTTTAAATCATACAAGAATCAACCTATTAAAATTAATTAAACCAACTAATAGGGAAAAAAACGAGCCGTGTATAAAAACGAAGAAAATAAAACCATTAAGGATATCTACACCCTACATACCTCCTACTTTAAACTTAAGGTATTTTGTCTCTTTGAAAGAAGTTATGATAAAACATCAAGAAGACCTGAAACAACGTAGTTACTAACTACGTCGTTTCAGCTGTTGTAGTTAACGTAAAAGACCAATAAGGACCTGTCCCAGGACTGAAAAACTCACTTAGCACTACAGTTATTTTGTTTTTTTATTACCGATCCAACATTACCAGAGGGTAATAGTTAGGGTTGTAAATCTTAAGCATTTTGAGCGATCGACTTATTTCAAGTTGTCAGCTGGAAGAGTGTTTTATATTTTCTAAGGCAGTGGGCATTATGTTTTTATTCTTGAGGAGAAAAGATCTCAAAGTATAAAGTGCATGTGGTCATTAACGACGGTGAGAAACGCTGAGGATATGTTGTTGAAGTTATAGGTAGGACTCAGAGAAGAATTGAGAATCGTCATCCGAGTAAATCCTCCTCATCAAACTTTTTGAGTAATTGCTTCTCCTTACAAGTTAACTCTCCTTCTGAGATCATATTTAATGTATGTATTGTAAGCGTTCTGTGTTACGGAAGGTCCTGTTAGTACCCAGTGACAAAAAAAAATATTGAATTTTTAAAGAAAAGTAATAAAAAGTTATGCTAAATATTTTGTCAAAAATGTCAAATTAAAAAGCATTTACTGTCATGTCATATCTCATGAAAAAAAACAGTTACCTAATTTAAAAAAAATTATTAGTCAGAGAGAACATTTTTATAGAGTATTTCATTTTTTTATATCATTATTATTATTACAAAATTGATAACTGAGAGTTAGGTAATGTTAAACCGACTGTATGGAAAGAGGCGAAGCGACAATGATACATATCAATGGAGAAAACACTTTTTACCTTAAATTATGATAGGTTTAATATAAATTTTTACTGTGCTATCTATGATCATTCATATTGTTTAGGGTCATTGTTAGGGATCAGATTTTTGGTAGAGAAAAGTTACAATTTGAATCTTTTTGTAACTCTTCAAAAGTCATTGTTATTTTATTTTTTCATAGAAGTTGCGTGAATGGGCGAACATACTTGAGGTACTTGATTTTTTGTTTCATTAGACCCCTGATTCCCAACAGTTTCATAGCCTTGAAACTCCACTCCGTATTTTTTATCTAATTTTGGAAGACATTTCTTGATAAAGTTTGATAAACTCCCAGAGCCTTTAGACGATGCACTCCGGAGCCCTGCTTAAGAAACATTGCATTAGTGTATCTTGAGATCCTACGACACGCCCTCCTTTCCTCACTAACAAAACCCAGACTGTATTTCACTGTCACCTGTCGATTTTTACTGCTTCTTTTCCATAGTATATTATTAGTGCTCTATGCGTGGATTGGTCGAATGAGAATTTCCTCTTATTAAACTGTGCAACATTCCCAGCAATTATTAAATAATAATTTGTAAACTACCATTTGATTTTGGGACATTTGTCTGTTTCTTTTTAGAGAAGAGGTTGTGAGAGACTTATCCTTATAACGACGTGCTGAATAAGACAATTATTCAATATACTAATACATTCACAGGGTTTTGATTTCTTAGTTGTCACAAAACCTCTAACCATATCGTATCGAGAGATATATCAAACATACCAATTTAATCTACATTTAAATTTTTCTTCATAGTGTTTAGTCCTAATATATGTTCAGTACTCACACATCTACGATTACATACATACATTCCAAGAGGTGTGAGAGATCTAAGAAAAAAAATGTAGTGCCCAAGGCAAAATCTGTTTGCGCTTTATAAAACAAACCTATTGCATACATACTTTAGTAGGCGTGAGCTAATAAGGTTATTTAATCTTATTATACTTGATAGGTAGGGTTGTAAATCGTAAGCATTTTCATTTGTAAAAAAAGAAATTGAAAATGAATATGGTAACCCCCCCGACAATTTGAAGAATGTCAGAAAAGTTAGCAGCCTAGCTGCCATGACGTTTCATTAGATCAGCTACAACCAGCCTTTAGAAGAAGGAAATATACAAAAATCCCACGCCTTATATATCAAGGACATCTGCAAGAACTAATCAATTTTCTATCTTCAATTCTACTCTAAGTCCAACAAGGACTTGCAATTATAATAAATCATCAGGTTTTCTCATCGTCATGCAATAGCCCACACAGTCGTGGTTATAATTTATAAAAAAATGGTATCTCCTCAAGATACCATGAATTATGTAACTACTGATGAAAATTGTGTGTATAATGGGCATGTTAGAAAAAAAAACCCGAAAATTAACATGGTAACCTTGAGAATTTGAAGACTGATTTTAAGAATTTAAGCTACAATCAACTGTCACAAGAGAGGAAGGAAAAAAGAATATAAAAAGGACATTGGCAAGAATATCTCCGATGTCAATCCCCAATTCTACTATGAGTCCAACAAGGACTTTCAATTATAACCCCGCAACAAATCCTAGGAGTTACTCTACGTCTTTTATGAGTACACACAAATGTTCAATTAGGTTTTGAAAATAATTGAATCTATTGAGTTCACTACTCAGGAATGGACTGACAACTGCTAGGGAAAAGACAATTCATTCTTCAGATTATCAATTCCACAAAAAACGAGCTAGCTACAAAATTAACACGCTTTACATCACTAATTATAACAGCTTTAGAAAATAAAAGACACTCTTCAGGTTACCAACAACAATAACAAAACTCATACACTAAAAAATGCTTATGATTTATAACACTACCGATGCTCGTTGCTGCAGACAGAAGATTTTAATCTACTACAGCCTTACTATGCGGAACTGACAATCGAAATCCTTTTGTCGTCTCCATATATTTATTTTTCTACATATGTTCCGACCATTGTATTTGGCCTTTACTCCCCCTCTAGTCTGACATGTAGTTACCTCACTATCACAAAATGATAGAGTGTATTTGGTTCTCAGATGTGACTTCTTCTTTTCCTCTAATCAGTGTTCTGAGTGTTGATTGGTTAAATTAGAATTAACTCTTGTTAAGCTGTGAATTGAACCCTTCTCAATAATTCCATAGTTGGGAAGAATTGGACAACTACCAATTGATTTTGAACCTTTTTCTGTTTCTTTTTGTGTGAAAGCTTGCATGATACAATACAAATAACGAAGTGTTGACCATTGACACCTCTACATAGAACAGTGATTTCCAAGGTGGGGGTCGCGAGAGACAACGGAGGGGTCGCAAGATGATTTCCAAAACAGAAGAATAATTTCAATTTACATTAATTTTTTTCAAGCTCTTACATAAGCGTTCCGCTATTTTTTTTATTTTTTTTTCAACATTATTTATTTGGTTTATATACTATATATAACATACATATATAATAAACCGGAGCAATTACGTAAAAAGTACATAAATAAACATTATAGTTTATACTTAATGTTCCGGTGTAGAATTTCAACTGATATTCTAAAATCAATCTTTAAAAAAACAAACATTGTGAGAGATACATAGAGGGCTGAAGCTGCCAAGATGATACCTCTCAACTCATCCTCCCGAATAGGATGATAGTTAGTTAGTCGGCTGGCGGTGAGGGTTTTACAATTAAGAATTGCAAAGTAAAGAGCCCTTGTTACCTCAGAAGTCCTCAGAGTACCTCTTCTTTGAAATTCCAAAAAGAACAAGACCTTCAACATATTTTTCTTCTTGATTCGGACCAGCCCTTTTAGATTTATGGATACAAAATATTGTAGGATATAGATGGCAGGGCAGTCCACAAACGCATGAAGTGTGTTATTATATAGTTTTCCACAGTCCTTGCATGGCCTAGTATATTTAATACAATCTGTGGAGATTTGTAACTACGCGGTAAACTTTTTTGTATCATTTATTCCCCTCAGAGAAGACACTATTTTTCTTTTCCAACCCATGAGGAGGCCAAACGCTTACTAAGCAGCTCCCAAAGCCCACTTGCAACTGCATCAAAATTTATGGGGACCACGGGCATGGCATTGAATAATATTTTGAAGAATTAACAAGTGGATATCTTATTCTACCATCGTTGAACAATTCTTCCGAATTTAAATTATGAACTGTTAAAATATCTCGTGTGATTGCGTGTTCTTCTAAAATTGAGGGGTCCTTTAAATTTCTAAAAAAGAACTTTTTATTTATATTTCCCCGAATTATATCAATGTTTGAGTCATTTCTAAATGCAGGGGTGATCATCCAAATTATTCTCTGAGCTGAGCCTCAAACTGGAGAGATCAAAGATGTAATTTTGTTGATGAGATTAGTCCCCATCATAAACCAAATGTACAGTTCTCGGTTCGTTATACTTCTTCTCCATTCTACTGCTGGATTTCTTGAAATATCCACAAAATTTTGGAGTAAATTTTTGGGACAATAAGAGATAGTTAGGCTACTCCCCCACCTATATGGGATTTAGGTATTTTCATGGCTTCGATATAATTCTTATAAAACAAACCATTAAGCCATTTGTATTCTTCTAGAATAGCTTTTTCAGCTAGTTACAGACATGTTGTAGCCCTATATAAAATTAAAGATATTACCAAATTGTTATAAAAGTCAACTCTTTTTTGAAGGTTGAATCTTTTCCAAAAAGAATTTTTTTGTTAACGGAGGTCCGAATTCCATTCCAGTTATCTTCATGAATACCACTGCTATTCCATTTTATACCCCAAATTTCCAATATTTATATTATTATATTATTCCAATATACTTTACCCGAGACTCCATCTGGACCACAGGCTTTATCATCCTTATAATACTTTCCTATAAAGTTGGATGTAATATCCTTGGAGAAGATTATATTTCCCTTGAACAGTAGAAATTACCTCTCTTTTTGGAAAATGGCCTCTTTTTGTCCCAACAATGTTTTGGAAATGGGAATGAAAGTAGTCTAACACATCTACCGGTTTAGTTATAACTTTTCCTTCATGAATATTTTTTTTTTTTTACACCGGGGACAGAAAATCTGTCTTTCAACCACTATTTTGACGTTCCGTTCAGCATTCTTTCATTTTTTTTTCTGTTCAGCTATTATTTCCGTTCCGTTCGGTGTTCCAATCATAAGGTAGTATCATATACACTGTACGACAGCAAATCACAACTTATACTTTGATAGTGTTAGGGATACCTTTTTTGAGGACTAGGTATCAAGATTTTTAACACAATAATTCAGTGAATATTAGCTTTCAAATGAGCTACAACTGATTAAAATCTGTTCATTCGTCATTGAGATGGAGGCCAAAAGACAAACTATAGCCAATTTGATTCGCGCCCAGCACAGCAACAGGAAAAGAAAAACTGGACCGTGGACTAAACAAGAAACTCCAGGAACGACTGTTACCTCGTCTATGCGGTATATGAGGTTCCGTCGGTCAACCAGACTAAGTTGCCAGCCTCCTTGATGATACTGGGAATAGTGCCATCAGACAAGAAGATGATGCTTGCGTATTGCTTACCAGAAGGCCTGAAAATCGGGGCCAATGAGTACCAGGACGTCCTCAAAGATGTGGTATTGCCCTCGGTAAGTCCAACTACACAAAAGGAAACTATGTGTTTCAGTTAGGACTCTACCTCGGGTAATAAGACCAGGACAGCACAGCAATGGCTTGATGAGAATTTTTCTGATTTACTATTTGTAAATTTATATCCCTCTCCATTTAAATCATATTTAAAAAAGTAAAAAAAAAAATATAAACTTTGATTTCTTCAATTTTTGGTAAGTACTATTGGAATCATATTGGAACGGAACACTAAAATCGTATTTTCAGCATTCAACGTTCAAAACAAAAAAAATAATTTCCGTTTATTGAGTACACGTTCAATAAACGTTCCGTTCACAAGCCTGTTTTTTTTTACTGGGATTAAAACTTAATTAATGACAAATGTAAATATTTTTTATAAGTCTCTTCTGGATCTTTTTAAAAAGTATTTCTCAGAAGATAGTGCTCCACAAAAACATAACTGAATAAGCTCCTTTTAGTGCTACAACTAAGCATCTGTCGTCTGATAGTGAAGATGCACTTATCGAAATTTCATGTGATCAAACACTATAAACAGATTTTGATTTTTAAAACACTTGAAGAATTCTGGATTTATGTGATGAATGAGTACCCATTGCTGGCTTTTTGAATAAAATATGAGAATCATCATTATATAAGTTAAGTTGAGTGATATTATAATTACAAATCTACCGATTTTTTTTATGGTAGAACTATAGCTGCATGAACCAAATTATTGGTATTATTTTTAACCTGGATTCACCATTTATTAGTTCTAAAACCAATATAACTAATTGATGACAATAATCCAACATATCCGTGAAAATTTGAAATAAGTTTATAGTTTCATGTCTAAGGATTTTGTTTTATTTAATTAATTATTCCTTAATGAAGTATTGTATTTCCTTTAATAATAGCAAAATTGTATTAATGTGTTTGAACAAGTTTAAAACTTTACTGTTACAAAAAAAAAAAGTGACAACGTGTGTAAGGAGTTGATATACAAAATGTAGTCATATGATCTGATGTGAATACACATAAAATGTTCCAGGTATACTATTTCTGATACAAAATATATTCCCATAAACATCCAACTCCTTCAAATGATCATTTAGTAATTATAGAGGCTCTTATATCATAAAATAAATAAAAATAAGCAACTAAGGAGGTTGAATCAGGCTCATTTCAACACAGGGGAAGAGGATATGAGGTCGTAAGGAAGAAAGTAGATAGAAAGGCAGGTATTTAGTAATATAGGTGGTCATCGGCAAGTGAGCAGCAAATACGCACAATATACTAAGCTAAATACTACCTTGGAAAAGAGTGGATCTTAAAGTATTATTATTTATTTTCTTCCCGGATATTTCCAATCGTAATAACATTCCAAAAGCTCCAACTCTGGACAATGTTTAAAATCCTTAGAACTGATCCAAGATGGAGTTCTATTATTTTCCGATCCATTAGGACCTCCAAAAGTGTTGAGAGTGCTCATTATCTTTCCCGTAGAATACGAAAGGAGGTTCCAGTTAGTGGAAGGCAAACTCGTCCAGTCCTTCGGACTCTAAAGACCCTCGCTCCACTCCATGGAAAAACCACTATTCCATTTTACTTATCAGATATCGGTGAAGGGATAAAAGAAGTGACTATCAAGGAGTGGTTCGTCAAGCCCGGAGACGTTGTGAAACAGTTTGATGAAATATGTGAAGTGACTTCTGATAAGGCATCCGTGACAATTTCCTCTCGTTATGACGGACAAATAAAAAAGTTATACTATGAGGTAGATGAAATTGCTCAAACTGGAGATCCTCTTGTGGACATTGAAGCTGATTTGGATGGAGAAATCGAAGGAGAGAGAGAAATAATGGATAGTCAAGCTGAAAGTGCAGTTGAACCTTCCTTCAGTTCTGAGGAAAGGCCTACAGGAAAAAGACTTGCAACCCCAGCCGTTCGTCGACTTGCAGCTGAAAATAATGTTAATTTGATGGATGTAGAAGCCTCAGGAAAAGCGGGTCGCATCCTCAAGGATGATATTTTTGCTTTTCTAGAGAGAAATAGTGATATCAGCTCATCATCCGTTTCTCCTAAAACTGTACCAATTGCCACTAAAGTATCAGACCCTCCTCTGACACCACTAGTCCCTCCTCGCCCTGTTATTCCGCAAAAGGATGAGATCAAACCTATGAGTCCTTATGTCAAAGCAATGATAAAGACTATGACTGAATCTCTTCAAATACCTCATTTTGTTTATTCAGATGAAATTACGGTTGATAAACTAACGGATATTAAAAATCTCCTTCGTAAGTCAGCCCTTGAAAGAGGAGTCAAATTGTCTTACATGCCATTCATTATAAAGGCAGCCTCTCTAGGTTTAGTGCAGTATCCAATTCTTAATGCTGTTCCTGATTTTAAAAAAGAGATTATCAGTTTCAGAGAGAATCATAACATTGGAATAGCAATGGATACTCCAAATGGTCTTCTCGTTCCTAATGTGAAAAATGTGCAGGCCCTAAGCATTTTAGAAATTGGTGCAGAATTAAACCGTCTCCAGGATCTTGGGGTGAAGGGGAAACTCTCTTCTAACGATCTTAATGGAGGTACTTTTACTATTTCTAATATCGGATCCATTGGTGGTACGTACATGAAACCCGTTATCACTCCTGGACAAGTTATAATTGGTGCCATTGGAGCAATTAAAGCAGTTCCCAAGTTTGACAAGGACGATAAAATCGTTAAAGCAAGTATAATGAATATCAGTTGGTCAGCGGATCATAGGATAATTGATGGTGCTACTGTTGCCAGATTCAGCAACTCCATGAAAGACATGATTGATAATCCAGAGACAATGTTGATGCATCTTAAATAATAATAATTAATTAGTGAGATTCATTTTACTTAAAACCATTTGTAGATCCTTTTTTTATAACTTGCTCAATAATGATATATGACGATAAAATATAGAAAGATATTATATCCTTTAATGTGAGAGTTTAACTTTTTATTATTTATCTAATAAAGAAAATGATTCAAAAATATATAATATGTATATATAATAATTAAACGATAACATTAGACAGAAGAAGAACCTATGCGTTATAATCAAGTAACATGTTATTATTATTGTTGAATTTTCGATTCATCAACCACGGAGGGCGAAGAACAATGTACTTGGATAAACTCTCTAGCTCAGCTCCGTCTAAAGGTTTAAAAGAAGAACTTTTGAAACTCAGTTTATATAGATCCACCACATTGTGAAGAATTTTTCTTACATCACCAGGAGGAAGTCCACATGACCAACGAAGATAACAAATGTTTTTATTGAGGAGATAAATACCATACTCACATCGACTAAGATCCACAGAACGAGCAGAGAGAGGAAAGTCACGCAAATCCTCCTCTTGAATTCGACAAACATCATCTCTGATCGCAAATACAGAGCCAGAGGCTTTGATTGGATATTTTAATGGAATATCAAGGCAACGAGAGATTAATAGAACGAGATGAGCGATCCACCCTAAAACAATGGATACAACATTAAGAGTGTCTTGTTTCAAAAATGGACGGCTAAGCGATGATAAATTTGGCAGAGAAACCCATCGAATTGTTGGGATATTACTATCAATGGATATTGGGAAGAGGTCATTGATTGAATTCACCAAGTGAAGACGTGTCTCTTTTATATGACTATCAAGTAACTGGAAATCCTCAGCACTCTTCTGACACGTTTTTGACCAGACGTTTAATGATGACTTAAGGGAGTCCGTATCTCCGGATAACTTTTTTATCACATCCCTTTTCTTCCGTATGCCTTCAGTTAATAAATCTATTTCCTTCTTCACTAAAGTATTCTTATCACTGAGTCTTTTTTTTTCGGACCTTAGTAGATCCAATTGACATTTAAGGTACTCAATTTTTGATGAAATAAGTAGTTGACTCTTGCGTTCAAAGGGAGTTTTCTTTGAGGGATCTGAAATGAATATCCTTTGGTGTAGAGAGAGAGAGGAGTCAGGATCCAGAATTTTAGTATTATGTGGATCTAAGCCTTGATCCGCAAGCTCTTGCTATATATATATATAAAAAGATAAAAAGAAGGAGATTATAAATGAATGAATTAAGGGATGTGGGATTGATATTAGACCTACTTTGAGACTCTGGTTGTCTGCTTCTCTCTGATATAAGGCACGCTGATGTCTCCGCAATTTAAGTAGTAGTGACAGAGAATAACTGGAGACCGAGATGGGTGTAAGGAAGTCAAGTACCTTCAACGTGGGCGCATTGCCCTTAGGAACTAGAGAAAGGAAATTTCCTCCCAGGATTCCAAGGAAACAAAGGGGCTCATTCTCTGCAATTCCCTCTGGAAGGGATGTGCCCAGGGATGGGAGGGACTTCAAATCGGAAACGACCCATGTCTGACATGAAGAGCCAGAGCGGAAGGATATTCTAAAACAAGTGTCCGAGTGGAGAATGCTTTCATGAGGGATCTTGAGGATCAAGGGATCATCCTGCTTCTTCTTTAGGCACAAACTCCAAAGAAGCTTTTCATTCTCATCCGAGATCCACACTTCTCCTTCATCCTCAACCACCTCATGATTGTAGAACACAAGGGAGGAAATGGAGCGGACGCGGAGTTGGAACGTTCCTGGAGGAAACCAGGGCTTCTTGCTCATAAAGCCTGTGTGTCGCATTGACTCCATCATCATATGTACATCATATGATTTCTCACCATCAAGGACGAGGAAGGACCACTCCTACAACTAGGCTGGAGAATCATTCCACGAGGAGAACCTCCTCCCCTATTCAATTATTGAGTAATCCAAACGTAATCACCAAAACTAAGAAATAAGGAGTTGAGCAGTAGTTGACTCCAGTCAGTCCTCAGATATTTTGATGAGCAGAGTCACAAAGCTGCATATTTAAACTTTGTCCTCACATCACTTTTTTTTCCTATTTCTTTTTCTTTACTATCGATACATAGAGCACACTCCTCGCTCTCCTTTGATTTCCCCCCTCTTTCTTTCTAGCCAGATTTAAAGCGTTAAAACGCTTTAGCCAGATTCAATGAATATGGCGTGCGCTTAAGTTGACTCAAGTACAAAAGAAATGTATCCAATTTAAAAAGTTAATCCAGTCAATTGAAGCTTTAACAGCGCGTATCTTACTCATTTTTTTTAAAATATCTAAAATTGGCACCCGGTACAGCGCAAATCTCTGCCTATAGTCATTTTTGCTATATGAAGCATCTGTATTAAACCTACATAATGACGCCCATTTGGGCTCTGTACCTCAATATTTTCCAAAGTTATGGTCGATTATGATTTTTAACGTATTGTGCGACCTTGACCTTTCAAAATGTAATGACCACTTAATGCGACCATATATAATCATCGCACAAAGTTAAATCAAAATCTTTTGCCGGTATCCTACTAACCAACAGACATACAAACCGAGTCAACAGCATAACCTCTGTTCAACTTTGTTATTTTTATAGAAATTTTAAGCATTCAACAATTATCTATTATGTATTCTTAATCAACCCAATTTTATAGTTAAACATAATACATTATGTACAATATTCATTTGAAAATAAAATGAAGCTAATGGACAATTCAATCAAAGTTTCGGAGAAAAGAATAACAGTTTTTGAAAGAGTTTTCCTTTTTTTATTAGCATGAGGCTAGTTGTTACTTAAGAAACACAAGGTTTAGCTTACAAATTAAATAATTTGGATGCAATTTGATTTGAAAAAAAAATGCTGGGTAGGTAGTATTACTATGTACTAACAATTTTTTAAACCATTTTAGTCAAGATAGGAAATTGGCTTGGTTACATATTGACATGGTATAATAGTGTATATTGTAGAACTACATCATTGAAATGATCCTTGTTTTATGGTTTAACCTTATATATATTAAATGTAGTTATTTTTTGTAATGGGTAGGATATGAGCTGTTAAAATAGCTATTTAATGACTGCGTTTACTTAAGGTTAATAGAAATACATTTACTTTATAAATATGAATAGAACATTCTTTTGCACTGTTGTCAAACTCATGAAAGAGCTCGTTTCAGCATTCCCTCATTCAATATTATTATTTCTACTTTTATATAGGTATATATTAATCAGAGCTTTAGAGTAGACCGCACAACTGTTTTAACAGTGAATGTTATTTGCTAACATTTTGCTTATACAACATATTATGATATACTTAACATGTTTATAGACTATTGGTAACAAGTGTATATTTGGGTTTAATACATAGAATTTGAATTCCAATATATTTTTTATACTGACAAGTCACAACAACGTCGTGTCCAACTCTTCGTAAAAAAAATATTTTTGATCAAGACAAGTAACAAGATAAATTTTTCTTGATTGATTATTGCGTATACAGATATATATGAAATGAAATAAGCATACTCGTGGAAAGGACAGGTATGAATTATAATCTGCATAAGGACTTAATATATCTATTATATTGTAAAAAAAAAAAGCGAACTAAGGGTTTTTGTAACAACTCCCCCGGTCTTTCCTAGTATGTAATAACAATAAAATATGTATCACCATTTTTTGACGTCATAAGAGTAGTAGTGAAGTCCACATTTTTTTCATGTGATCCAATCTTTTATTTTATATGGAGGAGCATAGACTTCAACCACGCAACCTCCTTTGGTGAAAAACATCCCTTTTGATCAAGGTTAATAGAAATACATTAACTTGCCTTTTGATGATAAATTCCTATTTGGTCGACTCATATGAGCGTTGTACAGCTATATAACTATGATATTTGAATTAGTTCTAATTTTATATGAACATCACGCGGTAATTTAGGCAGCTCTTTCATTTTGTGATAATATTTGAAATTTGATGCAAAAAGGATGGACTATCTGGATATTTAGAACTCAAAATCAAAGTATATATATGTTTAAAGGTCTTTTAACGTAAATTTTCATAAAAAAAAATAATTAATTATATAAACTAATAAATGTGTCTTTCAGCTTCAGTTAGATTTTTTACAAGATTATTATGTTGTAAATATGCATCGACTAAATAATAATTTTTCGGAATTTTAAATATTATGCTTAAATGAAAGATTTGTATAAAATACCCCGTGATCTTGACATGAAATGAAAACCCCAACAAATATAATCATATCAATGAGTGAGTTCACCAAGTAGAATTTCTCATAAAAGATATTTTTTACATGAAGAAGTTGCTTGATAAAGGTATGTGCTCTTCCAGCTTATTAGTTATTGATGTGATCTTTGCAAATAAGAAAAGAACAAACAGCCAAAATGATGTCACGTGAAGTGTCTTCTAGGGGCACATGAAGCTAGCTACTATTATTGAAAATTATGAACTCATACTGAAACCGCCTACAATTGGTCCCTTTTCCCTGGCTCGTATTCATTATTCCCATTTCATTTCCTAATCAAACTCATTGCTCATCCACTTTTTAAATAATTGAACTGAGGAATTTGCGCTGATGATTGATGAATTAATCATGTCTCCGACTGTAGATAAGACTGGAGGAGGAGTACCCAAGTGGCTCTTGGGATTAGCCATAGGTGTTCCTGTCGCAGCTGGAATCGCGTATGTCTTATTTGGTGGTACCTCAAGGCCCAAGGATAAGAAGGACTCTGAAAAGGCATCTCCTAAAAAGGAGGCTTCCCAAGTACAAGTTCCCTTTCCCTAAACTTTTTGATTGTAATGATGTGACTTACTCCTTGAATTCCTAGATGAAAGATCCCTTAAAACAGGCCGTGGCACACAAGGATAAGGGAAACGAATATTTCTTCCAAGGGCGCTATGAGTTGGCCATCAAATCCTATTCAGATGCCATTTCTGTGTGTCCCACAGACCAACTCCGTGATCTCTCAATTTTCCATCAGAACCGGGCTGCGGCCTATGAGCAGCTGGTAAGAGGAGTCTTGATAATTGATTTACTAATAGGAATGACACTCCTGTATCTTGAAGGGTAAACTTGACTGTGTTGTCAGTGACTGCGATGTAGCCTTGTCCTACGCCGGCAATTACGTCAAGGCACTGGATCGGAGAAGCAAAGCGGTGCACCACCTTGTAGATAAAGAGTCCAAAACTGAAGTGAAAATTGAGCTTCTTGTTAAATGCCTAGAGGACTATACAGCTCTTAATCTCCTCAGTTCCTTCAAATCCCAAGAACACATGCTGGCCTTAGATTCATTACTTATAGAGCTCGGGACGTTGGAGGCTCAAAGATATGTCAAGAAACCTCTTTTTCCAACTAAAATGATGGTGAAATCCTTTTTCAGCTATTTTATTAAGGACCCTTGTCTTAAGATGAGTTTGGATGTTCAGAATGGTAACATCACTAATGGGCATGGCTTGAGGTACATATATTTCCTACGCTTTGTTTTAAATCAATAATACCTTGCTTTTTTTTTAGCGGGTTCGAAAAGGCACTGGATGCGTTTGAAAACGAAGAGTATGGGTCCATTGTTTCTTTCTGTACAGAGGAACTAACGAATCCCAAGAGTGTTCATATACTTCAAGCAAAGCTCCTACGATCCACAATTTGTGTTATCACAAAGGATGTTGAACAAGCTTTTAATGACCTTACTGATATTATAAATGATGACAAAGTGGATTTGTATTATCAGGTGAATGCACTAATCAAGAGATCACATATTTTTATCAATAGGTTAAAAGATCCCAGTTGGATCCTGAGTCCAGTTTTGCGGATCTTCAGAGGGCTGAAGAGCTTCAACCAGACAATCCCGATGTTTACCATCACCGAGGGAAAGTAAGGGTTTTAACTTTGTAGTTGATAGATAAAACAAATGTATTAATTTTCTTACCACCTTTTAGCATCATTTACTAATTGGAAACCTTGATATGGCCATTAGAGACTTTAATAAGGCTTTAGAGATAGGTCCTGATTCCCCAATATTAAAAGCTCAGATGAATGCTGCTATATTAAGGAAATGTTTGAGTCAAGGGAATATGTTGGGTGTCGACGATTGCATATCAGCCTTCCAAAAGCTTATTGAGGAATACCCCAATTGCTCAGAATGTCACACTTTATACGCTCAGGTACTCACTCATGTTCATGACTTGTTTATTCTTGATGGAAATAACCATGGTTTATATTTTGTTTTAGGCATTGAGTGGAGGACAAGAATTTGACAAATCCATCGCTATTTTTAAGAAAGCTATTGCCATTGAGCCTAAAGATCCTTTACTCTATGTGCAACAAGCCATTGTTCTTTTAGATCAACAAGGGGATATCGAGAATGCTACTACACTAATTAATAAGGCCTTAGAAATTGACAGCTCCTGCCATATCGCCTATGAACATCTTGCTTTAATTGAAATGCGCGCTGGCAACCACGAAAAAGCACTTAAATTATTTGATAAAGCTATATCCTCGTCTCCAGTGGAATTGGACTTGGTACATCACTTTGGTCAAAAATATGGTTGCATGACACAAGCCAAAGTTGGGAAAAGACTCGGATATTTTCAAGCTAAAAATTCATTCAATTGGTTTAGTCAGATGGTATAATAATATTTAATGATCCATTGATGACGAAGAAATATTTTTTAGTGTTTTAAATGGCGTCTATATAGTAAGGGTTTATATTTATTAATTAATTAATAGAAGGAAGGATTACATAATTATCAACTCCTTTGTTTCATAAATCATATCTCCTTTATTTACGCCTGCATTTATTCGTGAATATAATTCTATTAGGGCATTAATTTTATCCGATATTGAAGAGATTTAACATGCTGCTGAATTTATCAGTTCATTTCTCCTATTAATTTTGCCTCCTCACACAAGTTTTGTTATATATAGTGTGGGGAGTTTCACGGATCTAAGATCATATTATCATCATCCCTCTCAATTCAACCCTTTATCTTCTCTCTCTCACACACAATTTAGTTTTGTTCTTCTAAAAGTGATCCATTTATATTTTTATGTATTTGCATTATGGAAGAATAAATAAAAACTCAAAAAGTCAAATGCGTGGAGAATTACTTTTCGATATAAGTTGTTAAAATTGCGATTATTGTATTTTTTCAAATCATCTTGGCATTTTCATAATACGTAACATAGTAGGGAAGACCGAGAACGGTTGCAACAGTTCCTTATTCTCATGAATTTTGTCCAAGTATTCTTTAAGATATTGGATAAAATATGTAGCAAGTGAGTTTTTCCTGTAACTAATATCATCATATGTGACATGAATTATTGATTTAGATTTTTATGAAAAATTCAAAACTAACTCAGTGAGGAGTTATTTGATAACGCTCAATACAAAGGAGACGGCTTCTATAATTTTCTTCGTATTGTTTCTTTTTTACGTAATTACACTTCACATCAAACATGTTTTAAAGGCAAAAAATGGAAGAGGTTTTTGAGAGTATATTTATAATATTACTCATGTTGTATAATAATTTGAAAGTTATGAATTCAACATCATCAAAAGTCTAGTTATTTATTTATTAAAAACTACTATTTAGTATAATTTCCCCAAGTTCTAATGTAAATTCAATCTTGTGACCGTCCCTGACTACGGGCACAGTCCCATTCATATACAATTTGTGGAAAATATATTGACTAATATTGTCATTAAATAGATTCAAAGACTGGCAAACATATCTAGGTATGTTGTGTTACAATTTAGCGAGTCTCAAGTCAAATACCTTGAATTAATTGAGCCAAAAACAAAGTGCGTGCAACTCTCTCTGTCTTCCCTATAATATCCGCTCTATGAGAAGGGGAGATGCAGTAAATTGTAAATGTATGTAATAATAAATAATTCAAGTGTTATTCGTTGTGACTTAATCCCTCACACTCCAAAAGACTGGGAATAAATAATACTCATCAAAGTTAGTTACTGTCATGAAATAATATCCATAATATTAAATAGTAGAACTCCGCGCCAGGTAGTGAACGGCGGATACAACAATATTTTTATAGTACATAAAATATATATTGAATTGTATATATATATATTTGAATAATGGGGAATTCATTGAGGACTGCTGCTATATACGCGATGGTTGATGGTTTAAGAAGGTTGTGCTCTAATAATAATAACATGGAAAAAGAAACGAAGCAGTTCATGGAGGGAAGGCGTACGAGTACGATATGTTATTATTAGTTATTAGTTACCATAAACTATATGTTTGAAACCAAGAGGGGTTAATGGCAAAAAATTTCTATTGAAATTTCACTTTCTGTGAATGCTGAGGAGAGTGTTCAAGTTTTTTTTTTTTTTTTTACTTATATGGATGTGAATGTAACTTTTCATATTGTGCGTTATAGCTTACTACAAGTATAATATCCTTAAACCACTGACTACCAGTCGGTTACCTACATTCACTAGGATTTAAGATTACGCACATACGTAGCACATATAAGATATTTTGCTTTTAGTGAGGATCAGTCTCCTTAACTGAACACATATAGTAAAGACACAGGTATAAGTGACCTTTGTAAATACATTGTTACGTATTTTATATATGTACCTAGAGCAGGAGATATCCTCGAAAATCTGTTGCAACACGCAAACACTCTAAATAATATGGAACAATGAATGCCACAACGTCGCCACTTTCTTCTATGTGGGGTAATGGGCCTTCTCCTCCTACTTTTCCAACACCGCCAATCACAACAGGATCCTCGGATCAAGTACCTATTCCAAGAGCAGCAGCCCCTTCACTTTTGACAAATGGACGTCACATTCGACCGCCTCTCAGACCCTTTTTCATTCGAGAAATATATAAAAATGGATTTCTGAAAAGGTTGCCTCACAATGAGAAAAAGAGCTCAGCACTTTCTAAACTCATGAGATCGGATCGATACTGGGTCGTTTTCTCTGTTCATGATGAAACTCTACCCTTTCTCGAACTATGGAATGAACCCAGTGAAGTGGCTACAAAACCTCCTGTCATGATGTTTCCCTTAATTATTTGTCAGCATATTTCTCCATCTCTTGTGCCAGCGGATACGGAATGGACATTTGTGATTAATTTTGAAAAATCCGCCGTGAGATTTTCCTGTAATTCCAGGCAGACCATGGAGGAGTGGGTTGAATGTATCCGTAACAAACTTGGAGAGATGGGAATATTTAATCCTAGAGGTCAGTATTCTTTCTCTTTCCTACCTAAAATTATATTTTACTTTTTATTTGAAGGTAATTTGTACTCTAAAATTGGGAATCCATTCTTGAATCATTCCACTTCTATGATAAGTATCCAACCTGTTGCTACATCACGAAATCCAATGTCTCCCTTGCCAGAACCCCCGTTAATTGGACTTAATGAAATTCCTTGCTCCTCTTCATCACCAATTGTTTTAAATAATACTGCTGGATCACGGACAAGCATTGTTGATGCATCAGATACATCTAATCAGACATTTACAACTTCAATTTACTTGAACCAAAGTCCACCAAGTACACCCCCATTAGCATCATCATTGCAGTCATCCTCTCCTACAAATACAACCCCCAACGCGGCTCAATCATCATCTGCTTCATCCACTCCAAATAGTAATTCTGGAGGTGCTCGTCCAAAAGTGGCTCCCACTACTGGAGCGAGTAGTGTGTATTTGAATAAAACAAACCCTACAAGACATGTGACAGTGATACCTATAAATAATGCCGCGGAAGATTCTGGTGAAGCTTCCAGAGAAGAATCTTCGGCATCACCCACAAGAAGTGCAGCTAGTGAAAAACAACAGAGTAGAAGAAGATCTCGTCGAAATAGTCAGGCACCACCTATAATATCTGAACCTAAGTAAGATTTCGCTTATACCTCATTCATTGGGCATTATATTTTTATTCGATATACACTTATTTTTCCTCCAATTTTTCAAGTGGAAGTTTAAATGTCAATACTAATGAGAGCAATCGTCGTTTGTCTCGTCGTCTCTCAGACTGCAACTCTCAACGCAGGAGACGAACAAAAAGATCTTCGTCTTTAGGACCTTTATTGGATGATCAACATATAGCTTCAGCTATTGCTGGATTGGGTACTCGAACCAATTCATTGGAAAGTGTAGATTCTAATCCAAGACAGGCATTAGCAAAAAGTGATCGTCGAGCAAATTATCACAGACGACCATTACCGAGAATACCTGGATTATCAGAGAGTAATCCACCCATACCTTTATTTGGTAGCCCTCCAAGGCCAAGCTTTCATCTCCCCGGATCTGCTATACCTCCACATGTACCGATTCCAGGGCTGACTTGTCATCCTTCATATTTGATACCTAATCCTGCTACAGCACCCCCACCTCCTCAAACCCCTGGTGCAACTTCACCTCCTCAATCTCTGCCCACAAATGTAAACAATAATCCCCTGCCTCCTCATTTGCATCCTGATATGATTCAATCTTCTCGGTCTTCAAAAGGTAGACTATGATCCCAAAATAAATTTTTATTGATTAAATAAATAATTATATACTTGTTTTTAATTTTTTAAAGAGCAACAAGTAACTTGCCTACGCCAGGAAATAGGACATCCAGCTGGAGTTCGATTAACTCTTCGTAAAAGAGACTGTATAAATTCAATTGCACTTGTTGACATTTTTGGATGCCTCTGGGTAGCGGGATGGAAAAAACAAACAGACTTCCCTATTTTGTACAAGGCTTTTCATTTGGGAGATCAAATTGTCAGTATGGGCTCTGGTGGCGTTCCTGTTCGAAGTGCATCTGAATTTCATAAAATTGTCAAGCAAAAAACAGCGGAAATGCACATTGAAATCATTGTTCGTCGAATACCATTTGGTCAAACATTTTTCATTAAAAGAGAAACCGAGGGTACTAAAAGTGTTTTTTGATCAATTTACTCATAATAAATGTGTATATATAATTTAGGTCAACCCCTTGGTATAGTTGCTAATAGCACTAATTCAGATATTAAAGAGGTTATTCCTGGGAGCCCAGCATCTGTTCATGGTATGATACCGAAAATACGAAGCTTCGATGGACAAACTTTTGTTCCATGGTCTATCACAGAAATAAATGGTCGACCCTTAAATATTCTGAATAAGGATGGCGAAGCAGCAGAGAGATTAGCTAACACTGG
This sequence comes from Lepeophtheirus salmonis, assembly GCF_016086655.4. Taxonomy (NCBI): domain Eukaryota; kingdom Metazoa; phylum Arthropoda; class Copepoda; order Siphonostomatoida; family Caligidae; genus Lepeophtheirus; species Lepeophtheirus salmonis. Next base: position 1,499,433 of record NC_052140.2, read on the forward strand.
AAGAGAAATGTCTATAGTCATTCAACCGTCTGATATTATTAACAAATTAAGGAAACAACTCAAATCAGTGAAAAATTACAAGGACTACCTACTCATATAAATTATAAAGCCATCTCATTTTATTTTCCGATTATGTTAATTAGGATTGATTTAATTAATATATAATTATGTACTACACAAATATTATTTAGTTTTTATAATAATGTTTCAACTCTCATCTAGAATAACAATTCATTAATATTATGTACTCCTAATGAACCATGTGTAGCTGTTCTATTTTTATATAGGCAGTCTTTTAATGTATGTCAAGATCATTTAATTAAATGTTTATTTATTTACAACCTTAGTCTGTATAAAAATCATTATTATTATATATATGTATAACTCAAAAGTCTATTGGTTGTAGAACAGGTATCCTTGGCATGTACAAGTATTTATACAAAGAAATGGTTTAAAAATAGAATATTATTTGCATTCTATATAATATATTAGGGCGGTTTGCTTGTTCACTTTCTTTCGAATTTACATTACAAATGCTGCGTAAAAGTGGTTATGTTCTAAGAAAATAACCTATGCAAAATTGCATTGTTCCCCCTCGTCATCTTTAGGTCGCACACTTTGGTGTAGGTTTGAAAACAAGCAAAAATTATTTCTTTATTCCATTAAGATTATAACAATGTATTATTATTCTTTATTTTACATATTATATTTGCATGCTCTACATATTAATTATATTAAACCTTTTTTTATTAAAACACCCCTTATTTTAGTCATGTACATTCTTAGTAGTATCTACTGATTTTAATCACCAATCTACGTTCTTCTATCAGTATAGTATTCCTTGTTCTATCATAACCTTTATTCTCCGTTTTACAAATATTCTATATTTTAGTCGTCTTTTATCCTTTATCAAATACACTGTACGTTCATATTAATTCTCCGTCTACAATCATTCCTCTCCATTCCGTGACTCCCATTTACTCGATTACCCCTTGGTGTTTCGGCAACAAGAATTGTATAACTCTTTCATTACATTCAGCTGAACACCACATTACATAAATCATTTTGGTAGACATTTTTACAATCTATTAATCAATTTAATAAGGCTCTCTTTTTAGAGTTCTCCTATGAAGCAAAAAGAGGACTTGAGGACATTTTGAGGATCTAAGTACAGCAGAGTAACTTTTTTTCTACTTATTTTTTTTTAGAAAGGAGAGATTCTCTCTTATTACTCCAACCAGAGGGGTGACTTTAGAAAAATAACTGTATTTAATTATGTTTTATTTTAATCTTTATGGACAAAATAAAGAGTTTTTGTCATTTTTTCAAACTTAAACTGATTAATGAAATGTGCGATCTAAAGATGGCATCGTAGGTCAATGGCATTTTATATAGGATATTTTCTTACTACAGAACAACAAAACAGCACGAGTCATCATCGAGATTCGAAAAAAGTTAAGAAACAAACCCTCCTAAAATTTATAGATGTCATTCAACTCTAATGAGGAATTAATATCGTAATGAAAATATTTTGTTAAGGATAACATGATATATTGTCCTCTGAATGCCGACAATGAAATGGACCTTACTTTCAATAGATTTATATGATTTTGCAAAAACATAAATATTCTATGAATATGATCTCTTTTTATTCGCTGTCCTCTACTTTTGAAGGATGTGCAAATAATCATTATCTTCATGTTGGGAGATTTTTTGTTGAATATATATTTAATTATAAGTCTAAAACTTATAACTAAGGTATTCATATAATGGAGTTGAATAGAAGGATTTAATCAATATATTATACACTTGGCAAAAATTGTTGCGCGTGCGTTGTTGAAAAGGCGAGGCAGCGGACAAGGTCGATAAATGAAATCACGATTCCTACTAGCAGTAAAAATCACTTTGACATAGAATACAGAGGGGTGTAGTGCAAGCACTCAGCTCAAAAAACGTTACTATTTGGAGACAATTTTGAAAAGGTAAACAGTTTATTTGATAAAATGAATGAGGAGGTGACTGAGAGTGTTGCTACTCTTCTGGAGCCTTATCTTCATAATAAAGATCGCCTGAATGTATTAGAAATTGGACATGGGAACGGTGATTTGACCCGTTGTTTATATCATCGATTCCCGAATATTCACATCACTGGGGTTGATTTGAATAATAAACTAGGATCCTCTGAGTCCCTCTATTCAGATCGGCTTCATTTTGTTTATGGGCAAGATATTTTGACATGGTCTGGGCCCAAGGATCCATTAGATATCATTCTTTGTGTTCGATCGTTACATTTTATACCTGACGTTCAAAAACTAATGCGTTTATTAAGGCTTTGGATGAATCCGAAAGGAGGGCATTTTGTAAATGTTCAAATTCCCTTGTTTCGTATTCCTCTGTTTCATGAGGAATTTGTTTCGTTTGTGAACGAAACATTTGCCGAGGAATTGAGAGGATATTGGTCTCAAGAGAGTGGAATTAATTTTATCCAATATTGCTGCCCCTCTAGATCTAATAAATCTCTCCTTCTCGGATCACTGCCCAAAGAAGTTAATTCTATATCTATTGAATCAAAAATCAGTTTAATTCATTTAGGTCCCTAAAAAACATACATACTTAAATTGAACAATTTCTGATTGTTTTTTTTGTTTTGTTTTTCAGATCTATCATTGGAGCAGTACCACTTGGTTCGTTCGTTTCTGGATAGAAAGGGTAGAAAAGAGTTAAATATCGCTTTGAGGACATTTCAATCCTCTGTACTAAAGTATTACGACCATGAGTTTGAGGATTTGTGGTTTGAAGACGTCATTTTAGATACAGTCATTGACCTATTTGTGGAAGTTTATAGTCTGTTATAAATATTTAATAAAAATGTTGCTCGACGGTGATAAGATCCCTCAAAATGTTTTATCTGAACTGCAAAAGGACTATGAGGTTGTTAAAAGCCTTCTTCAAACATCTGATCAAGATACGGATTTAAATGAAAGTTATTGTGAAAGACTTAATTCCGCTCGGAATATTATAAAGAAAATGGTTGTTAAAATATCCTCTTTTTCAAATGATCATGGCTATTCTCTAAGAGGAACTTTTTGGACAATCCATGCCAATGTTGATTCTATTTCAGAAGAAATTTCAGATCAAGAGGAAAATTTAAAGAAAGCATTTGAAGAATTTACTCATATCAAGAATAGAGAGCTTTGTGTTTTACAAGAAATAGAGGCTTTGAATCAGTTAGGTTGGATTTGGATACATAGAGCTTGTTATGAAGAAGGTAGAAAGCATTTAGAGAGTGCAAATGATCTCTTTACTGAGTATTCGTCGAAAAGTAATAATCTTCATAACATAGACTCTCTGCTAGATCCTTCATCGTTTCAAAAATCAAATTACATACTTGAAACGTCAAATCTTTGTACAGCTTGTGCTTTAGCCAATGCGTATCAAAAGTTGGGACTTCACGAAGAAGCAGCAAAGAAATGTCTTTATGCATTGGATAGGCAATTAGAGCTTGGAAATTATGATCCAATTGATTGGTGTGAAAAAGCCTTGAGTATTTTATCTCATTTAATGAAGAATTCTATGTTCCTCACCGCTAAAAAGTATCTTGCGATAACATTTACCATATGTTCTAAGAAGGAGACAATGGAGTATGAAAGATATCCTCGGATCTTTGCAAATGCTCAAGGACAATTAGGAAAGTTTTGCTTGTCAATAATGGAACGGAAAGAGATCTCAAATGATAAGGAAGTACCCATTCCTACCGTTATTGAGCTTGACCCAGATGTGATGTCGATTCCTACTAAGCCTGTTACTTCTCTAGAAGAAGCCCTTACAATGTACACTATTGGATGTAAATCCCTTAATTTAGCCGCCAAGTATTTCACTCTGGATGATCATTGTATTGACTATATCATAATTGTCCAATGTATGTGCTCCATGCTACATGTGATTGTAAAATTCCAGTCATCTCCAGAAAAAAAATACAAAACGTACCGTAAACAAGTGGAAATGATGGATAAAGTGTTAAAAATTCTAAATCCCTCTCATTATATGGAGGAATCTAGATCTCTTTGGATGGAGTCAGGACGTAGCTACGAAGAAATGTTTAAAATAAAAGAAGACTCAAAGCAACGAAATACTGTTATATCTTTGGCCATTCATAATTATACAAAATTTGTAGAATCTTTCACCCTACCCAGCATTACGGATTCTGAAGAAGGGATCTCTGTTATAGTGGCTTACTTGCACTTGGGGAAATTATACGGAAAATTGCAGCCACCAAAGGATGTAAAATATGCTCGACAATGCCAATGGGAATGCTATAGTTTAATTAGAAATTTCTGTCAACAGAATCCCACATCACCCATCATTTTGAAAAACAAGGAAGTGATTACGGAAATGTTGGAGTTTATTGATAGCTTTCATGCAATTGTCAAGAAATAATAAACAAATTGAATCATTAAAGTAAAATCGAATTACCAAACATGTAAAGTAATTATCCATGAGTAAAATATACACAATTTTACGAAATATATCATCAAAGTATGTATTTCATTACATATCTACATAGAGTTATGAATACAACAGTCTTAAAAAGACGATTTTCACTTAAAAATCAATTGAAATAACAAAATATATAATATATGGGTACTTATATGGCGTCTAAAAAACAACTTATTATTAATAATTTTAATAGGTATTTTATAACTTTAATAGGAGATAAATTCACCTTAAAGTTCGATATGATTGTGAGATATTCGGTACATACGTAATTTGGGGGTGCTTAGAGTCATATCGACTTTATCAATATTTTTCCAATTTAATCATAGCTGGTTTTTAGTTATTATCTGATATATATCCAGCATTGATATGAGATTGCTCACACTCTGGTAAGGAGGAACCTTCATCAGGACTTCGTCTCTCCTTTTTTATGTATTTGAGGGCTGCTTCTTCTTCGGTTAAATAGTCCAAAGAAGGAAGGTCCCATGCAGCTACATGGACATCATTCCTCCTTAATGGAGCCTCACCCCCTCCAGGATATGAATCTTCTTCACATTCATAATCCCCCTTTTTGCAAGTAAATGAGCCCTTAAAGCACCAGCGCAGAATGATTGAGAGAGTAATTACCAAAAAAACTAACACTGTTATCACGATTAGCCCAATGGTTGCTCCAGAGAGACTCGTACGACTTCCTGGATGAAAATGTCCTTGAAATATATATTCAGATGATATTCTTGGAAGAACACAGAGTCGACCATGAGGCTCGAAGAGTACATCTATTCCTAAATATCCCTTACAGGAGCATCTCTGATCAGAACATTTCATTTCATTGTGACAATAGCTCCCAGAGCAAGGTTCAGCCTGTTTACAGTTGCACTCCTGTGGATCATAGGCATAGCCTAGAGGACAGTCGCAGAAACCTCCACTGGAAAATGCTCTACAATAGAGTCCTGTACTCTCAATAAAACAATGTTCATCCGTGGAACAACGCATGGAAGATAAACTTCGAATATCCTCACTTTTCGATTTAGCCAAGCAATCATAGGAAGTACAATTGGGAGGATCATTCAAGCAATTCTGTACGACTTCTTTTCCAATGGATGAGGAGGAAGTTTGGATGGAGAAGAGAAGAATGATGATTGAACAGACTATTTGCCGCCACATATCGAAACAACACGGATGTAATTACTTGTAATGTATGTATGTACTTATGTAGGCATAATGACTTCCAATAGACGATGTATGTTTTAATTCCTAAATTCAATTATTATATATTCAAGGATCGAATTACATGCAACTATAGGACTATTACATACATTCAATTGAGATCTCTTTTTTCTTCTATCAAAAGAATTGAATTCTTTGTGCCATTCAGAAGAACGAACAACCACGTACACAGTAAAACTTTAAAAAAACTGTACATATGTACTATATATAATATAACTAAGAATTAAAAAACCTTCATCTACTATCATCATACTACTACTTTTAAAACGGCAACTACATGCGTGTAGTATGTATGTGGGACTTGTGCTAAGGTGAACCCTCGTCTTATTCACTTCACCAAAAAACCCTCCCCAAATACATACATATGAGTCAATGTGCTTGAATGTTTTAAGACAGGTGAAGACTGAAATGTTCTCTGTTTATCCATCTTCACTTTCTCCTCCTAACCTAAAAGAATATAATATTATCTACATGCATAGTGATAGTATATAATAATACCTAAACCACCTCCATTGAAATATACATGCTCTTTAATATTCATCAAAAATAATCACCGAAGGAACTTCTTTGCAAAATATATATATAAAACATATTTTAGTACAAAATGTACATGCTTTTTTAAAACTAGTATAATTATTAATTACTACACTCAACACCTTAATACAATTACGCAATACATTTTGAAGTAACCGGTTGTTGTTCAATTAAATCGGCAGGATCTGCTTAATAATAAGTGACCCAGGAGTAGAGCTTGGAATTAGTTGCAATATTTTTTACCTAAAGTTGCTAAAAGGCATACAGAGGGAGGGGATACAATTTGTTAAAAAGACAACCTCAAAATTTGATGTTTTTTAATCACAAATTAAATTAACAATATTTATTGTTGTCAATTGATTTAATATTTATGGTTCAAATTTGTCTTTCATGGAAAAAATATTTTTTCAAAATAGTCCTAAAAATAATTACGCTTAAAAGATACATTTTAAAACAAACTGAAGCCTAAAGGACTGTAGTTAAATTCAATATTTGTTGTAGCTTGATAAAATTTAAAAGAGCATTATCAGGGGACATTTAAAGAAGGAATTTTCATCCTCATCGCCGTTGAGGTCACTAATTATTAAACAAATTCCATTTTAGCCTTCTTTTTTGGCCAATAATAATAAATTAATCATTTGAATTTGTTCAACTGCCTATGCAGATATAGCTAACGATATTTGAATTAAAGTCCCTTGTTTATTATGCATTGTTTCCGGGTAAAAGGACAAATTTGTTTTAGTGAAGGCCATTAAATTCCCATCATCAACAGATTTCACTCCTATAAAAGATACTGGTATTTGGCCATTCTCAATTGAAAGTACATCATTTGGATCCAATTCAATTACCAAATTCTTTAGTTTCTCAAAATTTTAATAAATGCCACCCATGAGTCATGACCCCTATCTTGTTTGAACAGGTTCAGGTGGGAGAGTTAGGGGAAGGTTTGGTGTAATAAGGAAAAAGTTGCAAATCGCAACTAAATCAGGCTTTACTCAAGAGGATATGATTAAAAATAAGATCCAAACAATTTTTTAGATGCAATAAATGGAATTATAATTGAGTTCCCCCAAACAGCATTTAATTTTGAATACTTTGCTTCTAAATCAATTATGAACCTATTAACAGCTAAATATTAGCCCAGTGAAATACTGTCAAAGTGGACCTAATACTTGATAAATTAGGTTATACCATTTTTTATATATATTTTCTCTTCTACAACATATTATTGATTACTTTTTTCAGAAATCTGTGTTAATAATTCAGTTTCCGTTTCATCCCCTCCAAACAATCATCGTTTCTATATATATATATATATGTTGTGTACAAGACGAGATTTTGTACAGGTTGTAACGTAATAAGCAAATTGTACAAGTCGCAACCAAAAAATGAGATAAAGAATTTACAGTACTTCGGATGAGGATAATGGAATAATTGAACATTCCATGGATGATCTAAGTTTTGACTATTTTAATACAAAATACTAAAATATAAATATTATGTGGCATATTATAAAGTTCAAATACACACAGTTATATTACTACTAAGTACATATGACATGATTTGAAATTCGACCCCGGTTTCACTGCCAAAATCGGAGAAATATCATGTTTCTAATTCTTATAAGTAATAAATGTTTTCTAAACCAAAATTTTATGTAGACTTCAAATTTGAAGGCAGATATATAAAATAAGCAATCTTTTTATAGACATACTCATTTTTATAAAGGTGTGTTTAATCTGACAGAAATAAAATTATCTCTTTAGTATTTTCAAGTTCTACAAATGAATCAATTAGTCAAATACCTGTGGCTTTGAAAACCTGTAGTTGTTTTGACAAATTTTACCTTGATTTAGTCAATATCAAGTAGCTGTTGGTCATAAGATTGCGCAATATTACGCGTTCCGAAATATGGATATTTAACTCAAAAATTGAGTTTATGTTGCTTCGTAAAAAAAAATCAAAAAAAATCAGAAGTATTAAGTAGTTTGACTCAAAGTGGGCATCATTTTCATAGAGAATAATCAATTAACTTTTCAAGAATATCGCACATTCCGTATTTTTGTTACAGCCTCTCGTAATGTGAAATTTCACATAAAATTTTAAATGCGTAAAATGTAAAAAAAAATCTGAAATATTACAGCTGGTAGGAGAAAATTAAACGCATCATCCTTAAAATATACTATTTCCGGTATAAACGATCAAATTTTGAAGTATATAGCTCCAAACTTTTTTATGTACCATCCATTTTAATGACAGACGCTATTTTTTCACACGTCAATAAAATTAGGGAGTAGGCGCAATATTTGTAATGTTTCTGTAAAAGAAATACAACAAATTAGGTATCAATTTAAAGCTTATTAAACTTCAAATAAAATGATATGTAAATCAACTCAGTAGTCCTTTCTTATCAGTAGATATGTCTACCTAAAACCAGGAATTTATCAAAAAGTGTGAATTTTCGATTCTGTTTGTTAATTTAGACATATTTTTTAAACGGTCATTGCACAAAAGTTATGGAAGAAACAACTGAAAAAAACAGTTTTATTTTAAAGTCCTGGCTACTATCTATCATTTGAACATAAATAATGGTTATTTTAATCTACATTGTAGATTCTATAGGTCTACAAAATTGGAATTTAAAAATTTTTGTCACGCAAAAACTGTCATTTTTTGGGTCACAAATTCAAATTTCTTGGCTGAACGACAGAAAATACAGGATTGAAACTTAAAAAATCAAAATCTACAGACATTTTTACACTATAAAAGACTTATTAAGCAATATCCATTGTTTATTTTCTACCCTAAATATTTTTCACACTTTTGTCAATGAAACCGGGGTCGAATCTGAAACCATGTCATACCTAGGTACAATGTAATCTGAATAGATCAAAATGAAATGATGGTACCAATTAATAGTTGGTAATAAGAACGATTAATGTTGTAATTAAGTCATGGATTTTAAAACGAATACAAACTTGTACAATTTGGGTATACAAGTTGCAATTTATACAGACATCACAAGTTGTATACACCATATATATAAATTAAGATTTTGCCAACATCAATGGTTTGAAAAGTTTCTACGGCTCCAGTTAACATAATATAACATATTAGTTTTTTTTAATGTTTCGCAATTATATTTGTTAAATTTCAGTCTAAAGTCTCATTATATATGAATAATGGGTTTTTGATTTATACAGTCTTATAAATTTAACCAAGTTATGCCGACAATTTCCTGGCAGTAATTTTGAATCCTGAACAATTTAACGTTCCTTATTTGAATATAAATACACCACGGACTACTAGTATAAATATATTGAATAAATTATTTTACCAATAGTATTGGAAATAAAGACCGGCAGAATCTATTGTCGGCTGGCAAGAATTTCTGCCAGTCATGCGTTTACATACAATAAAGCCATATATTGCGATTATAAATCATAGATTATTTATTTGTGAAGTAACTATACATTCAATCAATTCTTCATCCGAGAAGAAAATCATCTGGTCGCCACGATGTTTGAGGTCATTAATAATACTCCTACAACACTTCATACTGAATTGTTGATGCCTTTGAATCAATAATTACCTCTAAAGCAAACTTCTTTGACTTCCTCTCTGCAGCCTTGACCGCCATTGACGCGGTATTCTTACCAAAAAAAAAAAAATCTAGCAACTGAATGAAAATGGGCAAATACTGTCAAATTTGGCAAAATAAAACAGAGACTAGACATGTTCAATAATGGCTCAGACGTTGTTGTCTTGTGTGACTTAGGGAGCTGTTACAATTAATCAATTAACGACCCCTTGGCATTGATGTCGAGACCCATAGGGTTAATGTCTACTATAAATAAATATATATATATATTAGATAATAAGAACTTTGGTATTCATTAAAAACAAATCGACACAGTTTTATTTTTTTTTAAATTATACTAAATACAGATAAATATTTCTAACGGTAGGTAAATTGATGTTTGTCTAAATACAAGTAAATGAGAAAAACGAATGTTAAGTCAAATAATCTACATCATATTAGATGTTTCCAAAATGGATCATTGATGTTATACAGATGTTGGAATAATGTGTGATGGTTTTACGGCTCAGATAAGTTGTATAATGTAGAGTTTTTTGTCTTTATCATTTTTAAATGATCCTAATTGTGATACATCCCCAGGAAGGGGGAGGGAGAAGGGTAATTTTACATTTTGTAAAAAGAGGAATGAAAATAACAATTTGATAATGAAGAAAATGCAATGGATACGAGTAGAAAAGATTTCATTAAAAGAAGAGGATCTTTGATTGAAAAACTCAAGCGGAATGGGATAAAGATTTATTAATTGATAGTAATAATAGAAGAGACATCTACTTTATAATTGGGTTTCACTTTGGGCATATTTCTCCATTACTACCGAAAAAAATAAGAAAAAAGAAGATTTAGACAAGGCACAACAAGTAGAAGGATCTATAAATTAAATACCCAATAGTTCTTCATAGCAATAAGTGCTTCTCTTTTAACGATAGGTCCTATGAGTGGATTCATTTGCGCCATGTAGCAGCACAGCCAAAACAACCAACAACAAGCTCCTGTTATCATGAGCGACACTTGGATTAAACTACCGGAAAAATATATTAATTAGACATTAATAATCACTTCAAAAATCATTACATCAAACAAATGAATAACTACCTTTTGTTGGGTCCTTTGGGAACGAAAATAGGCAGTACAGCCCCTACAATACCCCATAGGACGGTAAAAAGGGTAATAGGTAACCAATGGGCTCCCATGATTATACTTTAAAATTGAAATTCGATTTAGAATCTGGGAGTTTTTTTTCTTCCTAAAGAGCAGTGAACGTAGTGAGTATATTATAAAAACCAATTGCTGTTGATATAATTTTGACAGTCACATGAATAAATAATCAAAGGTACCAGCTATATTCTTTTAGCCTTTCCAGGCTAAACAGAATGATTACATGTTTTATGTATGTATATATAATTATCGACTTATAAATACTTAGTTAGTACATGATAATATTATATCTGAATGTTCATTTTTAACTTTTTTCTTTGTAGCAACTCTTATTATTTAATTGTAAATAAGAAATAGCTCTTTATAAAAATGTACTTTTGTCTCAGACGAGTACAATTCATTTAATTAAATGATGATCCTAGGATGTCTAATTAAAGAAAGTATGTATAAGTATTTTCTTTATATTTTAATATATTATGATTTATGAAGCATAAGGATTACGAAGGGAGTGAATGTGTGCCCGTATTGCATCAATTCCTCGGGAGGAGGAGCAGCAGCAGCAGCAATTGTTTTAATAATACATACAAAAAAAAATCAGCTTACACTACAGTAAAAACAAATGATACAACTACTAGTGGTGGATAAAGACGCCCTTAAATCATCAAGGAGGAGGGAAACACTATTAAATATTAATATTTAATATTAATCAACAAACCATAGAAATGACATTGACTGGATCCTCGCCTCAAGTGCATCGTGAGGCACTTCAGAGACAAACTCAAGCGGATTGGGCCAACAGAGAGTATATCGAGCTCATTACTGGCTCTATAAAGCGAATTGCGGACTTTTTAAACTCCTTTGATACGAGTTGCAGGTCTCGTTTATCTAATTTGAATGAGAAACTTTCCATTTTAGAGCGGAAAGTGATGTATCTGGAAGCAAAAGTCTCCAAGGGCGAGAAGGAGCTCGTTCAATCTCCTTGACAGAAGATTTTTCTACTACTACTCTGCATTTATTATTTTATTCGTCAATAGTCATCCTCTCTATTACTTTAAAGTCAGTGATTCCAAACCTTTTCATAATGTGGGAACCCTATACCATTTTTTATTTAAAATCATGTTGATGATAAAATATGTTCAACCAAATGTTTTATTTATTATTTATGTAATCTCTTCCAGAGTCCCCGTTGGGAACCACTGCTTTAAGTACAACTGATGTTTTGTTCATGATTGATCTCACATCAATGAGACGTTTTTTTATGTATAACTTAATACTAATCCCTTTTCAATACTCTACCATATCGGATATTCTACTACAAATCATTCGATCACTTCCTTGCTTTAAGTTGTCTTCTTCATTTGCTTCATACCTACTCAACTCATCATCGCTCAACAACACTCCATATACCTAAATATTTTTTGACTCAAATGTTTCATACCTTTTTTATACTTTTACATGATTATCTGACAAAATTTGTATTTAATTTATTTAACTCTATTTTATATAATGCATTTAAATAGTTATTTTTAATAAATTATCCCAACATTCAAATTTGATCACCGTCATATTGGAAATTAAATAATTCATTGGAGGGATAATGTATTTAAGTGAAACTATAAGTAGGAGAAATCGAGGACTCTTACAACAGTCCCCTTTTCTTGGAACAATATCAAAGCTAGGCGTCATAAAATTTAGAGTCGCAATTGTATAATATGAGGCCGATCAACACAAAAACAAGCTTGTATAATTTTTCTCTAAATTGAGTGTGAATTACATTTGTTTTCTTCGACGAATGTTCGTCAATTTCTACTAACAAATTTAATAACCCTTATTGATACTCTGCAAATCGCACTTGAAGTAGCCAAAATGAATTGTCAGAATAAAGGAATGAGAAATTGATAGTTTTTATGATTGAAAGCCTCTGTAATCAAATAAAGGTTTTAAACTCTAGCTAAAATTATTGGATATCTTAACTTATCTCACAAATTTGAATACAACCCCTATGAAATATTGGCCTGTGTGTATAAACAAAATTAATGGAGATTTTATAATTTTTATTCAAGATTGCTTTTATGTTGAAGTACCTCATATAATACAAAACAAATTCTTTGAGATAATTGATAAAAAATAATTTTTAAGGGATCATAATTTTTCTGAGAAACTAGTCCGTTTTTCTTTGTTTTTCCTGTTTACGGGTATCATATAATTACTTGGCTATCAGTTAATACTAGAGGAGGCGGTTGTTCCGGCATGGTCCGGAACATTAAGAAATTAAAATTAATTTTAAAATATTTATGCATAATATAAATTATGAGGATCTAGACATTCCCAAAATATTGTCCAGCCTAGTAATTAAATCCGACCGTACTTTTTCTTTAGTATATAGAGGAAACAAAATTAATAACAAAGAAGTCAAGAAGGAAAAATTTGTCAAGTTCAATACTCTTTCGTTTTTAAAATCTTGGAAAGAATCTCCTCCATCCAACCAGATTGTTCTAAAGTCAATCTTTCATGAATGATGAAAAGCTTCAATTTCAGATATCCTTTTTTATAGAGCAAATCCTCTTGGCAATTAAACCCCCAAGTAATCCTCGCTACTCCTCCTTTCTTCTTGGAACTTCATCAATTTGGCAAAGTCTATCTCCTTCTTGACATAGGGAATTGATTACGTCAAGATTGTTTTGTCTTCCCTCAATATCATATCTACATAGAATTACAGGGGAAATGACCGTAGATCTTGGACTTTGTCAAAGTATCTTTTATTATTTAAAAAAACCATTCAATCGTTAATTTCACTAGAGCGTCATATTCATATTGTGATTGATGAAGGTATGTTGATTCTTTGAATATTAATGTATACATATATATTAAATATTTTCTAGTGTATACAAATCAAAGAGGTGAATTTAGCGGAGGAAAATGGACAAATAACGAAAACTGTATTAGCCATTATGATCAAAAGTATTACTCGCCTTTTGAAGACATGATCGCTTTACTTTCTGTTAATAAAATTTCTCTAGAATTTCAATGGAATATTCTAACATATGCCATCAAAAGATTTGATATACTCAGTACATTTTTGTCAGTTATCCTACAAATAGATCAATGATGAAAAACTTTATATCGAAAGGACAAACTAAAACATTGTTTATTAATCCTTTTAAATATAATTTTTGATATGGTACATAATTGGAATAACATTTGAAAGAATTTGGAAAGAAAAACTATATTCATTTCCCCACCCTTTGAAGAAGGAGAATCAACTTTCAAGCTCACCTACAATCACGTTAAAAATTTTTTTGATTTAGAACAGGGAAAAAGCCTTAAGTTCCCTCACAAATTAACTATAAAAGCTGTACATCCAAACAATATGGAAAAAATGAATGTTAAATTATGTGATGCAATTTTTCACGGAAGCACTATTATTGCCTTAAAGATGGTTCTTAAAAACTGGAATGTGGATGATACCATCAAATTTTGTTCCATAATTCACAAATTAATAAATATTACAAATGTGAAAACAAAATACGCTGGGAATAAAAATCGTGATCCAATAAAATCTCCTATTTATAATATTAATGATGAACAAATTGATTTTTTAAAGAAAATTTAAGAAACATGTTTTGCCCTTGAACATAGTACTTTGGCACTCGCTGAATTAACAATATACTTCATGGAGAAAAAAAATTTTTTTTTGAATATTTTATGACTGGAAACGTTCAGTTGGATCTATAAGAAGCACGTTTTGGGCAATATAGAAGACTTTTGACAGAAATATAATGCGATTCTAATATTTTTTTAGATACTTTAGATTTTAACGGCAAAAATTTGATATTTTTTGTCTGTGGATATATTTCATACTCTATTAAGACAAAATACGAATAAATTACATGGAATCACCAATTCTGCAAATATTTAAGAATAAAGAAGACTCTGAATATAGTTTCAAGAGGAGGGACCACTAGTCCTACCAACCTCATTTATACACTTGGTTTTTTTATATAAAGTGCTTTCAATTTAATTGTGGATAATTATATTCTTCAGAAATTCTTAATCAATTCGAGAAATCCACGAGATGTTTTTTCTAAGTTCATTTTGAAAAGATTAAGGAGACCAATGACTTAGAAAATCTATTGTATATAAAATGTAATCATTCGATTGAAGAAATATGTGCGACAATGTCATACAAATTTTTTAATTGTTTCATGAAATTTTTTTCTTCCGATCATAATATTCACTTAAGAAATAATAAAAGAATTCACCATAACCCATCTACAACAAAAACTTTGAAATTATCTTTTTCCATCAAAATGAAGGAAATATTTTAGTGGCCTCCATAATATTAACTCGTTGTATAATTATATTTTCTGATATTGTTTTTAAATATGATAATATTTAAATATATTTTCATATTGTTTTTAGGCTATTAAATATCAATAGACATACATAAATAGCTTATGCATATTTATTTGTATTAATAACTCTTCCCTTCTCTAGTTATATTTAGATTCCCTCTTGCACACACATGAAAAAAATAAGTAGTAATTTAGTTGTCATCTAAGTCGATTAATTACACTATCCAACAGAAAAAATGGTACAAAAACATTATACGCTCAATTTAATAGATTTTGATCCCCTGATACAAAATATGACCTTATTTATGTCTCTCAATGCCTCGTGGCCTTCAGAAAAAGACCATACATTTTTTTATTAATTTTGCCTATTTTTAAAGTTCAAAGCTGATTTGAGCCCTACATGTTGAAGATAGGGAACCATTATGTTAATGTATTTTGAAGCCGAATGTTAAACAAATTTTAAGACATTTTTAAAATGTCTGCATCATACTTTTAACTCGAGCTATCTTTGTTTAAAGTGAAAAATAGGTGCTTTTTATTCAGAGCCTCATAGCTTCGAAACGAATTGACTCAAAAAGTTTAAAATTATCTCATTGGATAGCTGAAAGTATAAACTTTGATTTAAAAAAAAGAACCTCCCCAAAAAA
Source organism: Lepeophtheirus salmonis (assembly GCF_016086655.4). NCBI lineage: Eukaryota > Metazoa > Arthropoda > Copepoda > Siphonostomatoida > Caligidae > Lepeophtheirus > Lepeophtheirus salmonis. Next base: position 1,515,446 of record NC_052140.2, read on the forward strand.
GCTATATATTGTTGTCAATTTGAGATGAGGCCACGGCGATATTTGAAGGATAAAACTCATTTTTGAATTGATCTCATAATATAAGTCCATATGTATTGAAACGACCCAGCCAGAAGAGAGAAGATGAAAGAGATAGAAACTATTTTGTTGTCAGCTGTAGATTGCCCCTTCTCCCTCGATACGACCAAGATACTTAGAAACTCGAAGTATCTAAATTGATGTATCATAATATTGATCTCTGATATTGAATAATATATTTTTCGTAAAAAATTAAATTATAAAAATGAAAAAAACATATATTTTGATTATGTTTACCAATATCTATGGGACTGAATCCTCTAGTGTATATAAGACAAATTAATATAACTCATCAAAGATAGTTTTTTAAGTCCAATTATTGATGTTGCATCTTAATTTGTATCCATGATAAATAAGAAAACGCTGCATCCGTAGAAAATTCAATTATAATATGAGATAAAAAACATGTATATTGGTTTTTTAAGCAATATTTATAGTATATTGATATTGATTAATATATTTTTCGTAAAAAATTAAATTATAAAAATGAAAAAAACATATATTTTGATTATGTTTAACAATATTTATGGGACTGAGTCCTCTTGTGTATATATAAAAAATTAATATAACTAATTAAAGATAGTTTTTTTAGTCCAATTATTGATGTTGCATCTTAATTTGTATCCATACTAAATAAGACAAAACTATAAGGATGATTTTTTAGGAAAAATCCTTTTGTTTATTTGAGAAAAATTAATATAACTCATCAAAGAGAATTTATTTAGTCCAACTAGTGATGTTACATATTCGAATGACACTGAGGTAATATCTCATATATTAGAAATTGTCTTGTTTCATTTAACCTGCTGGGCCAATGTGTGGTTAATTGTTACATGTTTTGAGTGAAGCATTCTGAAGAAACAACCTTACAATTTATAAAAATATTCTGACCTTACAATGGAGGAATGTTCCATATATATATATATTTTTTTCAAATGCAAATATGACAATCTCAAAAAATATAGAAAAAACGTATTTATGGGATATGAACACTACATATATGTAGAGCTGAAAATTTAAAGCATTTTCTCTGTGTACAATCATATTTTATTTGGCAAGTTATGGGTGTAAGTTCTTGATGGACTCAGTGGAGAATAAATAACTTATTATGAAAAATAATAACCAGTAGTGCTCAATAGAAGGTTATTTATTTTTATATGATTTTTAAGAACGCACAATTCCTTTAATCGACTCCAAATACTTTGTTGATATGAAAGGGTATTACATAATAACATGAGTACTATTTGTCCATCCAAATCCAGAGGCGTCCGGGATTATTATAGAGAAGACAGCGTATCTTGCAATAGCTGAAAGCATAACAGCTCTCATTTTCAAATGATATATAGAGGTGCATAGTTAGTAATTTTGCTAGTAATAAGAGGTTGGAATTCAACAATGCTAATTACAATGTAATTGCATTGCACAGGGATCCCTTTCCTTTTGAATGTGCAAACAGAAGTAGGGCCTTTGTGAATCTGGGTTCTTAATTTTCCAATCAATTTACATAATTAGTTAAAACTTTTTTTTAAATCAGACGAGTGGAATAATCCCCAAAGACGTGTAAGTTAAAATTCAAGAAGGGAACATCCTAAAAAATAAGACCAGGGGACTTTCGAAACTGTAAAGTAATTTATTTTCAGCATTAATACGGAGTAAGGAATCATTTTTTCCACTCCATGATTCTGTGAGATCTAAAAGTATCTTTAAATTTTCATTAACACAATACTTAAAATCCTTCACGCCTATCATTTTCAATTGTTATATTGTATGAAGAATTTCCATTCTAGCCATCGTTTGAAGGGGGAAAAAAGAATTTACTCTTTACAAATACTCAATCAGGATATTTTTGGAGATCATCAACTATAAAAAAATAATCCCAGATTTACATGCCAGTTCGTGCTTTCTACATTACTGAAGAAAGGCTTCTTCAATGCGTTTCAATGAACTATATATATATGATAGTTTTCAATTAATACCTTGGAGCTCTAGACCATATAATACCGCGTGGAAATGATATTTTCTCGACTGACCCATTAAATAAAATAGTACCAATCATAATAAACATATCAACGGGAGTACCAGATACGGTTACTGTTTTATCCAATTGTTTGTTTTTTGTAAAGTCACGAAAACGTCAAGTTTAACGGATCAGTTGATATACTTCTGTTCTAGGCATTCTTACAACAAATAATATACTTTAAGAAAATAAATCAAATCTGTTAAACAACTTGTTTTACTGACTTTTCTTCATTTGATACCCAATAAAGTTTCCAAATCCCGACTTTTTAATCCTACCCTTTCGCCTTTCCCGCGTTTTTCTTTATTCTTGGTTGGGGAGCTATGTGAGCCGAGAATTTGACAGTTAAGGTGGCCATCATCGTTTTTAACTTTCTAAAAGAACAACTTTATTTTATTTTTGGATAGTTTAAAGATATTCCATGACATTGTGGTTCCACTAAAAAACCGAGCTAATGTTTTTAGTTTCAAAACAAGAGCTTAAGTATATTTGTAGCTTACTTAGAGGAGAAGACAAGCCTAGAATTTTGTCCTCACTCAGATTGGCTGGTCGAACTTGATTTTGAGACCACAGAAAGTCATTTAATGAAAATTCAAGATAATCCAAGGTTGAACTTGCTCAGAAAAAGTATGTGTGCTCCACCGGCGTCTATGGTTATGTCAAAGCTGTGGTAGTTAAAAAAAAGTGGCCACTCCCTATTGAATTTTATTAAGCATCATTTAAAGTTTGTTTAACTTTTCTCTTATGAGAAGAATTTTACATATATTGATAAGGCCCTAAATGGGAATATATCGGGTCCAAGAGTAGCCTTGTGTCCTGCTTCATTTCACGAAAAAATATATATATACACTCAAGTCTTAAGGTGGGTCAATGATTCCTTAGTCTTCTCTTTTGTGATATAAGATTTAAAAGACATATGCACTATATTATAAGGAAGGTCAATTGGAACTTGGGAAACATTAAAAGAAGTTTCCGAACCTTTTGTCCATGGTAAAAATTTATACGCTTTATGTCCTCCCAATCTTAATGTAAGGATATGAGATCTGGAGTCCTTCCAGAAACTATTTGATCAAGTCCCTGAAAATATACATTGGGAGATAACGACGACCACCCGATCAAAAGATTTGTCCTCATCACTCTATACCAGGGATGTACAACCCGTGGCCCTTAGCACTGCGGCCTGCATAATGTGCGGCCCAGTACTCATTCTTACTTCAAGAAGTATGTTTGAAAAAAATTGGAACAATATCAATAATACATAATACGAACAAATATTGAAAAATAATTCCCAAATAAATGAATTTTTGAAAAATTATTGCTCTTGGGTGAAAAAAAAATTAATGAGAAAACAGAGAAGATTTTTTCTTTAAGAATGTCTTTTCTAAAAAAAAAAGCTTTTAATGTAATTTTTTCAAAAATTAAAAAAACTAAGCCCACCAAATATAATCTTATGACTGTCAGATTGGCTTTTTTTAAATCCAATTTGGCCTGAATAAATAGATTTGGCTTAAATTTGAAATGAATATGTATTTTATAGTTTTTTTTTTCATAAAGGCATTTTCATGAAATTTAATTTAATAGGTACTGTGGTCCATAAGAATATTTAAAGTGGCAATGCGGCCCATTTTACGAAAAGGTTGGACATCCCTGCTGTATACCCTAGACGTGCCATTAAAGATGCCATTACGCTTCACAAAATCCCCAACACTGGATACTAAAAAAAGGCTACTTCTTCCACGATTGAGACTCTCTGATCACAACACCCTCGAACTCTCAAAACAAATAAAGACTTTTTCAAGTCTAGATATGGATTGGCTAGTCTCTGGAATGATGTACCTCTATGCATAAGCATTACTTTCCTACAACTTTTACGTTTTAATTTTCTTATATGTGTATCCTTCCTAACAAGATATCTACGTTGAAGTACTTTCTGGCCTAAAAATGATTATAAGTATGTTTAAACATACTAAAATAACAATTACTCCATCTGACACAGGAATTATCTTTAAAGTTCATATACATAATGCACATAGGTATCTTTTCATCTCTGGGAGCAAACAAGTATCCAACACAATGAGTTCAAAATAAAAGTTACTCCTGAGTGTGTTATCTTTCAAGCTACGTTGCTCAATTGAAATTAAACTATTTATTTTTTATTGTATGCTACTCATGAACATAATCATATAAAAGTACTTTCGCACCAAAAAGTTTATAAAAAAAAAAAAAAAATGATAGGGTTTTTGTTAATCAATTGTTGGTGAGGGTTCTCTATTCTAAAAAAATGTTTACTTAATAATTCAAATTCTAGATATTGATTTAGAGTGTAAAATTGTGTGTTCATTCCGTGATTTAATTAGTGAAAATGAATATTTTCAAAAATATGGATCAAATATTTAAGTGCTACAGATTATGTTTTTTAAGCAGTGTTGGTGAATAAATATTTGCATTTAAGATCAGAAAGTTTAAAGCAAAATGCCAACCAGGATTCAATTCCAGTGTAAAAAGATAATGGTTAAGAAAAGGATTTCTGAAGGTAATAAATGAGCATTATTCCATATTTTGAAGAATAATAATGTGGCCTCTCAACAAAAATAAGCTAGAACCATTTTTTACAAAATTGAGTGTGTATTACAAATGTATTCTTCGATGAATTATCGTTTATTTCTATTGACAAAATATTCCTAATGGCCTTTGCCTTAAATTAAAACAAAATGAGTGTCACAATTAAATAATTATAAATTAATAAATTCTTTTTAAATACCATATTACGGCCAATATAAGATTACTATTTATTCAAATGAAATTTGAAAAAATCAGAACACAAATACAAATGTTTTCTTATGATACAAATAATTGGAACCTAAGATTGCTCTTAACTCGTGTTGACCAATAATTGAGACAACCCTTAATTTAGCAAAATATTTTATGAAAATGGTAAGAAAATCCAACTACCCCTTGATTTTTTTTCTTGGCCTAACGGCATAGCTTTCTTTACAACAAATATTTTTATCATATTTACACATAGGTTATAATTTATAAAACAAATTTAAGAGCATATATGGATACATATTTGAAATTAAACCAATGTAGAACCATTCAAAACGTAGTAAAAAATTCAAAAAAAAAATTCAAATCATTTAAAAGAGAAAACAAGAATTAAATAAGTCAGCTGAGTCCCTCTTACACTTTGCCATATAATTCGATAGAGGGGATAACACCTCGGAGGTTAAGTATTTCTTGGGCCCTCTTTCCATATATAATTTGTTGTGCCTTTGTAACTATGGCGTTAATGAAATATTCTTCTTTTCCACTATAATAACCTAAAACTCATCACGCCCGGTCTTGACCTTAACCATGTATCCAAGAAAAACTGTGAACCCACCTCCAGTGTTTCTGAAAGTAGGCGATACTTAAACCATTTTTCAGCCGCTGACAAATATTTGTTTATTATAGCTTTAATGCTACCCGCTGCATCTCTTTTTATTTCTCTTCTCTCCAGGTATCCAAGAAAAGGGGTCATCGTTGGCTTTTTAAAACGTCTTTTAATTTCCGAAGTAGACATCAAAGAAGCTCTCATCCGGAAAGGTACTATAGATCTTTGGATACCCCTAATTTTTCCAAATTTTGCACGAAAATTATGTTCCGCTATCTTATTTACTAGTGGACCCAGGACATCTGCTGTGATTTCTGCTGATATTGTTTCCACTTCCGTGAGGCTCAGACGTTCTTTGATGGGTAGCTCCTAACCAAGAGATAACTCCAGCTTTTGGGTGTCGCTCCTTTGCATAGATCTTTCGCGCGCTTAGAATAGGAAACGAGTCATTTATATATTCTCCCAAGGATTTTGCAACAAATGAAAACATTTTTCCTCTAAGAAAATATTGAGGGTTTTGCATCAAAAATCTTCACTGTCCCATAATTTCCTTAACGAATAAAATTGTAAACCTTCAACATCACGGAGATGCTCAATACAGATAAACCTCCCGTATTTATTGGTTCGTGAAGCCTTTCATATGAAATATTTTCTTTTTCTTTAGCTGGAAGAAGGAAAAATGTATCTCATTTAATTTTTTTGTTCTTCTCTCATCATATGGAGTTATCTTCATTAGGTGGATTATTGTTGGGATGACGTAAATGTGTCATGCTTTAATCTTGTCCCACATATTTATATTTATGCCAATGAAAAAGCCCGTCCAAATAATCTGACAATTTCTTCTTTATTTTTCTAGCATCCTGAATTTCCCACCCAAGATCCAAGGAGTTTAATTTCCGTTGAAGTCCGCAAACTTGGCCAGCCTTTTCCTGTAATACCTTCATAAAAACTCAGTATTTCTGTCTTTCCATCATTAATATCCTATCTAGAAGTACCATGACCCTTTTTATTCAAACCAATGTTATATTGTCAGCATAACAGAGAAATTTTGAATGCGTTGAATAGATGAGAAGCCTATTATTTTGTTGTCCTTCTGAATGTCTTGTATAATTTTGTCAATACCTATGATGAACAAAATTGCAGACGCAGGGTCACCACTCTGTCTTACTCCTCTCTTATTCATGAGGTGAGCTTCCTGATTTCCATACATAACAAGTGTGCGAGACCTTGCAAGAGTAATTCACACCATTCTAATAATTAGATCTCCGAAGCCCTTCTTATATAGTGAACGAATTATGTATTCGTGAGACACCTTGTCGAACGCTTTATCGAAGTCTATTGCTATTAATTAAATATTATATTGAGATTCTAAGAAGGTACATTATCCATATGTTTGTTCTTCAAAAAGCCATATTGAGAGGGATGTGGAAACGATTTATTAATACTTTTGATTCTATTCGCTAATACATATAAAAATATCTTGTATATTCTCGCTCTTGAATTTTTTTGAGTGGTATCAATTGTTAGCACGCCTGTTCTTTATATAATATAAGAAACTCAAGAAACTAGGATATTTAACCCTTTGCGACATAATTTTAGGCAATCAACAGTTTTTTGTTTCATTTCTATTCCTTTCTTTGATTTAAAAAAAAAAAATACGATTATATAACCTGCACTCTATAAATTCATACCTTTACTATCTGTAACATATTTTTGAATAACTGATATTAATTTTATTATAAAAAAATTTCACTGACGCCATAAATTGCATCATAATTGAGGGCGACCTGTTCTTGGGGGCTCATACTTTGTTTGTTTATTATAGTTCGGATTTTTTTGTATAATGAGAATACTGTTAATATCAAACATTTAAAAGATTGCTAATAATTACACTGAATAACAGGATCATTTGTCATCAATTCATCGAATAAAATAGAACTTAAAAGTTAAGAATCAAAATATATGATGAAACCCAATGTGATTTTTTTTTTTTACTTTCAAATAAATAATTTACTATTATAATATGCAAATTATATTTCGGCATAAAAAATTTACATTTTTATTTTATTTATTAAAAAAAGTGATCAATATTTCTTGAAATAATGGGACATTCTTTATTTATTGATATAGAAACACTGTTTTTTTGCTTTTGTTTCTTGTGTTCAAAATTGCCTTTTTAAGTATTATTTATTTTTTTTGCTTTATAAAGTGAGTCCCCATTACACTTTTCAAGCTCTGAAGGGTATTTTTTCCAATCAAGAAGCATGAAATTGTTTTTAATCCATTGTTATAGAAATAAAAAAAGTAACATCACACTTAGGACAATAACTCACAAACTACAGAACAACAAATCGTCATGAATTTTTGAAAGCTGCCTTTTGAAGGTTCTCAATAACTGATAATGAAGTGAATTATAAAAAATAGTGTCATCTTTGTGTCAAATCTAGGATTTATCATCCCATGTGTTAAATTCCCATTGGTCATAAATATCATGTTTTGTAATTATTATGGGGAAATAAAATTTTGACTCATTTACAAACTTCTTAAGTTTATATTATATTTCATTAGACCCTCCCGTTTTTGCGGTAATATTTTATCCACCTCCACAAAAATATTTTCTACTTGGAATAATCAAACAACTGACTTTGGCAAAGTGTTAGGACTCTTCTACCATTTTTGAATTAGATACATGCCATTTTAGTTTGAAAAAAATATTATTATGAATGAAAATCGGCCTTTTTAGGTGTCCCAAGTATGACAAGTAACAGATAGAAGTTTTTAAAATATTTTTCAGTGTTTGGCTTATCACTTAAAATGATTGTTTTTAATCATTAAAGGGGTGTAAGACAGGGGCGTTCGCAGGCTTAAATTTGGGGGAGGGCTCTATTCAAAAATCCTATTCACAAAAAATTACAAAAATTCATAATTATTCACAGAAAATAGAAAAAATTATAAAATTAAATTTTTAAGAAAAAAATTAAAATAATTATATTTTTAGGATAAAAAATTAAATTTCAGATATTAAATTTCTTGAAAAAAAAAAATTTAAAAACTAAATTAAATTTAAAATATTAATTTTTTTTTGAAAAAAAAATTCAAATATTAAATGTTCTAATAAAAAGGAAAAACTTCTTAATTTAGGGGGCGGGGGAGGGTACAACCCCTGGTAAGATGTGTTTCAAGATTGACGGTTTCCCTGTTTTATCAAACATTACACAAGATAATGTCCCCCTTTTTGTTGGACAACTATCACTTCAACTAGGTTTTAAATTTTGATATGTTTTTTAGTCTCCTCAGTACAAAAGGTCTTTAATTGGGGGGGGGGGAATATTAACCCAAAATAGGAGAGTCTAATATCCATTATTCAGGTAGTTTTACCATATCATTATTGCTGATAAGACTAGCTAATTAAAGCCTGCATAATAACAATGGGGGTTGAGCAAACTAATAAAAATGGCGTAACCCCTTCGTGCCTTGCTAATGTATTTTAAATAAAGATAAACTACATTGAATAGCATTTACATAGGTAATGATTACTAACGCTGATCAACAGTTAGAATGTAACAAGATAGAAATAGTTGAATTTTATTCCTTCATTCTTAATATGAACTCTGTGTTTCACTTTCACACCTACGGTCTTAAGGAAAAATGAAATAGAGTTTTTATTTTATTTTTAGCTATTTTGTAAGATTCAAACCTTTTTGAAGCGCCTTGTGTTAAGATGTTGATAGTTGATATGAATATATTTTAAATGTATTATCATGTTTAGAACTCGAGTTATGTTTGTTTAAAGTTGAAAACAAGTGCTTTTTTCAGAGGCCCATAGCTCTTGTTGTATCAGTCCTTATTTTTTCCATCCAGTCTTAGGAACGATCCTATCAGTCCTTGGAGCCGGTCCTTAAGACTGCCTGTCCTCCGGACTGTCCGTACTATAACTGACTAAAAAAATAATAACTAAAGTTTAATGAAGGATATGACTTTATAAGTTTTAGGACTGAACTGGACAGGGCTGTAGTATTCAGTCATAAACAAGGATAGGCACACCATTACTTATAGCCACCAGAAGGGTAACTCCAAAAAGTATGAAAAAATTGATAGATGAAAGTCTAAACTATAATTAAAAAAATAAAAGATCCCATTAAAATTAAACTACTCTTGTACTATATGGGATTTAATTCCCAATCCAAGTGCCTTTGGCAAAGATAATTAGATTGGAGTCCTTGGAGGATTCGCTCCAGGGACTCCCTGTCAAAGGGTTCAATCATGTACACGTACTTCCACAAAATTAGATTGGTGGAAACAATACGAATTAATTCATTCTAAATGCATTTTTGTCAAAAGATGTGTGGCATGTGAATGGAGATGATCTGAGATAATTCTCAAGGATATATTTTTCCTGATGTGAATGGACCCAAAAGTAAGACTCTTAGAATATCTTAGAATCTTAGAAAACTTCAAAGAATTCCCCCCTCCAAGAAATTGATATTTGAATTGATTATTGAAATGGTGCATCCTTTCTACTAATTCAGAATAAATACAAATTATCCGGAATTAAATCCATTTTTATTAACATCCTTTCATATAACATTTGTACACGTTCGTAGAAATCCAGATGAGAAGATTTGTTGGCAAGTATTTTCAACTTTAAGCAAATCTAAACATAATAACAACATTTTAAAAGGGGGTTTTCAAATCTTTCAACATTCAACTAGAAAATTATATCCAAAAAATGGTCATTAGTAAAGATGATGTAGTGCATTTTATCCTTAAGTGTGTGTAAAATGAATCAAATCGTGCTTCATGGTATAGATATTATTTTGAGAGGTTCCACTTTTCGGAGCATCATATGCTTCGGCTTAAAAGAGCAGATATTCAAAATCAATATTTCTTATAATTATAAACAACAAACTTAAATGACATTATTAAACATGAGTTTTATGATAAATCGATGGTAGTATTTGAATTCTTATGCTTAAAAATCATATCACTAATGAAAATATAAAATAAATATGAATGTTCATGATCTCAATTGATTTTGAAACTATGCAAATATTTTTCTATGGAACTGAAACATTGCAGAGCATGTTTTAATACCCATAAACAACTTTTGATAAGTAGCAGTCATTCACAAATAAAACTAAAATAAAGTTTTAAACCACTCTAATGGTAAATAACGGTCATTTAACTTTGTTGTTTCAAATAATATTAAATATTATTTCGGTATTTATTTTTGAATGGAAATCATAAAATGGATCCTTACAGCTTTTATTACAAAGATACATAAATAGTTGCTAAATATCTTTAACGCATAATTTTAAAAGACGAAAATCTATTAGAAAAAAATAAAAACATGTTTACTAAAGAAATTTGGTTGAGATAGTTTAAAGATCAAACAAAACCATTCATAACTTTGTTGCTTTTAAAGGTACAGCCTTTTTGAAGAGATCAAAGGATCGGTAATGAAAAATTCCTGTTTTTTATATGAAATAAAAGTTATGTTTTTTTATAAAAAGCACTAAAGAAACTCGAAAAGCTTAACTTTATCAAAATCTTAGTTCGGCCATTCTTTAATTTTTTATTAATAGATATTGATTGAAATTGATGCGGAAAACTTTTGAGATGGAGCTGATAACGAAAAGGAACTTTAAGAGATTGATAATACAAACTTGTTGATTTCTAGCATTGTTCGATGGGGTTTTGTGTCATATTATAATTGGTTGTTATCAAATAACCCTTTGATTTGTTAAAGTGTAAAATAATATTTATCAACGACTTCAATTTTTGCCTCAGCAATCATAGTCTTAAGTAAGTCGTTAGTTCTCTGAACCAATGCATCTCAAATGGATTTTCGGGATACCCTCTTCGGTAGAAACAGCCAATTGACGACATTTTTTTCTTTCTTGAAGTAAGATCAACAGAGCACTGACTTACGTATCACATTTCACACTATCACGTATCAACCTTTAGATGCAAGTCCTTGAGGGAATCGGGAGCATGTGTCAATCAAAAAAGGGCTCCATTAAAGAAAAAAAGCCTTAGAACACAGAGTCTTAGGAGGACCTTTATTCCCGGCCTGGCTGATTTAAATAGTTCTCAACTATAGCTAAAATTCTTGAGTTTCTTAAGTCATCCCACAAATTTGAATTCAACGAGTCTAATTGACTCTAATATGTAGCTGAAATGAACAAATAAAGGAAGTCAATGTAGTCATTATTATTCATTCTGTAGGCTCCAGGGAACAAAATGAGGAGTGCCACAATCCCATTTAATGACACAAAGCCCAAAGACATGGCGGATGCAGTCTTTTTTGAAGTGGTAATCCTGAGTGTATCATTTATCTCCCCAAAACTTATAAAGCGGTCATTAGAACTGTTTTTTCATAAGAAAAGATTATAAATATTCCAGCTGGTGCAGATTTAAGGCCATTTAAGAGTTATTTGCAATTTTAGTGATGTGTTTGGTTCATGGTGTTCGTAAGAATAGTTTGCCTATCCTTTCGTGAATTCGTGAACCGAATAAATACAACTCTTGAGATAGATGATCAAGTTAGAAGTATCTTCATTCGATTGCTTCGCTCTTCTTTATATGGGACATAAAGACATGAAATGTGCGTTGAAATCAGAAAAAATATGATGTTAATGTTGACTATTTGCTAGTACACCCCATGACAAATGGGATCGCTTAAAAAAATTCAAACGGAACAAAAATCCTCGGAAATTAAAATTTTTTTCATTGGATACTGTTCTGTTTTATTTAGTCCCATAAGTAGTGTTGCATCTTTACATGTATCCATAATAATTGAGATAACACTGCATTTGTAGAGAATTCAATTATAAAATGAAAATAAACATATTGAAGTATTTTGATTTCTTTTAAAGAATATTTATGGAATAAGACTTTTTTTTTATATGAGAAAAATTAATGCAACTCATCAAAAACAGTTTATTTAGTCCGATTAGTGATGTTGCATCTAAATATGTATCCATTAAAAATAAGACGACAACGCATTTGTTGAAAATTCAATTATAAATTGAAAAAAACATGTATTTTGATAATTTTTGCAATATTTATGGTAAAAGCCCTCCTATGTGTATGAGTAAAATTAATATAGGTCATCAAAGATGGTTTATTTAGTCCGATTAGGGATGTTACATCTTAATTTGTATCCATATTAAATAGGACAACACTTCATTCGTAGAAAATTCAATTATTAAATGGAAAAAACAACAACATGTATGTTGATAGTTTTTAGCAATATTTATGGGAAAAACCCTTTTATTTAAATGAGAAAATTAATTTAACTCATCAAAATTAGTTTATTTAGTCCAATTATTGATATTGCATCTTAATTTGTATCCATATTAAATAAGACAACACTGAATTCATAGAAAATTCAAATATAAAATGAAAAAACAACAGCTATATATTGATTATTTTTACAAAGATTTATGATAAAAGCCCTCTTGTGCGTATGAGTAAGATTAATATAACTCATCAAAGATAGCTTATGTAGTCCGATTAGTGATGCTGCATCTAAATATGTATCCGTTAAAAATAAGACATTACTTCATTCGTAGACAATTCAATTACAAAATGAAAAAAAAACACCATCTATTTAATTATTTTTACCAATATTTATCGGGCTGAGTCTCTTGTGTATATGAGAAAAATTAATATAAATTATCAATTAAAAAAAAAAAAATTCAATTTCAAAGTAATAAAACTTGTATGTTGATAATTTTAACCAATATGAATGGGAGAGAGTACTTTTTTGTATAAGAAAAAATTAATATAACTTATCAAAAATAGTATATTTAGTCCGATTAGTGATGTTCCATCTTAATATGTTTCCATAATAAATAAGACTACACTTGAAAATTTAGTTATAAAATGAAAGAAATATACATTTTGATTATTTTTGGCATTATTTATGGGAAAAAGTCCTTTTGTTTAAATGAAAAAAAGATAATAATAAATAATCCAAATTAGTTTGTTTAGTCTGATTAGTGATGTTGCATCTAAATTTGTATCCGTTAAAAATAAGACAAAAATGCATTTGTTGAAAATTTTACTATAAAAAAAAAAACATGCATTTTGATTATTTTTAGCTATATGAAGTCCTTTGGCTTATATCAAAAAAATTAATGAAACTCATCAAAGATAATTTATTTAGTCACACTAGTGGTGTTGCATCTTAATTTGTAACCATATTAAATAAGACAACGCAGCATTCGTAGAAAATTCAATTATAAAATGAAAAAAAAACATGTATTTTGATAATTTTTACCAATTGAACGGGACTGAGTTTTTTTTGTTTATATCAGAAAAATTAATCTAACAACTCAAAGATATTTTTTATAGTGCAATTAGTGATGTTCCATCTTAATATGTATCCATAAAAAAATAGACTACACTCTATTCGTAGAAAAATCCATTATAAAATGAAAAAAAAACACATGTATTTTGATTATTTTTAAGAAATATTAATGGTAAAAATCCTATATTTTATATGAATAAATTAATATAACGGATGAAAGATTGTTAATTTAGTCCAATTAGTGATGTTCCATCAATATATTTATCCGTTAAAAAAAAGAGGACCCTTCATTTTGTTGAAAATTCAATTTTAAAATCAAATAAACATGTTTTTTGATTATTTTCAGCAATATTTATGGGCAAAATTCCTTATGTTTATATGAGAAAAATTAATATTACTCATCAAAGAGAGTTTATTCAGTCCAATTAGTAATTTTGAAATTATATATGTATCCATAAAAAATATTACAACACTGCATTTGTAGAAAATTCAATTATAAAATTAAAAAAAACATGTATTTTGATTATTTTTAATAATATTTATAGAAAATTTTCCTTTGTTTAAATAAGAAAAATCAATATAAATCATCAAAATTAGTTTATTTAGTCCGATTAGTGATGTTGCATTAAAATATAGTTATCCGTTAGAAATAAGACATCACTGCCTTCGTAGATAATTCAATTATAAAATTAAAAAAACACATGTATATTGATTATTTTTATCAATATTTTTTGGAAAAACTCTTTTGTTATTCTGAGAAAAATTAATAATATCATCAAATATAGCTTATTTAGTCCGATTAGTGATGTTGTGTCTAAATATGTATCCATTAAAAATAAGACAAAACTGTATTTGTAGAAAATTCAATGATAAAATTTAAAAAAACATGTATTTTGATTATTTTTACCAATATTTATGAGACTGATATTTTATATATTTCCATAAGTAATGTTACATCTTAATATGTATATATATTAATTAAGACTAAACTGCATTCGTTGAAAATTCAATTATAAAATGAAAAAAAATTGTATTTAGATTATTTTTATTTATATTTATGAGACTTAGTCCTTATTCGTATGTAAGAAAAATTAATATAACTCATCAAAGATAGTCCATTTATTCAATCATAAAATAAAAACTTGTATTTTGATTATTTATAGCAAAGTTTATGGGAAAAGCCCTTTTATTTAAATGAAAAAATCAATATAAATCATCAAATATAGTTTATTTAATACATTTTGTGATGTTATATCTTAATGTGTATTCATAAAAAATAATACTAAAGTGATTTTGTAGAAAATTCAATTATAAAAAAAAAAAACATGTATATGGATTATTTTTAGAAATATTTATGGGAAAAGTTCTTTTGTTTATACGAGAAAAATTAATATAAATAACCAAATAAAGTTTATTTCGTCCATTTTTTCAATTATAAAATGAAAAAAAAAAAACATTTATTTTGATTATTTTTAGCAATATTTAAGGGAAAAGACCTTTGGTTTATATGACAAAAAAAATATCACTCACATAAGAAAGATATTTAGTCTTATTAGTTATGCTGCACCTTAATTTGTATCCATAATAAATGAGACCACACAGGATTACTTGAAAATTCAATGATAAAATTAAAAAAACATGAATTTTCATCATTTTACCAATATTTATGGGAAAAGTCCTCTTGTGCATATGAGAAAAATCCATATCCCTCATCAAAGATAGTTTATTTAGTCTAACTTGTAATGTACATCTTAAGATGTATCCATAATAAATAAGTCAACACTGCATTTGTAGAAAATTCAATTATAATATTTAAAAAAATGTATTTTGATTATTTTTACCAATATTAATGGGAAAAATCCTTTCGTTTAAATGAGAAAAATTAGTTAACTCATCAAAGATAGTTTATTCAGTTTGATTAGTGATGGAGCATCTTAATATGTATCCAAGATAAATAAAACCACACTTCATTCGTGGAAAATTCAATTACGTAATGAAATAAACATGTATTTTTGATCATTTTTACCAATATTTATGGAAAATTCTTCTTGTGTATATGATAAAATTAATATAACTCATGAGAGATAGTTTATTTAGTCCAACTAGTGATGTTGCATCTTAATATTTATCCATTTTAAATAAGACCACACTGCATTCGTTGAAAATTAAATTATAAAAATGTATTTGGATAATTTTTCAAAAATTTATTGGACTGAGTCCTCTGTTGTATATGAGAAAAATTAATATAACTCTCAAAGAAAGTTTATTTAGTCAGATTAGTGTTGTTGCATCTGACTATGTTTTCATAATAAGTAAGACAACACTGCATTTGTAGAAAATTCAATAATAATATTAAACTTAACTGGAGGTACGAAAACATTTTGTTAAGCCATATTTTTATACAAAAATTGCGTAACTTTATGCTATTAATAAACACTCAACCTTTTTTTTAATAAGTTGAAAACTAGTTCAATAATATATTATTTGTTATTTATTGTTAAGTATTATACCTTCACTGTCGTAAAGTAAAGATAATATTATCATTATTTAAATTAACGTGTAATACGAAGACAATTGGAAGGCTAAACGAGTAGTCATATTATGTTATTATGTACTTGTTCAAGGGAAATTGTGACGTGTAAAGTAATTATTTGGTTGCTTTTTTTTCTACTTGTGAAAGAAAAAAAAGAAACAACGGCAGAGTGATGAAAAAGGAAAATCGAGTTTGAACCAGACACAATAGAAAAGGAAAAAAATGCTTCTTCTATTTTACTATTAATACATACTTGATATTTGAAAGGAGGATACAAATAAATAAGTTATCATCGGTGGAGTGACTCTGATTAGATCTTTTGTTCACTCGAAACATTTGTTTCATTATTTATTTATTTATTATTAAAATTTGTTACGTGATTTGATCATCAAATATAAAGGACACGTACACGATTGATGTGATCTTTATTGTACAAATTCTCTCAACCTTTCCCAAATGAGGACATAAGTGTACAAATATTTAATATTAGTAGTTAGATCTAAATATATTCAAATGTTGTACTTTTATTTAAACATAACAATCAATCTTCATTGTATGATGGGACTATGTGCAAATTACTTGCGCAGGTAGGAAAGTGGGGGCTGAGAATGATTTCAAAGTTGCGTAGTTAAATAAGGAAAGGAAATTAAATAAATAAATGTGTTCTAAATGCTAACACAGGGGGGGGGGGGTCAAAAACTTACAAACATACTTTGTACGTCATTGCCCCAATGTTCTTCTTCTTTTGCTGGGTCGATTTAATTCGAACCCAACCAATTAAATTTCAGGACATTATATTCATTGTTAGAGTTGTATAAAGCTTGTCCTAAAAAGCGGGTGAAACTGTTTTTAGTTGCAGCCTGAACATGATTTTTTAGTTTCTGAAGCTAATATTATTGGTATTTAATTCTTGAGAAGGGAAGATCTAAGTATAAAGTAACTGACCATTAGTGTGTGTGCTCATAAAATACTTAAATTAAAAGTAATGATGAAAATCCGGTATATAATGGGAATGTTAAAAATAAGAAACTGAAAATCAATATGGGATCCCTGTCAATTTGTAGAATGTTTGGAGGAGAAATGAATTATGCTCATGACGTTTCATTAGATCAGCTACAATCAGGATATTTGCCTGAATTATTCTGATGTATATCCCCAATTCTACTCTGAGTCAAACAAGTACTTAAACTCTGCAACAAATCCTGAAGATTAACTCCGTCTTTTATAAGGACACACGAACGTTCAATCAGGTTTTGAATATTATTGAATCTATTTAGGAAAGGAGGTGGTTCACTACTCAGGAATTAAGTAATAACGACAACTGCTATGGGGAACAAAATCATTCTTCAGATGACCAATTCCAAAAAAAAAGGAGCAGCTAAAAAACAAACCAGATTTTGATCACATCTTATAAGTAATATATCTCCCGAGTAAACTCAGGAGTTAAGTGTAAGTTCTTATTGGAATTAGAGTTGAATAAAAGATTGACCTCTGAGTCATTCATCCATACATTTCCTTGCTGTATACGGAATGGGATTTGGTTGTATTTCACGTTGTTACATTTATTATAGTACGAACCTTTCATAAGAAAAAAAACAACTTCAAAAATGCCCAAAATCATTTGTTCCTTGGCGCATCGACTTACATGATAGCTAGATACTCAATATGCAAAGAAAAGGAGACTCACCCATCAGTTGATATTTTTATGTAATAAAAAAACCAAGCATTAGTAGTATATATGTAGAGGTCAATAGCTGAAAGGCTTTTTTCCTTCACTCAAATGTGCAATATTGTTTGAAAATAGAGGGGATATTGTCTAAGAATAAGAAATCTGAAATAGGCAGTCATTTTGTAAACTCTGAGTGTACTTTTAAAATGTTTGTTTGCATGAGAGACTCCTTTGCTGCATCACCTTATATATTTGTATGTATTAAGAATTAAAAAGTGTAATTATGCCTTAGATTAGAAACTGGTCCACATCGATTATCTATTAAAGTCAAAATATTTAAAAAAGTATGTTTTTGACATATTTTCGTATAAGTTTTGAATAAGAGATATTATGAATACTAGTATTTCTCTCCCGGGATTTCTCGTGGTTTTACAACCTATGAGACCTTTTCAGGAAATATTTATATTCCCGGTAAATTCCGGATTTAGTTATTTCATAATATAAGCTTCATTTAACTAGTATCGGAGTAGAATTGAAAATCGAGATCGGAGACATTCTGCCTATATCCTTGCTAGACACGGAGTGATTATATCCTTCATATCATAGCGGCTTGTAGCTAATTTAATGAAACTTCATCACAGATCTTGTCCCAAACCTTAAAAAAAGAGACTGAAACATGAGATGAAAATCCTAACGGTTTTTTATTAACATGTCGGCAGGTCATATGATTTTCAACTCTAATTATAATATAAATATTACTCGGGAAGTGGCATATATTGAAGCCACATTATGACGCAACTTTTAATTGTTCATTATTTTATAACTGTAAAAGGTTTCTTGTAACTAAGACTATTGGTATATGTATATGAAAAAATTACTCATAAATATTTAAATACCCGGTTTTACCCGAGTCCAAAGTTCAATTCCCCAAGTTTATACGTTTGTTTATTTTTTTAAATACTCCAGAGCTATCCCTATAAAATATATAAGTTAAATTGACCCGTATTTGGCATAGCATTTTTTCTCCTTGCGCAAATCTCTTTTCTGGTGTGGACAATCAGAAAACTGACTATGGTAAAGTTTGATACTTCTTAGGCCATTTTTGTCATCCCACAGGTCAATTTTTTTTAAAGGGATTTTTGAGTAGAAGTTGGCCATTATTAGGCCCCTTGTACCTTTCCAAATATGAAAATTTATACAGGGAACGGCAGTAAAACGTGGACTGTTAATCAATGCTTATTTTCTCATTAATAAGGCGAAGTTAAGTGATTATTTTTGATATTCTGTTTCCGCCGTCCTTTTTACGTAAAACAAACTCAAACATTATTTAGTCATTTCACCATCATGAGCGAGTAACAAGCAAAAAGGGGAGCGCATCTCAGATATCCTAGATGCTGGAGTTGATGTGATGAAGATTACAGACATTGCCAAGTGTTCTAGCAGCCCTGATTTTTAAGTTGCCCAAAATAAAAAAAACTGGAGAAGAACTCTCCGGGAAGTGGAAGGTATAGTTTAATGAAGGATAAGAAGTTCTTGTTAAGTTTGGAGAAGAATATAAAGGAGGATCCCACTAAGTCAATGAATCGCCTTGCCAACGACTTCTCTGTGGCTCCTACGACCATCAAGAGGGTTGTAAAGCACAACTTGGGATGATTTTCTTTCACTAGGACCCCACATATCTTCTGACTCAGGGCATGAAACCCAGGAGGCTCGAGAAGTGCAAATAAATCCAAATATGTATCAAGGCAAATAGGTAGATTTTGAACATTTCCTTGGACAAGAAGATTTTGTCTGTTGTCTTGCGTATACAAAAGAAGAGGTCGAAAGGGTTTACCACACCAAAGATCCGGCATAAACAATGGTCCTCGGCGTTGTGGCCTCTGAGTGAAGGAAGAGGCTTCCGTTTTTTTCAAGGCTGTACAGAAAATCGCCCAGGAGGCCTACTTTAAGGTGCTTAGGTTCACCATCTTGTTTTGGCTGAAAACCAACCCCCCGGAGAGTAGCTACATGTGGACTCAGGACGGTGCCCCTCTCACACGTCTGTCAAGTGCCAAAAGTTATACACAGATAACAGTGCTCAATTCTGGTCCGAAGAGATGTGGCCCCCTTCCTCACCAGATTTGAACTCACTGGACTTTTCTATATGGGGCACTTTGGAGAAGGGAAACCAACAGGACCTCACACTCAAATGTGGAATCACAAAAGTCCTCCATAGCGGCTGCATGGGACAACGTGTCAGAGGAGTTTGTCATCAACTCTTGCATGGCCTTCAGGCGACGTGTAAAGCCTATGAATGATAATGAAGGTGGCCATATCGAGGGGAAAAAGTTTTGCAAAAGTCTTGTCTACATGTTTTGTTAACATTATTATTACTTTTTTTTTTTTTGTCAATTATTGAAAATATAAAATTATTGATGTATTACTAAATCCATCTCTCGAGTCCACGCTTTGCTGCCCTGCCCTGTATATTTTGTAGTATTTTGTTACTCAGTAAAAAAAAATTCTGCACTTTGTTAGTAATCATAATTTAAGGAGTCTAATATATGGTCAATGACTTGCAATATCCCTCTTTTATTAAAGTTAATGTTCTTTTTTTTTCAATAACTATCTCTTCAACAAGGGATTAAATTTTGCTATCTTATGTTTAGAACTGATATCTTTGTAAGGAAAAAAATAATGCAATGAAAAGGCGGGATCAAGACATGTACTACCCTGTTATCCGTCCTTGAAAAAGGCCCAAATATTGTATTACGGTAAAGTAACTCAATTTACCACTTGAATGAGTATAGTAAAACTTTTTAGTACAAACAATGCTATCAGTGAACTTGTCAACAAAACCCCAGACATAGCTATTAAAACCCAAGATTAAAAATAAAAAAACCAAGGCTTCAAAAATATAAAATGTATTTAGGAGTCCTCATCCTGTATGTAAGTATGTTGTGTTTAAATTTGGCGAGTTTAAGTCAAGGCAGCTCCGAGTAGTTGAGGTAAGAACAAAAAGGGTTGTAACTGTACACAGTCTGTACCGGAAACTGTACTGGAAATTCTTTGGTCTAATATTTGCAGGGAAAATAGTATTTCAAGTGAGGAAAAAATCATAAGCAAAAATGTTTTAAAGAAGCTCAATGAGTTCCTGATTTCCTATAATAAAAATTGAACAAGAGTCATCTCTAAATTTTATACTAAGAGGGATTCCAGTGAACTTTTGAACAATCCCCAGCTATTTAAAAACCAAAATATTAATACAATAATTTATTTTCTTATCTTTATTCAAGAAATTTTTGTAGATATTTGCAAATGCTCGGCTGCAGATAAACGGTAAAGCCTTTATTGATCGACAAGATATTTTTCTGTATTTTTCAGTGCAAGTAAAGGGCAGTGGACAGTTAGTGGAATAATAGTTGATGCTGAAACGCTAGGGGCTTGTGATAATTTAGAATCCAGTAAGCTTAGCTTTTATGAAAATTAAATATCTTTCTTATTTGATTATATAGCTCTACTAGGAACTTTAAACAATCATGTTTAAATATACTATCAGTAGTTTCATCTCATGCGATATACCTTTCCTCAGAAATCAACTTCATTAATATTTTTAGGGTTGCTTTAGTTATTCAGATCAATTTTTGACAGTTCGACTGACATTAGTATTAGATCTTTAACAATGAAACTCAACATTTTCTCAACTCTGATGACATCATTCATCATACACAAAGCATCTAACCTAAAATGCTCTGATAGATATTCAATATTTCCCCTTTGCATCTCATACTGTAGAAACTGTGTAAAAATGGGTTTGTTCTATAATCGCCTAACATGTTTTGAAAATTCAACTTGTATGTTTCAATAGGTTATGTTTGCGATGTTTGTTGTTTTAAGGAACCTGAACATTTTTTTAAATTCTCATTATACTTTCATTCTTGAGTTGAGTATAAAGTTTAACTACGAGCGTGTGAGCTCATAAATGACGGATACTAACACTCAAGATTTCTATGTTAATGAATCAAATTAATATTATTAAAGTAAAGTGTGTCTGTTTCATAGAGATCTAATAACTCCGGGTACTTCTACATATAATGATAAAATAAAATTTCTAGAATGTGGCCTTCCTTGCAAAGTTTTTGAACCAAAGAAGGATCAATCTGCATCAGGAAAAGTCGGTGTAACTCTCGTTTAAGTTATTAATAGAATGGTTGAAGAATGGATTAATGAAAATATCAAAAGGAATTATTTCGCGAATATGCAATTCTCCAACTTTTAAACTGTTAAAAGTATAGATCTATTCCGTTCCTGGGGGCACTTATCAATGTCATTAGAGATAAAGATTATAATTCATAAAAACTGCAAAATGGCATTGGTTTTATGTCATATGGTTTCATGCATCTTTGCTATATATATATATGTTTCAAGTTGTTAATGAATATCATTAAAAAAAAATGCAGATCCTACAATGTCATATAACATAATATTAATTCCTCTCTCGTGAATATTTTTTACGCAAAGGATTAAAAGTATTCGTGCATGAACATCTGTGTTGAAGGATTAGGTATAGAGACGTAAATAAAAACTTCTTACCGGTGTCTGAAAACCCCAGCAAAAATTTGGTTGACAATCTGTAGAGTTGTATAAAATATTATCTGCGGTAATATTAAAAAAATGAAAATTAACGTGACAATCCTGACAATTTGAAAAATATTTTGGAGCACTTTTGTTTTCATGGTGTTTTATTAGATTAGCTGTAGGCTTCTATGAGAGTATAGGAATTACTCCGATGCCAATCCTTAATTCTACTCTTAGTTTAACAAGAATTTAAAAATATAATTCTCCAGCAACCTTATTATTACTCTCCGTCTTTTCATGAGCACAAGCACTATTGACACTATTTTCTGTGATGTAAATCCGGTAAATTTTTTAGTCGGCCCGGTTTTTTTTTTTGGAATGAGTAATCTGAAGAATGAATTTTCTTTTCTTTGGCAGTTGTCATTATTATTTAATTAAATATCATTTCCTAAATAGATTCTACTATATTCAAAACCTGATTAAACGTTCGTGTATGTTCATAAAGGACAGAGACATTACTCAATTTGATTTTTGCCAAATGTCCATTCTTGTCTATATTTATTATCATTCTTCAGGAGAGAAGATCTAAGTATATATTGTAGTCATGAATGACAGAGAGTAACTTATAGGGTTTGTTTTGAACTCTGAGTCGAAATGAGGATAAGCACAAGAGTAACAACTCCTGCATTCGTCTTCACTAAAAACGGAGATGGATCTGTGTTCAATTTCTACCTCTCATAGCTGCTAACAGCTAATAGAATAAGTCGTCATAACAGCTAAGCTGCTCTTCACCCAAGCATTCTTCAAGTAGTCAGGGTTACCATGACTATTTTCCGTTTATTTTTTTATATATCGAAAATGCTTACGATCGACGAACCTTCTTTTAATCATTTTTTATCAACCTACACACTCAAAGGTTATTAATTATTAACCATCTTCTATAGCCTGTGTATAATTGAATTATTACACAAATTGCATGAGACATTGGTATACATATATTATGGGTAATTATTGTTAATATTATTTGAGACAAAGGATTGTTTTTAAAGGAAATGCCAATGAGTGACTCGGAGTCACAAACTTACACTCAACAAAAATACATTTTTAGAGGAAAAACCACATTTGTACTTTATTATAATTTGATAAATATGTATGTGTGTATCAAAACTAATTTATAGTTATACCTTATAATAAATAAATAAACTATACTAAATAAAATAAGATTGTAATGGTTCTTTATAAAACTAAATCCCAAGATGATGTGTAAAACCCCAAGCACGGGCAGCTCTGAATTAGAGACATTTGTAAATATTGAACAACTGCCTACTTCCAAATGATATATCTTGATATTGCCATGAAAACGCTCTACATAAAAGTTAGACTTTAAGGAGTATAAAACCCGTTTTGCAACCTTTAATGAAACTAAATATTTATTGTCAATTGTTATTGAGTACAAATAAGAAACTGTATTTTTATAAAATATCAAACCTCGTACTGGAAATCATCTAGCTTTAACATGATTGAATAAGACTTACAGATATGAACATTAATATTTGTACATCCAGTGTAACGGACTTAAGCCTAATCTCAAAGAATCAACCAAATCTGTCCACACACAAGGACATCCAAATTATTTCATTATACATGCATATACCTACTATTAAATAACTAATTTCGGACTTTCCTAAATATTCACTATAAAAGAATATCCTGATTAACTGTTCATCTCCTAATTCTTAACCCGGTTCTACGTTAGATTGCATAAAACGAGGACTTTTGTCTATTATCTTTTAAATATTGTTGATATTTGTATCCCTGGAACTAAAGTTGTTAATTAGTCATTTTTTAAGAAATATTTTAAGCATTTAAGTGGGATTCGAGTTTGAGTCCAGGGGCGTAGAAAGTATTTTTAGCTTAGTTCTGTATGGATATCTCGCCCCCCCCCTTCCCCATCACCTATTTGACCATGTAGAGTAACTCATATCCCATCAAAACATCAGATAATTCTCTATAGAATTAAATTGCTGTTCCACATTTATAAAACATATAAAATATAAGAAAACAAAAATGTTTTTTTGCTACTTCAAAAGTATTTTTTTCCAATTTGTTTTCGTTATAAATATTGCAATGTGATCTTATTGCCAATTTTTTGTTTTTTACGTTTATCAACATCTCCCATATTTGCAAATTATACATATAAATAAGATTATTTTGCTCAATGATTAATTGGTAATAAACTTGCCTATGGATAAGTTGTAAGTGTATATGCTTTGATTACTAGGTTTTTTTGGAGCTAATCTGGTTGTTGAACATTTATATGTCATGGATATATACTATAACATATCTGTAGATGAATCTGATCTCCTTACATATTAAAAATAGACTCACGTAAGTAATATTACAGAATAAGTTATCCTTAGTAAAAAAAAAATGAAATTATAATTTGTAGAAGATGAAATGAAATAAAATAAACTGAACTCTTTTTCTTCAATTTGCTTTCTTTAGAGATATATCGTAATCCTTTTTCGCCCATTTGTGACTAATTCGTCATACTATAAAAAATACATATATCATGAATAAATAAAGAAGTAGAGCTTGGAAAATATACCTAATGTTATTGGTTGGACTTAAAGTACAAAATTGAGGATCCAGAGTGGAGTAATTCCTCCCTATTTTCTTCATCTCACAGCTGATTGCAGCTAATCTTATAAAAATACCAGAGAGCTAAGCTGCTTTCCTTTCAAACATTTTTTTTTAAATTATCAGAGTTGTCTCGTCATTTTTTAGCAAACCGGTAGATCATATTTTCTACAACTATAAGTATAAGTCCTTTCTACAACCCACTAAATAAATACAATACATAATAATATCTTTGAGATAAAACAGATATTGAAAAAAGATGATTTAGAGTTTTCAGCTTAATTAGTTATATTGCATATATAAGACTACTCGCTCTTATATCTCTGTTTGAATGATTTTGCTAAATTCAAATTAAACGAAGGCATTTGTGCAAGAATGATTCAACATATTATTTTTTTAAATATATAATATTGATGCGTATTCATCTTGATGAAGGTTATGAAAGTATAGCGTGCATTTGTAATTATAAATATTTTGCCGTCAACACAAAAGTAATCTATAATGATTTTTATAAATATTGACTGCAGATTACATTTGAATTCTTCTTCGAATATTTCTCTATTTCTATCAATAAATATACTATGCAATAAAATCCATGTCTGGGAATGCCTGCAGGCTAAAATACAGATTAATTATTGATATTTATGCCACAAAATGCGAAAATGACCATTAAAATTTTCAATTGCAGTAGGTTTGATCTTTAAAAATCATGTTTGTAGAGTATAATTTTGATTCAGAGCCATATTTTGCAATGAAATAACCCTGTAGATGAAAACTAAAGTTAACAATAATTGATAAAAGACATTTATCATTCAAAAGATAAATTATTTATTAAGTTATCTTGAATAGAGTTCCTACAGAATGAGCGACAATGCTGTTACATAGTTTGATTCTTATTAAGGCTTTGAGTGTGTCGCAAATAGTACTTCAAGTATCTAAAATTCATTGTCACACTCTAAGAATGAGAAATTTACAACTTCTTTTTGAAACAGGCCATATCAAGGCCAATATAAGTATCTTAAATCGATAAAAACACAATAATTAGATAAATATAACTATACAATTCTTTCCATTGGAATAGTTAATTTTTTGTCTACGACAGCGTTGTACAAACTTTTTTTTAGTAAGGACACCTTTCAAAAGTGCATAAAATATTAAAGCACCCCAGTGTAAGATATGAAAACCTAAGCGCAAATCTGCTATTTATTTAGATGAGAGAGTAATGTACATGAAGTTGACTGAGGCTTGATTTCACAGGCAATCACCCTTGTGGGGTTCTCTTTTCTATGAAACGATCCATGATGTTTTTTCTTGTTCTTTGTGAAATTAAATGTATTTTCTCGGTTAAATGAAAAGCAAGATAATGTGCACTGCAGTCAGGCTTACTCTGGTGAGCTATTGACTTGATACGTTTTTGATAATGGGTACTTGAGATAATTTCTTATGTTTAGCTCTATACTTTTATTTATCTAAAATGAGTTTAAAATTGTGTCCTTTCATAACTAGAAAGAATGAAATGATGTATTAAAATATATTTATATATGAAAAGTCAATTATTATTTTTTTTTTTTATGTCAAAATATGTATTTTTTCAGAGGCAACCCATTGTGTCGCGGGACCCACTTTGAAAATAACTGCTCTACAATATGAAAATAGGATTGTAGAACAATGCAATCCCATACTTTTAATACATTTTAGTGTTTGATATATAATAAAAATAGACAATAGAGGAATACATTTTTGATAGAGAGTAAAGTTGAAGTCCTTGTATTTTTTTGTCGCATTTTGACATTCAAAAGCTCACCATTTTCCCTTTAATCGTAATGAAAAAAAGGAGTTTCATTGTTATATAAATAATTATTTTTGGGACCCAAAATAGCCGACAGCAATAATGGTGATGTCTAGTGATAAAAATAGTGTGTACTTTGGGTATGATAAAGAAACAAGACGCCGTAAATCAATATCGTAACCCTAACAATTTAAAGAAGTTTTTGGAGGAGAGGAGCTAATATCAGCTGTGACAAGGGAGGAGGGGGTGAAGGAAATAAGGAAGGGCATTGACAAGAATCACTCCAATGTCGATCCTTAGTGTCCAACAAGGACTTACAATTTCAACTCGGCAAACAATCCTTAAGATGACTCTCCGTGAGCACACACCAATGTTCAATCAGGTTTTGAATATAATTGAATGTTGTGTAGGAAAGGAAGTTGACTACTCAGACATGTAATAATATTGACAACTATTAAGGAAAAGAAATACCTTCCTTTTATTACAAATTCCAATTCAACGGGCCAGCCAAAAAATACACACGATTTACATTACTACTCCATATGCGAGTTTCAACTTTTAACAAATATTTAATATATGTAAATACCGTTTGTTTGAAAAAAAGTCATTTTTTGATTTATAAAATATACAATATATAAACATACATAGTTTTGCTTTTATGAAATTAATAAGGACTTTTTACTAGATTAAGCAATGTCAATTGAGAGTTCACTTGATATTTCACAGACGATTAAATATTTAAAATCATCTTCCTTCTCGTTATCTTTTAAAATAAGTCTATACTCTACACAGGCAGGGCTAGAGTTCTATAAAATATGATCTGGAAAGCGTGGGATACTTTTTGTAGTTGCAAAATGGGGATATTTTTTTTATTTTCTAAAGCTGTTATCATAATTATTTAATTCTTGAGAAGGGAACATTTAAGTAAAAAGTTGATAACTAGTTCTTGTGCTTATGGATCACGGACATAACAATGAGGGTTTGTGAAGGAGAATGATTGTACGCACATAATAGAAGAATTTAATAATGACATGGGTGTAATTTCAACCTATGGCCTTGTTATATGAGCAGTAGAATTCGTATTTATGTCCTTCCTTTTACGACTGCTTGTAGCTGCTCTAATAAAACGTAATGACTAGTGATCAAACATGTTTATCTTAAACAATTCTACATACCTACTGGTTGGCCTTAATGTATTTATGTACGTATACCTATATATATAGGGCCAACCGTTATAATTTACTCATCTCTATTATGGAAATTTGAGAGTTAAGAGTAATTTTTTACCATGTTCCGATAAACAATGTTGTAGAACACATAATTAGCTGTCGATTGGTAAGAAAAACATTATCCTAGTCACCACAATGAGCACGCATTACGAGAAGAGGATTGAGATCACAGGGCTCCTCCGCGCGGAAAGGCCAACTGGGAGCAGATTGGAACCTCGGGAAGACGATTAGAATATAACCATGTGGTTGAAGGTCGGGAAGGACCTCAGATACTCTCCAGGAGCACGTAGGAAACCATACACGTATGTCAACTGCTTGAAGTTGGCCTTCAAGAAAATTCCGAATTCCTCAATTACTGACATGTCCAGGAAGATGAACAATTGCCCATCCCGGTGTCCAGGGCTTTGTGGAACCTCTGAAAACCTGAGGAACCTGTGGACTCATTGTGATATTTTCTCACCTTACTGGTGACCCAGTCTTCAGAAGGGAGAATGATCGAGTAGTGACATAAGGGGATTTATCCAAGGTGATGATGTTAGTCCTGGTTGCATCTTCAGGATGGCCAGGAATCCCTTGTGGTTTCTTTTACGATACATGCTGAAGGCTGATGAGTACGTTAAAATAATGGAGACCAAAGTTATTCCATGTATCAAATCCATTGTTGGCAAAGAAAAACGGAAAAAGAAACCAAAGAGTAGCTCCAGGCCAACATGCACTTCTGTCCAAAATAATTCTTGCCGCTACAGATCCCAGACCTTCACTGCCTAAACTATTTCTTCTAGGAGTACATGGAGTCCAAAACCTGCAGGAGACACCACAACAGTATTTGCGCCCTGAAGATCTTCTTCTTCAACAAGGTCTGGACCGCCATGACCGCTGAGTACATCCAGAGTGTCTGCAGTAGCGTCCTCCGCCGCCTGTAGCTCACCATCAATTATGTTGGGGATATATTGACTAAAACATGTTCTTTGGGTTTCAATTAATAAGTAATAGATAATTAACTTTTGTCCTTATTCACCTTCAATACTTTGTGTTAAAATTAAAAAAGCTACAGCCATAAAATTTAAATTACAAATGTATAATATTATGTAAAGGATTGTGAAAAATATCAATGATTCTCGTCAACTTTTCGTTTAGATATTGGACAAAAACAGTTTTTTTATGAATAAAAAGTATGTAGTTTGACGAGTCGCATTTAAATGTAATTTTTTAGAATACTATTGACTGGTATATCCTTTTGATCAGTGGTTCTTAACCTTATCGCACTAATGAAGCCTGCAAGCTTCATTAGTGCAATTGACAAACACCTTGTATGATTGGAAAAATTAACTATGATTTCAGCAGAACATTAGTGTATATTTTATTAGTGTACAAAATGAACCATGCATCAATTGCAACCAAAAACCACTGTGTTCAAATAACAAAAACCAACAAAACATGAATTTGACACAAAAACATTACTAGATGAATATTTGCTGCAAATCCATATATATTTTGCTGTTGCCTTAAGACAAGGTCAGAAATGCATGGCTTCACCTTGTCAAGTACCACTCTCATATTGTCTTCTCTACAGAGTCTCTTCCTTTTCTTCGTTTTTATGTCCACCAACCTCGAAAAGGATTTCTCACAAAGATATGATGTTACAAATGGTATGAGTATCTCCAGGGCTTTCTTTGCAATAAGAGGGTATGGTTCGATTTGGTGTCATCAAAACGTTGACAGTGTTGTTGTTCTGAAGAGTTGCTGTTGAAGCTGGCTCCGCTGAATATCATTGATTTCATAGAGATATTTATCGTTAACGTCTGCTGCCGCAACACTAAACGTAAAAAGATGTCTTACCCGTGCTAGATATAAACCTGGGGAGGGGAAGAATCCCTTGAGATGCTTTGCAAGCTCTTCCAAGTATATGGTAATTGCTTGCTTCAGCTCTCCAGGTACAGAAATGTCTCCCATTTTATCCACGTCATGGAGCTTACTAACAAAGTCTTCCCAACAGGGGAAAGTTTGCAAAGTTAATCGTTTCCTTAAAAATTGTCTTTTTTAAATGTATCCAAGTTTTCTTCGCCTCCGATGATGTTGACTCCACCAAATATGTGCCATGTACACCAAATTGAGAATGAACTCAAAATTTTGGAAGTAATCTGCGTGTCAATATCAGTACCCTCGCACAACTAGGGCTAATTCCACACGCATGGTAAAAAAACGATTCAGCACCTTTCCCCCTGGATAACAACCCAACGTTAGAATGGTCCATAAGTACCTAGAATTACGAGCCCATTTCCTTACACAGCTCTTTGAAGATTTTGGTGCTTCAAAGCACTTATCAATGTGGCTTAATCATCTGCAGCCAATGATGGACAGGTTGAGTGTAACGTCACAAATATCACGATTGAGCTGTATTCATTTTGTGTAACGCATTTTTACTAAACAACTAAATATTTGGAGTCTAACACGGAGTATAAACTTTTTTGAATCTCCCAGTGTGTCCCTTTAGATAGATTTAAGCAATAGCAAACAGATATAGATACAAGACTTTCAAACAAAGCACTTCTAAACATCAATTTAAAAAATATTAATGGATGTTTGAGTTACTGATATTCGTTATTGAAGATAGAAAATGGAGTTAATTCACCTAGTATAAGCAGGGTTGAGTCATTATCTATACCATTACTGCATGGATGTTAACCATTTCTTTGCTTACTTACATTGAGTCACTTTTTTTAAACTCCGAAGGATTTCCAAGGCACCCTTGCCTTTATTATATCTCACAACCTTTCTTCTGCCAAAAAGAATAAGAAAATAACCCATTATCGATTGGTATTTATCTTATTCTTCCCGATTATGGAGTTCATACTATATAATTGTTGGGAAGTATTTTCACCTGAAGAAAAGCTAATTCGCCTTCAAGCAATCAACATTCAGATAGGGGGAGGGCTAAGTATACTCTAATTAATGTGGCGAGAGGCATATCAATATGCAAAAATTTATCTCCTTGACTAAAAACTTAAAATTCTTAAAGTACAGTATATTTTTTTTTAGGGGGGCTAGCGTCAATTCTAAGTATGGGATTTTTGTCGAGAAAAATGCAAGTTTTTACTCTCCTCATGCTCTACAAAAGCCCCATCCCTAGTAATTTTTTAATCGATGGTGCAATATGGGGATGTGTGAACATAATTGATATGTTAGTTTTTTTATTTAACCCTTTACCGTGTGAATTAGAAAGAAAAACTCCAATTTGTATAAACTTTTATATGCATCAGGATATAATATAAATGAAAAAATATCATCAACATTTTGTAATATGAAAAATATATTAACAAGACTCTCATATTCACTTGGTCACATAGCATATTTATGTACACTGGCTTGGAAAGACTTTAGTTAATACTATACACGTGTTTATTTAAAAAGAGACTTTGAACAACCGTCTTGTCTCCTCTTTAACAAAATCTAACGTTGAGATAGAAAGATCAACCGTCGTCCTCTTTTGCCCTATTTCTTACTATTTTTACGTTCTACTCAAGATGTTTCATCATTTAAAAAAAATCCAAAATTCAAGTTCCAAAATATGTTTGTAAAAAAAATGCAAGATCTAAAATATCTTTACTAAAAAATCAAGATGCAAATATATCTTTTTTCAATATCCAAACGAAAATCAATAATACTTTCTTCTTGAATCTATTAATTTTACATAATTAACTTCCTTCTCCAAAAGCCAAGTGTTCCACTGATATAAGAGAAAAGAAGTTGAAAAATCAATAGCAGACGACGAAATACTATGTAAATTTTGTTGTATGGGAAGTACAGTGAAATACAGGTGTGCACATCTAAAACTGAACACTCCTTTAAATTTTACGCCATGAACATATTCGTGATTTTATTGAGTTGAAACCGATTTATACTTCGAGGCAAGGGTCTTGACTAGTTATAAACAAAACTCCAGCAAAATCTAAATAGCAACAGTGAGACAACAGCCGATAATATGGAGAGACGTCGAGTCGCAATTTGGAACTTTCCGCGTGAGGAAAAACTCTCACTGAAATTGCACAGGTTCTGAACAGCAGCTGCACTACCGTTTACAGCGTGGTAGCCAAAGGGACTCCTGAGGTGACCACAAGATCTAAGTCACGGCCTCAAAGGTCGGACGAAATGGTTGCTACCGTGAAAAAGAGTGTCGAGGACAAGAGAGGCAAGGTGCCCGTCAGTGGCCTCTCCTGGGAATTCAACGTCAGCAGAAAGACCATAGACCGGCTAGTTAAGAAATATCTTGGCCTTAAGGTCCACAAGAGAACCTCTCGTCAAGCCCTCAAGCCTTTAGACAAGGAAAAACGCCTGGCATTGTCGAAGATTCTTACCAACATGCTTAAGAAAGCCCCCTTACTCGCCTGATTGTTCGCTGCTTGACTTCGCAGTGTTTGGTCGTTTAAAGGGGATGCTGTCGGGAGTCCAATACAAGTCCAAGGACCAGCTGAAGTCTGCCCTCAAGAATGCCTGAGCCAACCTCGACCAGAGCTTCATCGCCAAGTCATGTAGCAAGTTCCGGTCCAGGCTGGAGTTGGTAGTGGAGAACATGGGCGGCCATTTGAATAGACATGTGTCTAAGACTCTCATCTTTCATGTTAAATAAATTAATTCGTCGACCACTTTAAAAATTACAGAATTATTTAACTATTTTTAAAAATTTCAGAGTGTTCAGTTGTAGACTCGAACACATGTATATTCTCAATGTGTTAACATTTTACATTTAGTAATCAATTATACCAAAATCAAGTTGGTAGTTTGTAAATTCTTAACAAATATGGAATTATTATTCAGTCATTATGCATGGGAATTGTTTACAGATTAGGAGGAGCTAATTATGATGGGGTATGAGCGTTGTAGTAAACAAAGCGACAGAGAGTTGCACCGTCTTGCGGTAAAATAATACAACTCCTTGAATAATAATATGATTTTTTATTAAATATAGGTGTATGTTACTCACATAGAGGGCGCCGGGAAAATTCTTCTGCGCATGCGTCATTTTTTTAAACGCCTAGTTTAAAAAATAAGCTAAACACTGTCATGGCGCTTTGCAGATTATAAAGGGTGATTAAAAACGAGTGGTTTTAGGATTGTAGAAATAAAAAACATAAAATATATTATATTATGGTCAAAACTTTATTATGAACCGAAAAGACAATACTTTACAATTATTTCTAGAAAATAATCCCCTTCATATGTTGGCCACAACTGGCCTTTAAATGGTCCATTCTTTCGCGCCAATTTTCGATGACACGTTCGAGCATTGTGACCGAAATCTCACGAATAACTCGCTCAATATTTGCTTCCAATGCTTCAATCGTCGCTGGTTTATCCACATAGACTTTTGCTTTTACGTAGCCCCAAAGAAAAAAGAGCCATTGAGCCAGAAATGGCCTCATCACTGAACAAAATTTGGCACGGGAAAAACGGATTTTCTTGGATACGTTCAAGAGCCCATTCACTGAACACACGACGCAAACGCAGGTCCGGTGGCTTCAGTTCTTGCACGAGCTCTATTTTGTATGCCTTTAAACCCAAATCTTTCTTCAAAATGCGCCAGGTTGTTGCATACGACAAGCCAAGTTGTTGAGAGTGGTGGCGAATCAATTTTATACGCTACGAGCTGTACGTGGCCTACCAGACGACGGGACATCCCAGCAAGTTGCTGCCCCTTCATATTTTTCGATTATTCTGCGAATTGTGGATTCTGAAGGTCGATTATGTGGACCATAAATTGGGCGTAATTTGCGAAGAACTTCTTTCACAGAACGCTGATTTTCATAGTACAATTGAACAATTTGTACTCGTTGTTGTGGCGTATATCTTTCCATGAAGAATTGTAAAACAATACTGAGTAAAAATGACGTATGAATTTGACAGAACTCGCGCGCACCTGTCAAAAAATCACTATTGGAAGAAAACCCTCGTTTTGAATCACCCTTTATATATTCTAAATGTTCCTTTCATTGGGCAGACGGATTTGCACTGATTAAATAAATATCGTAGTATTACAATTACTCCATCGGACCTAGGAATCGTCTTTGAATTCCAAATATATAATGTATATTCCCTTTTCAGCCTAATAGGGACCCAGATGTGAATTTACGCATATATAGTTCAAGAGAATAATTTCTTCTCAGCGCCGTTGTCCATTCAGCTACATCGTTCATATTATAATTTTTTAAGTGTTCAGATTTCAATGGACCACACAGTAAATGTAGAAGATTCTTATTTTTATGTCAGCTGCCTGTTATATGATTTTACGTGAGAAAATGAATTACAAGACACTAAGACATGGGATTTGTGTAAGGTTGCGATGAGAAGGCGGGAGCGAGACGGTATTACTGAATTAAGATTATATGTAGGATATTATGTTTTATAAAGGTGTCGTTGAATAGTGCTATTGAAATTATAATTTTATAAGACATTCATTATTTTTAATGGATTTTTTATTTATTAGTTTTTAACTCTTTGTCAATCAAAACAATGCTTACATGACGGTCAGACTCGACGATTTTGATTATTTTATTCACATTTTAGACAATCGGCCTTCCAGAACGTGATGCATTTTTGACATCAAAATTAAAGGAGCAGAATCAACGAAACTAAAATATCTCTTGACTTGCTGATAAAGTATCAGCGCGTTAACCACTTTTCGCATTTTTAGCCCACTGACTCGCACTTTTTGCCTTGTTCGAAGAATAACTGTAAAATATGGCGTATTTTCTCTTTGGTGGTCTCAATATTTGACGTGCACTCAACTTATACTACGCGAGATACATATTACTAAATACATCTATTGGAAAAATATTGGATATCTTTTTACTAAACCTATTATATAATTAAGGTTGATAGTTTTGGTAAGAATAGAAAAGCGTGCAAGGAGAAGGGAAGAAATACTTATGGCATCATTGATTAAAAAATATACATCTTCTTCTATCTATCTATCAAGAACGTTATCATTCCCGCCTTTATTATTCAACATTAATATAATATTAGATGCTGACAGTCGATGGAGAACTGAATAAAATACCTAAAATAACGTCCCTTTCTGTCTGGATTTATGAAAATGGAGGCCCAGGAATTTGGAAAATACTTACCAGATGAGAAACAGATGGCTTGTCGGATTTGTCGATACAAATATGCCATTAGTCCCCTCTCTAGAATTACACGCCACTCATTATCCTCATCTCATATCAAGAGCATGGATATTCATCTATAAAATCAAGTTAACGATGAATACATCAAGTCAGACTTTAACTTTGATCTCACAAAGATGCTTAATGCATGTAATATAACCTAATCCATTGCTTATCATCCTACGTTAAAAAAATTTATGGAGAAATACACGTGTAAATTTTTGCACTCTCGAGGAACAATCATTAATGAATGGAGGATGTTGGTAATGATGTCATTTATAGAAATACCCCCATCGTAAATTGTAAAGTTAAGATAATTTTCAGCATGCTTAGAGTCATTCACACCAAATTACGAAATGGAACTCTGAATTTTGTACCAGCTAACAGTAAGTATTCATTTTTTAATTTTAAATCTAACCATAAAATATGATTATATTTTAGCTAAAAATATCAATAATTATGATGCACAACTTATTAAATGGCAAAAACAAGTACTTGAATGGTCACAACAACGGGGTTAGTAGCTTTGGATGGTTCGCAACTAGTATGTCAGACATTAGTTTCTTCGCTTAAAGATTTGGGTATGATCATTAGGTCTTCCAATATTACATAGTCAATAAATATTCCTTTTTTATCACTTAAGGCTTAGCTATGGTTGATAGGCTCCAAGAAATGGTGTTCAGAAAACTCATAAAAGGCAAAAACAACTGCTTAAATGGTCACAACAACGGGGGTAGTTACATTGGGTGTAGTATTATACATAATTAGCAATTGTGTGTATCCTTCATGATAATAGTATGTTGTTAAACAAGGATAAATAATGGGGGGAAATCTTTTTTTATGCTCTTAATAAGGAGTAATATCGTCGGACATTACTACATAATTACATAGCTTTTGCACTAAATCTTTACGATGGATTTAATTCTTAAATTTTTTTTATTAGTATATTTATTGTCTAATTTTATGATTTTGACATTTACTTTCTAATTAATAATTATTTAGATCTCATCGGTAGAGATATATCTATCCTGTGCACAATTGTATATAGCAACTTCCACATGAAGAAAAAGGGGGGATTATCTTTTTGATTAAACTCCACGTCTCGCTTGTGTATTGCAACCTAAAGTTATGACATATTTAACTGGATTCCCATGTCAGAACAAGAAAAATATTATTTAGATCAATCTATTATTTAAATATTCTTTATTTATTGTTATTATTAGTTATCTGATTCCAATTGTTAAATTTTGTATATTTAACATAAATGTATGATGGTTTATTTTTTAGCATGTTGATTATATTTAATTTAAGCCTTCTTTTTTAAACTTGGAACATCAAATATATTTCGAAATACTCTCCTTTAACGTTTCATTAGTTATTATTCTGAGAATATGTTTAATAATAAATTACAATTTCATGGAGTGTGACGTGTTTTCAAATCTACTGCAACGGATAATAAACGTCTAAGTAAACTATACGTAGTATATCTCCATTAAACATTTTGCTAACAAATATTTTCGCTATAGCCTCAAAAATCATAATAAAGCAGGCAGCTGATAATCACATCAGTATTTTAAACAATGATGCCATAAGTCTTTCTCCCCCCCTTCTCCTTGCACGTGTTTTTCTCTACAGGATTATCAACTTTATATAGGTATAATATATATATCAGCTAAATAATATTGCATTATTTTTTCCTATAATTGAAATTGCCATATTATCTAATGGGTATAATGTCATTTTGTAGCTTTCTATATGATTGCTATAATTAATTAATCTACATATTATATGAAAATGGGTTCTCAGGGCATTCAACCCATAGGAATTGTTAATGCAGTCGCATGAAGTGAATAATTTATTGTATGTCAACAGGTTGTTATGCAATGCAAGTGCATGAGGGTCTAATAACTAATAATAATTTGTAAGTACCTCAGTCCTTTTCAAGAGAATGAATTGATGGATTAGTGATACGCGGTAGTAACTCTTGTGACTCGAACCACACCATTTGATGTAATTTTACTAGTATAGAAAATTTGACTTATTTATTCTTTGTCCTACATACTTATGTATAGTGTTGTAAAAAATATTACATTTTGGACGAGCTTTAATACTTTTTGTAGTCGGTAATCTGAATAGTATTTTTTTTTTTCTTTTCCAACGCTGTTATCATTATTCTTTGATTCTTGAAGAGAGAACCTCTAAGTATAAAGTGCTGAACTCATGGATACAGATAATTTTGTGGTAGATGTGGTAACATCTAACTCTGAAAAAAAAAAAAAACTCGTCTTTTTTTGGGGTTAAGTTGATTTAAAAATACATAATAAAATAACCTTAAATGAATTTAAATTTAATGATAATATTTTCTCTGCACCAATGCTAATGTAAATGTAGAAAGTTATCTTCTTTATACTAGTAATTCATTTTCTCCCTCCAAAATCATATAACAGTCAGCTGATATTAACCAAGGAATACTAGTTAACTCAAGTATTCCTTGGTTTATCATGAGCACACGCCCACTCCGCTACTCACTCAATACTTAGCCATGATCTCCTCAAGAATTAAAAAAAATATATATCATATTGAGAAGAAAAAAAATAATTTTATTCATTTTCTGCTAGATTGGTCCATTTCTTTCTATTTGACATTCATTTTATTCGAGGAATCGGCCGGAAAGATTATGGGGATTGTCTTTTGGATTCACAAGGAATAATCCTCATCGTCTATCTGGAAAAAGGTAAAAATATTCACCGTTATTCAACCGTTTAAACCCCGAGCTGCAAGGAAAATGCCCACGTTTGGCCCCAAAAAGAGTCCTTTTCCATCACGACAATGCACCAGCTCAAACCTCTGCAATTGTGGTTGCAAAATTAATGGAAATAGGGTTTCAACTCGAGGTGCCTAGAGCACTAGCAATCTCACAGACCTTCACTTTTCTGTCATTCATCACTATATCATGGATTTTACCAATGATTTCTAGAGTAGTAACCTCAACAGGGCGTCCAGAACGTTCAGCGTCATTTGTGCCCATATGGGGACTCTGAAAATTTTGAAGCCACTTATAAACTGTTCTAATAGAAGGTGCAGACTCCCCATAATGTTTATGAAGCTTCTACTTAGCCTCTTGAGGTGTTTTGTCTTTCATAAAGTAATGTTTAATCAACGCAATAAATTCTTTTATCCATTTTTTGAAAATCTCTCCACTTTCTCAAACGAACGCCAAACAGAAAGATATACACCAGTTTGGCTGAAAGTTGGTGTGTGTTCTTCCAAGAGATGCTCATAACTAAGAATAACCTCTAAACTTTGATTTATTAATAAAGTAAAACTTCAAGATTATCAAGTAATTATTATTTGAGCATTTCTAGACTAATGTACTGTAATTCGATTTGAATATCTATATCCTGATGAGAGGGGATTAATAGGGCTTATTAAGATAATACTAGCCCATAGTTGTGTTAAATGAGTCTTACAACCATAAATATGATTATGCAATGACTGTCCTCAAGCCTCTTAAAATCAAAGAACTGACCTTCTACATCATCCCTTATTTAAATACTATCGATAGTCACCGGCATTGGCCAGAGTCATTATAGTGTGGCGACCAAACAAACCTTACTTTAAGGATATAGATTTACATTAATTATTAAGAAGATCACTCCTCACGTTTTTCACGTTTTTTTAGTATATTTAAACAACTTATTGTCCTATTAGGATTAAGAGAGGAAAAATATCATTTATGATACTTCAAATATTAAAGATGGAATTTTATGAGTTTCTATGAATTCATTTCCATTGCATTTCTCATTATTATATTTTTATCTCATTTTATGCTCATAGATATTTCTGAACTCCACATTCATGATCCTACTTCAAGGATTTTTAAAACAACTACCTATTTATATCGGCATTATCTCACTAACATACAAATATTCTTCTATTTATGAAAATTAATTAAAACAGTGGAAAGGAAAATACAAAAGAGATAAATTCTTTATCTGTATGAAAATACTCTATAACTTAATTTATTTTAAAAAGCGAGCCTTGCCGAACATTAATCAGTCCTTTTTGAAAAAGCTCTTCCATTAACATTCATATAAAATGGTAGATATATTTATATCATTTTTATATTCAGTTGTTGAACTTAAAGGACTCTAGGGAAAGAGAGGCCAAGGGAAAAATAAACAATTCAATCTCAAGGACAGGGAAGAATATGTCCCTAACGTAGTTGCCCTTATTCTTCTCTTTTCACTAGGGGGAGACTCGCTCCTTCACTTCCCCCCTCCACTGGCTACGTGCCTAGCTGGAGGAACATATAGCAGCTTCTAATTCTATCCAATTAGAATTGAGAACTACTAAATCTTACCTTCCTTGTCTTGAGTGTTTACTCTTTGCCGCCTAAAGTCCTTTAGTTGAACTCACTGCAAAAAAATGCTGTCAATGTCCATGTTTTTGGCATTCTTGTTACCCCTTTCCCCCATGATTGCATTTGCTGCACATTTATTTACCCCTGTTAGTAAAAAGTACGTTCATAATATCAAAACTCATCCCCTGGGATGAAAATCGAGTATAGAAGGGGTTAAAAAAAAAGAAACAGAAAATCAACCTGGTAACCCCGACAATTTGAGGAATGTTTTGGAGGAGAGCAGCTAGAATCAGCTGTGACAATTTTACTCAGAGTACAACAAGGGATTTCAATTACAACTCGTAACAAATCCTCAAGGTTACTCTCCGTCTTATATGAACAAACATTAATGTTCAATCAGGTTTTGAAAATAATTGAATGTAGCAGTAAGGAATTTCATAACCCAGGAGGAGTTAAATAAAACTAACAACAGCTAATGAATAAAAAAATTATTCTTAAGATTACCAATTCCAAAAAAACGGCTCGCCTAAAAAATAAATACAATTTACATCACTGTCACTACCCATTAGGGTGTCCCGTGAATGTATTTTTTATAGCTATGGAAACAAAAGAGGCATCAAGTTTATGTAATTTTACACAGATTATAAAAATTGTACATCATTTGGAAGGCTTTTTGGTAAAATTTACGTCTTCATAGATTTAAACCGAATGTCTAAAATAATACAAAATGAATTTTGAGAGTTGTTTTATGATTAAAACAAGATTGGGCATTTGGTAGAGCACAAAACCTCCACCAATGGTCTTTTTGGAGTGACCTTAGAATTTGACCTCCCAAAAATGTAATGACCTTTTACTGTGACCATATATGATCATAGTACCAAGTTTATCAAAATCGATCCGTAACTTTTATTATTATACTTTATTTTATTAAATAATAATCTGCTGCTGCTGTTGTTTTGGCTGATTTTGGAATAGTTTCTGTCAAAAATTCAACTCTGGTCATTGATAAAAACAAGATTTTTTAGAAGACGGACTTGACTCAACCAACACAATAAAAAATAGATGTTAAGAGGATCAGTAACATTTCTTCTCCATTGGAGACCTCTTCAGAAATAATAACATAACAATATTCTTAAATTTTCAGACTTTTTTCAAAAACAAGATTCACAGAGCTGTATCTCGTAGCTCGTGCAGAGGCTTCAAAATCTTTTTAAAGGAGTTGTCATTAGAAGTATTTACTTTGATGGACGAAAAGACAAAACTCAGATAAATAGAAAAATAGGGGACTGTTACCATTGCAAAGAAGTTATAGAAGATCACATCTCAGTTTCACAAGAACCTGCATCATTTTATTTGGGATACACAGCGACAATTCGTGTTGCAAGTAGGGCCCTTTTTACTTCAATCACGAAATTATTAGAGGGACAAGGTTGGAATTTAGATGGTATGATTTCCGTTGGATGTGAAGGAACTGCAACTAACACCATTTGGAAAGGTGGTGTGATTCAATATTTATTGAACTATTTAAAAAGGTCATAACAATGGTACATTTGTATGCTTCATGCCAATCCCCTTCGTCATTTATTTGTTGAGTTTAGATAGTGATACTTTGGGTCCTAAAGAATATTCGTTACATATTACATTACCTTTAACATTCTTCCACACGACAATTACAACAATATTATATAAAGTAAAGTTTAGATCGAACATTTTATCCGTTAAATTTAGGAGTCATCTTTTTGGCAAAGGATGTACAATATATATAAGCAATGAATTCTTACTTATATTGCTTGTATATTATTTAAATAACGTACATCTTAATAGAGATCTAGAGAGAGAGAGAGGAGGATCAAAGGATTGAATGCTGATTAATAATATTAGTATTATATTAGAGAGTGCCATTTTCCTTTCATCACAAAAAATTATTATTAATTTGCTTTATATAATAATAGCATAATTAGTAGTGTAGTTGAAAAAATACATTACATCTGTGATAAATATGAAGACTTAATTTATAATTACCCCATCACATTCACACTAAGATTTACCTAGTTTAATGGTTTCACATTTGCTTATCTTGTTGAGGCTAATAAAAATTATTAACCTTGCTTCTTACATTATTATTTTGCTATTTTCTTCTAATACACATATATATTTTTGTATGTAATAATCATTGAAATGCTTGAATAGAAAATTAAATTTTAATAAGTACATCCTAGAAATTGAATTACTATTATTTTAAATATAAACACAACAAACTATTTTTGAAACACTTAATAAAATC
This sequence comes from Lepeophtheirus salmonis, assembly GCF_016086655.4. Classification (NCBI taxonomy): domain Eukaryota; kingdom Metazoa; phylum Arthropoda; class Copepoda; order Siphonostomatoida; family Caligidae; genus Lepeophtheirus; species Lepeophtheirus salmonis. The sequence goes on from NC_052140.2 coordinate 1,557,455, forward strand.
TTGTAATATATTAAAATATGGAGTTGCCCTTATAAAAAATCATAAAATTTCCGAGAGAGATATGCAATAAATAATTGCAGTATTATTATTTAGTTTTTAAAATGTATTTTTGGTTTATCATATATTCAAAAAATATACAAAATACTGTGATGTGTACATTTCAGAATTTAAAATAAAATATTAAAAAATACTTATATTGATGAATATCTTAGATCCAGCCCTTCAAAAACACATAGCAAATAATATATATATGTCTAATATAATATTAATATTATTAATCAAGTAATAATCATTCAACCCTTTTATCTTCTCTTTCTTTCTTAATTTTCTGATCTACTAAAGATTTACGTTATATGTATTGTATGTACATCCTTCACCACAAAGATGACTCCTAAGTTTAACTGATAAAATGTTCAATCTTAACTTTATTTTTGGTATTTTTTTGTAATTAAGTAGTAGAAAAATGTTAAAAGTAATATATACCACTCCCAGATTGAAACATTTACTCTACACAAGGTTTTTTTTAAAATCAAAAACATTCTAATTTTCAGCACAAAAATGTTACCTCCGTGGAAGACATATTATTTGTAGCACGTGACTCGACATGCATTTTCTGCTGCTATTGAAATAAAAATGGAGTAATATTGTGCAAAGTCAATTAGGTTTTGCTATTTGATTTTTACCCATAAAAAATACAGATCCCCCTACATGAGGTTAAGTGCCCTTGATTCACTCCAGACATAAGTAAAACTCATAGCCACAACGTTTGCATTGTGTGATTGTTTTTGACAGACTAAAAGGTTAGACGTCATTGGAAAAAAAATTTCAATTTAGCGGATTTTTTTTAAAACTAGTTTAAAATTGTTTATTCTTCTAAATTAAGCTTTTTTTTTTTAAAATAATTATCTCAAAAGAATAATCAAACTATCAAAAGTTTTAAAATTTTTCCCCCTAAATTGATTTTTTCTTTCTATTTTTGTGGACCTCTGTACCAAAATAATAAAAAAATTAATTTGAGAATCGAATGAAAATTCAATTCGATATAAGAATGTAACGGTTTATTTTCTATCAAAGAGGTATATGCAACGTTATATTGGGAAAAATGACATTACTTGCTATGCAAAATAATTCTTTAATCAGGAATCTGAAATAAATCGTAATATAAACAGTACCAATTTTGAAGATTACACACTATTTGATGATTTTAAGGAGTTATAGGTGGTTTTAAGGGATGAAAAGACATGAAAAGAATAGACATTTTATTGGTCAAAAAAAAGTGTTTAAATCAGTAATCCGTTATTGTTCCTAGACTAGGAATCCTAATGTTAATTTTCTTATAAATTTGTCAATTTGTTTCAGTTCAAAAATTAAAATAGTAGGTGAGAAGAAAGGAATATAAGCCCTAATTAATGAATAATGACGTCGATAGTGAGCGAATCGTGTTTCATGTTTTCAGATCCGGTTAATCTTATAAAAATCTATCCTTACACTCTGGAACACCTTCGCTGCATCCACTCTCGTCCTCGTTCAACTACACCAAGAGACGCTCCTGCGCAGCGCTCTACTAATAACTTCCAATCTTGAAATGATATGGAGGCAAGCGTGAGGTTAAGACTAACTCTTTAATCCTTATTTAGGGACGATTAATACATTTCTGATACGCTCCGTATTCAGCTTCACCGGAACACTTATTTGGAGCTCTCAATGGCTAAGGTGCATAAGCTGTCTTCTTTGTTTCCTATGGATTTGTTGATTAAGAGGGATGAGTTTGCCATTCAATTCGTTCCAGAGAGTCTCCCACAATGCTGTCTTGAAAGGTTATCTGTATTTAAGATAGAAGTAGTAAGCAATCAAGGCAAAATAAAAAGTTATTGGGGAATCTTTTGCATAGTCCCATGACTGAATTACGATTTTTCTTATTAATCTCTTTTACAGGAACGTACACGAGTTATTACTATCAACATCATTCAGAACTTAATCTATAGGTCTCAAACTGTACATTAAGACTAATTCATCTCGTGGGTTGATGTGATTGTATCCTAGTAAAGAAAGAACGGCACCGATTATCGACTTCTTGGAATATGTCATATTTCTAAATAAATAGTGATCAAAGCTGTAAGATGTCGTAAAGAGTTCGGGATGACTCATGAAGTAGGTATGTTATAGACAGAACTTTGAAAATTCTTCTTATCGAGTCTTTTTTTTTAATCCATAATTAATGAGTGAAGTAATACAACTAATTAATACAATTATTTTTCCATCAAATGAAGATATATTTAATTATTTATTTATTTAATAAAACTAAAATGGCACCATTTACTTTCAGGATTTACAGAAAAGAGAACATAGTCTACGATTACTCTCCAAAAAGTGACGATTTCTCCGTAAATATCTTAAGGATCTGTTTTTTGGGATATCATTTGAAAACTAAGAGAACACATATTATGACTACTAATAGATATCTAATTGAATATTTTTTATTCTACATAACATACCAACATGAAGGCTCTGTTCTCAAAAAAAGTGTTTGGACAATCCAGTGAAATTTTTCCTTAAGAATAAAGCCACAAATTCATTGTTACTACGAAGTCTTAAGGACATGTTGAAGTTGAATACTATCTAGAATGATGCTACTATTTTTAGCCCAAACCCCATGAGGAGTTTGAAGTAAATAATCTACTTTTCGAGATTATCCTTTTTGCCCAGATGAAATTTAACTGTACATGTACGGAGTATCTCTGAGTAAGTGCAATATTCGTGGGACGACTACTTCATTTCATATGTTTATTCTATCCAACATGTTCATGTATGAATAGTCGTAATACGATGTCGATTTACAAACTGAGTCAAAGGTTTTTATCTAATTGCCATAAAGTGTCGTCGAAGATCCTCTTTTAATATCACTAGACCTAGGAGATTGGTTGATTTTGAGTATTTGAAAGAAGTAAAGAATTTTATTAATGACGATTCGATCAAGGTAGGAACTTCAGTCTTATTTTCATTCATAACCACACCTTTGAATATAACTTCAGAAACCTGAAGTGTATCTTTCATAGTTGAGATAATGTCTCAAGATTTTTTTTAAATTGGAGTTGTCAAAATTTTATTTTTCATTTATTTGACAAATGTAAATTTGTATTTACATAGCAAGCTTAAGAATATTTTTGTTTTGTTTTAAGACTATCAGGCATACTATCTTATTTCCATATTGTAGTCAATAAATTTGCATTTACAATGAAAAGATTAAGATTTTTTCTCTAATTATGCTGCTTTTGTCATCTCAAGTCTATATATTTAAAAAAAATCGTGCAAATCTTGCTATTTTCAGAACATATTATTTTTATTTAATTCAAATATCAATGTAGTATTCAATATCTTTATTCTTTATTGTCATATGATGAAGTTTCATCAAGATTTTTTGCAAATTTGTCCATTTGATGTATTAAAAATACCAATTATGGCCCTTTTAAGATGGCTTCCGTTAAATTATGATCCAATTCATGGTTGTCAATAATTATTCAATTGTCTCGACTCTATTTCGTGAAGAAGAGAATCGTTATTCTTTAGTAAGACAAAACATTAAAAATTATTTTTTTATTTTGTCATCGTCTTGCAAAAAATATAAATTTATTGGCATATTTTGATCACATTTTACTTAAACTAAGCCATTCTCTGTAAAATCTCTAAAATAATACCTAACTTTAAGTTCCTTTTATCGTATTTCTTCTAATTGGTAGTATTAGTTTCGCCAGCCATGACTAGACGAAATGTATTCGTCAACTTATTATTTTTATATGATGACTACGTGACGAAACGAAACAAAAAATTTAATGGGCATGTCTAAACAGTTCTGGTTTTTTTTTTTTGGCGTAATAAAAACGAGACTAAATTATTCGTAGACAAAATTAAATTTGACCAAACAAGAAGACATTAACTACATAGATTCTCGTGAGGATTCTTCCAGATACCCAAAGGAGTGGACTGTCAGTACAGTTCGCGGATGTGGGCTTAGACGAATTTATAAGGATTGTAAAATTCAATTCAACTATGATGGAGACCTCCAGTGTGTTAAATATGATCAAGGATAACCAGAAGCCCATGCATCGAGGAACCGACAAAAAAGAAGAATGTTTCGATCATGAAAGTGGGGAAAGAATGCATTAAAGTGTGAGATCCCACATAAGTGACCCAGACTCCTGGTTCAAAAAAATTAATATGGCGTCGGGAAATCGTCCCGGCGTTAAATTTTCCCAGCTAACTCCTCTTTGTGACAAGTAACGGAATCAAATTTCTCATTGATATGGAATCAAAGTGATCTATACTTCCAACATCATTTGCTTCAAATCCTAATAAAGTAGTGTTCCCTCAACTCATTGCGGCCAATGGCGCTCCAGTAGAAACGTGCGGAGTGAGAAATCTCTGTGCTAGGCTCGACTCTATAGGAGAGGTACATTGGGAGTTTATTGTCGCCGATGTCAGTTACGGTTTGTCCGGCCAAAAGGGGTAGTTTTAACTTTTCTGCCACTTGAAGGACTTCTGCAACTCGGCCGCTTTTAGCCATCACGTCGGGTTCACCAGTTTGGCTGTTTCAATAAGAGGTCTTACTCACTTAGACTCATCAAACATACTAACTTTATTCTAGTAAAATCTAAATACATTATTATTCAACGATAAAGTCCTTAGGGGAGAACCGGTCATATTTACCGGTGTAGCTAATCGCTACATATATAGCGTATAGGTTGTTTTTAAAATCAATAAGGATCCACTGACTAATCCATAATCGGCAAATGCGGCTAATAAGTTTTTTGTTATTTAGCTATTACTGATTTAGGACTTGGTACACAAAGATTTGTTTTCTAAATGACTATCTAATTTCTTCTAAACTGAAGATCGTATTTTTCTACTTTAGGAGCCACGTCATTGTAGGCAATTATTTTCTAGGCTCTTTATAAAAATAAGTTCCTTGTTTGAATGAATTATTATAGAAGAAAGGGGCTTATCTTTTGCTTGCTTCAACAGTAGCTTCTTCAAAAGGTGATCCCCCCCTGTAAGACTCCAATAGTTACAAGTGTTTTCCTTCGTTCAATAATTATTTTAAACATATGTGGAGTTGCAAGACTAGTGAGATTTTTACAATATTATGAGCATTGATGCTAATCGTAATCATTTTTAAGCTCACCTGTTTTTTTGGAGTTGGCAAACTAAAGACTGTCTTTCCATTTCTTAAGCTTAACCATTATAATTTAATTCTTGAGGAGTTAACTTTCCTTTCTATTATTAACAAAACAGGATAGAACATTTGTGTGTGTTCATAAAAGATGGAGAATGCCCTTGAGCATTTGTTGCAGAGTTATACTTCTAAGTTCCTGTTGGAATCAGAGTAGAATTGAGGATCGACATCATAGTAATTCTTTCCTATATCCATGTTTTTTTTTTTCTGCTTAGTCCCAGCTGATAGTAGTTGATTTAATGGAACGTCATGACAGCTAAGTTGCTTTCCTCATATAAAAATAAAGTACATTCTGTGCTTACACTGTGCAAAAGCAAGATCTTTTTTTTTTTGAAGCCGAAAGTTAGCCGACCAAAACAATGAGAATTATAGTATTTTATATATCAATCACTCCATAGGTATCTTTTATGAAATTATCGTATACTTCTATCAAAACTTTTATCAAAAAAATTCCCTGCCCTGAATTTCAATTAATGAAAAAAAAATTAACTTTTTTTCACATTACAAATCTACAATTATTCATATATCAAGAAAAAAACTCCTTGATTTGGCTCTCAATGTTATTAACCAGGGGCGTACGCAGGGGGGGGGCTGAAGGGACTGTAGCCCCCCCCCCAAAAAAAAAGGAATTCGTGATACTTAATAGATAATTTAACATTTGAATTTTTTTTTCAAAAGTTTTTATTGCCTGTGAATATCTATGAATTTTTGAAATTATTTCCCACAGAATTTAATATTTTAAATTTTTATTCAGACAGTTTTGCTTTTGAAATTTAATTTAATTTATTTGTTTTCCAAAACATGTAAATTTTTTTAAATAGTTATGGATTTTTGAAATGTTTCTCCGAAAAATTTAATATCTAAAATTTTTATTCAAAAAATTTTACATTTGAATTTTTGGATTTAAAATTAAAAACCAACCCCCTGCAAAAATATAATCCTGTGGACGCCCTTGTTATTATACCTATTTATTACTACTGCAATTTGAATGTTATAATCAAGGTCCACTCTAGTCCTTGGCTATACTTTTTGTTTTAGTTGTAATTTTATATCAAGATCACGTCGTATTTTAAACAACTCTTTCATGTTACGGTAATTTGAAACAACAAAAAGTTGTTATTGACTGAATTTATACAATTCAAAATCAAAGTAGATATATATTAAAGAGTTTCTAAAAGTAAATTCTCTTCAATTAATTATTTAAACTGATGAATTTGCCGTTAGAAAATAAAGTATCAACATCAGTTCGTGTGGTTTTTTACAAAATTGAACCAATTGAAAACGTCATTCTGACGGTATAGATTTTACTATATCCCCATTTAGGAGCTTAAAAGGATATAAATAATGTGAACTTAACTAATTATGTACTTCAACTTCTATGGTCATGAAGTAATAAGCATGGCGGACGAGTGAGCATAGTCCCTTGTATTTACACCAGGGATGCGGAGTTGGAGTCGGTGCCTTTTTTGGTGGAGTCGGAGTTAGGAGTTGGAATATTTGGTCCAACTCTAACTACAAAAAGGATTATAATTTATGTTAATAAAACTTATTTATAATCTAAGTCTCACATTTTATTTACCGGCTCCGCAGCCCTGATTTACACACGGATTCAAGCGGATTTGGTTTATATATAATTATGTAGGATTTGAAGTCTCACTATTTTCAAATAGGTGGATTCGGAGCCGGGATCTCTAAATATTATAAATCTAATTTTAAGAAACTATACAAATTGTATTCTAGAAATTAAATTTAAATTCCCTGTCCTTAAGATAATAAATTAACATAAACAATTTCATTAATTCATAATTTATAGTTTGAAAAGGATATTTTGTAATCCTGGCTTTAAATCAAACTATTTGAATTATGTAATTCCAAATCCATTCCACTTCCAGTGCAAATACACTCGACTTTACCGACTTGGTGAATTAATTAACCAGGTATTGAATGATCAATCGAGGGATAATATTTTATATTAATTAATTATTTGAATGAAACTTACGACATAATGATATTGTACAAGTACGAACTGAAGTTGATACCCTATTTCTGAAGGACAAATTCATAAGTTTAAATAATTAATTATATAATTTTGTGAACACTTGCGTTTTGAAAACCCTTTAACTTTTAAGATACTATGATATTTAGTTCTAGATATGCAGTGAGTCCATCACTTGGTCGTTGGATAATATCGGTGGGTAGTAAAATCGTCGTGTATTTTATCATTATGAGACAAAATGGTTGTGGGTACTATCATAATAGCAACATCATTATAAGCAATAGGATTGTAATTGCATTACTGTAGCTTCTTACTTCTGGTCATAAATAATACACAGACGTTATTTATTCAACTGCATATAATATATATTAAACTAAGGCACGCTGCGCCCCCTCCCTTCACTCCTCTCTATGCAACATTCCCATGGGAGCTCTCACTGTCGGAAACACATTCCCCCATGATATCCATATCACTCTTATTAGTCACAAAGCTCTCGAACCGATCAGGCCTTCTCCTTGCTCTTGACGTTTTCTTGAGGCCAGGACTCGCTTCCCAATTTTGTTTACTTTTTAAGCCAACTAACCATACTTTGGGTACTCTTGTGAGGTTCAAGATATCATTCAATATCCTTGGCCCACAGGTTGTACAGGTGAATTGTTTGCCCCTCAAGCAGTTTAAACTGCGCCTTGTTTCTAAGCACCAAGCCTCCCTTTAATATGCCATGATACATGGCCAGCCCACGGGTTGTGCATCGTATACTTACATAAAACTCATCTCTAATTATCAAATTGATACCTTTATTATATCATGAAACCTTTTCCCGAAAAGAAACAGAAAAAAAGGCCAAAAACAGTTAGATAATTCTTCCCAACTATGGAATTATTATTCATTAGTTGTTGGGAATTATTCATAGCTGGATAATTGCTAATTCAATCAATCTACGTTGAGAACACTGAGTATGAGAAAAGAAGCAGGAACATGGACGGCTGACAACAAAATACTACATTGTATATTTTTGTGTTTGTGAGGTAATGCCGAGTAATATATATATATACAAATCCATGTTTCACTTATCTATGTATTTATTTGTATTCCCCCAACCCCCTTTCATAATGACTGATCAAACTTCTAAATAATATTACATACGTGGTATGTCAAAACAAAAACAAGTGTGCTATAAATTGCACTTAAAGTAGTAACATAAATTGATTGTCCCAATAGAAAAATGAGAAGTTGACATATTTTATTTGAAAGGTTCAATTTAATTATCTTAAACCAAATAATGATTCTAAACTATACCTAAAAATCTTGGATATCCTGATAACAAATCCCAAAAATTGTAATACAAAGTCTATAATTGGCTCAAATATGTCTATGGAATATTGGGCTGTATTTACAGAGTGAAAAAAATATATCTGAATTTTCTCCTTTTCTTGATTTTGTTGAATATTTTTATTTATGTTGACGCCCCACATATGTAGTTCATTGACTTGAAAGAACTGATAGGAAAATTCTTTTTTTTTTTTTCGTGACTGCACGTTTTTCGTTCGGGTTGTGTCTATTCCCTTTTATACTCGTATTGGTGTTGGAAAATAATGCATATTTTGTTCATCTATTTGTTAGTGTTGAGGCTTGGTTCAAGACCGATCTCGACCGAAATATTAAACTGAGCTTTTTTATCCACTCGCACCTCCACTCACTAAAAGAATATATTATTTCAGTTTATGGTTTAAGTTGTATTTCACTTTTTGTACGGTTTAATTGTGTTAGTTTTCGTTCGTTTATTTTTTTTTCTCTTCTTTTTGTCGAAATATTATTTTAATCAATACAAATATAATTGGCTTGTTTTTCATGTCTTTACAAGTATTAATTATTATAGATTGTTTGATTATCTAGATATAACGACCGGTAGTACCCGGTATTACTCCGAATTATTAGGCGTCGACGTCCAGACAAACGCTGCTTTATTAAAATAAAAGATAACTCCCCAAAAAATCTTAAGCATTACTTTACATTTTTTATGAGCACAATCACACGTATTACCTTTTACATAGATGTTCTTACTCAAGAATGAAAAAATAATAATTTCAGCGTGAGAAAATAAAACAATAAAAAAAATATTGTTCAGCTTACCATCACAACTAAATTTGCAATATAAAAAATGCTTCTTATTTACAACCAATTATATATGTAATCCCCTTTTCTTTTTTAATATGAGGACCAGAGATATAGCTACAAACGTTTCTTGTTAAAAATGGGTTCTTTTCATACAATCTAACTAACAAATAAACGGACAAACTTTGCTCTATTAATATAAGATTATAGAAAAATGAATATATATTTCTCTATGCATATTATATAGAGTAAACACTCAATTTATATTTTTTTAATATAAAAATCAAAATATTAAGTAATGCCCCTTTTGAGGTCATAATAAGTAGAATCAGCTGTCTTAGATCATGCAAGAGTCGGTTGACGAAAACAGCTGAAAGAAAAATACATTGGATCTTTTTTTATTTCAAAAAAGCTAGTCTGGCTAGTTTAAAACCTTGGACCGAAATGTCCTTTTATTTTTAGACCATTTTTTTCGTGTATACCGAAATTTACTATAAGACCGGTCTCATTCGAACTTGCACCCGATATAGTTCGGTCTGTAAAAAACTATAGTAGACTGGTCCTGGATTTTCAGAATGAACCCCAACACCATTATTTATTAATATATATATATATACGAGTATACTCACTATAAAGATTTAGAAACGAGATAATTTATCTACTAACAGATTCCAGCCAATTCTACAAGGAACACAGTCGTTTCTCTTTTAATAAACCATTTGCAAACTCATTCCTCAGAATTTGCTGACGTTATTTTTCCTATGCCAAGTTTTCCAATAGTCAATAAAATATATTAAAATTATTTAACGATGATGGGTACTCGTGTTTTGATATATCAAAGTCATGCCATCAATCATCCTTAAATATATCAATCAAATCCTAGGCATCCTTGACGAATTTTAATATGGCTCAGGTCTAAGCTTAAGCTCATCGTATGTAAGCTAATTTTTTATGTATAGTATTATTAACAAAGAGTTAATAGTGTAACAAGAGGTAATTGTTTCATACTCTGACAGGAGCATCTTTCCAATTGAAGGATATAGTCATTTAGCTAGGGATACCAGAAACATTTAAAAATGATGTGGTCAATGTCAGTTTCATAAAAATGACGTCACAATATATCGATGGCATCATAAAAGCTATGTTTCTGTCTGAGGCCGTCATAACTTTTATAAGATCGAATTAATTCAGTCAAGACCGTTCTCGTAGTAAAATTTGTCCTCACAGAAAACGGTCTTGATCAGTTCAACAAGAAAAAACACATCGTTACTATTGTTCTATTCTTGAAAAGAGAACCTTTAAGTATAAAATAATCACTAGTTTGTGATAGACGAATTGTAACACTATCGATTTTTGGGAAATTTTACTGTAAGTCCTTGTTTGACTCAGAGAAGAATTGAGGATTATAGGAGTAATTCCAGCTTATATGTTGAGTGTTTGATTTGTATTTATTTACTTCCTCTCACGACTGCTTCCAGCTCATCTAATATAATTTCATGATAAATAAGCTGCTCTCCTACCAAATATTCTTCAAATCGTCAGGATTGCCATATTAATTTTCGAGTTTTTGTATTTTTGATATCGGCAGATCAAATTTTATACAATTCTAGTCAATTAGATTTTTCAACTTGTTCAAATGCCAAAAAATTCTTCCTCATTGTTTTAAAATTGAGGAAATATGTGAGCAAAATATTATTTTGTTAATATGTATCACTAAGGCAAAAGATTATCTATCCCCTTTTGTATTTTATCTAACTTGATTGCAATCGAAATTAACAATTTATTGTATCATTACACAGATTAATGTTCCTATAATTGGTCAGATGGATTTGCACCGATTAAGTATAAGTAAACATTATATAGTTTTACAATTTTTCAATTTGACCTAGAAACTATCTTTGAAGTCCATATATATAAAGTTTATATCCTTCTCTAGGAAAAACGGAGACGCAAAGCTTCGCACATTGAGTTAAAGATAATAACTTATATGGAGTGCGTTGTAGATTGAACTACGTCGTTCACTTAATATTTTATCTACTTTGAACTATAACTAGTGATACTAATCGAGAGCATTTTAGGCATGCTAAAAAAAGAAACCGAAAATCAACATGGTAATCCTGACAATTGGAGGAATGTTTGCAGGAGATTAGTTATAATCAGCTGTGACAAGGAAAGAGGCGGAGAAGGAAATAGACAAGGACATTTGCAAGAATTACTCCGATGTCGATCCTCGATTGTACTGTATTCTAAAGACTTACAATTATAACTTCCCAACAAATCCTCAAGGTTAGTGTCCTTCTTTTATGAGCAGACACGAATGTTCAATCAGATTTTAAATGTAGTTGAATGAAGTAGAAAAAGAAGATGACTCCTCAGGAGTTAAATAATAAAACAGATTTGGAAAAGAAAATTCATTCTCCAGTTTTTCAACTCCAAAACACGGGCAAACTAAAAGATACACTCGATTTTTATCACTAGCTATAACACTCAAGTGATTTTTTATGGAATAATGGTTGGACTTTACTCACTCGAAGTATGAAGACTCGTACTCAAAAAAGTAACAGGGGGTAACTGACAATTTGAAGAATGTTTGAGAGTAGAACAGCATAGTAGTAATAGCACTACATTAATTAGCTCCAATCAACCGTGAGAACAAATGAAATAAAACCCACTCTCGAATCCTTATTCATGATCACACACACTCTTTATACTAAGATGGTATCTCCTAAAGAATGAAATAATAATGATAACACCTATGGAGAATAAAATGTTCCCATGTGAGTCTTTTACGTCATATTTTCTACAACTCTAGCCTTTGGAAACGCGGGGGTATAGTAATAGTTCAAAAATATTTTATACACCACCTCGATACAGAACCCGACAAAGATTTTTCTTTGGGGAGGGGATAGGTGTTACGTTACTTTTCTCCAATTTTTGACAGGATGGTTTATTTAAAGTCATATTTTTTTTATCCTTTTTATAAAAAAGGTTTTCAATCTTTCTATTTTGTTGATAGATGCATCTTCTCCGTGGCACCATTTTTTTATGGAAATACATTTTTCTTTTTTTTTCTTTTTGACAACAATCATCTATCTCTAATTGTGGCGAAAATAAATATAATTTCGACAACAAACTCTGTCTTGTAGCGAAGATATTTAAAATTTGACAATTTTTAGTCAATGGTGATATAACGTCACGGGCCTACAGCTATATAATAGGTCCTCACCCTATAAAGAAAAAAGTGCTACTTGAGTTTATACTAATATATGTATAGATAAAAATATTATTATTATGGAAGAAGGTTTGGCTTTTTGTAGTTGCTATATGAATGTACTCGTATATATTTTCAACAAAGTTGTTATCATTGTTCTTATATTCTTGAAGAGATAATATATAACTTATAAGTATAATGTAATTACTAGTGATTGAAACACGTAGAGTAACAGTGAAGATTTTTTGTAGATTTATACAGGTGTGCGCGTCTAAAACGGAACACACCTTTAAATTTGAGGCGTTTTTCCTTGTCTACAGGCTTGAGAGCTTGACGAGGGGTTCTCTTGTAGACCTTAAGGCCAAGATCTTTCTTAACTAGCTGGTCCATGGTCCTTCTGCTGACGTTGAACTCCCTGGAGAGGCCGCTGACGGTGACCTCTCTTGTCCTCGACATACTTTTTCACGGCAGCAACCATTTTGAGGCCTTGACTTAGATCTTGGGGTCACCTCAGGAGTCCCTTTGGCTACCACGCTGTAAACGGTAGTGCAGCTGCTGTTCAGAACCTGTGCAATTTCAGTGGGCGTTTTTCCCCGCGCGGAAAGTTCCAAAATTTCGACTCGACGTCTCTCCATATTATCGGCTGTTGTTTCACTGTTGCTATTTAGATTTTGCTGGAGTTTTGTTTATAACTAGTCAAGACCCCCTTCCCTCGAAGTATAAACCAGTTTCAACTAAATAAAATCACGAATATGTGCATGGCGTAAAATTTAAAGGAGAGTTCAGTTTTAGACGTGCACACCTGTATGTTTAAGTCCTTGTTGCACACTTGGAGTAGAATTGAGAATCGACATCAGAGTCTTCCCTGCATATATGTTACTAGATACGGAGTGGGGTTTGTCTTTATTTCCTTCATCTCATAACTGATCGTAGCTAATTTGATGAGACGTCATTATTGCTAAGCTACTACCTTCCCAAAAGAACTTGAAATTGTCAGGGTAACAACGTTATTTTTTTTTTTCTTTTATTTTTTCATACAGGGAATAACATTATTTTCATCTATGAAAATTGGTGAGCCTCTTCATTCTTTCTACATTAAGTGGAAAGTTTATATACACACCTGATAGGTTGTGTGTATTTAAATCATGTTATGGTTATGATTTATATTCACCTAAACCCATATATGAGACCATTAAAATACGACTCCACCAAACTCACACATTATAATTAAGCTTTAAATGAATTGCCCATCGCTTTAGGATAATTACAAAATAATATTCGTAATGTAGATAGACATAGGCTGATACTTTGAAAGTTCAATACTTAAACTATAAATATTCATAATGTGTTGAGTGACACTCAAAAAGGTTTATTTTTTTAATTTTAATTTTATAATGGATATTATACAAATACTTATATACACGGTCCATGTATAATAAACGGATTGAAATATCTTCCATGAGACTATTATCAGCTGACGATAACAGATTTATATATTCTCAGATTATACATATTGAGTTCAACTTTTATAATTGTTACTCTCTGGTAGGGAAGACCGATAATATTTGCAACACATTCTACTTTTAGATCAGTTACCCCGAGCTGGTTTAACTTGGACTACCTAAATTTTAACACAAAATACCGACTGTGTGCGTAATGGAAAACTAGACATTTTGAATCTGAATTCTAAGAAGTTTAATTTAGGAAACTACTACATTAAATTAACTTTATACAGATGTTGGCACATATGTTTCCATTTCTAATCTACAATGTAGCCTTAATTGACTTTGATAATGATCTTGATGCGCCGCTGGAAGCTCTGACTGGTGGCAATAATGTAAAAAGGCCTCCTAGAGTTACAATGCTCAGCAACGTAAGCCCCGAGATTCGGTACTTTCGGGGAGAAATCCCTTGCTTTGACATGCAGACAGAAAGATAAGTAGAGAGGGGTGGCATCTGACGAGTATGGTGACCATATTGTTGTCAGCCAGTGTCGCTGCATCATCTTGTTGAAGCTCGTCTCGATGCTAATACCATCATTAAGGACCTTCTTGACGTTGTAAATTGTCTACCTGCTTGTCTTAGTCAAGTTTAGGACCTTTGTTGGTGTGTGTTCCGCACGAAGTAGAGCAGCAATCTCGATTCTTTTGTCTCTTTGTGTTCGATTGATTTTTTTTTTTTTTTTTTTTTTTTGTAGGGACTTGTCAATGCACACCGTTTGTCAGGTAATGGGAGGAATTATCATTTCCTTTTATGCATTTTTCTTATTCCTCTCTTTTATAAGTGTTCCGATTTCAACTACGTACTCGCTACATATGTTTTCTATTGTTTGAATCTATTTGAAGATAACAATAGTGTTCTCACAAATTCAATTTAAATGCAACTCGTCAAATGTGGCAACTGTCCATGTAGTCAAGTTAATAAATATTGAATTTAATTTAGAAATATATAAAATAGATTAAATAGTAGGTTTTGAACAAATAATAACTGAACCTTCAATGAATTTGAATGATTATATTTCAATATATTTTATTAGATTAAGTTATAATAAGATGTATATTATACATCATTGAGCAGTATTGTAGATTTGAGAAACTCACTCTCCCATACCTCTTCAAGACACTGCTTTGGCTAAAAAACATGTTTGATGTGATGTGGTAATATATAAAAAAATAATTAAGTACAAAAAAATGCGAGGAAAATTGCAAATTTCTCTTCAATGTGGGATTTTTGAATTTCAATTCAATTATATTCACTCATAACAAATCTTCTTATTAATGTAGCAAAGTTTATCTGTATGTAGGTATGGAAAACAGTATTGTACATAGTTCTCTGTGATGTATATCAGATACATATTTTATTCTAAGAAATAACAATGGTGTCATATTAATGAAATAGTGCAGGCTTTTGCATGTAATTTCGAATATGCAGCACTGTTTCTACTTTTTTGGTTTTTTTTTGTTATTGCTCTCTTTTATATATCGTAATTTATATGCATTTAAATTATATACTAAGATGTGAATAAAACATGAACATTTTTATGAAAAAATGAAGTAACTCTGACAGACGTTTTGTATGTAGCATTGTGTTTTTGTTAGTGAGTGTTCTAGAGACTAAACTAATCATCAGGCATCACATCATATTATTCTTTACCTCAAACTTTTATTGTTGTTCTTTCATTCATGGGGAGAGAACTCGTCATATGAATTGATATTGAACAGTTACGTGTGAGTGTGCTCATGAAAAACAGAGAGTAAGACTGAGCATTTCTTGGGTAGTTATCTTATATATATATATTTAAAACAAAATTTGTCTTTTATTCGACACCTAATTTAATCATGTATATGATACAAATTTAAAACTTAAACAATGGAAAACTGATTATTACAAAAGTAATGATCCTCCCAAAAAACTACATTGACCCCTCAAAAACTGTTTTTTCCAATAACTCGAAGAAAAGTTAACCAAAGGGATTTAGTTTTTTTTCCACAATTATTTGCATTATATTATACAGTTCTGATGTAAATTTTATGATTGTAGCTTCTCTAATTATAGAGAAAAAGGCAAAGTTGCAACTGTCTATTATGGAAGAATGTAAACATTCTTAAACTAATCCAGTGAGGATTGTCATTTCTATAATATAAATAAATACCCGTACAACGGCCATAAATCATTATTTGACTCAAAGTAATCCTTCTATAAATACTTTCTTCCTTGTATGTTGATGTAGTCTATCTATTTCGAAATATATCGTCATTATTTTGGTTTAAATGCAAATATTGTTAAGGTAATCCAATTACTATTTACATATATTATATATTTGTATTTAAATTTCAGTAGGGTGAGATCGTTCTGAAGGCCTTTGTTAAATGTATCGAATTTTTAAAATGGAATATGGGGAAAATTAGGTAGGTGTAAATTAGGAGCTCCAGGGAATATTATTCACTTTAAAAATCTCTATTTCTTCAAATAATTGATTTCTTTTTTGAGAATAACTAACCCTTATTCTTCCCTCTGTCGTAAAGACAAGATTACTCTACTTATTTTTATGAGGAGTAACTATTTATTAGGCATTGACGATGGTAAATAATACTGTTTAACAGAAAAAAGATTACAAGAGAAACATAGCACATTGGCTGAAAAATCTTGTGCTTAACAAAGAAAAGACCGTTGTTTTATTTTTTCCTACAAGATCGGTTTTTTTTTAATTTTTTTTTTCTTATTCCCTTTATAGAATGGAGTCCCTTTAACACTTTCCAAGACATTGCTTAGCTGAAAGGGTATTTTTCCTCATCAAAAGCATTGTAAAATTAAAATAGGAAATTGTTTTTAATCCTTTGTTTAGGAAATAACAAAAGTTGTAGCCATAACTTAGGACAATAACTCACAAACTAAAGAACTGGTTATCATGAAATTTTGACAGCTGTTTTTTGAAGGTTGCTACTATCTGAAAATGAGATTAATTTAAAAAATGCCATCTGTGCTTAAAGCCCGGGACTTTTAACCCCATGTGTTCTTGAGTTCAAATATGTTCTTATTTTTTATCCATTAGCCTCATGGCCTTCAGAAATAGGCCATAAAGTTTTTGTTATTTTTAATATTTAAAACTTCATGTTGAAGTAGGGATACATTATGCCAATATATGTTAAAGCCTAATGTGAAAATATTTAAAATGTTTGTATCATGTTTATAACTTGTTTACTTGCTAACTTTGTTTAAAGTTGAAAATAGGTGTTTTTTATTCAGAAGCTCATAGCTTTTACTAGAATATATTCAGAAAGTATATAATATTTCATTTCATAGCTGAAAGTCTTAACTCTCAAAAACGTTCTATATCTTTGTCAATGAAAAATAAACCTCATTTTTTAATTAATCTTATATGAAAAGCTCATATATTTGAGTGTCATAGCTAGGAAGAGAATAAAGGTGGAGGAAAGGAAAAAATTAAAACAATAATAATTATTATTATGTTAGGAAATATTGAAATAGCATTGTTTCGTTATTAATGCATAAAGATGAAACTAATACAAAATCTAACAGAAAATACAAAATTTAAATTTGTAAAACCTATATTATTTTTTTCTTCAATAACAATATAACTTTAACCATTTGATTATTGTTATAGGTTACAAATACCAGACAATGTTATCCAGGAACCAAAATTTTGACTATAATTGTTAATAATGGGAAAAATATTTACAATCATCAATGAAATTTTAACTGAACTGCAGAATTTTCAAAATACGTTCAATTGTCCGGGAAATCTTGCAATTAATTCAGATTCGTTTGGTTATAATTAATTAAATGAAGCGTTCAACGCATATTGAAGAATAACTCGATTTAAAGTTTTTAAGATTTGTGCTTAGCAAATGATGGAATATACATATATCGATAATAATAATGGATGCCTAAAAAACCACCAAAATGTTTCGAATAATGACACTTTTCTACAATAACAACATTTACGTCTTTTGTTGCAGGTTACGAAATTCCAAAAAGCGGACCCACAGACCCTAAATAAAACAACCCGCCCTCTATTAGTGATAACGATAAATATGAGAATATATGAATAGCTATAAATTGAGCTATTATGGAGCGACATAGTTCAATGGATAATGCGCTCGGGAGAAGTCAGTCTCTTGTACTCAATATGCTTAGGTTCTATACTCTGTTCCTCCAACGGAAGGAAATATACTTAATGAATATGGACTTCACCAAAAAGATTCCTAGGTTAGATGGAGTAAATGTAATACTGTAATGTTATTTATACTTAATCGGTGCAACTCCATCTAACTAAATAAAGGAACATAAAAAAGTATTTTCTTCTTCTTTAAGTGTAAAAAAAATACTTAAATTGCAATGTATCTTTTATTTACTAAAAGGATCCCTAAATTATAAGAATATCTTCCAGAATCCTGTTGAATGACAATATCCCAGAAAATGAGAAACATTATTATATTCTGTAACACAGCCATAGGAAGTAATTGCCTTTTTTTTTTACTAGCTTAGCAAGATTCAAACAAGCATTGAAATCATAAAATAAATAATATCTATGTTCTGAATCTCTAAAAGTAAGTCTGGGAGAGAAGGCCCCTCTCCTCCCTAGGCGTCGTAATAGGGGAGACTGACATTTCTCCTCACTTTTTGAAAGATTTTTGAAAGATAATCACAAGGAAATTTTTCGTGATTACTGATGATGTTTCATTAATGTATGATGTCATTATTATGAAACTGCCTCTTCTCACATACTTTTCCATTGGTTTTTATTTGCCCCTGATCTGCTTTTCTATCACAATTTTAACATTTGCTTCTTTTTTTGTTGGTTAGCATTTACAAAAACAATTTCTGGATCCAAGAGCTCTCACGCTTCCCATGGGTCGCGCACTTCCTAATAAGA
This sequence comes from Lepeophtheirus salmonis, assembly GCF_016086655.4. Lineage (NCBI taxonomy): Eukaryota > Metazoa > Arthropoda > Copepoda > Siphonostomatoida > Caligidae > Lepeophtheirus > Lepeophtheirus salmonis. The sequence goes on from NC_052140.2 coordinate 1,576,404, forward strand.
AAAGAAAAAGATACGAAAAAAATTAGTTGTTTTTTCTTTAACTATTCTAAACTATAAATAAAACTAACGAATATCTGAGCTCATCCGGCAGTTTTGAATAGTAAGACTATAATTAACTCAAATATGCAAATGCAATATTGGGCTGTACTTCATATAAAGCAAAAAAAAAAAAATGTCTCGTTTTCTTGATGATTTTTTTTTTTTTCATTTTTAGGCTTTTTGTACTGTCCCAAATATGATGCTATGATTCAAAAATAATACTTTTTATATTTAGATGGGTAAAAAATATATCCTACACCTTACTCTTAATAATTTAAGGGTCTAATATGCGATCAATTATTTACGGTTTCCCTTTTTTATCTGTAATTTCTTTGTATAAACAGAAAGATCTATAAGTGTTTTTCCAATATACCATATATATACATATATATTCATAATTTCATATATTCATTTGGTCCCATATCAACAATATTAAAAACTAAATTGAACGATGTCAATTGCTTGCTTATCTTTCTTTGAATTGGCCCAACTTATTTTAAAACCAGCATTGATAAAATTAAAATTGTTCTTTTAAAAAATCATCGTATATTATCCTTTTACTTTTTGGTTTTATGTATGGATGAGCCAGGTAATTTACTAGCTGAGTAATCCCCTCTTGAAAACACTCATGAAAGAACATCAAGTAATTGCGTACACATAGAGTTTATTTTTAAGGATATTCTTCTAGGTAATTATATCTATAATGTTCCTCATTTTTGTTCAACAACTATCACTTCAACAACTAGAGTTACATACCGGGTGTATCAAAACTATTTCCCAATCACTTTAAATGCTAATATCTCGAAGTTGTGTGTCGACTGATGTGAAAACTTCTGAGGGGAGGTGATAGTTGTTGTTATGTTTTGATATTTTACAACTATGGAGCTTTGCTCCTTGCGAGATCCACAAAAAAGGTCATTGTCACGCAGACCGGCGAGGACACAAAAAACCGTGTACAACGTCAAAAAAAGTCTGGAAGCGGAATAACCTCTGGACAAGTTGACCCATAGAAAAATCCTATCAACATTGTGGCAAAATTTGGGACAATATGGACAAGAAAAAGGTCAGTAGTTGCCTTCAGGTTCAGGTTGGTCTAAAACATAAAGGCTAAAGGTTAATTTGTATGTAAAAAAAAAGTACTGAAATAGAAAAGGTGGTAAAACATTATACTCATGAAGTACATAGTTTTTAATTAAGTCCGGGTTTATGAATCGGGAAATAATTTTAATACACCCTGTATGTTTTCTTTGATAAAACAGTATAACCACAAATAATTGCGCTCGTTGTTTACCTTTTAAATTATTAAGGACAAGGTGTACAATATTTTTCACTCATAAACAAAATAATAATATGTATATCTAAAGATTAGTTTTTACTTATATTGTCATATTTCGTAACATATAAAAAGTATAAAAATGGCCAACTTCGACCCAAAAATCACATTAAAATCACTTGAAATGGTTTAAACATTGTGATTTGATCGTCTCCCAGCAGAACAGGTCAACCACTATAAAAATAAAAATATTCACCTAAAAAAACGACAGTTTAATGTACATTGTTACACGTCATAAAAATAAGGTCATCATTAAAAATACATATATGATGTGTCAACCTAAAAACAATCTTGAACAAACATCGAGGAAAAGAGAAAATATTTTTTTACTTCATACATACAGACAGCCAAAATTTCTTGGACATATTTATGTCAATTATAGACTTACTACTCAAATTTGTCGGATGAATTAAGATACCAAATAATTTTAGGTATATTTGAGAACCTTTATTTGATTTAAGAGACTTATATTGGCCCCGATATGTCCTTTCAAAAATATATGATGTATCATTGTTTTATTGTAGCGATCAATTTTGGCCACTATTGAAGTGCAATTTGTGACACACCCAAAGGGTTATTAGTAATAATTTGTTGATAGAAGTTGACAATAATTCGTCGAAAAATACAAAATTTGAGAAAAACTCATTCTAGCTTGCGTTTCGGTTGATATATTATTGGTACTTGAGAGACAATTGACGTAAAACATAAATAAAGCTATTAAATTTATCAAAAAACAATATTCTATAAATAAGGAGGTCGTGTTTCTCCTGAATGATATTGACGGTGAACTCTCGTTTCAAAATATGAATAATCTTGGAAACAAAGTTAAATATGATTAAAAATCCTAAACCAGTTTGAGAGATAGATAAAATTTATATAATTAGGTCTTACTTTTGTCTGGACTGGTACTATAGTAAAATTATGTCTGAATCTGTATCTATAATAGAGAATAGATAACTTATGTGAAAAAGGCTGATTAAGAAGGCAGCCAGGGACTGCCTTCTACAACACTAAATCCCTATTGATTGGTAATTTCAAGTTGTTTTTTTCATTTTTGTAAGAGTATTTATGCACACAAGTACACAATCTTTTGTTTCCTGCCCTCTCACTCATCACCAGGGGAGTTGGAAACCAATTCAAAAGTGAAAAACTGGAATCAGTTTTATTGAAATAACGTCATATATTAAGGTCACGTTATAACGTAAATTTCCATTGTTATGTCTCTCAAAAGGGGTGTCATTACCAGTTATATTTCTTCGGTTAGATATAATTCCATTTTTTTACGAGATAAATTCGAGTATTGATCATTCAAGCTCGAGTTTTGTGCTTGAATGATCGTTTGAAATATCGTTTTCAAACGATTTTTTTTCAGAGGGGCTTTAGAGAATGCTCAACTTTAGATGAGTCGAGTATAGTCGAAATATCTTATCAAACGGTTAATTATGTTTACATAAACCTAAATATGTACATATATAAATGTTTATTTCTGTTTCTACATAATTGAATATGTTGTGTTCACAATTTATCATTTATGCACAATTGTCAACTTGTATTAGTAGATTCTACAAGTTATAATGTCTAGATCTCATTATGCTTTATTTAATTATTATGTACATCAGTCATTTTATTTACAAACTATTATTTAATTGATGCTATCCTTTCATTTTGATCTATTCAAATTACGCATTTATTTTGTACTAGCGGAGTACTCGGCAATTATTAGATTTCGACAAATAAACAGATAAACTTTAGTTTAATAGTATATTGGGAGTGGATTTTAAATCTGTAAAATTTATATCCCAAAATTAATTATGTAATATTTTGTTCTTACATATATATCCCTCAAACCAACCACCTCCAGCTTCAACCACAGCCTCTAATCTGGCCCTGAACCTGGCACAGGCCTTGATCAGAAACTCCTTGTACATGTTGGCGACATCCTCGAGAATGGAAGTCTGCTAGAGGTCAACAGTGTTATCAACACGTTTATTGGATTCTCTCTCCCATACATAATAGTCCAAGGGGTTCATATCCGGAGTCATCAGGCTCCTTGAATGCCTTATCAACATTTTAAAGAGTTGATTTAGGTAGCATTTTAAACTCAATAATCTCCTTGAGCGTGCGCCAGGCACGGAGGCACACAATTAATCAAAAATGAAATTATAGCTTCAATTATTGGTTAGTTATTGAAATGACCAATTTTGTAATAAAATGTAGGGCTATGTTATAAGATGAACTCATTTTAACTTGTGCAATGTGCAATCTGCTTAGAAAAGTTGCAGCTTGTACACAACATATATGTATGTACACTATACAATTTGAAGATGTACTATTGAATATCCACAGTTGTATATAAAGGAAGGGACTGAGTTACATTACCTTATTGTCCTATTATGCTATGGTATTTGAAGTTTCATCTGCTATACTGTACATATATGAGTTAGGAATATCCTTTCTCTCTTTAGAGCTTCTAACTCATATGTCCAACCAATCTTTGAAGATTAAAGGAGTCTTATTGAAAAAGAGAAAGAATTGTATTAACGAACAAAAGGCAAATTGAGAAAAATCCCTCAAAAAGGGATTTATTTCTATATTTTCTAATTTGATTAAATAACGATTTATATATCTGGTAATATAAGGTTCACTTTAAAAATGAAGTATTACTTATCCCCATCCATAATACAGACACAAGGCCTTATTTAGGATATTTTAAAGTGTCATGGGTATCAAATTATTATTATCTAATTCAGATACCATGCAGACTCGCGTAAATGTACTTGTTCATTGGTAAAAGAGGCAATTAAGTTACGAGGATATATCAATAGCTAACAAGTTGTAAATTATTCATATTTAATGATAAGATGGATGGAAAAAGATGCTAATTTCAAATCCAAGATTCGTAGTTTTCAATGTCTACATATGTACGCATGTTTAGAATCTAATAGTCAAGTAATGGGAGTCCCTGGGATTGCACGGAGTTAATAGGCATCAACAGACTTTGCTTTAATAATAAAAATATGTACTCCTTTTTTTCTTTTTCTTTTTAATATGACGCTCTGATCTTTAGTTACATTCAATTGTTTCTACAGTATTATTTGTTAGATCAAGTATTTAGGATATTAATTGCGCACTCAAAAATGAGGCGTCGACCAAAAAAACTTTGCTTTATGAATAACATATATAATTGTTGGGAATTGTTATTGGTTTAATAAGAGCTAATTCTAATTCTACAAATCAACGTTCAGAACACTGACATCGACAGTTTAAAACTAAATACAATTGTAATTTTTTTGTGTTAATTAATGGCATTTGTCAGTTTACCGATAGGGTATGAGCAAACTAAAACAAAAAATATATTTGTAAGATGGCTTAGTCAATGAGTTCTATAAATATCGTGAGTGGCACCACATCTATTGCAAAACCTCAACGGTGGGTTTAATGGAAAAAATTAAGTGAAATGCTCTTAAATTGTCTTACATATAATCTCTATAAAGATTTTCATATAATCCCATGACAAAAATTTGGCTAAATGATGAGTTTTTTCAGGTTATTTTATATTATGTATTTAGGGATCGATTTTGAAGGAGTATGTAAATGATTTTATAATTAATATTTGAGAAGGGATTTTCAGATAATTCTTTGAATACGCTAAAATAGAGTCATGAATATCGAAATGAAATACTTAAATAGGTTAATTATATCTAATTTTTGATATATGGATTATTTCAAAATTATAAAAGTCCAACAGAATAATCCCAAATATTCTCGAATTTGTATCATCATCGATAATGTAAAGTTTCAAAATACTGACAGGAATGCACATATCCTTAATATCTCATATTTGAAGAGATATACTAAAACTTCATATTACGAGTATTAGAAGAAACTGGTAACATAGAAAATTCAACTTTGTACCCACCATAATTTTAAAGTGTGAAGGTCCAAAGTATTAATGAACCAATAAACTCCTTAATCCACCTACGAATAAAAACTCAAATATTTTTCATGCTCTATAATGACTGTTTGCCTACGATTCGTAATTTAGGCCTACTATAAGTATTTATTATTCTTATAAGCATTCAATCACTCCAAGATAGCCGAGGTAGATTGATGATGAATGACACTGGTTTTGAATATATAGTTGATTTGCTCTTTTTATAGTGTTTAGGGATCATTTTCACATAATGTCAGCATGCCTGATGATGTTCATTTTGAGAGTCTGATCAACCACTGGTAGACTCTGGGTGTTGCAGTAAGATTTGGCTCGGGCCAACAAGTACAAAGAGGTGGTGATTGAGGGTAAAGATGTTTACATTGAATAGATGTCAGCTCTACTAAATAATCAACTTACCTAAATTGGTTTTTAAATAAATAATTAAAAATAAAGCTGTAGTGTTATTTTCTTTATGGCGACATTTTTATCGTTTCACCCTGTATTTTTCTATTATTATCCTTCTTTTATAGTCCTTAATCAATAAAAAAACATATATAAACATTTAGACATTTCATAGGGATTTTCAGTAGATATGATTTTGATTATATGCAATTTTCTCTGTTTATCATTTGTAAGGAGAGGGGAATGGAGGGGCTGTAGCCCCCTCCCAAAATCAAAGATTTTTGTCTTGAACAGAGAAAAATGATTGGCTTAGAAAAAATTAAGCCTTGACCCCAAAAAATAGTCCTACGGACGCCCTGATCAAGTATTATATTCAATACAGGTTTTAAGTATTTTATAATCATAAAACCATTTAATTGAGTTTCATCAAGGATTATTTGAAATTGGTTCATCAAATAGATAAACAATATCAAGTTCGATTCCCCAAAATGATGTTTCCTTCAATTATGATGCAATTTATGGCGTCACAAATTGCATCAAAATTGAAGATTATGCTATATTAAATGTTATGAACAAATTTCCAATAAGTATTGATGAAACTTCATTAAATAGCTATAAAAATATAAAAAGACTTAATACCTACATTGAATACAGCTCCTTGATATTTTAAACATATATTAAAGTAATATATGTACTTAAAATTCCTATGATATGGTTATATTTGTACAATTAATTTTTTTATGGATCGATTAGAAACGATAAAAGTAGGATAATTGGAGACAAATATCTTATCCTTGCCATTGAGATAGTTAGTTTAATGTCTAGTGTCTAGACTATTTCAAAAGTACTAGAACATCACATTTGTAATACTTATGAGGATTTTATGTATATAATAAAGTTTGATGTTTGAGAGATATCCTTTTTATTAACTTTAAATGTCCTGATATTCGTTGATCCCATTTTGAGAAACAAATGAATAGCGGTAGTAATTCATTATTTTCCTTTATCTTGATTATAAATTCTAATAATATTTGGTTGTTTAGGCTCCCAAAATGGCAAACATCAACAATGTTGATGACAACATGAAAATGCTATTTTAGGATTGAATATTCTTAAATATCTAATATACTGGGTGTGACATTAGACGTTGACCACTTTTTAAATCTTAGGTTATGGCTTTTTAGGACGTTGAGAGGCTATGTGTCATTAATATAAATTATTCAAAAATATTATAACTGTTTTTTTATCAAAGCGTTCCCAAAAAAATATGTCGCAATTTTAAAATTGCAAAAACTACGAGAAAGTATGCTTACACTTTTTTTAGCTGAAATTTTGCCCTTTTTCCTGCCACTTCTGAGACTCAACTTAGCCGGAGTGGAACTCGTGTTAATTCCCTTCCTCTCATAGCTGTTGTGCAGTTAATCTAATTAAACGTTATGACAGCTAAGCTGCTAAAATTGTCAGTGTTACCATGTTGATTGTCGATTACTGTCTTTTTAAATTCTCAAAATTCTTATGATTTATAACCCTACATAAAACCTAGTCTTTGACTCACGGAGAGCGCTTTCTCACTGACAACTAAATTTACAATGTATTTTGTGGTCAGGAGTCGATGTTTCTACTTCTGTTCAGCCAAACAAAGGGGATTTGCACAGATTACTTACGCAGTTAGGGGAAAGGGTATTAAAATTGCAAACACAAGTAATAAATAAGTATGCATATTATGTATACCATATGCGAACGTTGGCAAAACATGATAAAGACTTGTGTACGTACTTTTTACATTATCCATAATCAGTGGTCTGAACGTTGATTGGTTCAACTCGAGTTGACTCTTGTTAAGCTTTGAATAGTCCTTAACAACTATTGCATAATATTTCCATAGTTCGGAAGAATTGGTTAAGCCCTATCAACTTTTGTTGGGCCTTTTTGTTTTTTAGGAAGAAAGTTGAAATAAAGGTAACGACGTTGACTATATACCTAGTTATATATACATAATTAATTATTAGTCACTTAAAGGAATAGTGAAGACTCAGGTATTATTGACGATGACTCGGAGTATTTCAAACTATGCTGTGTTTCTTTTAAGAAATAAATTTAATAACAAACATACAGTTGAGTACAAACTTGGAACACAATGCCGATTTTACAGGTGGGAGGGAGTATTTACGATTTGAAATTATGTACATATCAAAAAAAAAAAATCGGAATTTAACAGAAATCAAATTTAAAAAAAAAAGGCTCTGCACATTTATCATTGTCATAGACCACACTTACGCTGGGTAAGCTCCGTACTGAAAGGGACCCATAAACCAGCCCAGCTTGTGATAATAAGTTAAAACTAAAGAAACTCGAAGGAAAGAGGCTACACAGATATCAATTGGGAAAAAATACTGTCATCTTAAACTCTGATAGGGTTGAAACTGTTTACTACGTTATGTTCATCTTTTGAATGGCATCATTGTTAGGGATTAGATTTTTGTGAAGAAACATAATAGTTTTATACTTTTCGTGCTTACTTTTTGATGAAAGTGCTCGGAGAGGGGGGATGGAGGTATTGAGATTAATATATATATATATATTTAAAAAATAGTATCTATTCAATATAATTCTGACCACAGAACTTAATTTCTTGCGATCTATTGGGGAAAAAGATAGTTAAGAGAAAGTAGAAGAATGGGTATGACTCATATATACGTGTATATACTCGTAAGAAAAATGTATATTTTATTTTAAATATGATTTTGCAAATCACTCCTTGACAACATAAATAATGGAATCATATTTAAAGCGTGGCAGCAGTTTGTTGCTGAGAACACAGAAGAACAGGTGAAAAAGAAGGTAAAAACATAGAATCCCCGAAAATTCTGACAATATACGTCCTAATGGGATTCACGTGCGCCAGCTCTAATCCTCCCCTGGTGTTGTATTTTTTCTCTTGGGATAAATGGTCTAACAATGGAATGAGCCAGTGTATCATCTACAGCGTCATCTCAAGACAAAACATCAATCTCATGTTGGTAGGGAAGCTGAGTTTTTAAAGAAAAATTGTTAGAATTAAGGTTATCTCAAGACAAAATGCCTCCACAATAATAGCCAAAGCCTTGCATGCCTCAAATGCTATGTCGTTGCTAATGATTAAAGTGAAAAAACCGTTTAATAAGGGTGATGAAGTTTTCAACTAAAATGTTTTGCGCTGATTTCACCTACCCCTTACCTGGCTCAAAATATATATAACAAGTGGTACATCACTGTAAAAAGGTTGAGAATCCCTGCCTTAGAGTATCTTTAATTAAAACCATAAATTAATATAGATTGCTTTAGGGTGCTGTTACCTCATGATTTTAGGTCATCTGTTGCTAGGGAACTTTGGTGTATACATAAATAAATCTGAAAAACTTGCAGTAAAACAAAAGACCAAAAATAGAATAAAATCACCATGCAGCTAAAATGAAATAATACAATTACAGCCCACTCAAGTAAAACTTCGTCAATCTATATTATCTATGTATAAAATTGACTACCAATCGATGACAAGGAATTTCGTGGTATTTGAAGGATAAGTAGAATCAGCCCTAACTTTTTCAATGGCCTTTATATATTAATATCTCCTTGAAATTTGATTGAAACATATTATGACATAATATATTTACCGTTTTTAGAACCTAGGTGACCTGTTTATGATCTGACAATGAAATTATTTAGTATTCTCACCTAAATAATAATAAAAAATATAATTAATTTTAAAAGTAAAACGGCCTTTAACCCTTTCGTTCCCAAATTAATTTGGGATTAATAAAAAATACAACGAAATCTTATTGAAATGGCATCATAAAACACATATATATACCTTTCAAAATTAAATTTTGAGTTAAAATCACAAAACGAGAATGATTCCATACGGCATCATTGGGTTTGAATTTATGAGGTTTATTTCTCATGTTTTGCTTCAATGAGTTACGTTCCTAGAAGGATATCATAATTTCGTCCACTGAATTGCATTCTTCTGGTTCAATTTTACCAAAGTTATTCTTGAGAGAGTCAATGAATGGTCAAACTTTGAAATGTTTATCATACTGATAATCTTCTCTGGGTTTTATATTGTCATTATTGTTTAGATGAAGAAAACTTATTAGTTGTTCAAATCTATTACGTGGAAAAAATACAAGGAATCAGTGAGGAAAGCAAATTTATGAAGATTTATAACTAGTTTTAAAAGAATTGCCATATCTAATGTAGAAGTAGGATTTTACTGAAAATCATTATAACATCCCATTGATGCCATATGAAGTCACGCTACTTTAAAAAAATCTAGACCACAGAATATTGATATTCTGAGCAAACTTGAAAATTTTAGTATCATCTATATGATGTTTACATTCAATTATAATTAATAAATATACCATATTTATTCCGGAATTTTTGTATAAATTCATGAATGTACAGGGTATTTTATGGATTTAAAAGTTTAAAATCAACTAAAGATAAATAATACGGAAAAAAAAATGATCTATTTTTATCCCCCTAAATACCCACTGATCGTTAAAGGTGTCCTCTTATTTTGAAAATAAAAATATAGACACATTAAATATACACACACCAGTGCTGGTTTTAAGGACTCGTGCTTAAATGTAAAAATAAGGGCTTTGAACCCCAAAGATTTATAAGATAAAAAATAGTATATTTCAAAAATAAAATGCTCATACTTTTTTGACTCCATATTTTGAAACTGACGCTCACACAATTTCCCTTCCACACCTCCTCTCTCATCACAATCTTCTTAATGGTTATAGGACAATGTACCGAAAACATTTTTGCCGAACGGACAATTAACCGAAGAACAATTTGCTGATTATCATAGCATATGCATAATAACAATTGGGCAATTTATCATTCAATATTTTTTAATTTAATTAAAATATGCAATCCCATATATCATTATAGTATTTATTAAATAATATGTTTCGGGCAAATGTACCAAATAATCCTTCAGTGAAATGTCCGTTCGTCATATTTTCATTCAGCAAAACGTACATTCGGAAAATTGTTCTTCGGTTATTTGTCCGTTCGGCAAAAATGTTTTCGGTCAATTTTCCGCTCACGCTTTCTAATCAAGCGCTCATTTTGCCAAAAAGAAGAAATGTTTATTTTGGTGGACGAAACACACAAAAAATTGATTCGTCTGAACGTTTTTAATGCAAAAAACATTCGTTGATGAATAGTTTTTGTCTATTCCTGGCTATTACACAGTACATATTCATATTTTTGTAATAGAGAGAATATGTTAGAAACATATTCCCTCTATCGATCCATAGGAATACATTTTTTTTACTGTCTATTATATGTAGAGTTGTATCAAATATGACCTTAATCCGTGTGAAAAATTTTTAGTTGTTAATCCAAAGAGTTGTTTTTATCATCCTTATCTTTTATTAGTATTTTTTAATGATTATTGAAGAGAGAGCATTTAAGTATAAAGTGTTTTTCCGCGACTTCAGCATTGTTGATTTGTGATATATGGCTGACATTAACAAAGGTCCTAATTCAGTAATATCATATGTCTCATTCTCACCTTCTCGTGCTCTTACTACAAAAAACTTATATCTAGTAATAACATCATTATACAATCTTATTTCCGTGTTGTAGATTAAAATTAAATATTCCGTCAGAGTTACCATATCACTTTTTGGTTTCTTTCTTTTTTACATACAGGCAGTTCATATTTTATGCAACTCTAGTTATTTGTTCCGGATGTATCAAAACTATATCCAGATCACTTTAAATGTTAATATCTCGAGGTGGCATTGACGAAATTTAAGACTTCCAACGGAAGATGATAGCTAAAAGTCTAGGCTGTTGATCTTCCTTGTTTTGTTATTTCACAACTATGGAGTAAGTGAATCGCGTAAATATTCCTACTTTGCTCCATAAGGAGTAACAAAAAAGGATATTGTCAAGCATACCGGCCTGGACCCATAGAGCTATTACCATAATATAATGACTATCGGGGTTGTTGTAGCAGTATATTGCGGTGAATATTGTCCCTAGCTCAGTATTTAACAATAAAAGCTTGTAATAAATTAGTAATTTATAAAGGAGATTTGTCAATTAAGAATCCATTGAATATCAATTGAGAAGAAGATAAGTTGTTGTAGCTCAATTAGTATTAATAGATTAATTAAGGGCAAACTATACGAGCTGAATTAGAACAAAAATAGGAGTTGCTGAGAAAGTGGTAAAGGTCAAATGTTTTGATCTTAGAAATTTATGCACAAAATACAATCCAAACCGTCAATTGGAAATCTTACTGCTTTGATTAATTTATATTATACATTTGTTTGTGAATGTTTCAATTGAAAGCAATTCTTTTTAATATAGTACCAATTTCTGAATATATGTTTTACAATTTCAGCCTGTAATTTTCAAGAGAATGGGAGAATATATTTCTATTTAGAACATATTATTTAATAAATTTAAATAGATAATTTTACTATATCTTAATATGAAAAAATTCCTAAATAATAATCCAGTGCTGATTATTTTAGTAGGATGTTGTAGTCCTTTATCACTCATCTTAGAAAAGACGACATAACTCTTGAAAATAATTATGATTCCTTCTTGAAGGGCTCGCCCTCCTAGTGAATAAGTGCTAACTTACAAGTAGGATATTTAATTGACTGAATTATTGTGCGTGCTAAAAATCCAGCAATGAAGCATAAAGATACTGTACTTACTTTGCATCTGGAAGAAAAGTCACATACTCTCAAGTTCAGAGTTGTTGTTCTCATCTGTTTGTTCTTTCCCTGGATAATATTCTTCAACGGTTGGCATTACATAATTCAAGGTCGACGAATTATACAATACATTTAATATAACAGTTTCATCAAGAGCCGTACAGTTAGCAGAAGAACTTTTGACAATATTTTTGCCCCCATGAATGAAACGAGATCGATATGCACTTATGAATTGTTTGCAGGTAGGATTGTAACTCCATCCATAGCATAAACTCACAGCATTGAACCAAATTTCCAAATGATCATGGCAAAGTTTATATGGTGCGAGGTACGAGAGTTCTATTGTATGCAAATTTGAGATCAAAAAACGAATAGATTTGATTTCACCAAGAATATCAAGAGGACCTGTTTTTCTCATTGAAAGTGTTACTTTCATCCCACTTGAATCAAAGAGATTTTCGTTTAAATTTTCAAAATCATTAAAAATACTTTCTGCAATATGAAAGTGTTTCTTATTCAGTGACTTCTTATACCCTGGAGCCTTCATTGAGCGACTGTTGAGAAGGTCAAACAGTTTATAACTGAGAAGAATAAACTCAGCTGTAGCAATTGCATTATCTGTTGGAAATCCATGAATTCCTTGACTGTGACACCATGTTAGGACACGACCAACACTTTGGCTTGCTATACATTGCAATGCAAAAGCAACTTTCATTTTATTCTGATGTAATTTGATGTGCTTCTCAGTTAATTTATTTCTCTAACGAAGACCGTGTTCAATTTGAAGTTGATGCAGTTGGGCTATTAAGTTCCACCGAACAGCTCCTCTCCCATGCCAATACAGTTCTTTGAAGTGTGTTAAAGCACCACGGATAATTTAAAGCAATGAGATATATTGACTATAGCAACTGCATTACTTTTGCAATCCTCATGTGGATGAGAAAAAGTCATCCACTGCTCATGAATAGACTTTGTGAAAATATTAACTCCAATTGAAGACAAAGCAGAAGTATTAACTATTGTTCCATCCATTGTAACAGATTGAACCGTGATACCAACTTCAAATGCACCTAAAATATATTCACATATTATTCCAGCACGCACACCTGATTGTATGCCCTTGCAAAGAAAATAAGCGATTGGCAGTTACCAATAAACTTGATAACCAACAAGCATACAAACAAAGCCCTCGTGTTCTTTCTCTTCCCTGTACCCCAAATCACATTGTCCGCCGTAATCAAAAAAAAATTCAAGATCACGACCCAAATTCTCCCATCAATAATAAGAGCTGAAACTAATATACACATACTTTCCCTTAAGTGAAAATAGTTCACGGAAATACGCTTCCGGAAAGCCGGCAGAGACTTGATGGCACACATGTATCGGCGTAGACTGGATGGTGATGGCAAAAAGAAAGTTTGACAACAAAATTCATACGAGGTGAATAGAAATGAAGAGTTGGTGCAAAATCCTTGAGCATGGCAGAAAAATGGTGAGATTATCCGTGATTTTCAACCAAATCCTTCCCTGTCTGAAGTCTAACATCCACAAATTGAGTCCAGGCTACTACTCCCTCTGAAGAGGATAAATTATTTTTCTGCAAATCTACCAAAACATCTCTCAATTCCCGATTCACATTTTTTGTGCGGCTCAAACGATTGAGAATGTTTGCATCAATCTGGCTTTTGCTCGTTAAAATAGTTTTTAAGCGATTGTATTCAAGACTTACGAGATTCTTCTGTTGCATCTGGTGAAAAGGAATAGGAGTGGTCTTAATATACAATTTTTTTCAATATATGTTTATGTGAATCCTAGAAAAAGACACATAAAATATGTAAGCATTATCTTTTCAAGTTTTGGATACGTATGCAAGGTATATTCAGATATATATACATAGACAAGTACATTACTTCAATAATTGTATTTGATTCTATAACATCTAAATTCGTCTTTCTCTCATTCTGAGCATGACGAACAAGAAGTCGGTGTCTTTTCGGACTAGGAGGACATAGTCTATACGGAATACCTGGGAATACTGACTGAATACTTAATTCTTTTCTTAAATTTTTCACGACGAATTGCCCGTAGTCATTCAACTCTTAATTGATGATCTTGTGGAATTCGATGAAATGAAATTTGGTTTTATTTCACCTTGTCCGATCCATGGCAATTACTAAATTTTATTGCAGAGTAACTTTGAACCATTTTCTCTTGTTCCACTAAAGTAAAATACTCAATAGATTATTGAAGGGCGTAGTTTTAAAATAATTTCTGTTGCCCCAAGAAGTCAAGCCAGGTCAACAATTTTTTCTATATCGTTCTTTGACACGGTAGTCAGGAGGAGAGTAGTCACTCTACTTATGTATATTATCTATGCCTGGATCCAAGACCGTGTTCAAAATCAAAAAAACGTCTGGAAGCCAAAGAATCGCTAGACAAGAAGTCTGGAGGTGGTCGCCCCATAAAAAAGTCATCATCTGCGATCAAAGAGGCCGTCATGGTTGTACCAAAGAAGTCCATAAGATCCCATGCTGAGGACATCCAGTAAATGTCCAAGTTAATCCATGGCTCAAGGCCTGCTTTCTCAAGAACAATGTGGTTTTCTACAAATTGAAGCACCCCCACATACCTCCAAAGGCACAAAGCCCTTTCTTCAGAAGAACGTGTTTTTTTTGTTTTTTTAGGACAAGGCAATGTGGTCACCATACTCGACAGACGTGAACTCAATGGAATCTACCTTCTAGGGGCATGTAGAGAGCAACCCCAACAATGAGGCCTGAAAGCCTCTGTCAATTAGATTTGGGATAATATGGACAAGGAATTGGAAGTAGTTCATGCTTTGCCTTCAGGCCGAGGTTGTAGGCCATCATTACGGCTCATGTAGGTCATATTGCTCTAATAAACCTAAACTGTATGTTAAAAAGTATCGAAATAAAAAGGGTAAAATAAAATAAAAATTTCAGACTCATGGAGTACATAGCTCTTGATTAATTTCGGGATTCCGAATCAGGAAATAGCTTTGATACACCCAGTATGAAGTAATCGAGATAGTCATCAAAATATCTGAGTATGTACTATACTATGAATCTATGTAACATTTACATATATGTACAATTTCTGTGAAAGTTCTACAGATTCACAGTTTTTAAGATAACCATGATAATAAAACTAATTAGTGTAATTACTAAGGCTAAGAAATCCCCTCAAGAAACCCTCATTTCAATTTATAACATATATAGATATATATGTTATAAATTAGTTTTGTGTCAGTCCTTATTTATTCGATCCAGCCTCAGTCCTTGGGACCGGTCCTTCGGACTGTCAGTACTAGAACTGATCAAAAAACGAATAAATAAAGTCATATCATATAACTGATATCCAGGACTAAAGTGAACGGAACTGCTGTCCTATAAAAGGACCGACTCTACACTAGTTATAAATTCTCATTAAAATGTGTGAGTCTTTCGAATCATTAAAGAAATAGGGGCAAAGAGGAAAAAATTGAAAAAAGGAGAAATATTTGTGTAATTTATTGTCTGTTCTACATATATTATTAGACTGGCTCCTACATTTGCTTTTTCGAAATATTTAGAGGAACATAAACCCAAAAAATATTCATTTTGATAAAAATGAATAAATGGTTAGTTTCAAATATATTGATTAATGTTTAAATGTTGCACAATTGCAAATTATACATAATCACTATTATATGTAGATGAATAAAAAATCTTTCAAAAGTTTTATATAGAGAGTTGGGATTTTAAATCCAGAAGAAGTTTAAAACACAATATCTGGCAACTCTGAGATCTATGTTATAAAAGTGTGATTTTGAGACTCAGCCCACAATGAAATACAAAATCCATGAGATGTCCTTCGAATATGAACGCCGAGCAGCCATAATTGTGTGTCTCCCTACCGGGAACACGCCCAAGGATGTAAGTAACTCCATAAGTAATTATGCTATAGAGTTTAAATATCTGATGTCATCTTAGAATTTTAAATTGGTGCTTGGTTAGTTGAAAACGGGTTTATTCCAGAAAAAACTTACATTTTTAATACTTTAATGTTTTGGGCAAAGAAAATATGGCCTCCTAGCTACCCAAATCTGAACCGCTTGGAATACTATGTGGGATGAGTCTGGGAGATAGAGTCCAATAAACGTACAAAGTACACTCTTGACTCCTTGCGGGCTTCCATTCTCGAGGCAGTGGCCAACATACACAAGGAGTTCTTCATCAAGGCCCGTGCGTGTTGAAGCGTGAGGTGGTTGGTTTGAGTGATTGACATCACTATAATGTACCTCTATGTGTAAGAGCAAAATATTTTTCAATGCCTGAATTAATTTTTGGGAAATAAATTGTAATTTACTTTATCCTTAAATTTCCGGATTTAAAATCTTGATAAATAAATGTAAAATAAAATATTGCACTTTTTTTATCCTATAAGTATAATATTTGATCTAAACTATCTTTTTAAAGCTTGTCTCTAAGGGAAGAATGTATAATTTTATTGAATGTATTCTTCATGTTATCCATCTAGGAAAGTGCGGGTCAATTATATTCTATGTTGTGGATTATAACACAAGAAAGTCCAAAATAGTACTGAATAGTAACATATCTTTCAAGTATTTTTGTCATGAGTAATTACATTATGTGTAGTGTTGAGTAGTTTAAAAAAAAAGCGATAGGAAAAGGTGGGAGGGATACATATGGAACTACTGAACTAAGACCCTTGTTAATTTCAGCTCCCTTTTATATTATTTTAGGGGAGAAAATGAGTTACTGCAGTAAAGAGTAGAACAACCTTCCACATTTAAAATAACAATATTACAAGGAAAATATTGTATTAATATTTATTTTATTATCGCATTTATTTTAAATTACACCAAATAACGGCCAGAATGCTGACTTCAGAGGGAGAACTTAACACCACCACGACCTATTAAATAATAAATAAAAAAGAGCACACGCAATAACCACTTTTTCTTTGCTAATTTCTAATATTCGTTTTTTTCCTTACAAAAATGGCAACCCTAAATATGTGATCTTCATATTGTAACAAGGAGAGAAAACTTTACGGGAAAATATATTTTTTTCACTCTGAAACCTGATATTCGAAAACAAACAAGATCTTACTGTATAGAAAAAGTGCTTGCTATTTTTGTTCATCATTTTTTTAAATAAATATTCATCTTAGAGGGAAAGTGTAGCTCTATCCTTTTGAAAGATTATTTATTCCTCTAAATTCGTTATTTTTTATAAATTTCTTTATTTTGTCAAATATCTTCACTATTTTTATATAAGAAATCTACTTTATCCGTAAAATTGTGAAATTGACTTCTTCAAAGGCCCTACGCAGCCTCTAAATATTGATGAGTATGGCTCAACCTGTATATTACTTCATTTTTTTATCAAAAGGGACTTAGTCACTCAAAATATTTTGAAAGAAAAAACAAATTTAAGGGCCACTCTAATAGTATATACATACAATGTGTACGTACTTTTATATATTGCCAGCTAGCCGTCAGGAGTAACCCTTTTGTGGTTTTTAAACAAAGAAAAACGTTGGCTTCCTCGCTCCACACCACGTGTTTGCTCCTAAATATATGTAGTACCTACTATTTAGTCTGAGTTATGTTTGTATATTACAACTTATAAGAAATGTGATTAAGTGCTCTGCCCTTATTTGTTGCATCCTTTATTAAAAGTAAAATTTTATCACGTCTAATTTGAGAATCCATATGTAGTCCGTCAACTCAAAAGCAAGCTATAGAGATTTTTTCAAAATTAAGTGTGTCAATTTCTATCAATGAATTATTCTTATTAACCATATGGGTGTGCCGCAAATTGCACTCAAAGTAGTAGCCAAATTTGATCCACATAAATCTGTCAATGATGATAAATTGACATATATTATTAGATATGCCATATATATTTCTTTTCCTCATTTTTCTTCAATATTTTTTTATGTTGACGTACTACATATCATGATTTTCATCTTTTTCAGGATCAATTATGTATTTTTCGACAATCAAAGGGTGTATGTATTCTAATGTATATTACTCAACCAAGTTACCCGTCATTAAGTAAATGTAGTTATCGTACCTTTATAGAACGAATGAAATCCTGGGATCCTGTTATTACTTACATACATATAGTTGAGTTAACAAAAAAGCAATCTAAAAAAAAAATCAAGAAAAGGAAAAATGTGGCCCGTCAATACAAAAGCAAGCTAGAATGTTTTTCCTCAAACTGGAGTAGTGATTACATTTGTATTCTTTAATACGACGAATAATCATAAATTTCTATTAACAAATTATTCTCTTATTGTCACAATAAAATGATGAAAAATTGATATATTTCATGTATTTGAGTGGCCATATCGGGGCCAATATAAGTCTCTCAAATCAAGCAAAGGTACTACATTTAAAATTCTCGAGTATCTACACTCATTCCACAAATTTGAATAAAAAGTATATAATTGACTCCTAATTGTTTATGAAAAATTGGACTATTATATATGAAATTAAAAAAATTAATAGGGATTTTCTCCTTTTCTCGATTTTGTTCAAGATTGTTTTTAGTTTGATGCAGCACAAATGTAATTCAGACTTAATTTTGATAAAATCGTTCTAGCTTGTTTTTGTGTTGATGGACCACATATTTGAATCTGTGTAGTGTTGTAACGCTCCAGATTTAGGACGTAAGACTAATAAAGTTCGCTCCTTGATGACGTCACTAAGCGTTATTTATTTATTTTTAATCAGTTCTAGTACTGACAGTCCAAAGGACTGACGGTCTTAAGAACCGGTCCTAAGACTGGACTGAATAAATAAGGACTGAAACATCACCAATCTGGAATAATCTATTTATACAGGGTGTTCGAAAAGTATTTTACCACTTTGATTGTGCTACAAATAACAATGCGCAACGGATCAGAATGAGGTCGTAGAAGAAAATTTTATAAACATTTTTTTATCAACACATCAAGAAGATTTAATTGATTGAATTTAATTTCCACCAGCTTCAATTACAGCCTCCAGACGATATTAGAAGGTAGTACATACTTTAGTAATGTAAGTCCTGGACATTTTCTTCCAATGGAACTCCACAGAAGCTTTGAGGTTGATAATGTTGCCGTGGCAGACTGTACAGGCTTTGGAGTCAAAATGCCACCTTATTGAAAAGTACAAATGGTTTAGATCAGGGGACTGTGGAGGCCAAATGTCTTTGGGTGCATATTTTCTCTCATGCAATTTTATTGTTCTACCACTTCTAGGCCGATGCCGTTGGCTTTCTTCATCCTCCACAAGCTTTCTGATATTATACACTAGTTAACCTTCAGCATCTTAACAATGTCAAAGTTACTATGGCCGGCGCGGACCAATGTGACAATCTCTAACCTTTTTATTTCAATTTGTATTAATAATTAACATATAATAATGTTACACTCCTATTTTGTTAGCTAAGAAATCCAGCTTCAACCTGATATTTTATTCCAACTTTTCAAAAACTCTTAAAGTGTCGCCATATAGGGGGTCAAACACTTTTCCAACGCCCAGTAGATGTATAATATATATATCTTTCTATATTATATATATATGTCAAGGAGGGAAAAAATCATAAAGAAAATAGACAGAAGATCCTTGAACTATTGAGTATAACTTTACAATAAATAAACGTATCCATTACAGCACGACATAGTATAACCGGCACGGATTTTCATACAGTGAGAAATCATGGTTAATTTATGAGTTGATAATATTTTATCTTAATTCAAAAATCACTCCGTGTTGAGACAATTGAGATACTGTAACGCTCAGTAAAAAGGGAACCATTGTGACAAGTGTTGCAATTGTCTTCAAATTGTTTATTTTTTATATAGAATGTGCGAGGTAAAATATGGACTTACTGATAAAAAACAAATAGGACGGACATTTGCAAGAATGAAAAGGAGCACAACATTTAGATTTTATCACATAATTTTTTCTTAATATATCTTTCTATTTTCAAAATGATTTTCTTTGGCACCACAGCACTTCGTGATGAAGGTCACGTACATAACCGCCTACTACTGTTGGACGGAGGCATTGAGATCATCCCACTTTTGATGAAGGGTAGCACACAAATGGCATGGTCGAATGGGGAGGAGGGTGTCCAAATTGACCCACTATGTTTTAAGCAAGTCAACAATTTCTGCCCTCTCTTTACCCGGTTAGCCTTGGTTGCTGTTGAAAGCAGTTGCCAATGTCGTAGTACATAAGAGGCCTTCCCAAAATCTTTCAAATTACTCGTCACAGTCCAATCAATAACTGACATTGAGAGCCTTGGAATCATTACCCATCGACTTAGCCAGACTTATACTGATTGCGTTGTCCATGTTCTCCTGGAT
Source organism: Lepeophtheirus salmonis (assembly GCF_016086655.4). NCBI lineage: Eukaryota > Metazoa > Arthropoda > Copepoda > Siphonostomatoida > Caligidae > Lepeophtheirus > Lepeophtheirus salmonis. The sequence continues at coordinate 1,597,237 of NC_052140.2, forward strand.
CATAATTTTCCAGTGTCTACCACTGTCTGGGGACTTCTCAAGGCTCTAACCTGGAACCAACCTGTTTTTAATCTTCTAAACACGACCCCGGGAGCACCGTACAACCCTCATGATCTCTTTGAAAGGCACTTTGTGTGGAGCAAATCATACACCCTTTGCTTTTTCACCAATCTGTTGAATTTTGAGTTTTTTTTTTATTGTTTATTACCCGGACAGTCCCTACTTTTAATAACCTAGTACTTTAAAATATTAACAAAAAATAAAGAGTTCACGATTTTACTACGCATACTGTATATCGCGTACAAGTGTAGAAGTTGTAACATATATAAACAAATTGTACAAGTTGCAATTTTTTCATATTATTGTCTGTATCTAAACTTCATATCAAGCATGTTTATGACCAGAACCGGCCCCTGGAGGGGGGTTGTGAGTGTGATTTTCTCCAATTTATAATACTGACTTGTGGTGATCTAATATCAGTCATATTGTATCTTAACCTGCTATAACACATGGAAATTAAATAATTCAATATCATAAAAAGTTTAGTTATTTATTGAACAAAAACTATTGATACTCTAGTTTTCTTGATTTCTAACTCAAACTTGATTTTTTTAACTGTTGTAACCAGAGATGACACTCCTTGGGATTTATCCCAAGATCTTGGTATATTTACGTTACATTAGGGAAGATTTTTATTAAAAAGTTGAAATCTTACACATGCAACAACAGAGGCGTCCGTAGAGGGGTTGTAGCCCCTCCCAAATTTAGGGTTTTTTGCTTCTTTTTTTTAATTTTTTTTTTCCAAAAAGTATAATTTTTCCGATTTTTATCCAAACAATTTAATTTTTTGTGAATAGCTATCGATTTTCGAAATTTGTGAAGAGCTGTGGATTTTGAATATATAATCCTGCGGTCGCCCATGAACTATTTGCTTACTTTCGTTTGATTATTTTAAATATATCTTCAAACGTTGTTTATCTGAAACAATAAGATTTTACTACTTGTTTAGTAGTTTTCAACTCGTTCTCATTTCATCTCATTTGAACTAGAGCTAAAGAATATGTTAGAATGAACGGTTGAACACGTTTGAACTGTCAGCTTCTAATGACCTTAATTCGAAACTGAACAGAGGAATTTTCGTTAACGATACAAAGATAGCCTTAAAATGCATTAAAAAAAAAAGACACTTATCAGCAGGTATTATTGAAGGCAAAGAAGAAGAATATGAAATATAACTGATCCTAGGGGAGTATTGTCAAATTGTATTGATGTTCTGTAAGGTAGTATGTAGTATTGTCTTAGGAGTTCAGTATTATGAGTGGCATCCCAGGTTGAAACTGTTCTTGTTGACAGGGACAGTTGCATATCAAACACAGTCATAGTATCGTAAACTAAAAATAAAGTTTTTCTAGAATTTTAATACATTTTGGACCAGTCCACACATTAACGTTTTCTGAGGAAAACACAAAATATACATCCGTTAAGGGCTTCTAATCACACGAAGCCGGCGTTCCGTTGAACTTAAAAGCAAGGATAATAGAAATACAAGGTTATACCATAACGCGTGGACGACGGATGTTTGACTTCCATCATGCTTTTAATATTGACGTCATAGAAGATGTTGGGATGTTGGGTGTTTTGTCAAAATTTGTTTTTCTTTCCCAGCAGTCGATACTATGTATAAAATAGAAAATTCTAGCAATAGTCACGTCATAAACTATGAGTCGTTGCGTGTTGTGTCAAAATCTGCCTATCTTGCCCAGCAGTCGGTACAATACATCAGATTGAAAATTCTAGCAACCCTGATTACATAATGGTCTAACCTTGTATTTCTATTAACCTTCCTTAAAAGGATTTTTTAAAGGGTTTCTAGAGCGGAAGAATTTGATCGCGGTGTTTCCGAGTAATTAACCTGTACAATCTGATTGTACAGGTTATAACTTGTATAAGGTTATTGTACAAATTAAGTGGAGGATGTAATTTTTACACACTAATTGAGCTCATTTTCCATTCTCTAATATTAATGTTCCATTCCCATTAATATTATTAATCATATTTCTTCCTCGTGGAGAAGCAAAACTTTTTGAATCTGAAAATTCATAATCGCCACATGATATCAATTACTAAAAACAATTTGGAGTACCATGTACAGCAATGAGTAAAATATGTCCTGTTGGTATGTAAAAATAAAAGAAAACGAAAATGAGGTTTGTAATTCTGACAATTTGAAGAATATTTGGGAGGAGAGCAGTTTTATCAAATTACTTGCGATCAGCTATGAGAGGAAAGAAATAAACAAAAATCCCCCCTCATTTAGGAAGGACATAATATGATGGAATTACTCCAATGTCGATCCTCAATTATATGTACTCTGAGTCCAACAAGTAGTTAAAATTATAGCTGCAATAAATCCTCAAAGTAACTCTTCGCCTGTTATGTGCACACACGAAGGTTCAATCAGGTTTTGGCCAAGGTTGTGCCCTTATCTGTCTAGCGATTCCGGTTCTTGAAACACTAGAACCAGAACTGGCAAAGTCGAACAGAGACCGCCATATATTGTTTATCGGTCTTGGTTCTTGTGCCCATGTTCCTATATAGAATACATTGAGATAATACACAATATATTATTAAAAATAAATTAGCTTTTATCAATAAGTCAATTTTTGAGTGTGTTTTTTTCTGCAATTGCAGTGTTTTTTTCCTCGCTAGGGAGATACAGTTGTATCTGAGTTCCAAATAGCTAAAAGATTCTTATGGATCTGGAAAAAGTGGGTTTAGGCACTAGAGGTTGTAAATAGAAGAGGGAAGGGGTGGAGTAGATTATGGATCCAGGTCCGCTACCAGGCTTGTCGGTGGCCTATATTATAATAACTGTAATATTTTGGAAGCCAGGGTTTCCCAACCTTAACTATGACTAGCCCCCTACCATAGTACATTTTTAGCAGAGCCCCCCTTTATACATAGTATATGTAGACTGAAAGCAATACTCAATTCTTCATCTTCCTGCACCACCACCCCTCCCCTCACGGTCCCCACTTGGACAACCATTGTCTTAAGTAACTTTAGTTTCCGGGGGGCCCTTCTGGAACTTGGTGCACTACGCAATCTGCGTATAAGAAAGCGGCGGCCCTGATTGTATCAAATGCCATTTCCTAGACATAAATTTCCTAGGGACGCCACATGTTTTATGTACCTGGTACCGAACTGAGCATGCAAAAAAAAGAAAATCAAGACCGAAGATTGGAACCAAGACCGATAAAACTGAACCGAAATCGTTGAAAAGAAAGAACCGAGACTGGGAGCGATGCTGAACATGAATAGAGCATAACCTTGATTTTTAATATAATTGAATGTAATAGGAAAATATGTACACTACTTAGTAGTTGAATAATAATGACAATAACTGATTAAAGGAAAAATCATTCTTCAGATTACCAATTCAAAAAAAAACCAACCTGATGAGTTAAAAAAATACACTGGATTTTCATCACTATGCATAGTCCTCGCATAAGGAATTCCTGATAATTCTCAAAATTTTGAGTAAATATTGCTTCCACATAGGTATCTTTTATTCATGACATTAAGTATTATATTTTTAGTTGAGGGTGATATAATATATTTTGAGTAATAACGGTAATTGAGTATTTACACGATTTTATTCAGTTCCTTCTTGATGTAATTGCTATGATAAAATGACACAAAGTTTGCTTATACTTTTATTTACTTAGGAGTATCTTTATGGATGCTACAGTTTAGTCAGATGTTGAAATTCCGTTATTATTATAAATCACAAAGACAGGTAAAATATATAAGTATAGGTAGTACATATAATTATCGTTATTATTTTTACATATTATTATATTGGAAAACTCGGAATGGTCTCTAATCTTACTCACTCCGACACACGCAAAAGGGTATTCAAATCCTACAGGTACAAAATCAATATGTATCGAAATAAAGGAGTTGTTGAAATGCTTGTACTACATAATTTAAAACTAAAATAGCCAATTAGACAAGGTAATTTAAATTGAACCCTTTTATTTATATCTCATTTCCCGACAGTGATAACTGCCTCGATACGAGAGTGGAAACTAATAAAGACCTTCTTAAAGCTTTCTTCAGGGACCTTGTCCCAAGTCTTCTTTGAGAGAATTCAAATGTAGGAGAGGAGTCGAAATTGACTTTCCCTAGCCGCCGTTCCACCAGAAATTGTCAAGCACGATGAGATCAGGGGATGAGGGAGGCCACCATATTACACCTCTTTATATTTAGACTTTTTTTATCATATATATGCAAATTGATAGGATTCCTATTCTCCAAGTTCTAAACTAACTAAATATACACATACCATTTATTTTGGACTTGGATATACCATCGGCAAGAGCCGTTTATTTTTTTTAAATTGCTGCTAAATTCAAGATATTATGTTTTTTTTTTTTTATTGTAGCTACCCAGAGGTTAATTTATTGTGTTAAAATTGCTATCAAATAAATGTTAATAAAACTTTGTTGAACATAAAATTAAACAAATGAATACTCTTGAAAATTTTAATTATTTTTAATTCACAAATACACAAATAGCATAATAACAAAAGTGAGCAAAAAATTAATTTGTCAATAGGATGTCACCAATATATGTATTGTCACTTGTTCAATGTGGCTTCCTTGAAAGTGTCAAATTTGTTCCGGGGGTACTTAATAATTTTAGTAAGCAAATTCTTTGATCTGGCTCAGTTGTGATTCGAGTCGCGAAGTCACTCATCCGTTTCACACCTCTCACAGCCACATCATTGGTCACTTTTATGACTTTTCAAAATTCTTTCCTTTCTAGTAGCTATCATTTTCTTCCCAGGTGTCTGTAGGAGTAGTGAGCCGATCACACTTCCCACCAGGAGCATCAAACAGAAAATAAGACTGTTAGAACCGTAGCTGATTTGATGACAGGAAACACTGGCATGGCTTTTCTGTAATTCAGGTATGGCCAATCGGTTGAGCGCAAAACCTTCTAAACCGCCTAAAATCAAATTGAGTCAGATTCTTAAGATATGGTCGGGTATACATTTTTACGTTTTGTGTTGACCTCTCAAAATTTTATGGCCTCTTACTGTGACCATATATAATCTTTCTTACCAAATTTAATTAAAATCCACGTCTAACTTTTGCCGTAATCCTGGTGAATAACCAATAAACAGAGGTATAGACATACCCTGCGTTCAACTTCGTAGCAGAGGTAATCATTTATTAACTAAAATTAAAAATAATTATTATGAAACAGTCAACCCAAACTTTTTTATTTAATAACTATTTTTACGAATAGTAAGATAGAAAATATAGCCCTTAGTAGGTAATAAAAAAAAATAAAAAAAAAAAAATGATCATTCAACTTATAAAGTATTCCTTAGTTTGAACAAAACGTTATATGTCGTTGTGGTGCTAATATTTCCCTCTGAAGCAAGTATTATTGCATATCTTTGATATAAACTGTTTTGAAAATCCATAATAAAATAAGTAAAATTTTATTATTTTCCCTGTACTAATGTTATTTCAAATGTTGAAGATTCTCCTCTCTATAGCAATAATACATTTTCTCCTCCTAAAATCATATAAATGGCAGCTAATGTTAGCAAGGGTCTTAATTCAGTAGATCTATATGTATCACCTTCTCTTCATGCTCTACGAAATGTCCATCCACAAATATTTTGTGTACTAGCAAATAAAAAACATAATTGAATGTTATTAGTACAAATTGAAGAATTCAGGTTAGGCTCTACAATTTACTCAAATCCTTTAATTATTTCACTATAGTTCAAGTAGTACATTTTCTCCTTCCAAACTCAAATAACAGGGAGCTGATGTTAACAAGGTTGTTAATTCAGCAGTATTGACTTCTTCTCGCCTTCTCCAATATGCCCACTCCTAATTATTAGCACTTTTTTGGGAAAAGGAGAGTGGTTATCTTATTCAACGTTACATAATGTTTGGGTGTATTAGATGATGAAGTACAGACATCATTTCTTCCTTATAAATGTAATTTTTGTTATTGTGTGTTATACATATGTACATACATATTACATATATGTTTTTAGTATGCACATTAAGCGATTAGATAAGTATGTTTTCTTGATAGTGTTCTTAGCTTATTTCATGGTGTTATGAAATAGTACATACCTGTAATATGTTAGTCATCAACGGCAACGAAAAAATATTATGATGAAATGGATCTAAAGAGTATATTTCCCCTGTGAAAATAAGAATAATCTTCTCTTATTTTAAAGAGTGCTACCATATAATATTAACTTTGTAGAGGGTGCCACATACCCATTTTCACTTTATTAAAGTTTAAATATGACTTATTTATATTTACCATATTGATAATCTTTCTACATAGCCATCGTGCAACGATCAAATCAAACATTCATTGCCTTTGTTTTATTCGCATCTACATTTTACTCCAACTGGAAAATGTGATATATCATTTTAAAGCAGATTGTCTAAAAATTTTGGTGGTATCAACCCCTGATTATAATATTTCATGAATAAACGTTTAATTTTAACTTTCAAAAAGTGGTAATCAATATGTGGCACCCTGTATATATATCTTTAGCTGTGTATAATAATAAATCCATGATGATCTCTGTCTTTGTGGATTGAATAATTATAATTAATATTTACAATTCTCTGATAATTAATGGTATTGTGGAATTAAAAAAAGATACCAATAAACAAAAATAGGATCAAATACAAGTACCTCTATTGTTAAACTACACGTAATCTTTTTTTGAGCAACTTAAAGCTATTTTTCTATCTTAGGGACTTTAATTAGTAGTGATGTAAATTGTGTGTATATTGGGCATGTTAAAATGAAGAAACCAAAAATGAACATGGACACCCTGAAAATTTCAAGAATATTTCGGAGGAGACAGAGCAGCTTAGCTGTCTTGACGTTTCATTAAATCAGCTGTTACGAAGGAGTAGGGATAGAAAAAAATAGGCAAGAATTACTCTGATGTCGATTCTTAATTCTCCTGAGTCCAAAAAGGATTTACAATTATAACTCCGCAACAAATCCTCAAGGTTACTCTCCCTACGTCTTTTATGAGTCTGTATGAATGTTCCATCGGTGTTTGAATATAATTGAAGCTAGTTGAAAAGAAAGTTGAGAGTTGGTTGGGAGTGAAACAATAATGACAAAGCTTAGGAAAAGAAAATTAATTATTCAGATTACCTATTGAATAAAAAAAACGGGCGAGTTACAAAACAAAACCGATTTTCATCAATGAATGTAATAAAGTACATAGATTATGTGTACTAAATGCAAATATAGGAGGGGGAGATAAAAAAAAGCCAAAAACTTAACACAATAACACACCTAGGTGTTATTCATCTCCAAATAAATCCCTTAAAATCATAATTATGAATAATTTATTTTGCATTTTTTTAGAATTACATAGATGATCTGTCATGTACTATAAGTCCGTATTTGGAATGACCATACAAGTTTGAGGATAATATTAATTATTTTGTTCTAATTGAAAAAAATGTTCAAACTTATAGAATGTATAAAAATTAGAGTAGAAGAGAATCCTATGCTTGGCTTGTCAAATAAGTTGAAAGGATTGCCTTTGTAATTTAAAGCTTGAACTTGTGATTCAAAATAACAAATGAGTTGAAAAGTCCTGGGTTTGACACATAGATGTCGCTATGTTTTTTTTTATTCACCTCATTTTCAATTAGTACTAACCTTCCAAGGGCAGTTGTCAAAATCTCAGGATAATATGTTCTTTAGTTTGTGTGCTATTGTGCTAAATGTTATGCATCTGTTGTTTTTTCCTAGGCAATGGATAAAAATAAAATTCGTTTTTTTTTGTGTTTTTTTTTTAGACTTCTTCTTGAATGGAAAAAAATACCGTTCAAGCAAAGCAATGGCTTGAAAAGGGTTATGGAGACTCCGCTCCATACAGTAAATACATAAATAATTCCCAATATGGTACATACCCAACTTCTTTAAAGAAAAAAATTAGTTTGATCTACTAAAAATTATAATGATCGTAGACCGGTCTAAGATTTTGAGACTGAAACCCAACACTATTAGATTTATCAAGGTATGTACATACATGACTTATTCTTCATAACTTCCAATTCCTGCTCCTGCAAAGATTGATCTCCAAGATTAATGATGAAGATCAGTGATATACACCATGGAATAATTTACCTGTAGTCACTAGAGTTGTATAAAATAAGACCATAAGGCCTACGAGGCCTTTTTCTAGTTGGAAATCTGAAGAGCATTTTATATTTTCCAAAGCTGATATTTTTATTATGTAATTCTTGAAGGGATAACATATAAGTATCAAGTAATTATAAGTGTGTGTGTTCATGAAAGGCATTAATGATAATTAGTTGGGGAGTTATACGTATAAAACCTTACTGGACTCTGAGTAAAATTTATGATCGATATCGGAGTAACTCCTGCCTTTCTACATACGGAGTGGGATTTGCGTTTATTACTTCTACTCTTGGATACTTAGTTTAATAAAACCTCAGGACAGCTAATGTGTTCTTCTCCAAAACATTCTTCCAATTGTCAGGTTTACCTCGATAACAAACAAATAAATAAAGAAAAAAATTAAAAAAAATAGAATTTGGGAACTGCAGTCAACAACTTCCTGGATTCTGTCTCCAGTCCTTCTCTCTTGTAGTCCTAGTAATAACTTGTGTGTATGCTCATGAAACACGGAGAGTAAAAATGAGGGTTTGTTACTTGGGAATTATAAGAGTAAGCCCTTCTAGACTTATGTAGGAATTACTCCGACGGCGATGTCCTTGTTTTATACAGAGTAGTACCGGATGGAAACTTGAAACTTATACACTTATATTATATTGTTTTGAGAGGTTTTGTGTTAGTAAATTAGAACTGTCTGTAGTGCTATAGGTAGACATATATCTCAAACACCTGCTGCTTTTAATTTTTTTAAATAGGACGATAAATGTCTCACTGTGAGATTAAAGGCTTAGTGTATCAACACTTCTTCATGCGGGTCACTCTCCAAAAGAGGTGGGCTGGCTGATTGAATGGTTAGTAAGACCCTCTACAATGTTAAAAAGAGGCTAAACCACAAAGAGACCATAGGGAGGAAGGAGGGCTCCTTAAAAAAGCCCATCATTATTACAGATGCCCTCAAAGATGTCATCTAAAAGGACCCAACCAAGTCTCTGCGCTCCCATGCCAAGAATCATGCCGTTTTCTAGGGCAATCTGAGTACAGACAAATTTCCTCGACAGCAACGTCATCATTCAGGAAGATGGGGTCCTGCTCAGACTGTAAAAGTTACTCAGACCTTCTTAGCTAACAACATCCCTTTCTGGGACAAGATAATGTGGCCAACATACAGTTCAGATGTCAATACCCTCGATTTTTCTTTCTGGCCGCACATCGAGAGGAGGACCTGTAGTATCCGTCACTGGAACGTTGAAGCCATAAAGGCTTCTGTCGACGAGAATTAGGTTGCCATGGACCCGAACTTCATTTAGAATACATGCAACTCTTTTTGCAAGAGGCTTGTCACCATCAGTGAGGCCAATTTAATTAAGATTTTTGTTAAATGTATAGTTAAATAATTTCCTTATTTCTTTCAAAGTATGTAACTTTCAAGTTTCCACTCGATATTTTGTGGTTATTTCCTTCCCCTCACGGATGCTTTCATATAATTTAGTGAGACGTCATGACAGCTTAGTTCATCTTCTTTCAAACATTCTTCCATTTGTCAGGATTACAGCCTTAATTTTTGGTTCCTTTTATTTTTACATACCGAGAGGACATATTTTATACAACTCTAATCACCACCCTCTGTACATATATAAGACCCAATGATGAAATAATATACATGTATGAATAGATAATTACAACTCATTTTGAATGAAGGATTACATAGTTTGAAGTGTTGTTATTGTAGGAAAAATGACTTAAGACTATATTTATGATTGCATATACTTATTAGTGCATACTCAATAGTAAGACGGAAGCAAGGCTCATTGACAGAGATCATTAATAATTATAAGACATATTGAATCTCTTGAGAGACCAATATACATATCATGGGTAGTAGGTCAAAACATCAACCGACAAAATGTCGAATGGACAAAACGTGGACTGACAGAACATCGACCAGAAAATATTACATTACAAAATATGAAAAACACTTTCTATGACATTTCCCGGCCGAGATATTTACCCCACCACCCCTACATAAACTAACAGTAAGGAACCATCACAAACCCCAATTTATACTTACAAATTTTGGGCTATTTCGGGTACCGCATTGTCCTAAAATGAGATGAAACCCACTGCTGTTAATTAAATTACTTTTAAGGTCCCTTCTCAAACCCCCAATTAAAATTAATAGTTATTATGACGTTAATACATTATAAATATTCTTATTTATTTTATTATTTCCTTATACATATAAAATAGAAAATGTAAAATTATAGGAGACATCCCCCCCCCCCTATACATAAACAACAGTAATGGCCTCTCAATTCCCAACCCCCATTTATACCCTGAAAGTCGGGATGTTTTCATGTATTGCCGGGTCCCAAAAAGAGAGGAACCCCACCACCGCCAGAAGATAAGTTTTCTTCAAGGGCAACTCCCAACACCTCAATTTATATCCAGGAAGTTGGATCAGCTTTCGTGTAACGCCCGTTCCCAAAACGAGATTAAACTTGAAACAGCCTCAAACCTCGGGGGGGAATGGAAATGGTTAAGGTGGTTTTTATCCCATTTTGGGATTCGGCGGGACCCCAACATTTGGGATGCAAATGAGGAGTTGTGAGGGGCTCTTAATGGTTGCTTAAATAGTGGCGGTGGGTTTAATCCCATTTTTGGACCAGGATGTACTAGTGCTCAATCAATGGTTGAAGTTCAGTGGTTTTTTCTACGCCTAGCATAGAAAGAACGGAGTACACAATTGATTTCCAAAAATTGGTCATTTGCTTCCAGTATCTGAAGACTTATACAACTCTGCAGGACCCATGAAAAAAAAATTGCCCAGAAATCGTAACAACTTCTGAGTCTAATCAGTCATGTGAAGTTTAAAGATTTCTAAACAGTATTTATATTTTCTAGACTTCACGATGAAATTTGAGCATAATGGCGGCTCGTTAAAAGATAAACTCGCTTTGAACCCCATATAAATTTTCCCTGGATGATCTGTATCTTGTCTTTCATTTTCTCTGAATAAGGTATATACATAAGTAAGAGGACTACTCCGGATATTGCAATGTCATTCCATATTTTTACTCTATCTATGATATTTATATGGTGCTCATCATACCACGACGTAGTGCTAGTGATATATTGAAGGACTTTCCCTTTGGTAGTGTCGATGCCTATCGCTCCATCCTTTTTTGTTACTAAGACTTAAACAAGAGTTGATCTACTGGAGAAAATCTCTTCAAAAGTTATTCTAGTGAAGATAAGACTTCAGTCTTGTTGGTGATGCCCACTAGACCTAAGGGCCCGTGCAGTAGACAGTTAAGTTATCTGCTTAAAAGAGAGCCATTTCATTTTTAGAGATGAAACGTAGGGGTTCATGTAAATATTCTAATGCTATAAGGGAAAAGGTTGGAAACAAAGGTTTTTCTTGCTTGCATACCCGAGTTATCTCAAAATAATCTTCCCCACACAAAGAGCTAAGTTTAGAAGAAGAATATATTAATATAGTTGCAACCATGTCAATCATTTTCAGGGAAAATCTTAATCTGTTTAGCTGCGATAGTATATATTATGTGAGATGTATTCGAATTGTTAGGGTTACCAGGATGGTGATTTACGGTTTCTTTTTTTAAATGCCCAAAATTCTACCGATTATCATCACTGGTGGTGAGTGTACCAAACTCAGAGCTTTGGTTCATTTTCTAAATGATTTTTTTTTGGACTGTTATAGGATGATTGTAAATTTTTAGAAGTGGAATAGTACGGTCCCTTCAGTTGGAGTAATTTTTTCATATTTAATATTTATCTCCTGCGATTACTAATATCTGAAGTCAACCAATGTTCAATTGAATTAGTACTTGACAAACTGATCAAGAATCTCTAATTAGTATGTGCATATCAAATCTGGTTCTCGATCCTTTTCAATTTGTTATTTTTTTACATTTTTTATAACCTTTTGAGTATGAGAAAAATTAATGACCCAGTTAAAAGTTATAAAATATAAAATGTCATTGTTTGCCTATTAATATTTGGATATGTTATTTATTTCCATATATAAAAATTTAAGTACTTAAAATGGATCAATTTGCGCTTTAAAAAAATATATTTATTTACATATCAAATTAATATTGCATTTTTAACAATGTAGACCTTCTAGAACCATATTAAAACATTGATTATGAATGCTTCAAATCGTTCCCGTAAAAAAATTGAGTAACCGAGACGTTATTCCTTTTCAAACAAAACCCTTAAAATATTGAGTTTTTTTTTTTGCTTATCTTTAAATCTCAATTCTCAGTATTGGAAGATTGCATATCAAATATAAGCACATATTTGAAATGAATATAAAATTTTGAAAGAACAAAACTAATCTATAAAATGCATAAGAATCTCACATCGAAAAATCCTCCAAAACCAGATTTTATATTTTAAAAAATCACAACAGATTCATGATCAGCTTGTGAAGTACTACCACAAATTGGAATTTAAAATATTTTTGTTGACTTGTATGATAAAATCTTTTTTGGTTAATTTAAGAGTTTGTTTAAATATTCTGTTCTTGAAGTCATAGAACAAGCCAAGAACATTTTGGCACATGTTAGTTGGGGGCAACTTCAGACATAGGGCAAAAAAAAAAAAAAGAATTCTAATTTGTTGTGAGTTGTAGAAAAGAACAACTGAACCTTACTTGATGATTTGGTTATAAGTTATAAGAGGATCCTAAACCAAAGAATATATATTTTTACTACATTTTATTGATGAGTCGAAGAGGAGCACCTTGGAGAGACTTCCTACGATTCCTTGGCTAAGGTTAAACTCAAAAGAGATGAACAAACAGTGAATAAAGGATCATACATTGGAGGAATTCATTGTATTGATGACATCTAGCTCTATTTCTTCACGAGACGTAGCCAGAGTCACAGATATGAACAGTGATGTAAATTGTGTTGATTATTGCCTGGCTTTTTATTTTAATTTGTAGTAACAAGAAGGAATTTTCATCTTCCTCCCTTGTTACAGCTGATTGTAGCTGATCTCCTCCAAAACATTCAAATTGTCAGGGTTACCATGTTGATTTTTGGTTTCTTTTTTTTTTAAATGCCCATTATACGCACGACTTTCATATGACTACCTCAACACTATCTTCCCTTGGTTTTAAGGATGTTTCTCTTTCTAATTAGTGCTGAATAGTAATTTATTTACCGATTGCTTGTTGCTTCCTCTTTTTATTTTTATTCAAAAAATATATAAACAGACAAAATTATGACGCAATTGCACAAAAAGGCAGTCTCCTCTCCGACTACAAATTCAACTCGGACTCGTAAAAAATGTCTCTTGAATAGCTCTGACTTAAAAAAGGTTAACAGTAGATTAAACAATTACTACTTTTGAGACTTAGTGAGGGTTCGTTTTTCTCCATTCGGTCATAATTGACTTTTTAAGCCAATCTGGTGCGAAATTAGATCGTGAACCGAAATTCAATTCAATATTTTCCCTCCCTTTTCCTATTTAAAAACAAAACAAAAAAACGTGGGACCGGATCAGATCTGATTACTTTTGTCGACCAAATTTTACCACGAATCCACTCAGGCTCATGTTTGAGCGAATTAGTTAAAATTATAAGGGTCTCAGACTGGTGTAGGATTTCCAGACCAAAAACCAACACTGATAACACTAACGTACCGTAAGAACATACATTAACAGGCACGTTGAGGGTAAGTAACTAAGTAAACCAATGACTAATGACTTCTCTTTAGCATTGTAGAGACTACCAACATAATAATATCTAATCTATAGACTATCTTTTACTTAAATAATAAATACATATAAAATAGCAAAATATGTGCCCATCAAATCAAAAGGAAGCTAGATTGATTTATATCAAAATTAAATCAGGATGACATTTGTATTCTTCGATGGCTATCCCTTCATTTCTATCAACAAATTATTCTCATTAAGCCTTTGCACTCTTAAAGTAGCCAAAATTGATCGTCACAATAAAAAATTGATAGATTTTATATTTATTTTAAAGGGACCATATGTGGGTCAATATTATTCTCTGAAATCAAATAAGGGTTTTAAACTATAGTTAACATTCTGGGTTATATTAACTCATCCCACAAAATTGAATAAAAAGTATAAAATTAGCTCCAATGTGACTATGAAAAATTGGACTGTTATATATGAAGTAAAAAAGAATAATTGAGATTTTATGTTTTTCTTGATGTTTGTTTAAGATTGTTTTTATGTTGACACTACATATAGTAATTGATATTTTCTTTTCTTTTGTGTGTGTGTTAATACGTGTCCTGTCAACACAAAAGCAAGCTAGTAAGATCTTTTATCAAGAATGAATTCAAGTATAACTAATTATTTTCCATTTCTACTCATAAAATACTCTTATAATCCTTCAGAGGCGCTGGAAATTGTACCTACTTGAAGGTTGCCCAGTCATAATTAAAGGATACTTGGACCCATAGGTATAGAAGATGCAATAGCATCAAAATAAAGGTTCTATACTATAGTTCAACTCTTAGATATATTAACTAATACCACAGATTTGAATAATAAGCCTATAGTTGACTAAAATATGTCAATTTTTATGTACCTTCGTGCCGTGCGCACTACCCAGGAAATTATTGAATTTAAGACATTGGCAAGGCTTTCAAGGAGTCTGATGAGTTGGAAACACCTGCAAAGAATACCTATTATTGAACTTAGGATTTGTGAGTGATCGCTTAACCACTGAAGATACAAGATTAAAGCAACGTATTGAAAAAAAGGGTAATACTTCAGTGAAAAATAACTACTTTTATTCACATAGATCCTGATCTTCCATTTATGCAAAAGGTTGAATCTATAATCATTGGCGATTATAATGAGATGCCTCCGACTAACTAGACTCCTGAAGATCTTGCCACTTTTAAATCTGTTCCAACTACTAATGTGAACGTTAAACGGCCTTTAAGTATGTTTAAAACTACCAATTCGGATCGAATACAAAAATGAACGGAAGAAATGTTTTCTATAATATTGATTTGTCGATATAATATAGCAAAATTTATTAATGAATTATGATAAATATAAAACAACACTTATTACGTTTCATTATTCTTATAAAACTGTATTTTTCTTTAAAAACAAATTGCTCAATTTTATATTTTTGGTGCTTATTTTTTAACGTTTTAGCGCTCGCTCTTTTTTTGCTCGTTTCGGCCAAAAAAATCCCTCAAAATCCCAAGTCTTCTCATGATCGTATTCAGAGCAAAAAACGGGCGTCATGATGAGAGAGTCCAATAAACGTCCACAGTATATTGTTGACTCCTTCCAGCCTTTTATTGTAGAGTCAGTTCCTCATCAAGGTCTGTGCCAGGTTGGAGGCTGTGATTGAAGCTTTAGGTGGTTGGCTTGAGTAATTGACTTCACTATAATTGACACCGTCATGTAAGAGCAAAATACTTTTGAATACCTGAATTAATTTGGGGAAAATAATGTAATATACGTTATCCTTCAATTTTGAGGCTTTAAAATCCTCATCCCTGAATATGATGTAAGAAGATCAATTGTGACCTTTTCTCGATTTTTGTTCAATATTATTTCTATGTTGACGGGCCATTTATATACTATATATAGAAAGAGAAGTACGATTACTACAATACATACATAACTAAGTAACTAGTAAGTATACGAGCGGGGTTGTTATATTAATAGACAGTAAATACACTCTAAAACATAGAAGTATACAGTATTATTGTTAGGCTAGTTTGTAAGGAATAAAAAACTATAGTAATACATAATAATGTAAAATACACTAACCGCGTGCCTCGTATTTCCCCTTTCTGCCGTAAATTATAAAGTATTAGTGTTGGATTCGAGTATTACTCGAACTCGAACGAAAAAAACTTAAATTTACTAAATAGGGCCGTTTGTTTTTGAAAGTGGAGAGGCAAATGACAAGGGTTACTCTTATTTTTCACGTAATAGTGATTACTGGTGTTGTATCTGTCCTTATTTATGACTGCAGTCTGGTTCAGTCTCGGTCCGGTCCAGTTGAGTCCTGAATATTAGTCCTAAAACTTATAAAGTTCGGTCCTTGATGTCATCACTAACTTTATTTTATTTTTTATTCATAATATTGGCAGTCCGAAGGGCCAACGGTCTAAAGGACTTGACTGGACCGAATAAATAAAGGCTGACACAACACTAGTGGTCACTATATACTTATCCCGGGTGGACCATTGAAATCTGAACACTTACTAATTCAATAATTAATCAAGTTTGAGTTTTTGAAATTAATTGATATTTCGATATATTAAAGAATAAACAATTAGTTTCAAAGCAAAACAAACCTGAGTTCTCTAGCTTACGTACAAGTCCAGAAAATGACACCTGAACGTAATCGACGAATTTCCAGGTATTTGGGCGTCTCCAGGACCGCCGTCAGCAAGTCCAAAACTCTGTCAAAAAGGCCCAACTGTACCGGGAAGAGTAAGAAAGAATGAGAAAAAAACGGCCCGGGCCAATCTTCTCAAGTCCAAGATGGTCCATACAATATATCTTGGGGTTTCACACCAGACTATCCAGAGAACTCTCACTAAAGTGGGTAGAAAGAGCCTTGTGAGGGCGAAAAGGACACTTTTGACATCACCAATGAAAGAAAACTATCTGTTCTGTTGCAAGCTCTTTGGAATGAGTCTTTTGAGTACTTTTGAGCTAACTCCCTACACTTTTTGAGTGCATGTCGAGGGGAAGGCCTAAAGTGTTCAGATTTTAATGGAACACTCGGTATGCTGTCCCTTCAAGAATAAAATAATAATGATAACAGCTTTTGATAATAAAAAACACTGTTCAGATTGCAAATAAAAACAGAGTGCGATATTCCATATTCATATTTGTTTAACATATAGCTACACATATCATACACTCAAAAGTGACTGTTGTCGAATCCTCAATTGTAATCTGAGTTTAACACTTATAACTCCTCTCCGTTACTCTCAGTCATCCTTGAGCACACACATCCTTGGTTACGCTTTATACTCAAAGATATTCCTACGTAGACTTGTAAATCGTAAGCATTTTTGGTATGTAAAACAAAATAACATAAATGTTTGAGAGGAGAGCAGCTTAGATGTAATGACTTCTCACTAAATTGCTATTAGAGCAAGGAAATAAACACAAGTCCCACTCCGTATCAAGCAAGGACATAAGAAGAAATGACTCAGTTGTAGATCCTGAATTCTACAATAACAATCACACACTAAAAATGCCCAAGATTTATAACCCTACCAACAACCGTAATTTAAAAAAAAACGATTTATTTACTGTTTTATCTTTGTTGGCTAACTGTCCTCATTTCCCTGGACATATCTTCTTTTTACATCCTGGTCAGAGGTCCGGAAAAGTTTTTTATAGATTTATTTAATGTCCGTTTTTTATTGGTTAAGTCGATTTTCAGGATGCAAAAAGAGTACAGATGGTCCCCCTAATAATATATACAATATAAAAAAATATATGATAAAAGTCAATTTAAAAATAAAGAGAGATAAAACTCCAATTTTCTTACTATTAAAATTATATACAATATTCAAAATTTAACCTTAAAGTTTACTCATTTCTAAATATTTACCCTCCCTGTCCCGTAAAACTGATACTATTTGGGCCCCATGTCCTTCTTTTGAAAATCACCCTAGCTAAATAATAATTTTAATTTCTCAGAAATTTGTGTGGCAATGACCCCTTTTTGCGTAGACCCCGGCTAAAAATGTTATACTTAAACTCACCATCTCCAGTAGTTGTTTCTATAACTACTCTGTATTGAATCCTCATAAGTAGAGATGAGTAGTTTGTATAATCAAAAAAACTACCTTTAAATTAGAAAAAGAAACATGGTTTCTTTTTTGTTCATTATTTAATTGGTGGTCGTGGTGCTAACTTCTCCCTTTGAAGTAAGCATTATTGCCTATCTTTGGTGTAAATTGTTCTAAAAATGCATTGTAAAATAAATGTCTGAATTTAAATATAATTACAAGATTTTCCCTCCACTAACGTTATTTAAATGCAGAATCCTCTTTATAGTAGTAACTCATTTTCTCCCTCCAAAATCATAAAACATGCAGCTGATATCAACAAGGGTCTTAATTCAGATGTAACATATGTCTTGCTCTCACCTTTTCCTCACGTTCTTTTTTTTTTTTTTTTTTCATTAAAAACTACTAAACCCTCATCATAAGAGCCAGTGAAGGAAAAAAGGTTTTTACAAACTGGGCTGATATTTGAATTATTCTAAACTTTGACAATTTTGAAATATTTTTTTAATGACCTTTTTTTACTAATAACAAATAAACATTTTTTAGGGGCGAAAACAAATTTGGCAACATATTTTCTGTTTTTGACAAAAAACATTGTTTATTCGACAAATTTGACAATATTTTTGTCGGAGGGGTCTTCCCCATAGCATAGCATTCCCCTCCCCCTGTAGTCGATGCCCTGTTTTCAAAGAGTGTTTGAACAAGCCATGGAATACTAATCATTCCAGCGACTTTGCGAGACGGTGTTCTTCTATTTTTGTGGAAATTATATAGACAAGAAGAAATATAATTGGTAGTGGCGCGGCTGTAGAGTGCTGCTATCGCAATTATGTTTTTATTGGGGATCTTGACTAGTGTAACTATGGACGACTACCGATTAATTGCCAGATAATTAATTCAGTACTAAAAAAATTAGTTTGAAGCCCCCCCCCCTCCCTCTTTATAGGGTGATTACGACCCTGTAATATTATAAATATACATGGCAACTTGGATTAATTTAATTTTTGCTTTGTTGTGATTATATACATAAATACAACTGTTTAAAGCATGTAATCTCCTATTACGCAAATAAATATTTTCTAAAATATCCTACATCATTAGATTATTAATTAATTGAAGGGGTCATACTTTTAAATTAATTGTTGAACTTTGATTTTATGACGATATTTTAATTCCCTGATCATGCATTACCTCGAACTCAACCTCAACTTGAATGGAAATTAATAATCGGGACAATACGTAATACTACAGTAAATTCCAAGGGCCAAAACTGTTATATTCCACCCCACCTCCCTCCCTAAATCTTATCTGTGTTAAGTTTATTTTATAGTTTTTTTAAGGTGTTGTGGGCAGGATGGAATATTACTTAGCCCATGGGCCGTAGTTTGTAGACCCCTGATCTACAACAGCATATTATGAAAAATAATAATGAGGACAATTTCTTATTTGAGTTTATAAGCAACTAGCGGTAGTACTTGGCATGGGCAGACTCACACGTAGTTACTCAATAAATAGATGTTCTCTCTTCAAGAATGAAGGAATAATAATAACAGCTCAATTAATATGACGTCATGACTGATGAGCCAGGGAGTACTTTAGTATCTAAAGCGCTACCTGTCTGAGTCATATATACACACGCTCGAAGCTACATGTAAAACACAGGCGATATTAAGGGACGCAGGGGAGGTTTATGGGGTTGCATCCTCCCTTCAAATGAAAGAATATTTGTCTTGACCAAGAAAAAACTATTTATTTGAAAGAAATATTTTAACCTGAGAGCAGGAGTAGGTTTTTTAAGGTCATTTTTAAAACAAGCCCTTCCCCCATTTTCAGTATGGCTGCATTGTTATTTCCGTGATCAAAAGTGATTATTTTCATTCATTCAAACATACATTCATACCGACAAATTTTGCTTTATTAATATAGATCACTCAATAAAAATGTAGAAACAACTACAGGGTATGAGAATAGTCTATTGTCATCGAATATTTTGAATAGCCTTGACTAGGGTTGTATCAGTCCTTTGACATGGGGTCTTAAAAGGGATCCAGCACACTCTACAAACCATCATTGCCACTAATAATAAAGTAAAGTATCTCCGTTTTCCATTTAAATTAGATTAATTAAACTTTAAATATCTTTAAAGCCCTTGGATTTTTTGACATTATTCTTAATTTAGATCTAATCAATGTCTAAATTTGGGTGATTAAAATGATTTATTTATGATGACTTCATTTATCAAAGATCCTTCTATGCCCACCTCTGTTACATAGGTTTATAAATATATTCAGTATGTAATACATTGACTATATCAATGTATGTATACTTCCTCCCCTTTTGAGTAGTGTATGGTATGTTCTTAAACAGCTGATTGCCATGCAATAGTAATTATTGTTATTATTATTGTTCTCCCTCTCTCTCTCTAGAGCTTGAGCTGAAGCATTGCTGGAAAAAGGAGAGAGAGAAGGGAGGAGGAAAACGACGACTTCGTTGTTGAATTACTCCTATTCTATATATAAATTTTATGGACTTAGAGTCTATAACATAATAATAAAGGGCTTTTCGAAATAGAAGATGAAAAAAGAAAGAAAGAAAGAGAGAGAGGCATGAACCAAGAATACTATTACTACTACTACTACTAATTATAAAGCGTTATGATGTGACGTCAGCATTGTTGATGTCGGCCATTTTTAGGGATCTAACCAACCATGTTTTATAACAATAAAAACCTTTTTTTAACACTCATCAAAAAGTGAACTATTATAAATCAAACTGGGAACCAAGAAATTAAAGGACTTAAACCTTTACTCTCAATCAAAAAAATATCCCTCTATTACCTCGTTTTATTATATATCACACGGACCCTAGAATATATTTAAAAACGTTGTTGTATCGTTATGCAATTTTATTTATTATATATTCACCGATAAAAATTAATTATAACAATGGAAGGAATGAGACATGTTCTCGTCCCTAAACAATAAAAAAAAAGTTGTATGAAATTAGACATTTTATAGGAATTTTCAGTATATTCAAATATATATTGTATATCCTTGGTATCAAGTAGTATTCAATCCTAGTTATATGTGTTTTATTTTTAAATCCAATTGATGCGGTTTTATCTAGGTTTATTTCAAATAAAAATATCAACTTTGAGTCCCCAATTATAAATTATGATGCCATTTATGGATGGTGAGTGAAACCACTTTATTATAGAGTTAAGTATTTTCAAATTCACAGCCATAGAGTTCTGAATTGTACATGCCACTTGGCTTAGTTAGGCAGACAAATAATAAATATAATCATATTGAGAAGTTTAATGCAGCTTTTGTGTTTGATCTACTATTAGGCCCTGTTTCTGAGGGAAATACAAAATATTCGTTTTGTTTTACCTTAAACGATATTTTTTGAATACGGCTTCTAGAGTGGAAGAATCTAACAATACCGTTTCCTTGAAAAATAACTTCCACATGTTGCAACTTATATTGTCAGGTTGTACAAATTAAGAGGAGTGAATTTTTACACAACGAATGCGCTCATTTCTCCTTCTCTATGACATAGATCAACATTTTTATCAGTTTGGACTAAGCAGATTTCTTCCTCGAATGGATTCGAAACTTTTTGAATCCTAATAAAAGAAATGCAGCATAGGAAGAAAAAATCAATCGAATCCTTTTAAGGCAGTTTTGGAAAGATACTAAACCTTGAGCATATCAAAGTTAACAGCTGACGCTAATGGAAAAATCTTTTGCAAGCTTTGTCTAAACTATATTTTTCTTTCTCTATGTTTGTATCACAATAAAAACTTTTTTTTTTCGGAATCCACCTCTCAATATCATAATCACGGGTTTGTTCTGGGAGGGGGAGGATTGGAGTTACTCTAGATGAGTCATGAGTTAATAGGGCGATAAAAACTACTACTGAAAAAAAATATTACCCCCTCCCATGGTGATTACAGCCCTGTATCTTAAGGTATAAGAGCGAATAATAAGTTATTCGTACTGTACAACACTTCTTCAACAAGACTGAATACATTCATTTTGTATTTTGGAAAAAAAATGATGGATAGGCTCATTCCACAAATAACATTCATATTTAAAAAATGAACGTTCTTGGTTGTTTGCTTGACGAAATTTCATTAGTATTTGAACAACTATAATACGAGGCACGACGACTTAACAATATATAAATGGTATTAATGTATTTTTCGTTGTTACTTCTTTTTCTTTTTCAGCCCAAATAACCAACCAACCAACCACAATTAGAAGAGTATTTTCTTTAACGGAGCTGTTAGAGGTCAAAGTAGTATCTCCTATATTCATACTTCTCACTTGTTGTAGATAGTATAATATTTTGTCATCTCAATAGTTGTAATATTATAAAAGGATATTCAAGAGTTACTCGCTCGAACTTGTAACATTCATGTACAACATAGACATACATAATAAGCGAGCCGACTCAATCCACAGTGTATTTTGTACACAATAGTATATTGTTAATTTCTTAAGGCATTCCCTGGCATAGTTTTTTTGCAGAAAATGTAGTACGCAAAAAAGGAAAAAAACACAAACGTCATTCCTCTTAAAAATGGTTATTTTACACTACTTAAAAAATTACATCTCCTCCAAGTATTATATATATAGTTTTAGAATGTTTGTAAGACTAAAATGTTCGAGCCGGTACGAGGAAAGTCAGGACTAGCTTACATGAAATATATATATATATATACATATATAACTTTTACATACGTACACACAGTGTGGGGCTCGATTAAAATTATGACAATTCCCTCCTCTTTTTTCTCTCTATGACTCTCACTACAGACATCACTTTAAGAGCCATTGTATGTTCATACTTACCCTAGTGTTCAAACATGATATATACTTTTTATATGCAATATGAAAATAAATTCCTTGTTCAATTATAATTAATATGCTGTATATCCCATAGATACTATGAGGATGATGGCTTTGCAAGGTAGGAGCTTAAAAGAAATGATTGTTAAGAGTAGAAAGGAGTGCGCGAGTAGACGACTTTTTTTCTATTTCTTTTTTTGTATATCACTACACTACGTGTGTGTGTATATAGTGAATTGTGTGGTATGCCGTGTGCGTGTAGAAACTACTACTAGTAGAACTGCTATAGAAGAGATAGACCCGACCGGGTAACGCGTGCTCTTTTTTTGATCATACTACGAACTTACTACTACTAAATATATATATATAAATACATACACACACGTTACGTTTTTTTTCTTTCTCTGGTGAGTATGTGAATTTTACTATTCCATTTTGGAAGAGAATATATTACATTTTATTTAAGTTATTGTGATTGTGGAGAGAGCGAAAGAAGAAGGGATTCGATTTTGAGGCATCTTTGTACAGAAGATTTAATCGTGTGTGTGTTGGGAAGGTAGGTTCGTGATGGACTTGAAGGATCCATGGATCCATTTGACTAATTGTATTTTATATTCCTTTTAGGGCTACTTTTATTCATTCCTCCCAACAACTACATAGAATCATCAAGAGTATTTTGGAGATATCGATAAATTCATAATAAATAATACACTCCAGAATGAGCCTTCAATTCCTCGCTAAAAAGTTAGAGGGTCAGAGTTTGCGTGAGGAGGAGATACGATGTCAAAAGGATCGGGTAAGTGAAGCAGAGTTAGTTCAAGGCTTCCTTTCTTTCTTTCTTTCTTTCATTCATTCATTCATTGATTCTTTAGGAAGAGGATTCGGGAACAGAGTCTGAGGATGATGAAATAGGAGACGATGCTGTGGAAGAAGAAGAAGGTAAGTGTTCGTTCCTTCAAGTCCTCCAAAGGGCTTCTTCTCTCCACTATTGTGTTGTTTTGTCTTCTTCCCCTTGCCTCCTCTCCAGCCCTTCGCCAGCTGGGTTGCCTCTGGCAAAAGGAAGAGGGGGGAAAAGTCAGTCGTTGACTTCACTAGAGGGAATCTGTAGAATCAAGGATTTTGATCTTGAGACACTCTTTTATCCCCTCTTCTGTATTTTGAGAGGAGTAGTGCTTATTTTTTATGAAGGTGAACAGATGAAAAGACTAGAATTGGATCTTTAATGAAACACTCTTTGTACCTCTCTCCCTCAAGCTCTGTATTGAGTAGAGTAGTCATGAAGCTGAACCCAGAGATAAATGCACCCCTCACTATATATTACAAGGAGTATGTTTTGTTCTTTTATATTACACTCTTTGTGTCTCATGTTCGGTTGTAAGATGAGTTGACATGGAGGCGAACAGTTTAAAAGACACTCCTGACACTATGACGTGATCTTTTATAGAAATCTCTCTGTACCTCTCTCTCTACTCCACTATTGAGAGGAGTAGTCATAAAGCTGAGTCCAAAGATAAAATACTGAATCCTGACTTAAATAAGGTTGGTTGATATGATTTTGAGACGTTGTTTATCTCTTTCAGTTGTATATTAATAAGAATATTGCTCATGGAGCTAAACAGATAAAGGACAATACTCCGTCTCTGGCTGTTGAGTATTATCAATGTCATGAAATAAAAATCTTTAACTTCCTTTCACTCCTAGGAAAATGACTATAATTGGGGAGTTGATATTTAGTATTCAACATATACGAGCAATAATTCAGTCCTTGATATAGAATTGTTTTGCATTTGTTTTGTTTTTATATATTTGGGGTCAATATAAAAACAATTTTGAACAATAATGAAGAAAAAGAGAAAATTCAATTTTTCCCCTGCTTTATATTTATATACAATCCAATATTTCATAGATATATTTGAGTCAATGATATGCTTATTATTCAAATTTGTGGGATGAGTTGAGATACCCAAGAATTTTACCTATAGTTTTTTACCTTTACTTGACTTAAAGACTGGTATTTGCCTCGATATGGCCCCTTTCACATAAAATTTATAATTTTTATTATTATTTTGTTATCACGATCAATTTTGGCTACTTGATCTGCAATCAAGGACCAACCAAAGGGCTATTTTGTTGATAGGAATTGGCGATAATTCTTCAAAGAATACAAATGTAATCCAAACTCCATTTATATAATAAATATTCTAGCTTGCTTTTGTGTTGACAGGCCACATACGTACTTTATCTTAACAAAAAGAAAAGGAAAAAGTAGTTGACAGTTGTTAGTTTGTGTCTCTCCTGACTTCATTATTTATCAAATAAGCTTACAATTACTGGTATTTAATAACAATCTGTAACTTGTAACAAACAAAGAAGTTCCTTTTTTTTAAACATATTAAATATCAGTGGCTTAATTATAATGGGAGGAACGTCTGATGTCTCATTATTAAATAGGACGATTAATTAATCCATGATGAACTTTTTATTCCTTTTTAGGATACTACGAGTATATATGTTCAATTTTTTATATCCTATTTATTTCATGAAACATTGATGAATGTCTTTGCTTCTAAGACTAATGTCTTACTTAAATTTATAATAATATATGTGGGCCGTCAACACAAAAGTAAGCAAGAATAATTATTCTCAAAATAGAGTATTTGTATTCTTTGACGAATTATCGTCAATTTATATCAATTATTCTTATTAACTTTTTGAGTGTACTGCAAAGTAACCAAAACTGAGCGTCACAATTAAAGAATGAGAAATTGATAGATTTTATGGGTGAAAGGGGTCATATCTAGGCCAATATAAGTCTCTTAAATCAAAGAAAGGTTCTCAAATATACCTAAAATTATTGGACACCTTAACTCTTCCCACAAATTTGAATATATGAAGTAAAAAAATACAAAATAATTTTCTCATTTTCTTGATTTTTATTCAAGATTGTTTTTATTTTAACGCACAACAATAAAAACAATCCGTGACCATCCAGAATCTTTATTTTTGGGGGGAATTGTGAATTCGTGGTTGTGTTAACCTCTATAACGCCCGCTAGGTTAATGCCTGATAAGAATTTTCTTGCTTTTTTGAAATTTGACTCCTTGACCATTTGTAAAGGTGGGTTACCAAATCTAAAGAGACTATAAGGGAAAGAGGAGTGATGTATATCAATCAAGAATGTTTTTCTTATCCCTAATTCGATTCGTCTAAAATTTTGTATATGCGCTCTGAACGTCTTATGACGGAGATTCATCTAATGTAATTTAATAGAAGTCAACGTTTCGGACGAGGTCATGTATTTTTCTTTAGATTTAACTATATGTTAAATTTAATTAACATAAAATATTAATTAAAATCATATTTCTTAGTATCTTAATCATAATTATGCTCTAAACATTTTTATGTTATTTTAAAACAAAAATACATAACCCTAATTATCTTTGAATGGTATTTATATTCTATATTTTTTGATCGAGGTTACATGAATCCTAAACATAATTCATATGCATAGTTTTTGTGTACTTTTTATATTTAGAAATTTAGAACCATCTTGTCTCCTCTTTCCTTTTTAGTCTCTTTAACCACATCTATCATGTGTATGCACACAATTTATTCCTAAGAAATTTGTAGATTATAATTTTCATAACTCAACAATTCTCCCTTTCAAAATAAAGAGGTTCTGTGATTTTAAATCTTTCTTGTTTAGGGGAGAGAAAATACAGTGTTGGATCGGCTTATAAACACTTAAAAGACTGCAGTCATATCATTCCGGTCCTAATAAAATAACTCAGTCTTATGACCGGTGCTTATCGGTCTTTTTTGGTTACTAAAACAGCCTAAATGATATAATTACTAACTTTGTCCTAACAGCTGTTCAACATAACCTCTTTCAAGGTACAAGATAGCTAAAGTTTAAAGTAGGAGGTGTATGGCTACATAGGATTAATATACGTTCTATCTATCATATATTTTTTTCTTCGTTTTTATATTATTCAATCCTTGCTATGAGTGAAGAATAGCTAGGACTGAAGGACAGAGGTATCGGTCCTTAAGATCATTTGAAAGTTAAAAAAGATCGGACCGACAAAAAAAAAAAAGACTGAAAGGAGGGGGAAATAGACAGATTAGACAATCAGTCCTAGGACTGATCCAACACTTACACGTTAGTCATTTTTATACTTTCAAAATTTAATTCATCATGACATTTTCACTCATACAAACAATGAATATTTTAAATTAGATAACCTCTTTATTTCGAAAGGATAACTAAGCGTTCTGAAGATTATATATGCAAAGTTCTTAGAAATGAACTATCTATTGGTCCGTTCCAAAACTAAATACGTGTAAACGCATGATAATCCCCCATAAAAACATTAATTTTAAAAATAAAATGATTTTTTTATTGAGATTTTTGAGTCTGAGTCATAACATAAAAGTCCATAACTTAATATGTTTTCCTTGAACCTATTCAAGTTTGGTATCAAATCAAACTTCATAAGAAAATTAAGGATTTTTATGTTACATACGTGGCCTGTCACAAAAAACTAGCTGTAATGATTTTTCTCATAATTGAGTGTGGATTACATTTGTATTCTTCAACGAATATTCGTCAATTTCTATCTACGATTTATTCTTATTAATCCTCTCGATGTGTCGCAAATCACACTACTTAAAGTAGCCAAAATTGATGGATCTTATTGGAAATGCCAATCAAGACCAAATCAAGTCTTTAAAATCAAATAAAAGTTCCAAACTATAGTTAAAATTATTCAGTATCTTACTCATCCCCCAAATTTGAATACAAAGCCTATAATTAACTTAAGTATGCCCATGAAATGTTGGGCTACATGTATATATGAAGTAAAAAAATATCTAGACTTTTCTTGCTTTTTGCTCAAGATTGTTTTTATATATGAGCATTTGATGTCCCCCAAGACCACCTCATATTTATTGATTTTTTTGTATGCATGGTCTGATCACCATGTATCACATATGAGAGAATAGTTAAGAAAATCTATCAAAAATTTAGAAATCATGGGGTGTTTGATGTACTCATCTTCGATTTCTAAAATTTAGAATTTCGATTCACTCAAATAAATTTTCAATCGTTATTATTTATGTAGATGCTAACTATTAATTTGCGTCATCTAAGAGTTGAAGGAGGAGCAATTAATTAATGATGGTATTTAGTTAAAGAAACGAAAATCAAAAGAGAATTGTTGTGTTAATGAGACAAATTATATAATTATAATATATATATTTTAACTACTACTCATTTTATTTCTTAATAGTTTCATACACTGGAAGACGATTTGAACTTCACAGAACTATATTTCGACAGTTCGAAGATTCGTCTTGTACTCCTCCTCCTACTGGAATTAGTAGTAGTAATAGTCTTTGCTCACAAAATGAAAGAAGCACATGTGATATAGATGATAATTATTCCTCAGAAGAGGAGCTCAAAGAAATAATCAGTGAGAAGCAGCCACCAGGCTTTTCGGGTACATCTACCTCGTCTACCAGCGTCGCAGCCGAAAAGCGTAAATGGTCCGAAATAGACGGGTCGGACTCTGAGTCTGAGGTGAAATACATTACGTCATACTAAAAAAACTATAGATATATATGTTGTGTAGAAGATTTCCATTTCTTCGTCTTAAAATGCATTATTTAATATTTAGATTGGTCATTCTAATAATTATCAACTAACTATACATTGGTTATATCATTTCATTTTTATATATTAAAATGATAGGGTTATTATCTATTTATAAGTGATGAAACTGTGATTATTTGAACTTTATACTGTGCCACAGAATACTTATATTCAATAATTTGTATTTAAACAGTACATTATCATCCATGGAATATTCAATTGTTGCATGATCCTCATCCCAAGTACTGTAAATCCTTCATTTCAAATTATTCATCTCATCTTTTTGGGTGCAATTTGTACACAACATATACACCATGGAAAAAATAAAGCTCCTTGTTGTATCTTCATTTGACTGGTTCTTCAAATTCCAAAAATGCACTTTTTCCCCTTTGAAAAATGCATTGCAAAAAAAGTATAGATCTTATGTTATACATACATAAAGGATAAAAATGTGAGCGGTAGAGCAATATTTTAAGGATATTCCTAAGGATCTGAGGATCTTTTTTGCAGACCGAAATTAAAATCGTAGACAAACATTTCCTTTTCTTTTATTTGATTTTTGAATGAAACTTTTTATTTAAGCAAGTATGGACATTTTTTTCTCAAAAAGGAAGTGCTTCGGCTGAGAAAAAGGTTGTATTCTAATAGATTTTAAACATATTTTCTTTAGTTTCTCTATATATAATAGAACAATAATGTGTATATTAAAGTATCACAATATATTTTAGTTAATTTGGTCAAGATTTGTGAATAATTAACCTAAAGTCTAGAATAATGAATCCTCTATTTTTGAAAAAAAAGAAGATTGATTGGGGAAAAATTGATATTAACTACGGAATATATTTATTACTAACAGTTGAAATTGATCAAAAACACTCTTAAATATGATAATAAATAATTATTAAATATGAAATATGATAATACTTCATATTTTCCTATTAAAAGGATTAATTTTCTCTGGCATTGATTAAATAGTGTAAAGAATTGCTGTGTTCATATGATCACGGTAGGCGTTAATGGGTTAATAAGAGACCAAAAGTTCAAAGTATAACCGTCTTTTCTATCATTTTCAGACCGAAACCCAACGCTCTCTTCATGTTGAATCTGAGTGTTTCTATTTTTCTTTCTCAAACTAATTATGTGTATGAATGTGTAAATATATTTTGCTCTT
The DNA here is from genome assembly GCF_016086655.4 of Lepeophtheirus salmonis. Taxonomy (NCBI): domain Eukaryota; kingdom Metazoa; phylum Arthropoda; class Copepoda; order Siphonostomatoida; family Caligidae; genus Lepeophtheirus; species Lepeophtheirus salmonis. Next base: position 1,626,937 of record NC_052140.2, read on the forward strand.
ATCACAAAGTTAGAAATTTTCTTGTAAAATAGAACAAAAAAGTCTGTCATGGTGTATAAACTATAAAAGTTTAATTAGTTATTATTAATATGAATTTATACGAATTCAATGCAACAACGTTGGCATGTAAGCACTTGTCTTAAAGACTTTTGTTCTTCTTTTGAGAGAGAAAGAGAAAAATACTCTAATTAACTTTTATTATCTTGATCAACCTTCTTTTTCCACTCGTAATGTCCCAATACACATCATTGTCAAACCTCTGAATTAATGATCATGTAGATTTAAAATGAGATAAATTAAAACTAGGATAATAATTAATTATAATTTTCTTTTATCAAAAAAGAAGTTGCTGATGTATCTTTACTTATAATATGGCAAAATTATAATGATCAATTTCTCTATATTATTAATAATCGTGTATCTATGTATCACAGTTTCGTTCTTTGGGGCTAACAGGCTTGCCCTTAAATGTGGCATGTGAATACTTTACTGAGTCCTAAGTAACCGGGTTTATTAAAGTTATCCATTTTTTGCAATAAATCCTTCAAATAGTAACATACATTATTTATTTAACTAATGACACAATTTTGTTTATTAAATTAAGAATATAAGAGGGAGTAATTATATATCTACCGCACTCCCTTTGTATATCCGAATATCCCTTATGAAGGCTGTTAAATAATAAAATATCTTCTTTTGAAAATATATACATTTTATTATATAAAAATCCTGGGAATATTTCAAGAAACTTTTGTTTCTTCCGATGTTTTATTAGGAGGCTTTTATGTTCTCAAAATGAGACAAAAAGTTTTAATTTAAAGAGTTCATTTTATTGTAAGCCAAATCCGAACAAGTTCGAGTACCTTTTTTAATTAATTCATAACAAGTTTTAACATAATTGATAATCAATTATGTATTTAGGATTATACAGGAATTTAAATTTTAAATATATAATCCTCTCATTACTACCCCCTATAAAACTATTTTTTATCAATTTCAGTAAAGTTATTTCTCTCATTTTAAAGTCAACAAATACTATACTATTAGTAGTATCGTTTCTTTCTTCAAGAAATTATTTTATGTTTTACAAAGTTAACTTTAATCACTAAAATAAAAACGCACACATTAATTAATAATAATTTATTGAACTTAACTAATTTTTATTATTTGTTTCCGTCTAGACTCAATCTCCTGCATTTGTGATAAGGTCAGTTAGTTCCAGCTCAGTGGAAGATGAAAAATATACTCTTGGCGTTACAACTCCGGTCCAGTTCCGTACTTCACCCCCTCTTGATGTACATAGGCCTCGCCAGTCTCAATCTCCGCCACCCAAATTCTTCCATCTATCTTCTACTACCTCAAGTGAGCCAGGACAAAGTTCAGATATTCCGAGTAAGTGTGTTTCTATTGTTTCATTTGTGGCCCGTCAACACAAAAACAAGCTAGGGTGTTGTTGTTTTAAAAAAATATGGAATGAGGATTATATTAGTATTCTTTGACGAATATTCGTCCAATTTCATCAACAAAGTATCCTTAATATATTTTTGGATGTACTGTTAGTAACACTTCAAGTAACCAAAATTGATCATTACAATAAAATAATGAGAAATTGTTAAGTTTTATGTATTTGAAGAAGTCATGTCCGGGCCAAATTAAGTCACTTAAATCAAATAAAGTTTCTTAACTATAGGTAAAATTATTGAGCATCGTAAGTCATTTCAATTATTTGTATATAATTCCTCAAACATCTTGATGAAATGTTTTTATATGTGAAGTAAAGAAATGAATTCGGTGTTTTTCCTTTTCTTGATTTTTGTTCAAGATTGATTTCATCTTGAAATTTTAGTTTGTCCTTATTAGTATAGATATTATAAAGAGAATAAATAATAAAAAGAGTGATTTGTGCAGGAGAGAAATAAAGTAAATAGTAGTAAATACTATATTTCTTTGCAAAAAAAGGCTTGAAAAATCATTAAATATTATTTTTTGGCAATGGTTTTTAATTATATACTAAAGTAAAACTATATATTTGAATAATTAAATTTAAAAAATATGACATTTAATTTGTATTAATCTATATTACAAACTGTTCACAATCCACGAAATTAAAGATTTTCTTAAACAAGTATGCCATGTTATAATATGTAATTTGCTATGTGTCATTCTAAAAGTGTCTATTTAAAAAATTATATATCTGATAAAATCATTACTGAAAGCAGCATCACATGAAGTTTTGTCAGTTATGCAACAAAATTATACTCTACCCAGGGATTGCATTTAAAATAAGTGATAAATTAAATGGGTATCAATTTCTGGTTATTTCATGTGTATTACTTAATATACACTTTTTATAGTTCAACGTATTATTTAATTAGTGCAATCTTTTTAGAGCATAACCAGTGAGGAAAAAAAAAAAGACTTACGCGCGTACTTATACTGTCTATCCAAATTAATATTAATTCAAGTAACCCCTGTTCTCCTATGTGTGAGCCATTGTTTTGACTTACAATTTGTATATCTCGCCTAAATATTATATTACTCAGGTTTTGTTTGGGTATGTTAAAGCGATTTGTAAAGACTCGGGATAGGTCGACTGTAATTGACTTAAATTATTTTATAGTTTAGAAAACAGGAATTTTTTATTTATTTTTATCTTGATGAAAATCATTACCAGCATTGTATACTACTTTATGCCAATGATAAACTGTCATATTTGAATATAATCAAAGTGATATGTACTGAAAATCCCCAAGAATGTCTAAAGATGTACAATTATTTTTTGGTTGATAAATTAGGTACGAGAAAATATCTTATTCTTTCCATTGTAATCGTTAATAGTTGAATTTTATCTGCAATATGGAAATAAGATTCTATAACGATGTAAGACCATTTTTTTTAAATATATTTGAGGGTAAGATTAAACTAGGAAATAGAGGGATATTTTGATAGAACTGTACGGTTGCCCCAATTTGGCATTCAATAGTCTAATATATTCCTAAATATTGATGGAAAAAGTGTTTTCATTGTTATAAAACTGGGTTGTTTAGAGGCCCAAAATGGCCGATGTTAATATGTCACACGAAAATGCTCAATTCAGAATTAAATAGAAAAGGTTGCACTGGCCTACGAAAATAATATTATTATTGTTTTATTCCATAAGCTTATCTTACTTCTTTTTTTTTAGTAATTGGAGATCAATCCAAAAGACACCATCGTCGTCACTCTGGAGATAGCAGACATTATTCTCCGAGTAAGCGTCATCGCTCTACGCCAAGACCTCACAATATTCAAAGACCTTGTCTGGATTTTGAGAAAATGCAACAGGTAAGACTGCATATCAAACCCCTCGATTAGTGATCATTGCAGAGCCCCTTTTTTTTTGGGGGGCAACTTATTGTATTTGAATGTTAGGGATTTCTTGACATCCTGGTAGAGTCGAATCTAAGATCAGTGTGCGTGGCCCTTTTATTTTTAAAGGAACATTTTTTATCAATCTTTTAATTAAAAAAATTCCAAGGGGGGAGGATAGGTAGTGGGACAAGTTCCCATTAAAACCATATGAGTGGAGACCTTTTGGGAATCACTTTCATAGATTACTGACGACTCATATAACTTTGTCTACTACATACATTCCTTTCTTTTTTCAGATTAAGAAACGGGTAGTGACATCTTGGCGCCCTAAAGGGACGGAGCTCTCTTTATTCTGCTGGTGATAAAAATGTATAAAAGTTTATTTCCAATAATACTGATAAATAGTTGTCTACACACGTGCTTCCTCCTTCGTATACACGTGTGTCTACTCACAAAGCTATCTTTCATTTCGACAACTACAGTGACTTAATTATTTAAGGATTTAATCACATTTAAGGAGGAAGGAACGAGGAATTCTTCAAAATTTTCTAGCAAGGAAAGCTTGCTGCTTGAGTTGAAGATTTTATTTAAACCAGAATTCAGTTTTAAAAACATCTTTTCATTGTCTACTTTTTTGTCTTTCTCATTTGTTATTTCATTAACATTATTATTGCTTATTTTTTTATTATTTTTTTAGAGGGGTCACCTTTACATACCATAATCATTATCATCCAATTAATTACCTATAATTCAGTAACTTACGTTTTCGTCTTATTGTTATGTATGTAATTATTATTTTGTGTTTGGTTTGATGTTTTGTCCTCCCATACTTAGATTGCCGGGCCACTACTACTACCACCACTTTCCAAAGGAATTGAGTTCTAATTTGTTCATGATCATTCAGTGATATGATTTGTTATATATTTTTTTTTATGTTTAATTAATACACAAGTTGTAAATTTATAAAATGAATCAATCAGGTTATTTTAATTATTAAAAAGTTACATACAGTTCCCACGGACACTTGTTCTAAACGTGCCATCTGCACTAAGCTGTTGCTTTTTCAGTTTCTACTTCATTTACCGCCGTTTAATACAGATTAAACTGTATATACAAAGCATTATTAGTGTCGCTCAATAAATTATAGTGATCTCTCGCTCACTGCCCCATTTTGTGTGCGTACTGCCGCTCGTTTTTAGAATCAATGAGGGTCTATGCTTTAAAAGTAAGCGTCGAAACACGTCTTATTTGTATCCTTTTCCCCACGTAAGGTATCGCTTTTTACGTTACCAGATCAGCTAACGTTCCTTAATCTTTTCTCTTCATTACTTATGTAATTTTTCTCCCATTCGCAGAGTTCACCTTGTACATTCATTTAAAAGAGTAAATATGTTGGGTTGCATAGTTATGTAGTAATACATCCCTAGCAGTAAAAAAAACCATCACCATGCCAATATGTTTTGGATAAATATTCATCTCGTGGTCTTCGTTTCGCTACTTGATTTATAGCTTTAGAAAATATACTTTTCTTACAATTGTAATGTGCCATTTAAGATTGTGAGCGGAGTATCACTCATGAATTTTGAGGGCTGCTCACTAATGCTTTGATAATATAATACTTGAATTGACTTATGTATTTATGTAAACATTAGTATTTTTTTACGCGCAAAGGCCCCTATTATTATTTTTTTGCAAGGGATTTTTTTTTTCATTGCTTTCTATACCAAATCAGGGTGTATCTGTACAAAGAGGTACTGCCGGCTCAACAAAAAGTAGTAGTGTGTACGTCATTTAACAAAAAACAAAAAAAAACACATTTTTAAATTATTTCTGATCCAGACTTAATCATTTTTGGAATATCAATTTTACTATTTATCTTTTTTGTGATATTATTAAAGGAGAAGTGAGGTGATGATGATGTATTGAAGAAAGTGTTGCACCAGGTACCACACAGTGTTTTATTTTGTTATCCTTCCTTTTTCTTTAAGTATTGTACATTTTTGGATATACAAACATCTCTCATACATATTAGGGGCCTTGTAAAAATATTGTTTTAAGTAATTTTGCCGTACGATACACATTCCCCACAGTTTTATGTTTTTATCTAATAGATTCGAACTTTAACTTTAGTTCATAACTCTTGAAACAATCCTTTCTTTCCATCGAAGGTGTTTCTTACATTTCTTCAAGCCTCAACACAAATCACGACTATGATTCATTAAGGTACCACAGTCAATGAGTCCTTTCGAAATAGACCCATGATCCCGGATCTGTGACTCCTTACTAACACACAACATTTCCTTTTTGTCTTCTGATCTATTGTAGATGATATACATAAGTAAAGAATAAAAGTAAAGTTCGAACTTATAAGTAGGGAAGTGAAAATGCGCACATTTTGAAGTGTACAATTGTATTCTTTGGAAACTTAAAAATGAGTGTATTTTATCTTCTTTAACTAGGGTATAAAAACATAAAAAGATGGTGAATGCTTCAGGCGGCTTAATCTCTTAAAATGCAAAATGACTGGTCACGTTACCAAATATGTATGTACTAAAGTTTTTTTGCTAAACCCTAGTGTACGTACTTAGAACATCATATCCCCTAATTGTAATCCTTTGTTTTTTTAGTTATATTTGACAACAATTATTTAAATATATATATATATCAGTCTTTCAATAATTAATGCATAATTATAGCTGGCATAAATATCTTTTCTTTAGTAAAAAAAATCAATGAGTTTTTGGCACATTTATAATTATCCTATAACGCCATACGTTTTGAAATCCTCGATTTGAGTAGTTTTGACAATTTTTTATAAACAATGGATAATCATTAAACAGTGCAAATTTCCTACTGTTGATCTTCCAGTATTGTTGCAAACGTATTTTGGCTCATCGAAAAAGTGATAAAACCACCTGTTTTTCTGAATAATTACAAATCTAATTTCAAAGGTGTTTTATATGGAGAAAACCATTCTTTTTTATAAAAACATTAGCAAAAAAAGTCTCTCAGTTACTTGGAATTAAAAAAAAACATTCTCCATTTCTAACAAAAAAAACTTAAAAACCTTTGATTTTGACCGATATTCAAAAAAACAACTGCACCCACTTTCATTCGTAGAAACGGTCAATGATTCTTACTTTTAAAAGAATCTGGCATTAAAACTCAATGGGCGTTATAGGTTTAGTATTATTGATAATGTGTGCGTGGGGGATCAGAGAGAACGAAACTTCTTTCATTTAATGAATGTAGGGAAGAAATTTTTGCTAGTTATGATTATAATATTTTAATAAACTTACTATTTTTTCTGTCATTATTAGTGTTGGATCGGTTCTAAGACGGATTTCCTATTCAGTCTTTTTTTTTTTTTTTTTTTTTTTATGATCTTTTTTATCATTCAAGGGGTTCTTTCGAGCGATAATTTGGCCTTTCAGTCCTAGCTTTATTTTTATTAAGTTCTAGCCACACACAGGTACATGGTCTCTTTTAAAGAGGTTATGCTGAACACTTGAAAGGACGTAGTCAGTTACTACGTCCTTTCAGCTGTTGTAATTACCCTAAAAATCGGATAAAGATGTATCCTAGGACTGAAAAATTTGATTAGGACCGGATTGATAGAACCGCTGTCTTTTTAGACCCATCCAGCATTAGTCATTATACATAAACACATTATCATTGATTTTTTAAAAGTGGGTCGAAATTTATTTGTCTGTGATGAGACCTGATTTTTTTTTTCTGGGAAGAGCCATGGAATTTTGTATAGTTATTATTATTATTATTTTTAAATCCATTTTCTTGAATCTTTGTCTCTCTCTCTCTCTCTTTGCCCTACAATTTGCCCTCTCTCTCTCTAAATAATTATTTGTTTTTTGACAACTATATTAATATATCGGTCATTAATTTAATAATAATGATAATTCAAGTGACGTCAATTCCCTGTATAATTATATCTAGTATGCTGTGTATTTAAATATAATTATATAATATTATGTGATATATGAATATAAGTATTTTAATTAATTAATATTACCTATTATTGACCACTTATTTTTCTTATGTTTTTTTTTGCCGTTGTTTAGTGTTAATATATTTATATAGAGTTGCAAAAGTATGCCCTTAGACGAGCGCGACACTTTTTCTACTTGGTTATCTGAGCAGTGTTTCTTTCCCTATTACGTAATCAGTGTTCTTTAATTTGGAGGATAACACATTCGTGTGCTGATGGAGAATAACACTGGAAATTTGTTGGGGAGTAATAAGTTTAAGTCCTTATTTGACTCGGATTAGAATTGAGGATCAACATATCAGTAATCCCGGTACAAATATATCCTTGCTGGAATGCGAGATACAGAGTAGTGGTATTTGTGTTTATTTCATTCCTCTCACGGCTGTCCTTCTTGTACTCCAGAGTAGAATTGAGGATTGACATCGGAGTGAGTAAGCTGTTCTCTTCCAAAACATTCTTCAATAGTCAGGGTGTCCATGTTGATTTTTGGTTTCTATATTTTAACACATAATTTTCAATCACTAGATATAAGTGCTCTTCGGGCCTATGTACATTGGAGTAAATATACTTTAAGGGAAAGGGGCGTCATGTATATGAATCAAGAATGTTTTTCTTATCTCTAATTATGATTCCTCTAAAATTCTAATTAGGCGCTATTTTCATCTATCTCTAGTGCAGTTCATTGTTATCAAGTTTTTGACTTAAGAATCCTCTTAAGTAATTTAATACAAGTCAACATTTCGGACGAAGTTATGTATTTTCCGTTAGAATAAATCCGAAACATACATATTAATTACAACCACAATTCTTAGTATCTGAATCATAATTATGCTCTAAAAATTATAAAAGTTATTTTAAAACAATTTTTGATCGAGGTTACGTCAATCCTGAACATCATTCATATACATAGTTTTTATTTACTTTTTATTTCAACCATCTTGTCTCCTCTCTTTTTTTTAGTCTCGATGATGTCAATCCGGTATGTTTTTTTAGCTGGCCCGTTACTTTGTAATAATAGGTAGTCTAAAGAAGGAAATTTATTTTCCTTATCAGTTGTCATTATTATGTAATTCCTGAGTAGTGAACATTCTTTACTAAATAGATTCAATTATATTCAAAAACCTGTTTGAACGCTCGTGTTTCCTCATAAAAGACGGAGAGTAACCCTGAAGATTTGGTGCAGAGTTATACTTGTAAGTCCTTGTTGGACTCAGAGTATAATCGGGGATCGACATTGGAGACATTCTTGCCAATGTCCTTGTTTATATATACTTTCCTTTTCATGGGCATTACCCTTTCTCTCCTCCACACTTTGTTACCTTTATTGCATCACGCAACCCTTCCTCCAAATAGAAACAGAAAGAATCATTTGATAGTTAGTCAAATAAGTCAATCATACCAACTACTATATATCTCTTAAGTACTTGGGACCATAGATAACTATCACCGTCACATTACTTCCTCACCATTTTCAAAATGAACTTTATATATATTTCTAATTATTAAAATCAACACAGTATTTTATTCGATACAGAGTAGATTTTAATATTACTGTGTAATATTTTATTGAAAGTGTAGCTTTAAATTTTTTATATTTCTATATAATAGCCAAACTTTATTTATAGAAATAATAAAATGGACAATTTTTTATATTAAATAAACGATGAGGGATCCGCAAGAGATTGTATTCCTGTCCTTTTGGAAACGGAGCATAATTATAGCATAACTTATTACTTTTACTTATATATTCAAAAAAAATAATTCTGAAGTAGCCATGATGTATCAAGCGAGATGAGCGAATCGACAGCTGAACACAAAAATACAGCGGGTATTTTTGTGTTAGGGAGGTAGCGCCGTGTCCAAAATATCCTTCAAATTTGTCAGGGTTACCATATTGCTTTTCGGTTGTTTTTTTAACATGCCCATTCTACACACGATTTTCATATTCGCTCTTTACATGGTAAATACAAGAAACGTATGCAGGTAAGAGGGGGGTTTGAAATTGCGAACATAAACTATCCTAAAGTCAGGATTCGTTTTTTAGACTGTCCATTATCTGAGGAAAAAGTTACAGCCTAATCTTTTAGAAATTGAATATTTAAAAAAAAAACAGCTTTAATAGAAAATAAATGTGGAGCCAGGGGCCCCTAACTTCATTATCATTAACACAGCTTGCCTGTTGGGTGATTGTAGAGAGAGGAAATGAATTACTGTTATAAAGAGGAGAACCTTCTAGATTTACAAGTAAATCAATTTACACCAAAGAATGTTGATTATTTTATTTTCAGGTGTAAGTACAACAATGATCTATTGTAAAATGAAAAAAAGAAATCACGTACGAATCGCTCAACGGTGTTGTTCTCACCGAAAATCCCATTGCTACTCATATCTTGTAGACAAATACTTTTTTATTCAAATTTTTGGATGTTGCCCCTTTTTCACATGATCGAACACTAAGTCGCCCCTTTCTCACATTATCGAACACTAAGAGCCCATGAATGAAACGCTTTTTATATGGCTTTTATTACAAAAAAAAAAATGAAACTTTATTATTGTTAAGAAAACAATTCCAATAGTAAGTTAGGTATTAATAGCTTGTGTTGCATAATGATTTCAATTTATATTAATTAATTTTTATAATTATAATATTAATACTGTAAATGGTGCCTGAGTATTGTAATGGTGTGCAAATGAATAAAGTGCTTATAATATGTACCTTACAAATCTATGATGCTTGTTATTAGCAGTACGTTTAGAAGTAATTAGTGTGTCTTGAGATAAATAAATATCAAGACACACTAATTGTAAGAATTCTGTGCTTCTTAAAGATAAATAGTTAGTTATTACGAGCTTCCATTATATATATATGTTATAAGTAGAGTATATGAGAACAAAGAAATTGTATTATTGGTATTACTTAAGAATATTTGAATCTAAAAAGACTTTAGGTATTTTTAAAAATATGTAAGATTTTTTTTTTTGGGGGGGGGATTTATATATATATTCAACTTTTTAATTTTACATTGTGAATCTTTTAAGAGTAAGAAGAGCCATACTGCTACAAGTAAATAGAAGTAAAGCCCCTGAGACGGATTTCTCTGATGCATCATTGCAGTTATTTTCATGACAATAACAGATGCTGAGCCCTGTTCCTGATACACATTTCAGCTTGAGGGCCTCCACTTTTGGAACACATGACCGATACGCATTCCCACCCATAACTACCTTGGCGCAAGCAAATCCAGAAGAACTCTCTGCAGATGGCTCTGCACTCGTGTCAGAGCCATCTTCGCGTTTCTTTCGTTTCTTTTGATCTAATTTCAGGGTTTCCGAGAGGGAGTTTCCAATTTTCTGAAGTCCATTGATGCCGTCTTCGATCTTCTTTTTTACATTTTTTGTAATTTCTTCAATGTTTTTAAGGGCGGAGTCTTTACTGTTGTCACACTCACGTGAAATGAAGCTTCCATATTTAAGCACTAGTTGTAAAAATAAAAAATAAATATTCTGTTAAATATGCAAATGGAACAAAAGTACACTAAGGGCATGAGTAAACTAAAAAAAATATATATTCGGCAAGGTGGAGTGACAGTATGTAGTTTGGGGATACAAAATATATACATTGTTAAGGGTATTCTTTTATAATAATTTTTTTTCCCCACACACTTTACTGACACAAAAATATACACTGTATTTTGTTGTCAGCTGTCGATCTTTCTGCTTATTTCCCCCTAATAAATGTGTTCTGAACGTTGATTAATTAAATGAAAATTATGTTTTATTCGGCTGTGAACAGTTGATTCAAGTGATTTAGGGCCCTTTTTCTGCTTCTTTTCATATGAAAGGTTGAGTGATACAACCAAAGGTTTAATTTTGAATTTACAAATAATAAATATATACAATAACAGAGAAATCCAGAGTGTTACTACCATACTTTAGTTTAATCAATACATAGATGTTCTATCTTCAGGAATGAAAAAATAATCATAAGAGCTTGAAAAAAAATAAATATATATATATATAACGTGATGAGTCAGGGAGTACTTTAGTATCTAGTACTTGTCATGACTGCACATAATTTAAACATATATTTTTACTCGCTAGATGGTTTTTAAGTTGAATCAATCTTACTTTTTAAGCCTTCATTAGTGAATGTCCATGGGTAAAAGGTTATCCAATAAATTAAATAAAAGTTACATTATTTAAGATTGGAATATTTTTATAAATTATTCCATCCATTTTGTAAGTTTGTAAAATCAATGAGAATCAAAAAAAAAAATACTTGTATGAGCTCAAGCTATTGCCAAAAAATATATCCTTTCCTTAAAACAGAATTAGTTTGAGCTCTCAACAAAATAAAAATTGTTATTATCATAGTTAAAATATTAGAATTTTATTCTTATATTAATTTTATTATAGCATAAATGTATCTTTACACTCATTTTTTCAGGCTTAAAAAGGGTCTTTCTTGACTTTCGTTTTTTTTTACCGGCTTACTTTAACTTGTGAGAAAATAGGAAAAAAGAAACGCAAATTGCTGCTACTTCAACTTTTAGAAATATTGTGGGGGTTTCCTTGAAATACTCCAAAAGAAATCATTGCGACGTTGGGGGCCATTATAAGAATGAAGTTTTCTTTAAAGCTACTTAGGGCAGTGGTTAAGAATACTTTTATGTTAAAATGTGCAAAATTCATGTTTGAAATTTTCTATTCCAAATATATTTCTTAATTTTCTGTCAAAAGAAACATTTTTGGATTATGTTCTTCCCAACATTTTGAGGGGAAGAAATAGAATATAAAATCAGGCGTCTAATATAGATACGTAATTTAAATTTTGTGAAGGTGCGAAAATGAGAAATAAGTATATTAGGGCGGTTTGTTTTTCAACTTTTTTTCGAATTTCGATTATGACTAGTTCAAAAAAAGTTGTGGTATGGTAATAAAAAATACAAAATTTCATGGCACTTCAATGTCATCATGAGGTTGCACATCTTGTTCAAAGTTTGAAAGGAGACAAAAGTTATTCATTTCGTCAATAAAGATTAAAATCCAGCATTAATCATTATTTTGCAACAATTAATTATGATATACATTAGTCGTCTAAACTATAAAACAATATTAATTTAAAAAAATTATATGGAGTAAAAATAGAGAATAATATAAGACAATTGGAATCTTTCCTTTCTGAAAATGTAAAAAAAAAAAAAGTTGCGTGCTATACGCGGATTTTCAAATTTTCTGAACGATTTTCAATTTTTTTTTGTCCCATAGGAGAAATTTTCGAATAAAACTTTTTTAGCATTTTTTTTACAAGTTAAAAGAATAACTATCAATATTATTTTATTGGAAATGACTGAAAATGTATTTTTTAGTATCTATATTTACTATATAAAGAGTTTTTGCCTTTTGTCATAATCTAATCGAGATGTGCGACCTTAGAGATGACCTAGTAGAACAAGGTAATTTTGCATAGGTATTTTTTATACAATATGACAACATTTCCGCATTACCCGTAATGGAAGATGGGAAAAAGTTTAAAATCAAACCGCTCTAATGTTTATTGAGTAAAAATAAAAAAGAGCTTTCTCATATATGCGACAATGAAAATAATATCATGAAATGAAAATAGACGCCTGCCCCATTAGTGTACATACATGTTCATTCTCATCTCATCTATTATCATAAATACATACAAGAAAATTGGATTAAGCTTACATAAATCTCTATTGATACTATAATCATTTTTAAAGAAAGGTGTCAATGAAGATATACTTAGGAGGTTTGACAGGTGACCTTCTTGCATTTGACGTCAAAATATCATCACTTGTGTTAGATCGGTCTAACACAAAGTGATGATAGTCGCCAGCATTTCGTAGAGTGCAAAGGAGAAGGTGGAAGCAAAACTGATTAATTAAGGGCCTTGTTAAAATCAGCTGCCTGTTATATGTACGGACAATATTGTCAAATTATATTTAAATATATATATTATTATGCATTTACAACAACATTAGGAGGGAATCCATCATTCATTGAGAGAGAGAGAGAGATTTTAACAGCACAAGGATCTATTCAAGAATGAAAAAATACGAAATAGAGTAGAATCTATTCGCTTTTCCTTTTCTAATCTTAAAACTGTAATTATTTGCTACGTTTTCCCCATCCCTATTCATTTGTAGGCTAATGCCATAATATCTTTTAGAAGAGGAACGTTACCATAGGAGGGTTTGTGCGTGGAAGGACGCAAAATAGTACTCTCTACAAGGATATATCAGTTGACAAAAATGGGATGTTAGGTGGACAATTTGATGTTTGTTTGCAAAAAACAGCAGTTGTCGTGTATTTAGAATATTTAACAACCGAAAATAAGGGAATACTTCTCATTAAAAAAAGATAGTCATCCAAAACAATTTTCAATACAATTTGTAAGCTTTTAATCCCCATAAAGAAAAAATCATAGTAATAGCCCCTTCCTCTGTAGAGTATTAGGTTACTTCCCGAATTTTATTATTACACAAGTAGGACTTACATATTCGAGTACATACTTAGTATTAAGTATTTCAATATAATACATTGTTTATTGAATTTCTCCCCTGGAAACGATCAATGAATGGATAGAAAAGTATACAGGTAATTTTAATGACTAAGTCGTGGGCCCTAAAGCAAAAGTAATTTTGTTACGCTTCTATAACGTAGATTTTACAGTGGATATGGAATATATTTATAATACGGAGAACAAATATTATGAGAGAATATTAATGTTAACTTTAAATATTATTTTTCGAGGGACTTTTGTTCTGATCTAATCAAGTATAAGTTATATTTATGGTTCTTTAAAACAAAAACAATCTTATATACTCGGTAGAGCATGGATTTTAAACATTTTTTTATCCTAACCTCTCAAAATGTTATGGGCTCTTACTATGACCATATATAATCTTCACACCAAGTTTTATCAAAATCGATCTTTAATACGTTCCTTGCGATAGATTCAGACTCGTATATTCCTGTACTGCGACTCATTGCTTTGCGCATATCTTCAATTAGCCTCAAGTTATCCTCGTAAAAGCTAGGGTATGGATTTTTTCTTCATTTTTTCAATAATATTACGCAATAAAAAGTGAAGATTCATATCGCTAGGCTCATATATATGTAGGTTCACATTGCAGCAAAAAAATTCAATTTTTGAAACTAATAAAAAAATGTACTGTAACCCACGTGTGATGCACATTGGTGACTAGTAAAACATAATTTAACCCACATTGTAGTGTTTTATCTTTTGCTGTAATCCTGCTAACTAACAAGCAAACAAACAGCGACAAAAAAAAAATCCGTTGGCAAAGGTAACAAACATCAATGGGGGAAAAAATCCCGATTTTTTTTTACGTCATAAATTTAAACAGCGTAACATTTCATAAACATTTTTAAATCCATTATGGACTTTATATTCAAATTTCTGGGAGAATTTGAAATACTTAACAATCTTATGTTTACTAAAGTTTCAAATTTTATTTTGAACCTCAATTTGACCCTTTTATAAATAATCTATAATTATTTTTTTACAACATTTCACAAGCGTATTTTGCCGTGTTTCCAAAGGATTAATCTGAATATTATATGTACAGAAATACTACTGAATTTCGGGGGAAATCATTCTAGCTTGCTTTTGAGCTGACGGGCCCCATTTAATACTATAATTCTGCAAAATGGTAACAAACCGTTAAATTTTAATGCAGTAAGATTACCCGTATCTTTTTGTTACAAATAAAATCTTCTGATCAAAGCATTAAGCAGGAAAAAAGCTTTCTAATACAAGATATCCTTGAAATGTGACAGTCCTATTAAATTAATATACATATATATCTATGAAAACATATATCGTACGTCAACAAAAAGAAACAATAACAAACTATTTTTTACTATATATATATATACATACAGGCCTATGTTTCATATGCATATTTGAGTCAATTATATGCTTACTATTGAAGAATTTTAGCAATGGTTTAGAACCTTTATTTGATTTAAGAGGCCTATATTGGGTCGGATGTTGTCTTTCAAAAGCATAAAATCTATCAATTTCTCATTTTTTTTTCTGCGACACACCCAAAGGGTAAATAAGAATACTGAAGAATATTCGTTGAAGGATACTCCATTTTCCTAGTGATCATTCTAGTTTGCTTTTGTGTTTTTAGGGAGGGGGCGGGGGGTGAGAATGACCGTGTATCGAACCTACGCACATTAAGTTCAATAGAATAATTTCTCCCGAGCGTGTTGTCCATTAAGTTACGTTGATCCATCAAATTTTAGTCAACTATAAGCTTTGCATTCGAATTTGTGAGATTAGATAAGACACCCAAGAGTTTTAGACATAATTATAAAACTTTTATTTACACAGATATGGCCATTCAAATCCATACATTATTATAATATGACAATGAATTTTGACAAGTTTAAGTGCAATTTGTGACACTCCCCCCAGAAGTTTAATAGTAATAATTTATTGATAGAAATTGACGATAATACGAATGTAATTCACACTCATTTTTGAGAAAAATCCTTTTAGCTTATACTTCTTTTGAAAGGCTACACAGATAGAATACATAACAAGTCAAGGACAATTTTTAACTTCATATTTTTTTAAAGTCTAATTTACATAAATGAATGAGAGAAAAACAAATCCTTGAATTATTATGACTTGTAAATATTTATATTATGCTTCTACTATTTTCATTTGGAAAGTCAAATTAAGAAGACATGTAAGTTTGGACAGGTAAGAGGGTGCTTAATATTTTCATTTCGCAAAAAAAAAAAAGGAAAAGAAGTGGAGTATATAATATTTTGTTGTTTCTGCACGCTTTTTTGCTTTATAAATAAAAAGTAGGAAAGTGGCACACTGCGTATAATTTATTATAAATACAATATCTAAAACATTAAGCCTAACATGAAGAGGGGGAGAGAGAGAAAGAAAAATCGATTCACTCAACAAAAATCGTATTTGGTTATAGATATGTGTGTATATAACAATCTTCCGAGCAATAGTGGCAATTATGTTTTGATGGTTGATATGTGGGGTGTCAACATAAATACAATCTTAAACAAAAATCAAGAAAATGAGTCAATCCCCATAAATTGCCAACTTTATACCTATACACATATGTAAAACTCAATATTTAATGGGCATTGTATTCGAATTTGTGGGACAAGTTAAGATATCCTAAAATTTATCTATATTTGAGGAACCTTTATATGATTTAAGAGACTTATATTGCCCCTCATATACCCTTTTAACCATGAAGTCTACCAATTTTGCTTTCTTTATTTGTGTCGGATCTATTTTGGTTACTACTTTGAAGTGCAATTTCTGTCACACCCAAAGGGTTAATAGTAATAATTTGTACATGGAAATTGACGAATATTTGACGAGGAGTAGAGCTGTTCTCTACTCTTAATTTTGAGAAATATCATTCATAATTGCTTTTGTGTTGACAGACCATCTAGTAACTAATACTGTTATTTATATCGCTCCATGAGTATAAAAATGTTATATCTGGTCAAATTTCAAAAATTAAGGGATTACTAATACTGCGTTCATAGCAAGGACCGCGCAAAATTGGCCCATGGCTTTTTACCCTCCCCCCTCAAAAAATAATTAGGGAGCCTTCACTTTCAAGAACAGTGCATAGAGTCTGCTTGTCCTTAATAGTATATAAAAATATTATTTTCGTTATTACTTTTATTTTTATGGCTTTCATCCTTCAAATAAGCGAATCTTTTATTTACTATTTAAGAGTAAAAAATGTAGTGTTGTCTCTCTTGAACAATTTTGAAATGAACGTCCAGATAGGACATTTCTATTATTAGGCTATAATACACCATATTTTTTCAAGGAGAGGAATAGATATGGTGATAAAATCAAAGACCACTCTTCTATATTAATCAACCACACCTCAATTTACTTATATACTATAAGTCCCCGAGATGTCCAACTCTCCTCTCTCTCTATGACGTCAGTTATTACTTATTGAGCAATTATTACCTCCTTTATCCTTCATCATGCTTTTAATTTCATCTTGGTCCATAGTGATATCCGTAGGAAGAACCTCAGAGGCGTTTCCCTTCCCAACCAAACAGTAAATTCCATGACCTGCATTTTTAGAAAGGAGAAAAAATATATAAAATGTCGGGAAATAGAGCTTTTATAATAAGGAAATAAAATGATGACTTACTCGATTTGATGGAGACGAGGGACACGAGGAAGAAGAGGATGGAGGTGGGCCTCATCATCGCGTTGATGTTGATGAAAGAGTCAAACCTCGTATGGACTCGTTAAGAGGTTTTTTTTATTCGTTCTTCAAGAAAGGTGTGTGTGAGCTTAAGTTGGAGAAGGGACAGTGGATGGACTATATACATAAAATTATTCTTTGCGTGTTTGAATTTTTTCCTTTTCTTTTCTTTTTGCTGTCTCGTTTCTGTTTCTAATTCTTCTTCTCCACCCGTATATGTACAGTACTTATAGAGTGGTACTCTGTACGTTCTTCTTCCTCCTTTTCCCCCCTCCCTTCTCGTCCTTTCAGCACCACCACCACCCCTCCCTTAATATTTATTTTATAAAATGGAGGCACGTCAAGGATTACGTACTACAACAACAACAACTACTACTACTACATGCCTTGTCCCTTTTCTTTATCCTGGAAATAAAAGCTGTATTTCTACTGCTATGAACTACATAATTTTATTATATTTTCAACCCTTCTTTGTTACGACTTTCTTGCGAAATAAAATAAAATATTATTGTCGTTGTACTATCATGTAGTAAATATATGTACTTTAGGGCGGTTTGTTTGTCAACTTTTTTTGAATTTCGAACACGGTCCTGGGGAAATGGATGCAAAATTTCATAGCAATAGAATGTAAATTTAGAAAATAAATATTTATTTAGTCGATAAATATTGAAATAGAGAATTATTAGCTTCTTTTGCAATCAATCATTTTGATAGACATTTGTCTGACCTAGAAAAAGTATTAGTAAAGTTTTTTTTCTAAAGTCATCCCCTACGGGGCAAAGGAGAGAATAATATTAGAATTTAAAGATCTCTCCTTTCTAAAAAAAAAAAAACATAAAATAAAAATGAGCGCTATACGCGGATCATCAAAATTTCTTTACTTATTATTCTCTATTTTCTCTCAATTCAGTTGGCTTTAGAAAGAAACTTTACTAAAATGTTTTGTAGATTATACAAATGTATATGAAAATAGTTTTATCTAAAGTAACGACTCCCTCCTTTATTCTGATCTTAGTTGACTAAATGTTGAATTTTTAGACTTTTTCAAAATTCACCCAAGATATGCGATTTAAAAAAGATTTTGTAGGTCAATAAAATTTTGCATATGGTATTTCTTTACCAATTGACAATCTTTCTTCACCATTTGTGTTCAAAATTTGATGAAAGGTGACTAACACAACGCCCTAATGTACATGCTATATTGTAACTAAGGATTTATTCAGTCCATAACATTGATGATCAAGGATCATAAATCATTTGTCATATTATAAACATGACTCTTCATTAATTGAGTAAGTTAATGAATAGAGAAAGGGGGTCATGTCATGCCTTGAAAGTCGATAGTACATATAATATCATGTCTGTCTATTGCGCAGTTATCTTTTACGATAGAGGATCCCTTCCTTAATGCTCCGGATGGATCAAAATTGTATCTGTATTTCTTGGAATGAGGGAAGGGTCCATATATATATATATATAATATCTACATAATTCATAATGTAATATAGTTAAATACAGATCTATAAATATATTTTTAAGCAACAATTTCTCAGGAATATAATTTATCATGCCTTAACTAATTATTGATATTTACGTTAAATTGACGATATAACTCTGTTTATGCATTAAATAAAGGCCCTTAGTAATGGGAGAAGGATGTATAATAGAGTGGGTTGATAATTAAAGCGTTATAAATGGATAATGGGGATATTGGGAGACTTTCCATGCCAAATTTCAAAACGTATGTTGATGATTCCCCAACTCAGTTGAAACTTTATTTATACATATTTTGTGGGTTTTTAAGAAATTATCGTCAGATATTTAATTCCTTGACTGCTATTTTTAATCTATAAAAGTAATCAAACCCTTATAAAAATAAGTTAATGGATCTTGTCTTAACGATAAAGTGATTTTGGTTAGTCATTCTCCCAAATGAAATCAATTATTTGAAAGAAATAGATATTTTAAAAGTGTACATTAGATCTGTTCAAATTTTAACTCTTGTTAAAAAAAACCTTTTAATATTTGACTTTTTTCCCTTCTCCAAGGTATATTGAAACTAAATATACCAGTCATTTGGATTTTGGACTGCGGCTATGCCTGCCACATGGGCCTTGAAAATTTATTTTTGGTGGCTCTAAAAAGAGGCAAAAAAATACGTGATTGTTTGTATTCTTTTGACTGTAGCTTCGCAATGGGTTATCGTATAGCGAAATGAAAGCCTAGTCCAAGAAGCGTGTTGAGTTTAAGTCCCAACTAAGGAGAAAAAATATATATAGATATGGCAAGGATTGTTACTTATCTGCATGGCTTAGTTAGGTAGACAGATAATAAATATTTTGATCTTGAGAAGTTTAGTATATCCTTTGTGTTTGGTCTACAAGTAGATATAATGTTAAAATTAGGAGAAAAAAAGAAAGAACAATAAATGACTGATGGTTTGACTAAATACTATCCCTTAAGCATACCAAAATTAACAGCTGAATTCAATGGAACAGTTCATTAGATACCTTGTCACCTCCATATAGGTATTTATTATTCCTTGATTCCCATCAATCTCTGTGGGTATGCCTAGGGTTGTGAATCATTAAATAAACCAAAATTTAACAAGGTAACCTTGAAAATTTGAATAATATCTGGAAGGAAAGCAGCTTAGCTGCCATGACATTTCATTAGATTAGCTACATATAACAGCTGTGAAAAGAAGGAAATCAACTCTGTATCAATCAATAACATAAGGAGGTATATATCGTGTTCCATCCTCAATTATCCTCTGAATCCAACAGATACTTGCCCTTATAACTCCAAAATAGCTTTTCTGTATAACTCTCCGTCATTCATGCCACTCAATCTCGTGGTTACACTTTACACTTAGATGTTCTCTCTTCAAGAAGGAAATAATAACCGTACACAGCTTTAGAAAATAAATCCAAAACACTGTTCAGGTTGTCAACAACAAAACTCACACGCTAAAAAATGCTAAGAATTTACAGCCCTAGATGTGCTAGTGAACAAAGCTGGCTCTGATTAAATATGTATGCAAGGGGTGTGACCAACCGTTCTCTTTTGCTCGCACATGTCCTTCTCTAACATTTAAATAATTTTTTTTTTTTAAATAAATTCATGAAATGCCCGGATCTCTTTGGGTGCCGTGAACAAAAACAAACTGGCATATATATATATATAATATATTCCTACTAAAAAAAAGGTTAATAGGCTAACCCCTAAATTGGGATTGAGACAAAACAACATCAAAATATATTCTTCACAGTACTTAAATACACTTGTAAATTACTTTATTACCTCAGAAAAATAAGTCTATTAGATATACAAAAAATGTCAATGAAGTACTTGAACTTGACGTGAGGACATTTAAGTGTACTTGGTCCCATCCTTGCTACTTAATCGTTTTTTGACTATCAAAATATGATTAAAATAATGGGAAAATGTATTTTTATTTTTTCAAGGTTTCCTTGTCATTGCTTCACGACATAGATATCGGCCGATTCCAAGAAATATATTATGCACTTTGTCTTGACGTAGATTATCATACACTTTTTCCCTGGTTACCATTTGCAAAATATGCTTTTAATTTAATACACATTTAAAAAAAAAAAAGGTGAATAGAGTTACGATATTTTCAGGGCCGTAATTACCGGGGATAGGAATTCCCCAATAACTTTTTCTGTGATAGTATTCACGGATGTATTAATAGGGAATCCCTTTCAGTCACTCCAACCCTCCCCCACACAATACAAACCACTGTGATCACAGGACTGTTTTGTCAGAGAAACCAAGGATAAGACAGAATGGTCCATCCATTGAAATCTCAACACTTACTAATTCAATAATTAATTAATGCTGAGGGATTGAAATTAATTCATATTCCGATGTATTAAAGCATAACCAATTAGCTACAAAACAATACAAACCTGAGCTCTCTAGCTTATACACTAATATGATACTTGAACGTGATCAACAAATTTCCCTTCGCACAGTCTTTGACGCCGAAAAAAACCCCAACGGAAGTCTCCAAGTAGTTGGACGTCCCAAAAAAAAATGTCAAGCCAATCATCTCAGGTCCATGAGGGCCCATGCAAGAGATCTCTAGTTTCACACCAGACTGTCGAGAAAGTTATCAAAAAAAAAGTGGGTGGAAAGAGCCTTGTGGGGTTGAGAGGCCACTTTTGACACTAGCAAGAACA
The DNA here is from genome assembly GCF_016086655.4 of Lepeophtheirus salmonis. Lineage (NCBI taxonomy): Eukaryota > Metazoa > Arthropoda > Copepoda > Siphonostomatoida > Caligidae > Lepeophtheirus > Lepeophtheirus salmonis. The sequence goes on from NC_052140.2 coordinate 1,648,779, forward strand.
GCTCCTCCCAACTCCTTCGTTGGAAGGCTATTTTGAATGAGTCTTTTGAACTCTTTTTTGACACTTTTTACCCCTCTAAAGCCATCATTGCCCCTTAAGGCGCCTACATTAATGATTAAGAGAGCTTAAATACACATCTATTAATACATTATATTTTGTTGAATTTATTTTCAAAGTGCTCAGATTTTAATGGACCATTCTGTATGTGCTTTCTAAAGTTAATACATAATATGTGGCCAATCAATATAAAAACAAGTTAGAATGATCTTTCTCAAAATTGAATGTGGATTATATTTGTATTCTTTGACGAATTAGCGTCCTTTTCTATCCACAAATTAAATTATTATTAAGCCTGGGAAGAATCCACAAATTGCACTTAAAGTACTCACAATTAAAGAATGAGAAATTATATGGTTGAAAAGAGTCATATCGGAGCTAATATAAGTCTCTTAAATCTAATAAAGGTTCCAAACCATTGCTAAAATGCTTATGCATATATACTCGTCCTACAACTTTGAATAATAAGACTATAATTGACTCAAACATGTCTATGAAATATTGGAGGGTATGTAAATGTGGACTTTCTTCTTTTTTTGATTTTTGTTTAATATTATTTTTTTGTTGACGAACAAGCGTACACATTCATTAGGAAGTTTATAATGCAGATAGTGCAGCTGTAATAAAATAATAAAAACAAGCTAAATACAAGTATCGTATGATTCTAATAACTGAAGGCAACTGATTCCCAACCTTTTATCCCTCCGGAGTCCCTATCTTTTTATTTTAGAAGGAATATTCAATTTTTGCGGAATATTAATGCCTAAGATTTTTTCAATGACTTTTTTTACGATTTTTATTCTAAAATAACGATTTCTTGAGAATGGTTGATGACATTTTCTTAGAAAATAAATTTTTTGATGGCGTTTTTTTAGGAAATACATTTCTTAATCATATCTGGATAACCTTGCAGAGTCCTAAATAATGCATTGTGGAATAGGGATGAATCGATACCAAAAGTTCAGCTGATTCTAATTCCAACTTTATGAACGAGTCCGATACTGATCCATGAATAATATTATGTATAAAGGAATTATATAAACAAATAACAAAATGATTTACTTTTTTTTAATGTTTAACTTTGGATTAATTAGGGTATGATAAGAAAATATATCCCTCATAATTATGATTATAATTAGTTGTAAATAATTTGAAACTAAAATTATTAAAAATTTAGCTCCTTTTCGTGCTCAAGAGTCAATTTATTACTGGTTGGCCCGTATATATTGCCCGGACTAGTGAATATACTTTTGTTTTCAATGGATGGACATGAATTTTGTTATGCAGGTCTATTATTATTTGTTATAATAAAAATTAAAGAAAAATCATGTAGGAGCCCCTAATCTTAAGCCCAGGGTTAGTCTATACTATAATTGAAATAATTGTTTTGCTTAATAATGTAATTAAATAAGTAAGCACAGGTATTGGTGGAATCCTCATTATTGAGACAATAACCGATTCAAATAATTCAAAAAGACCCATTCCGATGCATTTATACCCCCTTACAACGAAAGGCTTGTGCTCCACAGAGCCCTAGCTGGGAATTAATGCCCCAAGGCCTTATTGAATTCATTATCCTTTAAACTATGTAAAACGAACAAAAAGCTAATAAACTTGCCTACTTTTATAGTTATAATGAATAATTAATTATAATCAAACGGATAAAGGAGTATGATTGAAATTAGATATATCAATTAGGGTGGCTCTTTTTTAGAGGGTTTGATCAACTTTTTGAATTTTGAAAACAGGGCATCGGGAAAAGTTGTGTACACTTATAAATAATTTATGTAAGTTATGAGCTCGGGATTCTGGGTTTCAAACGTTAATTTGCCGCCTAAACTGGTGCCGCTGGTGATTTTGCTTCCAGGAGATTTTGGGCCATGAAATATTTGCAGCCCTTTTATATTGTCGGTTTGAGATTTAATATTGTATATTTATATACCTAGGAGGAGAAGGAAAAAAGTACAATAGAGTTCTAATACTATCTGGAGGAGCACAAGCTCCAATCACCCAACCTATTGCGGCGAAAAACATCATTTCTAAAAATTATTTCCTGCTGGTAAACTTTGTATAATTATTATTTTTTTTTTTTGCCTCGTGGAGATACAACAGTAAGGCTATAACCAATTATAGTAGAAGATAAAAATCTGCCGAAAATATCAAGAGGCAAAATGTTCGTGGCAAAGTTATCTAGACCTGTTCACAACGTATTTGAATAATATCAGCGATTTTGCATCGTTGGTTTATTTTTGACCGATAAAAAGATTAGACGGTTTTTTTTTGTGCTCTGCGATAGAAAGAAAAAATCTATTTAGAGGAAAACTCTTTAATAACTTTTGAAAGATGGTTTGTTCTTCTAAAATATTTATATTTTACAAAATTCTAAATTCTGAAAAATAAACATTATTTCAAATCTCTTTAAATAATTTTACCCTATATTGATTTAGTCTTTAATTTTTTTTCCCAAAAGTAGAAAATTGTGGAGCACACTAAAATACTTATAACTTTTTCATCAGGTAAAAATAAACTAACAAGGCAAACATTGTGCATATATGTACCAACATATTAAAAAAATAATCGTACATACAATTTTAAGGTGAGTATTTTTTCATATAATTGACTTCATTTGTGAGGATGACTAATGCCATTATTCACTTTATCCTACAGACAAAATCAACTTACTTATTTTTGTGAGAGTAACTATTTATTATGAATTGAGTTTGAGCAACAATTAGATATTGTCTTCAAAAAATTGATTTATGATTGTTTTGCTCTTGATGCATAGAGATGAAAATAACACATTATCTAACAGAAAATCCAAAATTTGATTTGTCAAACCTATAATTTTTCATTTTATAGCTTGAAAATAGAATTTGGCTAGGAAAACTATTTAAAAATCTACAAATATGTAAAAATAAAGTTTAAACTAAATTGGGGAAAAACTGAAACACGTTAAATTGTCTCGAAATTTCGTATGGAATAGTCTTTCAAAGCATTACAAACTTCCCATTTGCCGCTGTCATCGATTTTGGAAAATCTGATTTTCAACTCACTCTAATGTAGAATCTAGATTCTTAATTAAAATCATTATTCGTCAACTTAATTAGCTGTAATATAAAATTTGTGTTGAAGACAGAGAGTTCTTTGTTAATTTATAAAATATATAAAAAATCACTTTAAGTCTTCTTCATGAATCGAAGAAATCCAATAGTTGTTTGTAAAGTTATAAAAATTTGAAATTTAATTAAATATTTAATTATTACTGTGGACATGCATAAGTAAACGTTCTTCATGAAGTGAAATTTATGTAAAATAAATGCTTCCAAATCACATATTTTGAATTAGAAAGCACCTATTTCCTTAAGTGATTTATTTACCCCATGCGTAATATTTAAGTTTAGAATGACGATTGTTTTCCAAACTTGATTAAAAACTAGTTTGTGAGGACAGTGAGAACAAAATTACGTTTACTTTCAGTAAATTATAAGTAAAATGAAAATGTTTCATTCAATATGGTCTCCCTCCTCCACTTTCTGAAACCTTATGGATTTAGTCTTCTGACAAGACATCCCATGTATCTTTGATGGCGGTCCCCAAAGATCTCAAAGACCTGCAAGGCTTGTTACAGACAGCTCCTTCGACATTTGCCTACGTGAAATAATACGTTGATCTGGGAGGGCACATATTCATGGACACATTCAAATGAAGCTTGTCTCTAGACAAGCTCTTCTCCTTTCTGACAACATTATTGAGATGTTTCTTCCTCCTTGCTCCTGATTTTGCTTCCAAGACATATTTAATGATTCTTCGGACCCTAAACTCGCTCATATTCATCTTCTTGACCATACCAGGGATTGCCCTTCACGAATTTCTAGCAAAGTGGTTTTGCATAAACAAGGCCTCTGTTCTTATTGTTCGTTTCACACCTTGACCATACTTTCTGGAGAATGTTTCTTTGCTTTTTAATGCCATACACGACAGTCCAGTTCATCCTGAGGCTATTAGCAAACTCTGTTGTGGTTTTATTGTGCACGATTATTTCCAGCAGAAGAATAATTTTGGCTTCCATTATATCGTCTTTGAAGATACAGGTAATATTTATAAATAAAAATATTTGAAATTGAGTATTGCAATATAATACAGCCTCACTTTAAAAACAAAAAGTTATATAAAAACTCGCGCTGTGAGGATTTCTTTTAGTGTAAACTTAAATATGACGCATGTGATTTCCAACTATAATTTTGTAGAATATATTATATGTACCTATGAAGAGGATTAATTAATTATAAATAGATAGGAAAAATTGCAAGAGAGAGTATGATGATCCCTGCTACACTATTATTAATGAGTTTCATTGATTTTTCTATCTATACTGGTTCAAGTACTGAGTCATTAACAGCAGTTTTTCTCTTGGAAGTATACATGGCAAAACTTTTGAAGAGAGGATGGTTTTTCGGGTTTTTTTGAGGAAAGTAATTGTAGACTGCAAAACGTGGTTTTTTATTCAAGAATTAAAGAATAATGATAACAGCTTTAGAAAATGAAAAAAAAAAAAAAAAAAACACTCTTCAGGTTACCAGCTACCAAAAAAATAAATATAACACAACTTTTTTAAATCATATTTTATACTGCTCTAGAGATTACAATTAATTTTGATATCTGTTTTTTTAACGAAAAGTGACCTAAATGATATTAAGTAGATGAATAAATCAGCATATTCATTCTCAAATTGCAAAAACTCATTGTATTGTTCAAAACAGGATTATGCAAAACATATATGACTGAGCATAAATTCCATATTATATAGGACATACTATTGCTATCAACAACTTCAGCCAGAGAAGAGGGTATAAACTTCATTTAACCCTTGAACCCCATACACATAGATTCAAACCTGTGGTTCTGTATGAAAATAATATTATATTGGAGGAGGCTTGGGTTTTTGTAGATTATTCCTGAATATAGTTTTTTTTTTTTTTTTTTTTTTTTTTTTTTTTTTTTTTTTTTTTTTGCAAAGTTGTTATCATTGTTCTTATATTTCCGAGGAGGGAATATATAAGTTTAAAGTAATCAATCCATTGTGGAAGACGAAGAGTCCTAAGTCTATCAAATTTGCCAACAAACGAGGGTAGGCTGAAAAAGTTGCCGGCATCAAACTGAAGATGGTAGCACTCGTAAATAAAAACTAGTCACATCTATTTAGTATCTGTTGACAATTGTTGATTTTGGACGTGCAGTTGATATGTAGCAGTCGTTTGAGTGAGTTGATTTGAGTATTTTTGTCAAAATGAGTAGATTGCAAATCAAAGATGAGTTAGATTAATTGTATGGGGCATTTGCACCATCATTTACCACAATGAAATTTTGAGCAGCTGACAAATATTTTCGTCAAATGAAGAGGGAATCATCTTCATGAAAAATTATTTTGCAGAGAAAAACTGCCGAGTTCTATTTGGACGAGTTACAAAGATGGGAGCATCCTTGAGAGAAGTGGTAGGGTTAAAGGGAGACTATGTTAAAAATATATTTTAAAAAATCAGAAAAAATGTCTTGTATCTTTTTTAGGTATGACACTTTTCAGACCACACTCGTATACTTTTCTTTTGGATTTACACTCACAAGGATTTAGAACACTTTCACATCCTTACTCATTGACTAATCATTCATATAACTTTTGCTATTTTTTCCTGGGCCTTCCTAGCGAGTTTACATCCATGTATTTAAATATATGATATTAGGAGAAGACTTGCTCTCTAAAAATATATTTTATACACATTTATATACGAAGGAGGTCTGAATAACTTTGTCGAGTAACTGTAAACAGATACTAGATGGATGTAACTAAAGAGACTAAAAAGATGTCCTCATAGTCTCTTTAGGATATAACTAGCTTTTATTTACGAGTGTTGTCATCTTCACGTTGAGGTATGAAACTTTCCAGACCACCCTTTTATATATAATTAGACGTGTACATGCATGATAGACCCACCTTTAAACAACCAAGGTTTGAGTATTGATGGGATCTGAAGTCCTTTTTTTTTCTAACTAAAGATATATTTAGAAATAAAATTATATGCATAATTTTTCATTTTGATACAAGAATCATTTTTTTAGATAAATTTTTACAATTAATGATTCATATTAATTAAATGATGAAGTCGAGTATCCATTTTGCTATTCTGAAAATACAAAATGGACCAACGTAGCCGAATGGACAACGTGCTCAGGAGAAATAATTCTCTTGAATTCCATCATGTGTTTGTTACTTTGTCACTCCTAAATGAAGGACAATTAAAAATAATGTTTATGAGATCAATGACTCCTTGGACATGCCCTGACGATCCTATACAAAAATCAAAATTTACTACCTACGTTCTACATAATATTTATACACACAAAAAAAGTAACTAGTAATGTAAAATAAAGAAAGCAGGACACAGAATTCAACGTTTTTATATTTGCGTGTAACATATAGCTTTGTACTGTCTATGTAGATATTTAGAAAGCCCTCACTTAAAAAGTAAAAGCAATGTAAAACAAAGAAAAAAGGTTTCAATTTCAGGGAATGTATTTGGTGCGTCAACATAAATACAATCTGGAACAAAAATCAAGATAAGAGTACATTTCAATTTATTTTTTACTTCATATATAAGTAAATACAGCTCAATATTTCATAAACATATTTGAGGCAATTACATTCTCTCAAAAAAGTACCGGAAAGTGTTAAATAAAACATATATTTCACATTTAATCTTTAAAATTTATTTTGACGCCTTCAAAGTAATCTCCATTGGATGCAATACACATTTGCTAACGTTCTTTACCAATCCCCGAAACATTTTTTATAGGCACTTTTTGCCATGGCTTTTAGCTTCTTCCACGAATTTTGTTTAATGGATTCAATAGACGCAAAACGGGTTCGATGGAGTGGCAATTTATGTTTGGGGAACAAAAAAAAATTCCCACAGAGCTAAACCAGGTAAATATGGTCATTGATCAATGTATTCATTGTGGTTTTGGCTTTGAATTCACTCACAATTGTGGCTTTGTGCGATAATGCGTTATCGTCGTGTAAAATCAACGAGTTGTTCTTCCACAATTCTGGCCGTTTTCGTAACAACTCCCTTAAGCTGGTATGACGACTTTTCAACACAATTTCCTCCAATGCGTCGATATTCAGTTCGGTCGTAGAACAAGATATATTCGACGATCTCCCGTCCCTCCTTGAACGCTTTGTACAACTCATTTTTTTTTCTCCCATGTTTTCATATGATAATTTTTCTTCCACGAATGGCCCTGTATATATTACTGGGTATCATTCTTGACAATGTCCATATTAATTTCCTTCTCCCCCTCCCTCATTGTCTCAGCTGATTGTAGCTGCTCTCTTCCAAATCATTCTACAAATTGTCAGGGTTACAAGGTTGATTTTTTTTTTTTTTTAATATGCCTATTATACACACAATTTTCATCACTAGGTATCGATCGATATTACAGTACTTTTCAATACTTTTTTGCAAAAAAAAAAAAAAAAAAAAAAAAAAATGATATATCTAAAGGGCATTTTACAGGGCTTGACAATAATATGATTTTTGTTTGGCGTGAGAGCTAAATTTGAGGACCTTTTATAAAAGACAATTTTTATTCTTTCTTTGCTTACAAAAAACAATTTTGTTTGAAGTGCGTCTCAGAAGTTTGGAGAGTTAAGACATCGGGAGTCCAATATTCTGAATGACTTAATGCCACTCCAAGTACCGGTTCTGATGCCAATTTTTATTAGTACTGTTTTAAATATAGCCGTCTCCCTATACTTCTATAGTCCCCGTATACTAAACAGCACAACAACCTTTGTATCAAAGGTATTCTTAGAAATAATGGTACAATAAAGAATGCTCTCTTTATTTGAAACTAGCAAGAGTTGCTCGAAGTTATTAGAATTTATGTAAATACTGGGTATTTTTTATTTGGCCCGCTTTTTTCAAATTTGCAATCTGAAGAATGATTTTTTTCCCCTTTTAGGCTGTTACAATTATTATACAACTCCCTAAGTAAAACACTTATTTTTGCACTTGATTCAATTATATTCAAAATCTGATTGAACCTTCGTGTTTGCTCATGAAAAACGGAGAGTAACCTTCATTATTTTTTACAGAGTTATAATTGTAAGTCCTTGTTGCACTCCGAGTAGAATTGAGGATCGATATATGAGTAATTCTTGCCTATTTCTTCTCCCCTTCCTCCCCTGTAACAGCTGATTCTAACGGATCTAATGAAACATCATGACAGCTAAGTTTCTCTCTTTTCCAATATATTTTTCATACGGCCATGTTGATTTTCGGTTACTTTCTTTAACATGCCCAAAAATATTGGATTTTAATCACAATTATAGAATTTGACAACAGACAAACAGACAAAGATTGGATATATGTGCACTCCTTTTCATTTTTAATATACTTTAGCATTCAACATATAACCGGATTTTTTTAATATGATGCACTGAGTTTTAATTACACGCGCTCGTTGCTACATTGTTATTTCTTAGATCAAGCAATGGCAAAGTGGTGGGAAAATTCAACAAAAAAAAAAAATCCCGACACCGATTCTGATGCGATTATAGAAAAAATACCAATTTGGATTCTTTAATATTTTAAATAATAGTTAAAAAATATAATTTGCTATCAGGGGCGTCAACACGATTATATTTTGGGGGGTCTCGGTTTTTGGAATTTTTTTGAAAAAAAAAAAATCAAAAATCCACAGCTGTTCTCAAAAAAAAAAAAAATAGGAAAATAATTTCAAAAATTAAATTTCTAATGAAAAGTTTTTTGTTAAAAAATTTAAATATTATATTTTTTGGAGAAAAATTTCAAAAATTCATAGAAATTCAGAGAAAATTTTTTTTTTTTTAAAAAGAAAAAAATAATTGATTAGTTAAATTAAATTTCAAATAGTAAATTTTCTAGTAAAAAGCAAAATTCATTCATTTGGGGAGGGTTATTTTTTTTAACTTCATAGTTAAATACGAGTAATCAATAATCACCGCAAATTAAACATTATTTTCCCGATTCCAATTCTAGAATAAACACCCGATTTTCCAATTACCAATTCTGACTAATCGTCCCATCACTAGATGACACTCAAAAATGAGATATTGACAAATAGACAAAGAAACACACACTGCTTTAACAACATATCTTACTTTTTAAGGCATTTTTTATTAAGTATGGTGTATTTCATTTATTGACGTTTTTTGTAGAAAAAACTGGAAAAAAATCAATCTATTTTTATAATTGTTTTTTGGACAATTCTTTTTTATTTTATGGTATTTTATTTTATTTTGAAAATTATTTTCTTTGAGGGTCCCCAATCCAAAGAACAGCTTTGATAAATGTATTGTGAGTCTTTTTAGGCACAACTAATATTATTTTCATTGTATTTTTCCTTTGTATCGATACTATTATTATAACATAATATACATATTAGTAGCATGAAAAATGTCACATTCCGTAGTTCTTGTCAAACTTTAGCCAAAAAAGAAAAGGAAAATTGTTTTGTGAGAAGCATAAAATATATAAATCCTACTATGTAAATAAACTAAAGGATTATGAATAGTTTTTAACGACAACTGAAATCTTACAAGACATAAAATATAGAAAATTATAGGAAAGTCTAACAAAGAAGAATATTTATTGTTTTTATGAAAAAACAAAAGCTCAGCACTTCCTCCATGACACAGAATTCAAAAACAATGTCTTTTAAACTGCCTATGTATGTAGCCCGTCAACACAAAAATCACATGGAGTCAGGGACGTATGAAGAATTATGTTTTGAAAAAAAAAAAAATCAGACATTAAAATTTTTTTTTTTTTCATAAATTAAATTTCAAACATTAAATTTGGAAGAAAAAAAAATCAAAAATCCACAGCTATCCACAAAAAATTTGAAAAATCTTTAGCTTTAGAAAAGAAAATTAATTTCTTTTCTAAAACAATTTACAATTTAACATTTTTTGGGAAAAAAAATTCAAAATCCACAATTAATCACATTTTTTTTTTGGAAACAATTTTAAAATCTATATCTGTTCACAAAAAATTTCAAATATTAAATTTTTAGAAAAAAATTTGAAAAATCCTTCTCAAAATTCTCAAAAAATTTCAAAAATACGCAAAAAAAATAATTTTTTGGTAACATATTTCAAAAATAAAATTCAGATATTACATTTTTCGAAAAAAAAAATAGAAAAACCATACTTATTCACATAAAATTAAATTTTTTAGAAAAAAATGAAAAATTAAATTAAATCGTTAATATTATATTTTTTGAAAACAAAATTCAAAGTTCCCATTTTCTAGTAAAAAGCAAAAATTCTCAATTTTGGGATGGGTCTACAGCCCCTTCAGCCCACCCAACAAATAATGTTAATTATTCCGTTTACAAATAGACAAAATCAATCATCACAATGTAAGAAAGAGAAACAACGTATATATAAAAGGGGCTATATTGGGATGAATATAAGTCTCTTAAATCAAATAATGGTTCTAAACTATAACTAAAACTACAATGGGCACTCTGTAGTGCGCAAAACCTCTGCCTAAAATGAAATTGAGTTATGTATATCAATTTATTCCAAAGTTATGGTCGATTATGCATTTTTAACGTTTTGTGTTATCTGGACCTTCTCAAAATTTAATGGCCTCAGATTGTGACCATATATAATCTTTATAGCAAGTTTGAATGGCACGGGCTCCTAGTTATACTCTGAAAACTTGATTTTCAAAAAAGGCTTCAAAGAATAAAAGTTTTAATGGTTATTTTCGTGTTCCATGGCTTAAATAACAATAATAAATGTGGGGTTTCAGGCCAAAATGCATGGTGAATTCTTGTAAATATTTCTATGTACATATTTATTGTATACAAGTTGCATGTTTGTACAAATGACAGCTTGTATAAGCAAATTGTACAAATTGCATTTTCTTTCTCTTAAAATGCATTATTTAATCACAACATTGGTCATTCTAATTTGATATTATAATTTCATTTTGATCTTTTAAAATTACAGGGTTAGTATGTATTTTGAGTAATACAACTGTGGGCATTTGATCTTTACAATGCTACAACAGAATACTTATATTTTAGTTATTGGTATTTAAATAGTCAAAAATGATACTATTTACACATTCATGGAATACTCAATTATTGAATGATCCTCATCTCAAGTACTGTAAATCCTTCATTTAAAATTAATTATCGGTTTGAAAATTGTGCCATTTGCTCAAACAAGTAACAACTTTTACTCAACCTATATATCAAGAAAAATTGGAGGGGCCACTTTTGACACCCTCAAAAGGCTCTTTCCACCCACTTTTTTGATAGCTCTCTGTACAGTCTGGTGCAAAATTCCCGAGATCTCTTGCATTGACCCTCATGGACTTCAGGGGATTGGCATGGGCTGTTTTTCTTAACTCCTGAGGATCCAGTTGTGCCTTTTTAATAGATCCCTTCTTCCTTTCCTACGTTTTGGACTTGCTGTCAGCGTAGACAAGGGTCCTGGAGATGCCTAACTAATTTGAGGATGCGTATGCAAATTCGATGATCACGTTCAAGTGGCATTTCTCAATTTGTACGACAGCTAGAGAGCTCAGATTTCTTTTGTTTTGTAATTAATTATTTATGTTTTAATATATCCAAATATGAATCCATTTTAATCACTCAACCTTCATTAATTATTGTACTATTAAGTCATCAGATTTCAATGGACCCCCCAGTATCTTGATTTTTGTACAAAATTGTTATATGTTGACGTACAAGATATACAAATTTAAAAAAAAGAATTATACAAGATGAGTATTCATGATTCTTTTCTATCATGTTCATTACAATTCAATCAACATTTAAAGATATTAAACAAATACTATGGAAAATTAAGATAATTTAATTTAATATAAATCTAACATATACCATTACTTCTTATAGCAAGGTATTATTTTTAGAATAGAGTTCTAGATTACAAAACAAAAAAAAAAATTATTATGTAGAGCGCGTGTTTAATGTTGCTTTTAATTAAATATTCAAAGGAAAAAATATTCCGTTCGCCGTGTGCAATCTTAGGAAAGACTTATATTGGCTTCATGAAATCTTTGCAACATTTGACGAAGAACATCTATAGGATTATCGAAGCCCCTGGGTAATTAATTCCCGTTTGGTTGTTTAAACGAGTGTAAAATTTTAAATTATCTATTTGTTAAATCATAGAGGCCAGGCGTTCTTATGACTGAGCCTCTTGTTCGGTTGAAATATAAAAATAGGTTGGGGGAAAATTAATTTCGTATTTTTCACTTAATTTTAATGCTTAGTCAGAAGTGTTACAATCATCTGATTTAGGCCAAGTATGCCCTGTTCTGTTAATTATAATAACTCACGACTGAACCGGTCAATTGTAATACTATCCAAAAAACGGGTTTTTTTAATTCTGTCAAAGAGTATCGGGAATTGTTAAATAAAATACAGATTTCCCATTTAATCTTTAAAATTTATTTTGACGCCTTCAAAGTAATCTCCATTGGATGAAATACACAAATGCCAACGTTTTTCTCCAGTCCTCGAACCATTTTTATATCGACTATTTTTGTACACTCCCCCCTTGAGTTTTTTTTCTCATCCCTCCGATCTTTTTTACCATTCAACGGTCCCAAGGACCGATTAGTCAGTACTTCAGTCTTACGGTCCAATATATCTTTTTATTTTCTTACCTTCTAGCTAGGATTTCAGAATATAAAACGAAGAAAAGCATAAATAATAGCTAGATCGTATAATACTTGACAATTACACGTTTTAGTTCCTACTTTAAACTTAAACTTAAAATATATTGTCTCTTTGAAAGAGGTCATGATGAAACTTCAACAACTGAAATGAGAAAGGAATTGACTACGTTATTTCAGCTGTTCTAGTAAGCATAAAAGACTGATAAGGACCGTTTCTAGAACTGACAACATTATTTATGAACGAAATGATAGGAATGCAGTTTTTTTAGATCGATCTAAGACAACAATAAATCTCTTTTATATGCCATGATCCCCCAAAATTGGAGTTAGCCTGACCAGGTTTAGTCAATGCAAAATTTCAGCCTTCTAGGGTTCAACGGTGTGGGCACGAATAAAGGACACACAAACACAATCACTCTTTTATATATTTACAGATGACTTGTCAAAAATTCAATACAATCCAATTATTCATAGTCTGCTAATTCTAAGGTTTTGACCTATTCAAGCCTTAATAATAATACATTTGTGACTATTCTACCTTATTTAGTAGACAAACAAATATTCTTACACTCAAATAATCATTACATTAACGATGACTATTTTCAAACGAATGGATTTAATAATATCATATTCATTTATATATTTAGGGTATACACTAGGAGTTCTCATTTCCTGGGGGAATGGGATTTGAGCAGAATCCCGGGAACATGATTGTTAAATTATGTGTTCCTGGGAAATATCGGGATCACGTTAGTATATGTATAATAGATATTGTGAAATTTAAGTATTTAACAACAATACAATTCTAGAAAAGATATGATCAAGAGAAAAGATACAAAAATTTGATTGTTACAAATCACTGGAGATCAAAATTGAATAAAAACTTTCATAAGTCTGATTTCATGAATTAATTTATTAAGTATTTAAAGATCTAAAAACTATGTATTTTTATAGCAATTTGTATCTTGTTCTTCAAAAAATTTAATTATATATAGCAGAATAAATAGACAATCCATAATTACTTATCAATGTTTGTATACGTCGATATTTACTTCATGAGTTTTAACTTACAAAACCGACTACATGATAAAGTCAAAAAAATTACTAACAAACTCAAAAAAAAAAATATATAAAATAAGTTTTTCTTTTCTTATGCCTTAATTGTGATAAGATTTTTTTTCTTTTTTTAATTTGATATCATTTTAAAGTACTTCCGGAACACTGGAAATTTAACCAGATGGAGGGTAACGGTTTTTGATGGTACATAAATAAAAATTTAGGAGGTCATTACCATCACCTAAACACATCTTATGATCCATGATAATTTTGAATTTGGTCTACTTTAAAAAATAGCTAACCCTCTATTGTACACCGTTCAGGTTCAGCGCTCTATCGGTCCCGATGTCGGTTCTTTCATTTCAACGGTTTTGTCTCGGTTCCGGACTTCGGTCTCATTTCTTATTTATAATAGGCTCAGTTTAGTAACAGGGACTGAAAACCAAAGGGGTTGCTAGAAAATTCGGGTTCAGGAAATGATATTAGATACAAACAGGGCCGCAGCTACCTTATACCCAAGGTGCATTGTGCCTCAAGTTCATGCAGAGGTCCTGAAAACTAATGTTGGTTAAGAGATTGGTTTTCAAAGTGGGGGCTATGAGGGGAGGCTAGTGGGGGGGTCGCAGGAAGATAGAGAATTGAAGATTGCTGTCAGTCTACACATACATAGTACACATGTTTCGTATAAAGGGGCCTCAGCAAAAAATATATTGGTGTAGGTAGATCTTGCATAGTAAAGTTTGGGAAACACTGGCGTTAGAAATATAGGATTTGTAGGAATTATAGGGGCCCTGTCAAGCTTAGTAGCGAACCTGGATCCATAATCTACCCCACCCTTCCTTCTTTGATTTACACCGTCTGGTGACTAAAACCACTTTTAAATATACATAAGCCCTTAGCTATTTGGAACTCAGATTCAACTGTATCATCCAGGTGACGTAAAAATTTTTTTGCCAAATCCTACAATTGCGCAAAAAAAAAAAAAAACTCAGAAAACTGACTGATTGATTAAAGCTAATTTATTTTTTAAAATATATATTGTATTTTCTTTATATATAGAACCGAGGCCGATAAGCAATATATTGCGTTCTCGGTTCAATTTTGTCGGTTCCAGTTCTAATGGTTCAAGAATCGGAACCGCTAGACGGAGAATAATAATATAGCCTTGCTAATAATTATGTTCAAATTATAATAACATTGGGTTATTTATTGTTTCGGCCACAGTAATCATTAAAAGTGTAATCTTATTCCTAATCCTATTTTATTTAGATCAAAATTTTGCGTAAAATACTTATTAATTTCGTGACAAGTATCCGTCTAATTATGGTCTTGGATCTGGATTCGAAGGTTCGAGTATCCTAAATTTATTAGAATATTTACCTCTAAAGATCCGAACTGACCCGGATCTGAGGAAATATGGGTCCGTTATATCTTTATGCAAAGTTTTTTTTAGAGTCCTCGGATCCTGCTTTTGGAATTCCATTACCCAATCTCGGCTGCAACAATAAAATAATTAAATAATAAATGATGAACATGCTAATTATTGTTGAAATGGGATGTTGTATAATAATGAAATACACAGACCGATCCGTGGGCTAAAAGTCAACTCGCGCGTCACTAGAATCCATGTACACACATAACTCTTTTCATAAAAATATGAGGTATCCAATGAAATATCATAGCTTAAACTGCTTCAAAACACGTCATATTATATTCAAAATGTGATTTTTCAATAGGTATTCACATAATGCTTAAATTAAATAATGAAATATAATTAAATGAAGTTTATACTATGAAATAATTAAGTCTGGGATTTCCCTTCGGTGTAAAACCACGAGAAATCCTTGGAAAACGGGATATTGGGAGATAAATCCCATTATACAGAATCCATTCATAATTATATTTATTTATATATTGTTAAATTGTCCTCTGTTAAGTAAAGTATTACACACTGCTTGTTAATCTTGTTAATTATGAAAATAGCCCCACCAACACTCCAGCTAGAAGAAAAGTAAAGAAGTTTCAATCCAGACAATGATTATCCTTGATGTATAATTCATATTGTTATCGTTATTTTGATTAAATAAAAAAAAATGTTTATTAATTCTCATTTAATGAATTTGTTTCTCCCTTAAAAAATATATATCTTCTATGTAATAATAAAAGTGACTTTGTGGAGAGTAATATAATAAGAAATGGAACCGGGGAAATAGGAAATAATATTTAAATCAATGAGTGTCTAAAATAATGGTTGAGTGATTATACATTGAGTCTGATAATCCCTAGGTTATTGTAAAAATCCCTTATTTAATTAAGCTAATGAAAAACTAAATGTCACGGAACAAAGGATTCAAATCCAACGCAACCTTTCCTAGTCTCGTTATATTTCTTATTTTCTAATAAACCATTATTATTTGCAAAGGACAATTTAATAAATAAACAAAAAATCCAAAAAAAGATTATGCACTATAATCTATAAAGTCACTCTCGTTCCCCATAGAATTGACGTTTCATTTCACAAAACAGGGTGTGCGCTCATAATATACAAAATGAGGAACAAAGAATGGACCTTTTGGAAAAAGGGGGCAAGATTTTGAGGTGCAACATTTTTTGAGGAGCATAGAATATGCAGCTTTATATAAGTAACGTTTAATTATGTGAGTGGTTGTTGAAGCTTTAAGAGTCTTTGTTTATCATATGTAATTTTTTTTATTTCGTATGATGATGCATACTTGTTTAAAACTAGATTTCCAAGGACTAGACTATAAATGTATGGATCTTTGTGTACCTTTCTTTTTGATTTCGAATAACTTATTCATCTGTAAAACGTTCATCTTCCCTCCTTGCATATAGATAAAGA
Organism: Lepeophtheirus salmonis; assembly: GCF_016086655.4. NCBI lineage: Eukaryota > Metazoa > Arthropoda > Copepoda > Siphonostomatoida > Caligidae > Lepeophtheirus > Lepeophtheirus salmonis. The sequence continues at coordinate 1,665,513 of NC_052140.2, forward strand.
TAAGAAAGATCCACATTTTCTAGGATTCGGATCGTTTCGGATCTTTAGGGGTAAATATTCGAGTAAATTTTGGTCGGGATCCGATAACTAAAATTACACAGATACTTGCCTCGAACTTTATAAGTATTTTACCGGAAGTTCGGGTCTAAATAAAATAAAATAAAACAAATGTTATTTCTATGAGAACGTACTTATTAGTTATTATTATAATTATTTTTATAACAATATTGGACACCTTTATAGTACCTCGAAACCTCTCATTCGAAGAGAAACAGAAAATGGCTGAAAATCAGTTGGTCGTTGACCAATTCTTACAACAATAGAATTATTATTCAATAATAGTTGATAACTATTCACAGTTTAATAAGAACTAAGTCGTATTCAACCAATCAATGTTAAGAATACTAATTAAAGCGAAAAAAGAAGAAACTTCGACAGTTGACAACTAAATACAGTACATACTTTTGTGTTTGTGAGCACGGCGTTACCCATAGAGATAAAATACGAAGAGTGATGATGTTAAGAAGTAGTTAAAGCCGTCAAAAAGTTGGCAAAAACATTAGAATTGTAATAGCTACCTTTGTTAAAACATAAATGGAGCTTCAAATACCTTTATTTTTTTAAATGTTTATTCTAATAATTATAATTTATTACCATAATTATATAAATTTAGAGATGTCAATAGGTTTATAAAGTATTTTTGAACAGATTATTTATTAAGTATATTAATATTTTATTCCAATTTTTAATATTGGATTTGGGAGATTATTCTGACTCTAATTCAATCTTGATGATTTATCAGTGAATTGTTCCCATATTTGGAGGATTTTGGGAAAGTTGTGCTCTTAGGGTACAACTATAGACCACAAAAGTTGGCATGCTCAACCTGAGACTATATATCTGATTTAAATGTGTGAGTTGATGTGATGTAATGCCTTTAATTTGATAAAAAATGTTGAATCTTTTAGAGGGAAATACTATGTATTCGAATGTTTCTCTTGTCTGCTGTTGGGCGTCAAAGAATTTCCGGTACAATTGCTCAGTATCGTCACTCTATGTATTTTATCTCTATCGTGTTACCTAGCTCACACAAAAATATACAGTTTATTTTGTTATCAGCTCTGAATGTTTCTGTTTCTTTTCTCCTAATCAGTATTCTGAACGTTGATTGGTTGAATTATGTATAATTAGCTCCTTTTAAACTGGGAACAATTCTCTACAATCATTGAACAATAGTTCCATTCAAAAAATCCTTTGGATCTTTTTTATGATCAGTAAAAGTTCAGGTACCCGAAGCCAGTTCTGGTCTCAGATCTTTTCGGATAATACATGTTTACTTTTACTGTAACCGAGTACTTCGGATCTGGCCACTATACTTGCCCTATATTTACATACAAAGTGGTTTTACGGACCCTATAATTATATCATAGTTGTAGATCTTCGGGTCTCATAATTGATATTTTTATTAAATAAAATAAACAAATTTCTAATAAATCTTGAGGAACATCATCAAATGCCTTTAAAAATATAAAAAGACTCAACGCTTACATTGAATACTACTTTATACCAATGAACAAACATTATTTCAAAAAATAATGTACATGCAAGAGTGTTCTGAAAAGTTTCCGGCCTCAAAGTGAGGTTGGCATCACTTATAAATAAAAGATAGTCAACTCTAGCTATATCTGTTGGCTGTTACTCACCAAAGTTTCAGCCATTTTGGACGTGCAGTTGTTATATAACAGTCGTTTGAGTGATTTGAAATAAGTGTATTTGTGATAATGCACAAAAATTGTTTTTTTTGGGATAGTCATGGAGTTATGTGAATCAATTATCTTCAAAAAGGAAAAATAATTACAAGAGCAAATTACGCATCATTACTTAACAAGCTGAAAGCAGATTTTCATCAAACGAAGAGGCAATACCATTCATGAACAATTATTTTGCTGATAACTACGCCGACAACTATTTGGACGGATTACGGAGATATCTGTAGAGTACCAAGGAGAGAGACTATGTTGAAAAATAAAGTTAAAAAATCAGAAAAAATGTATTGTATCTATGTTAGGTCGGAAACTTTTCAGACAACATTCGTAGTTAATTTATTGTCAATACCAGTGGTGTCCCTAGCTAGTAGTTAGCAGCGTCCCTTGGCTAATAGGCTGGAAATAGGGTAATATAACCATTAAAGAGTAAAGGCTTAAGTTATTTTATGTGTTGGTCCAAATAGATAGCAGCCGTCCAAATAGAGTTTTTATTCCTATAAAACTTGGTTGTTTAGGTCTCCAAAATGACAAACATCAATAATGCTGACGTCACATAAAAACGAAACAACGAATAAGATAAGTTTCCTGGCCTCTTTCTATTGAAGAAAATCATCTGCGTCTTAGTTATTTAATGAGTTAAACATTGTACACAATATACAAATAAACTGATACTAGTGAGATACATATTCAATTGCGTTTCAAGCATAGATTTATTTATTTCAAGGGATGTACAATTACAAATTTTGAAAGATAAGTTAATAAATCCCTCCATTTTGACTCATATTGACTATTTTCGGAAGGAAATGCAACTTTTGTCTACAAATTTTTGAACTAGAGTAAATACACAATCATTGTGCTATCATAATACCGTCAAATATCAGATTATGCTTCTAGAATGTTCCTAAATTAAGTCTAAACATATATGTTGTCATGATAAGAATTCCTGATCATTGCATAAGTCTCAAGTGTATCTCACTTCAACCTAGTGTGTTTTTTATCCATGCCTATTAAGCGTTTTATTTTTAGTTGACGGTATTATGAAAGTTAACGGAAATTGAATATTTACCACAGGTATCCCCAACTTTCAAAAACAATTCACGAATCAGTATAATATTTAGTGCTAAATCGGTATAAAAAACTAAAAAGACTGTGGTCCCATCAGTGCAGTCCCAGAAGCCTCCGAAGGATTATATTTTGGGGGCTTGGTTATTGGAAAAAAGTTGAAAATCCACAGCTATTCACAAAATATTAACTTTTTGGAAAAAAAAAGAACCCCACAATCCATATTTATTCTCTAAATTTTTTTTTTTTTCCAAAACTTACATTTATTCTCTACAAATTTCAAAAATCCACATTTATTATCTATAAATTTATTTTTTTGCAAAAAAATTTCAAAAATACTCTGCAGTTCACAAAAAAATTTTTTTGGAAAAAAATAAAGACCTTCAATTTCAAATACTAAATGTATAGATATTCTCTAAAAATTAAATTTTTGAAAAAAAAAATCAAAAATCCGCAGCTATTTACAAAACAAAAAAAAATTCAAAAAAAAATCAAAAATCTTCATCAGCTCACGAAAAATGAAGTTTTGAATATTAAATTTTCTTTTATAAAGCAAAAAATCCATAATTTTGGGGGGGTTACAGCCCCTCCACCCCACTCTGCGGACACCCCTGGGTTTTAATCAAATTTGTCAGTACTAAGACCGATCTCCTTACAGGTATTTTATGGTAATTACAACATTTTAAATCACTTAGTTACTAACTATGTTATTTTAACCGTTGATGTGTTATCATAATCTCTTTCAAAGAGACAAGATATTTAAAATTTAAAGTAGGATGTGCGTGGGTGGATCGTAAATGCTCAAGTTTATATCTTGGGCCGGTGACTGACTATGTTGACTCACAAAATGCGACTAATCAGTCCTTACGACTTTTGAATCGTACCGATACATAAATAAGACTGAAAAAAAATGAACTCCAAATAACAATGGTTCTGACTGAAATCGATGAAAATATTGAAGAACTTTAACTTACAGTATTGTGGCTTTTCCCCAGTCTTGGACTCTAGACTCTTGAGACTCATAAATATCCATTATTCCTTTTACTATGATTGAACAAATATTGTATATACATACAGTCAAACCTTATCTAACAGTCACTTGATTGAAGTGTGTTACTGCAGGAAGCCGTCATATCCAGTTCACACACAGGAATTTTATAACATAAAAACTATATTAAGTAGTACTGGAACTATTTGAAAAAAAATCCGGAAACCGATTCTTTAATATTTTAAATAGTAGTTAAAAAATACCATTGTGTTATCATGGGAGTCCACAGGATATATGCTTGGCTTTTGGAATTTAAAAAATAAAAATCCACAGCTGTCCACAAAAATTAATTAAAAATATCAAATATACATTTTAATATTTAAATTGTTTTAAAAAATTCACAACTATGCAGAGTAAGTTTTTTTGTGCATAGTTTTGAAAAAAAAACTTCAAATATATGGCTAATAAATTTCCAAAATCCCTAGTAGTTCTAAAATATATATTTTTTCCCAAAAAATTTGAAAAATTAAATTTCAAATATCAATTTTTTTGAAAAAAAGTTTGTAATTTTGAACCTTCTTGTAAAAAGCAAAAATTATTTTACTTTTTGTAATTTTTAAGTAATTAGAAATAAAAACGCAGGTTAAACATTATTTTCCCGATTCCAGAAAAAACAATTGATTTTTTTATTCCCGATCCTCTAGTTCAATCATTAGTATTAAGTGTGTTCCGGCAATCCCCGACCAATGGTCACACAATTATATTGCTCCACATACTGGTTTCATAGGTGCAACTACTTTTAACGGTCACTTTTTTGAAGTGACAAAGACTGTTTCGTACAAAACAATGATGAAGTGACCGACTTATAGATCCTCCCATAATAAATAAATGCCCCCCCCGACCTCACAATTTCTGTATTTCTTTCCTTCTCCATCACATAATCCATCTTTTCCCATTGGTCAATACTGCCCAGGTGTTAATTGTATCCTTTATATCATTTTTTTACCAACCATTTTCAACTTTTGAATTGATTCAAAATACCAAAACTGGATTAAACGATCACTTTTTAATACTGACTGATTAATACTAGTTTGGCTGTGTAAAAGGCAAAGTTTATTTTCCAGGACTATGTGACTAATAGCAAGGAATAAATAACTGGGCACGTAAAATGCCATAAGGAAGAAGAAAAACATAATTGTGACCCGTCTTAGCAACAAATTCGAAAAATTGAATAAATACATGTCACATATTATTATTTTTATTTTTTGTATCGAAGTACCACGACAGGAGTTTCACCAAGAGGAGGGGCGGAGAGGCTGTAGAACCCCCCCATTAAAGGTTTTTTCTTTTTACTAGAAAAATTAATATTTGAGTTTATTTTTGAAAAACTTTATTATTTAAAAATTAAATTTAGTTTTTAAATTTATTTGAATACCTATGGATTTTTTAGACTAATTACCAAAAATTAAATGTTTGAAACTTTACTACAAAAAATTAATTTTTCAATTTTTTTTCCAAAAAATTTAATTTTCTGTGAATAATAATAATATTTTTTTTTTTTTAATTAATTTTCCGTGAATAACTATGGATTTTCTAATTTTTTTTCCAGAAAATTAAAAATTGATTGATTTTAAACTTTTCTCCAAAAAATTTAATTTTCTTTGCATAGCTATAGATTTTTGAATTATTAAAAAAAAAAAATTCAAAAATCAAGTCTCCTACCCCAATTTTATTCTGTGGATGCCCCTGCACGACTTTACATATTCAAATCTAAGTCTTTCCACTTTCCATAGAAACATCAAAATAGAATAGAATAGATGCATTAACTCTAAGTTCTAAAAATAAAAACAGAACAAAGCAATAAACTAAAAAATCAATATAAGAAATTACGCATAAATAACAACTAAAAGCATGTCCCTGCAATTCCTGCTCAGCAGTCGAACAAACTATAACAAGAAATGTTTTTTTTTTAATAGAGCAAGGCAGGAGTGAAACATATGGTATTACTGAATTAGGACCCTTATTAAATCAAGTGCCTGGTGGATGATTTTGGGAGAAGAAAATGAATAAATACTATAAAGAGAAGAGCCTTCTACATTTAAACAAAAACATTAAAGCAGGGAAAATATTGCAATTATATTTAAATTAATGCATAATTTATTTTATTCAGCATTTTTAAATGAATTTACACCCAAAACAGAGGAGAATTCTTCTTTTAGAGAGAGATTTTAACACACCCACGATTTATTAAATAATGAATAAAAAGGAAGAAAGAGCACACGCATCAACCCTTTCTCCTTTTCTTATCGCTAAACTTAGTTTTTTCATTACACAAATTCCTTCTGTAGGTATATAGCAGCTACTACATAGGTTCATAGATGATCCTGATTTTAAAGATCACTGTTTAAAACTTACATTCACTGTTGAGTACATAACAAATAAAAAGTACTTCTAATACTGGAGTTCGCCAGAGGTTCCAAACTTCTTTAGCATTTAGAGCACATGTCAATTTTTTGTTTTCTGTCGATCCCGTAGTGAATTTTTTAAACTTATTGAATTGAAGAATTAGGGAGAGGATACAAAGTGTCCCTATTTAAATTGGGCAATTAAAATATAAATGAAGCAATAGTATAAAAATTATTTTTCGAATGTACATATTAAGATTGCAAAAAAAAACAATCAAAAGTAGGAAGGTCTCAGCATATATATTACTATTATTATTTATGCATTTAAAAATACACCAACCATAGGCAAGAATGCTTACTTCAGAGGGAGAAGTGAAAAGCACGACAATCTTTTAAAGAATGAACAAAAAATAAAATAGAGCACACGCACGATTCTTTCTTTCTTTTCAAACCGCGAAACATTGTTTTTCTCTACGTTTATCACGGCCTTAGTTTAAACGATTAACAGAAGAACCTTTAAATTATTTATTTATTTATTGATCTCCTAATCAATCCAAGGACCAAGGCTATAATCAAGTGATAAACAATGACCACATGATCAATTTTTATGGAAATTTAGTTTGATACGATGATGATTTATATCCGTTGGGGGCGCTGAGGATAATCTGAATTACTCTACAGTGTGCGAAGTAACATCCTTAACTCTAAATCAATTTGGATTACTTTAGGGTGAATATTTTGAAATACTAGGTTGCATGATTAAAAGTAGGGATTATTCTGGTTCATAAACCAAATTTCAAAAATCAAAAGTTGTTAGCATGGAGGCGAAAAGCAAAGGGTGTCTTATTTGCTCCACGCCCAAGTGAGTGTCGAGGAGTTTATGAAGTTCGTAGAATGCTCCTGGAGTCTTGTCTACAATATTAAAAACATGGTGGATTCAGGTCAGAGCCTTGAGAACTCTCTTGGCAGCGGTAGACGCTGGAAAATAGGGATCATGGAGTACATGGACACTAATATCACTAGGGTTCCGGCCAAGTCGATGAGGCAGCATGCCAAGACTCTCAATGTAAGTGATTGGATTGTGGGGAAGTACATGAAGGATTTGGAGAAGGCCTCTTATATAAGACGACATCAACAACTGCCTTCAATAGCAACCAAGTAAAGAGAGAAATTATTGACTTGGTTAAAGAATAATGGTCGGTTTGGGCACTCTCTTCAAAGACTATTTTCCCCCTCATCTATGCCATTTGGGGCATAGAGAAGAGAGCTTCTCCTGCTCTCACCCAAATTTTGGATAGTCTCATAGACTCCGTCAAGCAGGAGTGGGAGACCATGTCTGAGGCCATCATCAAGACGCCTTTAGGTACAGCTTGAAGGTCATTGTAGCAGCCAAAGGAAACCATTTTGAAAAATAGAAAGTTATACCAATCAAAAGAGAAGACCAATTTTATTTCATAAATTGTCAAGTGGTGTTATTTTAATTTAAAATACATTATAATTTTTTATAATTTATTTCTCCAAGAAATTGAAATGGATTCAAAAAATAGATCAATCCGTTAAGGGTTAACCCTTAAGTTGAGTTGGTCCAACCGGACCTAAAAAATTAACTCAATTATATCCATCCATTAACAATATTTGTTTTGAAGTTAGTAGACTCAAGATCTCTCTACATATTTGCTCTCTTATCATTTCAATAGATAGGAAAGGAAGTCTTCACAAAGGAAATAATCATATTTCGTATTTTGCAAGTTTCCTGATGTTTTTTTTAATCAAAAACAAGAGTTTTGTTTATCTTTATTCCTACTTTGTAAATTTGAGTATGTATTTCTAATAATAAGTCTAATAAAAAGAAAGCCATGATTTTTCCAATAGATAGATTTAGTTATCTGGATCTTGCGCTGTATTTGTCTGATCGCGTAAAGCTAGATGGCATTAGAAAGATTAGATTTCGTATTAAAAGTACTTTTTACCCAATTTTATTATTGCTTTACTCAGTATTGTTTAATCAAGCATCAAAGATGAACACAAACAAAGAGAAAATCCGATATATTTTACAGTTTTTGTTTGATCAAAGGGAAAACGCAATCCAGGCGGCTAAAAATATGAATGATGTTTATTTTCCATATAACCTAACACCCAAATATGTGCAATTTTGTATTCGTTGATTTCGTTCCCGTAATTTTGATGTCAAAGATGCACGACGCTCATGAAGACCAAATATCGAAAAAAAAAGAGGGAAATAGTCGAAGCTGACCGTCACGTAAGCCCTGTTTCAATTGCCCTAGAGCTAAACTTTGCCCTAAAAGCTGTTTAAAACCACTTAAATAAGTCTCGATTTATAGGTGCCACACGAATTAACTCAAAAAACCCTCATGGACCCAATTTACCTCTGCGAATCCCTGGTAATCACAACAAAATCGGTCCCTTTCTGAAGGGGATGGTTACTGAGGATGAAAAGTGAAGGAAACCATCAACCAAAAGTGGCCATCTTTAGGTAATAAAGGAGGATTTATTTTTCTATCAGGACAACGCCAGGCCACACACATCTATATTGACTCGTCGGAAGCTCCACAAGCATGGTTGGGAGGTTCTTATGCATGCACCTTATAGTCCGGACCTGGCACCAAGTGATTTCCGCCTTTTCCATTCTATGGCGAATGATTTTGTTGGTAAAAAATTCGCCTCAAAAGAAGCTTGTATTGTACTAGAAGGTTAATAGAAATTCAAGGTATGACCTTCATGTAATCGGGCTTGCTAGAATTCTCAATCTGATGTATTGTACCGACTGCTGTGGATGACAGACAGATTTTGACGAAACATTCAACCACTCATAGTCTATGACGTCATTATTGCTAGAATTTTCAATTTAATGTATTGTACGGACTGATGGGCAAGAAAGACAAATTTTGACAGAACACGCAACCACTCATGTACTATGACGTCAATATTAAAAGTGTGGTGGAAGTTAAGCATCAGTCGTACACGTGTTATGGTATAACCCTGTATTTGTATAAATTTTAGACTTCATATTAGTAGGCCTGTAAATCATTAGCATTTTCGAGATATGAAATATAATGAAAATGAACATTTAATTAAATTAACTCTGCCAATGTGAGGAATGTTTTGAAGGAGAGCAACTTAGATCTCATGAGGTTTTATTAGTAGTGATGTAAATTGTGTGTATTTTTTAGCTGGCCCAAATTTGTAGAATTTTTAATTTGAAGAATGATTTATCTCCCCTCAAATGTTGTCATTATTATTTAAATCCTGAGAAGTGAACTTTGTTTTCGACTACATTCCTATGTGCTCATAAAAGACGGAGAGTCAATGCCTTGTTTATTTCCTTCTCCATCGTCACAGCTTATTGTAGCTAATCTAATGAAACGCAATGACAGTCGAGCTGATCCCCTCCAAACATTCTTCAAGGGTTAGGGTAACCTTATTGAATTTTTTTAACATGCCCAAAATACACACGATTTGTTAGAATAGCTATATCAGTAAGATCATTCCCGCAATTCCCACTGGCAATGACAGAGGCAGAAACGACTCGCTTTTCGATTAACAATTCTACACTAAGTACAACAGGGACTTACATTCATAACTCTCCAACAGCTCTCGTCAGTGTTACTCTCCGTCATTCATGAGGAGACACTCAATCTCGTGGTTACACTATATACGTTCTCTCCTCGAGAATGAAAGAACGATGATAACAACTTTGGAAAGTAAAAATACTGAATAGTGCCAACAACAGCAAAGCCCGCGCACAACCAAATGCTTAGGATTTTTAAATCTAATATTATTTCCTGTGCAAAGACCTTTTTGGCTATGTAATCAGGTAATGTCAATCTGCATAGTGCTACTCGAGTACTAACACTTTTTAAACAGTACCATATTTAATTGATATTGTAACCTGTACTTGCAGACAACGCTATGAGATGATAACATTAGTGAACTGCTGATAAAGTAATGACCCAAATTTCTGATACTCCACCTCACTCCATACAAAATTTTACTTCATTTCTTGTTATAATAACAATAATTATTGTTATTATATAAAAAATCCTCATATTTCTAAACTTGCTCCAACCCAAACAAGAATTCATGGAGCGACGTAGCTCAAAGGACAACTCGTTCTGGAGAAATTATACTCTTGAACTCAATGCGGCTAGGTTCGAAGCTTGGTTATTTCTAGAGAAGGAAATATAATTAATGCACATATATACTTTAAATTCCTTTGTCAGATGGAGTAATTTTAATACTATAGCGTTTAGTTAATTATTATTAATCAATACAACTCAATACAATACAACCAATTAAAGGAACATTTTTAAAAATCTGCGGATACCCTTCTAAAGGGATGTGTAGTGATGAAAATCATGCGTATTTTGTAGCTGTCTCGTTTTTTGTTTTGTTTCTTTTTATTTGTAATCTGATTAATGAACTTTATTTTCCTTCGCTGTTGTCATTATATGATTTGGGGGGAAGAAAATGAATTAATGCAATAAATAGTAGAACAACTTTCTACATTTAAAATGGAATTAGTGCAGAGAAACAGTGCAGTTAACACAAACACGAGTTAACAAAAAAGAAGAAAGTGTACATGCAACAACCGTTTTTTCTTTTCTAATTGCTATACTTGGCTTTTTTTTTTACACGAATCCCATCTTTATTCCTATTATCAAATTGAGGACAGCAGTACAAAAGGCCTCAAAATAGGCAATTTGGTCCTTAAAATCCCATTTAAAAGGAGTTAAATGAAGTGAGATGTCTCAATCTTTGTCAAAGACATTTTGCTGGATAAAATCCAGCAAAAGAAGGTTTTAATGCAGGGTAAAAAAAAAAATCAACCTCAAGAAGGGAAAGTTCAATGTACAATCAAATATTCACAACTGGAATTAGACTCAAATAATACAGGGCTGTTCTTATCTTGTGGTAAATAGTTTATTTTCTTCTTTTTTTTTTCAATAGTAAAATTTAAACGAGAGGTTTTGTGAGGATATTTATTTTTAAAAAAATCATCTAAAAAAAATAATGCTAGACACAACTTTTAAATATATGAGAGCTCTCAGCTCTAATAATTGTCTCAATACGAGGCCTAAATCCCTTGCAGATCTTGACTATGTAGTCAGACTCGAATTTGACCGACTCCTTCTTGATGGAAGCCTCTAGAGACTGGGCAGTCCTGTGAGGAGTAGCACACACCCTCTCCTAAGGACGCCCCTAGATAGAGTAGTCCAAGGTGTTCTCATCTGGAGAGGAGGATGCCCACATGTTGAGGTCCCAAAAGTCAGGAAAGTTGTCTCTCAGGAAGGCCTGGTTCATAGCAGAGCGATGAACCACAACCCCCAAGACAATGGCGGTGGTGAATAAGTCCCTGGCAAAATTAGCAGTGGTGCCGCTGTATTTTTTATAGGAATGGGGGACTTGCCGCGTCAGATAAGCTTCTCGTTTGTTTTGTTATTAATTGAATCGAAACTTTACACAAGGAATTCTGAGTCACAAACTTATATTTAACCGAGTTTGAAGAAAATCGACGAATACATTTTCGGTGTATTAGAATTTAAATTAAGCATACCATTAGATTAGATCAACCCTGTATTTTATACGGAACTCAAGGACAGCCTTAATACTATGTCCCTATATTATAATTATGTACTTAAAACAAGCTAAAAATAAATACAAGAACTCGAATTGAGCTCGATTAAATTATTCATGGACTTGCATTTACATAGCAAGGACTTAATATCAAAGACTTGAGACTTGATTTGGACTAGCAGTACATATGATAACTTTTCCCCACTTATGCCAAATACTAAAAATTATATAGTCTACATTTTTTGAACTCATAGCATCATATTGGGAGGCTATAAAATGAAAAATACTTTTTCAAAGACCAATGACCTGAGAGGCCTCAAACTTTGTTTGTACCTAACAAAATAAGGTTTTTGTCTAATGTACATACAAATATTATTCAATACCTTTCGATGTAATCTATTAATTATAATACGTAATTCCTTTGAATTATTTATATCTTATGTATTTTGTCTGATTTCCTATATTCCTGCCAAAACGGGTGACAGATCTTTAATTAAGTTCCAGGAATCCCTTGGGATTGATGTAGAAAAAAAGGATCTATTTTAGTGTATTTTTGAAGACATTCTTTTTAAGAGTGAAGACTCAAATGTGTAGAAGTAATCTGTTTTTAATCAAATATAGACACATGTCATTAGCAAATAATGTTATATTTCATACACTAACACTTGAAAGGTTGTGTGATTTCAAACAAAAATATCAGTTAAACTTTTAGCACGACTTTAACTCACTAACATAAAAACACGTACACAGTATTATTCACAATTATAAGCAGTAATAAGGCTTGAGAAATATATATTTTGTATATCATGAATAGAACGTAATAGTCAAATCTGGGATGATGAAAACCGCGGGCGATTTTTTTTTGAAAAATCCAAAAATTAAAATTTTTTGGAAAAAAGTCAAAAATCAGCAGCTACTTACAATGAGCATCCAAAAAGTTGATCTAAAATTTAATTTGCAGATATTCATAAGTTAACTCCTAATACTATGGTTAGACAATTCAAACATTTTATTAATAATAAATTATTTAAAATAATGTACCCTGGGCAATATATTTTTAAAATATAATTGTTAAATTTAATCTTAATAGGGTATTTACTTGATTTATAATGCAGTCATTTAAACTCTGTAAAATTTAAATAATTTGAACCAAAGCAAAAGCTTATTAAGCATCATTTTTAATCGTAAATTTGTAGGAAAAAACTACATCATGTATATAGACTTGAAAAAAAGATTCCTAGGTTAGATAGAGCAAATTTAAAACTCTAATCTTTACTTATAATTAATCAAAACATAAAAAAAAAGTTTATACTAATAGTCAAAAGTTTTAATTCTAGGCAAAGAGTGGACACTCAATGCAAGGAACGTAGGATTTAGTAGTTATCAATTCTGATTGCCTTAAAATTAGAAGCTGCCACATGTTCCTCCAGACACGCAGCCAATTTGAACAAGCCGTCTCCCCCCTTAGTGAAAAGAAAAGAATTAGGGCGATTACGTCACAACAATAACACGTTATTATTGGTCGGTGTTAGGAACATAGTTTTCCCTTGTTTTAATTGTTTATTTTCCCCTTAACTTCTCTTTGCCTAGAGTCCTTTAATTCTAGGTATCAAATCAAATCCTTACAGCACACTCCCCCTATGATGAAAAATTACAGACATTTATTATATGAATAGGCCCGCATAATATGAACCAACACATCAACAACTATAAAAAGTTTTGTTTACCTCTATAATACACCCCTTTTTATAATTTAATACCATAATATAAAAAACACGATACAAGGGAACTATACGTGGACTCAAAATAATTGCGAACACGTCGTTATGCAAAATCTGCAGTGTTAGAAACTGCTTTATGAGGGGACCTCCTCCACCAACAAAATTAAATCCTGAATTAAGACAGCTTATTATACTGTTGTAGAGTTTACACGTAAATGACATAATAGGCAGTCAAATCAAAACAACATATTCAAAACACGAGGTCTGCAAACGGAACGCGAAATTAACCGGTGTTCAACGGAATGTATGTTCAATAAACGGAAATCATTTATTTTTTTATTTTAACGTTAAACGATGAACGCTAAAAATATTTAAAAGTTTTAAATACCTTAATTTATATACAATCAAAAACTATTTCAGTACTCCTTGATACAATACTTGCAAATGGTTACATGGTGTTGCTCCGGACAAGAAGGGAGGAAGAAATCATATATATCAAATTCATTTCTTCTTAATATTAAGACCTCTTCGGTGCGGGCGAAATTGTGTGATAAACTTCAAATAACGTAATAAATTTGTCTAGATGATAAGTCATTTTTTATTTTGTCAAAAATTGTCAAATTTAAATTTGCAAAGAAAATTGTAAAAACATTTTTTGCACTTATTTTACATAAAAAAGTAGTAAATTGGATATATTGGAATTGTCAAAATAAATAATAACATACCATTATTTTTTTCGTACTTTCAAAAACCATTAAGTTATTGAGAATAAGGGGAAAAATTACCCTCGATAACTGGTTCATTTATGTGAATACTGCAAAAATTATGGAACAAAATGTTAAGGAAGTTAAAGATACGTTATAGTAATTTTAGAGTCTAAAATTACTATATACAAAATTACTTTAATTTACTTTACAATCAATGTTTGATGTATAAAGAGAAAGAGAAAAAAACGGAAAAAATATTAAGAAAATGACAAATATTTCAGTTAATAATCAACTTTATTGTGCTAAATTTAACGAATTTACGAACAAATTTCTATATACTAAGATACTAAACTTGAGTCCGCTTTTGTGTATTTATAACAACATCTTCTCCTGCTTACTTTAATCTAAAAGGATGTTCCATTGAGGGAATTGGGAGATTTTACTATGTGACCATTACTCATAATTGGAGTATTTAGTAAGTTGATATAATTTGATACAAAATTGAGTTATTTTGCAATAGTTATTATTAATTGTTGTGAAAAAATCTTTAAATAGAGGTATTTATTCAACTTAAGAGCCATTTAGTGTGTAAAAAATAAGATGTATGTATGAAAACAGAATCTAGAGCTACTTGAGTATAATATACAGGGAGCACTCTATAAAACCCAAAAAATCTCGCAAGTGTTTAGTTCAACTCATATTAAACAATAACAAAAAATAATTTTTCCTTTCATTCGTTGATTTTCTGAAAAGTTTCTGTTCATCGTTCATTTTTTCATTACAAAAAAAAACAAAAAACATGGAGGAACTAAGTTTTGTGGCAAGAATAAAAACTAATGTTCCCACGATATGGGAACAAATCCAGTAAAGTCAGAGCATATCAATATAAATGAACTAGAAGGAGTACTCTAAATTGTTTGGAGTTATTATTCAGTAAGCGTCGATGAACATTGATGAAAATTTTTGTAATGTACTAGTGATAGGAATTCCGGCTCTTCTTAAGGGCCCGGCTCCTAAACGGCTCTTCAAATTTTTTTTCTTTTAATTTTCCTCCTATTTTCGCTTCAAATTTCATCTCCTGACGAAAAAGTTAAATCATTATAGGTTTGTTCACTTCAAAGAGCCGGCTCATTGAGTTCTTACGTTCGTGAACGATACATCACTAATATATGCTACTCTTTTTTTTAAAACTTTAATATGATCTGCTAGCCCTTAGCTCGTTGCTTATCCTTATATAAAGTGACACTCATTATTTTTTTAATTTGACATATGTAACCCGTCAATACAAAAGCAAGATGGAATGAATTTTCTTAAAATATAATGTGAACATTTTTTTTGCAACCCGGTTGGTGATGTCCACAGCTGAACCCCTTATAACATTAATAGTGTAAACACATTATTTCTTACTTCAGAGGTACTTAAATAAAAATTGGTCCTAACATCGCATCCCTCGTGATACATAATCTGAGACCAATCACTTCGGAGTACTAAAAAAAAGCTATCTTACATATTTACAAGTATCTCCATGAATATGTTTGATTCTACACTAAATTCCCCATCTTTTCTTGCATAAAATTCATATTATATTGAAGTATTTAGCATTAAAAATAAGAAATAAATGGGTAGGCAGAAATTGAAATCTATCTTGACCTAGAACACTTGTTTCATATACGACCAATCCAGAGTCCAGTGATTTGCAAATGGCGTGTTGTGAAGGATTTCATGGAAAGTAATCATCAATAGTGTTTAGAAACAATAATAAGGTCATTTTTTTTTGTTCATCGTTCAAAAATGAACAGAAAACGTGAGCGCCGTTCATTTCTCCATTCAATCTCCAAGCCTGGATATAATACTTAATTACAATCTTCTAAATCAGTGTTTCTCAAAATTTGAAGAAAAAAATTGAAATTTAATTTAATCTTCTATGAATAGCTCTAGATTTTGATTTATTTATCCTAAAAACTTAATTTTTGGAGAATAGTTAAGGATTTTTAAAATTTTTTGTAAAAAAATTTTATTTTTTGAGTATGGCTTTTGATTTTTGATTTTTTTTTTTCAAAAATTTAATTTTTTGAAATTTTTTTGATTTATGATTTTTTTTTTTCAAGAAATTTTAATTTTTGAAATTTTTTTCCAAGAAATTTTAATTTTTGAAATTTTTTTCCAAGAAATTTTAATTTTTGGATTTATTTCCAAAAAAAATACAAAAACCAAGCCACCCCCAAATATAATGCAAATCACTGATGTTAAAAATACTTTCTGCTGGTACTTGGGTTATATAAATATTTCACAAGTGGTACATTGCTAAAAAAAAAGATTGAGAATTCCTGTTCTAGATGAATAAAGCAAAGTCTATCTGTATGTATGTATAAATGTATGAAAACATTTCGCAGATTGTCCTGTTTATCATATAACATCAACTTATATTACTTATCAACACACAAGCTTGTTGATAATCGTTCATGAACGATGAACAAGTTAAAAAAAAAAAAAATGAAGGATCAACGACAAAAAATACAAGTTAAAACTATCTCAGATCCCTATTTTTGAAAATCTTCCTTAATCCAATTGTTTATTAATTTTTAGACAAAGTACTTCAATAGATCTCCATAGATGTATTTTCTCACAGACATGCATGAATCTATTTGTTATGTTTGGAAGTACTTTAGAATGTCTCCATACTTTAATCCTTTGTATATAGTACGGACTTGACGTACTCTGTATATGAAAAAATCGTTTGAATAACTAAAAAAAGGGGACAATGAGAAGATTCGAAATTACAGGAAAATTGACTTATACACGGACTTTCAGGGGGAACATAGTTATCAAATTTTATCCTATTTCGTTAATAAAAAGATCAATTCCTGAGGTTAGGAGAGTCACTATATTTATAGGCTCTTGTGCTAATGGTTCTTATCACTGAATGAGAGTTTCCTCATAATTTACTACCTAAACCTCAAAATTCATGTCTAGATGTGATTCTAACTCCCTTTTTAGAGCCCCTGTTCTAGAAGTCTCCTAGTATTATACATTGAGTACAAAAGATATGGGAGAATAATAGTGGCTGAAAGACTAGAGTACTCTCATAAATAACAGCTTAGCGTAACCATTGATATAAAGGGTTTTCCAATAAGAGGTGTTACTTTGATATTAAAAAAAAATTGCATTTTTTGAGATAAATGATCGGATGTTTATGCAATGTAAAGGGAAAGGTATGTCATTAATTATGGGAAACAATATTAGGGAAATGGCTGCTAAGGCTACGCTTGCGGGACCGTATCTTTTTTATGAAATTTTCCATCACCAAATTGCAAAGTGACTGTTGTATGTCCTGAATAAGTCTTTAAGTCTTAGATTGTAGACCACTTTATTAGACAATGTTGGAAATTTTTAAATTTATTATAATTGCGTTTTATTTTTATGAAATTGGTTAAAACGAAACAAAAAGTCGTTTACAAAATGAACGATTAAAAGAATTCAATGTGAACGATTTTAGTGAACTCTTCAAATTAGAAAAAGTGAACGATTTAGTAAACTAAACAACTAAAAATGGTGAACAACTAGTCTGTCAACTTAGCAGGGTATTTTTTTTTGTATAATAACAAAAATGAATGTGACTTTGGAATTGGCTTGGCAACGAGCTAGAGCACTCCCTGGCTCATCAAATCATATTTTAAAAATTATGAAGCTTTAGTTATTATTTTTTATTCTTGAGGAAATAACGTTCAAGTAGCCAGAGTGTGTCTGCTCATGAAAAACCGGAGAATAACATCAAAGATTTGTTGGTGAGTAGTTATCTTCAATATTATTAAAGCAGAATTGGATGTGCGTCGACGCTTAATGACTCCAAGGTATGCCGGGTCAATGAGTTCTACTTATAAAAAATTATCAAAGTTTGTTTCACAAACAAATCATAAAAATTCAAACATGTAGAGTGGATTATTTATATTAAAAAATCAACTAATTAGTCTTGTCTTCAGATCAATAGCAAAATTTTTACTTTCTTAATATATTTTCCCCACGAGTTCAAAATAAAATGGGGCCTTGCTGAAGTAAAAATTTTACCATTTTTTTTTCTTTTTTGAATAAAATAATATAAGTAAAAGGTAACCAAATTTATTTGCTGACTTCAATGACGTATATAACTGATCTGGAGCTTGTTTGATTTTGTTCAGAATTTTATTGATATGCTAAAATTTTTATTTTTTAAAAAGTTCTTGTTTTTACACAAAATTTATGAAAATCAAATTTTTAGAGTGTATTTTTGTGATTAGAAAAAGTATCCACTTATTAAAATCAAACAATTGGGAGTGTGTTTTCCCTACTTAGTTTAAAAAACCATCTCAGAGATGGAGTTAGTGTTGGATATAGATATGAGTCTTATTGATTCTAATAATTAATCATTTAATAATTATAAAAAAAAGTTATAATAATAAAAAAATGGTGTATTCAGTTGTAGATATTAAATATGGAAAGGCATGAAGTATCGATTCCGCAATTTTATTAAAAAAAAAGGGAAATTATTTTATTATTTTGATAGAAATAAGGATATTTTAAATATTATAAATTGAAGTGATTAATACTAATCTTCCTTTTACCATTAAGTAAACTTTGGTAGTTTTCAAATTCGGGGCACATTATTGGTTGGAAAGTATTATTAATATGATGATCAATTCTTAGTGTCTAGTTGTCAAGTGATTAGCTGTGTCTACTGGATTACAATTTTCTACTTTGAAGATATATTTTTCGAAATGGCAAGGTTAGTTTAATCAAGTTGGGACGTGTGTTAAGAATAAACTAAGTATAGTAATTAGAAAAGGAGAAACGGGTGATGGGTGGGATCTTTCTTCAATTAGTATTGATGGGAATTGTGGCTCAATTGAGAGAACCGGCTTCCAAACGGTTCTTTAGATTTTTTTGTTTTCCAGAAACATTTTTCTAATGATTATATTTTTTTGGTGTAATTAATTAAATATTAAAATATATATGGAATTGTAAGTGAAATCAAGTAAAAAAAAGAGATTTTTCCTTTTCGATTTTTTTTCAAATTTGGCACATTTTTAATTTTAAATAAAAAATTTGAATTCAAAATTTCATCCTTTTTCGTACTCCCAATTTTTTGATGTAGAGGCCTTTAAAGACATTTACACCGCCTCCCTTATTTTTAAATCCATGTATTCTGAACATTGTTGAAGATATCATTCCATTTGATAGTAAATGTTTTATTCTTTTTTTGGTATTTTATTGTATAAGCCGACATTATGAGTTTTCACCCATAGGGTCACAAGCTCAATATTTTTACCTACTCAAAATGAAGAATTTTCATTTTAATTAAAATCTTTATTTGTAGGTCATAAACATAATTGAATGTATATCTAAAAACCCCAGTATATTATAAATCTTATTTATGTTGAGTAGATGTTGGGATTTTCAAGTTGTAACTGGTACTAGCAAAATGTGCAATCTGCAACAAAAAAATAATCCTAATAGATCAAAATGAAATTATGCATCAGTTAATAGAGAAAATAGGCAACCTCTTCAATTGCAACTATCTCCCCCAGTAAAATTGTAATTTGTCCTAGGAGAAAATAGGATTGTAATCTCTACTAGTAGAATTATTGATTCTCCTAGGAGATATCATGATCATAATTTGTTCTAGGACAGATTACAATCAAGATCTCTACTAGGGGAATCAACGAATCTACTGGATTTCAATCTCTACTGTGACATATGCATCAGATAGCCTTATATACTGTGACTGTTTTTCATGCAGACAAACTCGACTTTATTAATATGTATTATATTTTTAGCTGTATTCTTATATAAAAATCTGATTAATTTACTTATATTTTATGTTAAGAAAAATGAAGAAGAAAGATTCCTTGAAATCCGTTCGTGATCAAACTCAAGATGTAAGTTCGTCTCTAGACGAAGTAAATTTTACAACACACGATAAAAAAATTCCTGAAAAAACTAAAAAGCGCAAGAAAAACAAAAAAAAGAAAAAAAGTAAAATTTTAGATATTATACATGATATTTCTACGGAAAATAATTTATCCGGTACCTTTGTGCCTTTAAAAATCAAAAAAGAACATAAATTAGATAAATCACTAAAAAAGGAAATAGAATTAGAAGAAAGCCCCAAAAGAAAATATTCGGATATTGTTTTAAAACCTAGTTTCGATGAAAAAGTAGATAAACCCTCTAAAAATGGTGTTGGAAAATATCAAAAATATGGTTCTAAGAAAAAAAATAGAAAGTTTGGGAAAAGTAAAGAAGAGCTTGTAAACCTCAAAGTTGAGGAATTAAGAAAAGATGAGGACAAACAGAAAAAGAAAACGCAAAGGTTTGAAGAAAGACATAGACAACAATTGATCGACGAATATATAGATGAATTAGAGGAGATACAAAATCAAAAATTATTGGAGGAAGAAAGAGCTTTAAAATCCTTCAACTACGATCAGTCCCGTGAAGAGAAAGCAAGTGAAGATACAATAGAAGAAGTAAACGATAATCAGAAATACGCTAAGGTTCCTGAAACGGAAAATAAAGTAGAAAGAGAATGTGTGGCAGGGGGGCCTATCTTACCTAAAGAAAGTATAACGAGTGAGTTATTTATTTAGCTCAGTTATTTTCTAAGTTAATTGATTAATTCTTTTTATATTACAGCATCCAAATCACTACCAATGTATCAAAATGACCCTGTGGAGACTCACTGTAAAAAATGCAGTTTTAAAACCTATTACTATACCAGCATGGGACGCCACTTGTCCATCCAGCATGGAATAGATTGGGAAGCATCAAAAAATGATTACAAATATATGATAGCTCAAATACCAAGGCGCCTCTGTCAATATTGTAAAAAATATTTTGCAAGTTTGTACGTCTCTGTTTTCATCTGCCGTAAATTTGAATTAATTGACTCCTAATATTTCTTTTTTAAACAGACCCAAACATGCTAAGAATTGTAAAAGCTCTAAGAGTATTAATTTAAACCAGACCAAAAATAAGTCCGAAACATCACGTCCTTTAAAGAAATCCCCGGAGGAATCGTACGAAAATTTCGTGGTCCACCTCAGGAAAATAATGGCTCCAACTATTGCAGTAAGTTACTCCAACTATGTAACAAGTTTTTTTTAAATACTTGGAAGAGGTGGACTCAAACTTTCGTGCTGGCTCCTACTTTGACAAGGACATTATTCCAACACCTATACCTGCAAATCAAATTCCGGTGTATGTAATGTACAAAACGTCATCTATGATAGTCAATTTTTCACAGGCATTGAATTCGTTCATGGACTATACTTTGTGCCTTATGAGAAAGACTGTGGACAATAAATTAAGGGTCCATAGGTGTTTAGTGATGGAGAATGTAGCCGATGTAAAGTTGGAGTTGGCCATGCTGCTTAAAGAACATTCCAAGATGATCTCCATTGAAAGCTCGGTAAATATGACTAAAGCAAAAAAAAAATACAATGAATTATATACAGGGTCATGTGATTCTCTGCCATACGTCCCATAATTGAACTGATGACATTATTGTACGCAATTGTAAAAGTGCATGTACTTACACATGTTCCTGTAAGGTAACATTTTAATTAATTTAGACAAAGATATGTTAGCTAATAGCTCTGGGGGGCATTTGGTCTATTGGTCTAATTTGTGAGTTCAAACAAAACTGCTTCATCATTTGACGTTCACTAACAATTTCTCTTGAAGAGTTGTAAACCCAAATAGAAACTGAAGGGATGTGCAACTCTGATTGTTAAAGTTTCTTCCGGGAAGGAGGAGGGTGCTCTCATTTCGGAATTTATCAAATTATTAAGGGTAATATTATTGGATTGTGGAACGAGAGTAGAGTACGGCCCTCAATAAGAAACACTAGACGACTGGAACAATCCGAAAGGCATTTTTAACTCTTATTAATATTTATTATACTTTTTTAGGAGTCTGAACCCGATTGTCTCGAGGAGGTGTTTAGAGATGGCCCTAAGAAAGAGCCTCCCGAATTGGATGCAGAGAAAATTCCGTCTTCCTCTTCAAAAAAGAAGAGAAAAAATCTGTATGTTTAATTTAAATTTATTTATTTAAAATATTATTATCATATGAGGCCATAAGATTGTACGTCTCGTCTTCTCTAACAATTTCCCTTCTGGAGAATTACAGGCACTCAATGGCTGTACAACTCTGAATGTAAAACTTTCTTACGGAAAGGAAGAGGTCGTACTCTGTTCTCACTCCGGAATTTAAAAAAAAGTTTATGTTATATTATGGGATTGTAGAGTGAGATTTGAGTACGACTCTAAATTGAAATCCTTGACGACTGGGACAATCCGAAAGGCATTTCCAACTCTTATTAATATTATATATTTTTAGGTGGCTAACCACGACTGTCTACAGGAGGTGTTTAGAGATGACCCTAAGAAAGGCCCTCCTGAACTGAATCCAGAGAAAATTCCGTCTTCCTCTTCAAAAAAGAAGAGAAAAATATCTGTAAGTTTTATATAAGTTTTTTTTTATTTAAAATACATTAAATTAATGTAATTCTCATTTGATGGAACGATATTATATGTTTCGTGTCTTCTAAAAATTCCTTTTTAGAGTCTTATAGCCAAATATAAAAGTTTATGACTGTTCAACTCTGGTTGTAAAACAAGAGGAGTCTGGTTGTCTTTTTTTACTCTGGAATTCAATAATTTTTTTAGTGCACTTACCACTCAAATAAACTATTCTTTTTTTAGGTGTCCAACCCAGAAGTGGACCCAGAGAAAATAATATCGTCTTCCTCTCTAAAAAAGAAGCGAAAAAATTTGTAAGTTTAATATTTAATACTTATTAAATTAGTATAATTGACATTTTGTTTTCAGATCACGAAATCAACTGAAATACTACATTAATAAAAACACCTTTTACAAAAGATGGAGAGACTGAAGAGTGAGGGGAAGCTCAAAATCTCATTAAGAAAATGAATTAAATGTTGTTGTATTTTTGAATTTTTGTATTTCATTTGTTTAAGTTTTAAAATTAGTTAGATTAGTTATATATTTTTTTTTAACTTGTTAAATAAAGACGTTAAAATCAATATTCACAATGTTAATTATTTCATACAAAAATGGGATAACCTTATTTTTTATATATAACTTAGAATACATAATGCAAGGTAAATATAATTAATTCACTAATTATATATATCCATAACTATGATTCGATGAAGAAAAATGATTTGGAAAAAATTATAAATAAAAATACTTGTTCAAATTCTTTAACTAAAATAACATCAAACTTAATACTTCAATCATTAAAAAAGTTTCATTGATATAAAATATTATCTGCAATCCATCTTTAAATATGGATTTGATTGTGGCGCAAGTTGAATTTGCTGCAAAAATACTAAAGGAATTACTCACTAACAGTTTTTCTAAAAATATTTAAAAAAAAAGAATTACTGAGATAATGCATAATTTTTTAAGAACTTTGATCGGAATCATAGATGCCTTTCGATCAAGCATTATTTATTTTTTTTCGAGGTCCAGACAACTTATTTTCTTTCTGGACATATTTACAGACTGATAATTCTAAAGTACTATTGTAGAATATTAATAAAATAATTTAATACGACTTCATAGATGTTTACCAAGTGGCAATTTGAATTAAAAACTGGTATAAGATTTGTAATGTTTTAACTTTTCAATCTTGTGACTATACATTCGAAAAGATAAAAATGACTGTTCAAATTGAAATATTTCATTATTCAACTATTACTTTTCTCATCATTGAAATTCTTGAATGCTAAATTATTATTACTTGTCGAATACATATTAAAATTTTAAACAATCAATTCATTTCAAGAAATAAATACTATTTAAAGGAAAAAGATTATGATAGTTATAAAGTTAATATCCTAATACTGAAACGCTCAAGAGGAACGGGGATTATGTTTAAGCTTAAATTTCAAGGAATGCGTCAAACAAATTTGTAGCTAATAGTATGAAAATCAGATTTAAACATGATAATTTATGTTTAATAGCGACCCCTTCCTTTATTGATTTAGAAATATTCATTAATTTATATTAATACATACTATGTTGTCGTACGTCTATTGGTCTGGGGATGACTTTTGAGTGTGTAGTTAATAACCTAAGTAATTCCAAGCAATGTCGACTGCTAGACTTAAACATTCAAACACGGATTACTTTTAAAACGAATTGGGATTAAAAGTACAGATTTCACAAAAGTCAACATAGTGATGCCTCTGGGAAAACATTAGTTCTAAATTGAACAGAGAAGGAAGCCAGTTGAGGAAGATTTACAAGTTATAATGGGCTCGAAAACAACAAACAAACAGATCATCCCAAGTTTTGATGAGTTCTGAGGTTTCGACGAGTTCCGAGTAATACTTGGCGATTTATGCCCATGAGTCCAGTTTTTGTATCTGTTTTCATTTACTTCATAAAACTCGATTATCAATGTACGAGTTTTCCTCGTGGCACATCTCTAATAAATGTTTAAAACTAAAGAACAAATGAGGGATCTTAAAGTGATAATATAATTATTATTATATAACTACAGATTCCCCATTTGGTCTTTAGTTAAGTCCTTCTCTATATTTAAAGGAACTTAGTGAAATGCCTGAAAAATCGATGTGTCAGATGATATTGTACCACATTGCTTTATAAATTCATGCCCATCAGAAATATCTCCGGTTCTAGTATCCAGTAGAAAGATTTTCTTGATGTCTGAGTAAGGTTAGCTGGCCAATTGCACGGTTTTTTTAAGTTCCTTGGAATTTTATATTCCCTGATACTCAATGTCCCATCTCAGGCATTGAATTTCTAATTTTTTTAAATTATATTCCTACTTTAAACCTCAAACTGTATAGGTATCTTTATCTTATTCAATCCTCAAAGCCCAACAACTCTAATTGGAAGAATATTAATTAGAACAAAGAAACGAGTTGGTTCATACTTGTAATATACATAAAGACAAAAGATTGCGGGATACTCCAGAGGTACTGGGAGAGAAGCACAGTTGAAGAGTCGATGCGAGCAGAGAACAATCTATTATTGTGATAAATTAATGAAGTATGTAGAAATATATATGTATACTGGAGTCCCCGCTTATCACGATTTTTGAGAACAAGAAAAATCCGCATTGTACGAGGACTTTTTTAATGCTAATGGGAGAAACGATTTTTCAAGGTCTATTTAAAAAAAAATATTGTTAGGACTATAAAACCATTTTATTTATACTAAATTATTTGAAATAATATATGCCAGACATGATACTTGTAAAGTAATTGTCAAACTTAATCTGAATCGGGTATTTACTTAATTTTTAATCCTGTCATTTCAATACTGTAAAATTGAAAAATCGGAACTTGATCAATATTTATTCTCCAACCTTTTTAATTGCAAGTTTGAATAAATAATAACCAAGTCTATTGATCAAATCATTTCTTTTTTATGAATATGAGGGTGGTTTGAAAAGTCTGCTCAAAAATAAAAGCTACTAAATGTTTTTGTTTTTTTAACATTCTTTATTTGGCTTATATATTATATAGAACATACATATATATAAAGAAACCGGAGCAATTGCCTAAAAAATTACATAAATAAACATTATAGTTTATACTTAATGCTCCGGGGTAGAATTTCAACTAAATATCAATAAAAAAAAAAACAGTAAACATGCAAATTAACAATTATTATCAATATTTGTTAAAAATTTTAAAAACCTTTTTAAAATACTTCGACGATATGATTCCGTGAAGTCGATGGAATGTACCGGATTTCTTCCCCTGCAAAATTCCATGACTCACATCCTGATTTAGGAATTTTCATTGTGAGAGAGACATAGCGGGTTGAAGCTGCGAAGATGATACGAATAGGCTGATAGTTAGTTAGTCAGCTGGTGATGAGGGCTTTACAATTAAGAATTGCAAAGTCAAGAGCCCTTGTTACCTCGGAAGTTCCACCCTTCTTCTTTGAAATTCCAAAAAGAACAAGACATTTAACATATTGTTCTTCCCCATTCGTCAGCCCTTTTAGATTTATGGATACAAAATATTGTAGGATATAGATGGCAGGGCAGTCCACAAACGCATGAAGTGTGTTATTATATAGTTTCCCACAGTCCTTGCAGGGCCTAGTATATTTAATAGAATCTGTAGAGATTTGTAACTGGACGGCAAACTTTTTATCATCATTTATTCCCCTCAGAGAAGACACTATTTTTTTTTCCAACCCATAGGGAGGCCTAAATGTTTACTATGCAGCTTAATAATAGTCTCCTTTTAGGCTTATGCACTTTGTCCTTCGCTTCTCTAGTTTGCTGTTCCCCCTTCAGAATAACCGGATTTGTCCGAGTCTAAAAAATAGCCATTCGTTTCTGTAATCACCTCCTTGTTTGAATAAAATCCCCCCCCCCTGTCATCTCTTCAAATTGGGGAACAAATAGTCGTCCAAGGGAGCCAAGTCTGGAGAATGGAAAGGATGTGAAACGAGTTGGAACCCAATTTCCTTTGATTGTGCGACCACAACTGCTGAGGTGTGAGCTAGTGCATTGTAGTGAAGGAAAATGACTTTTTTGTTGCCAATCGTGAGTGTTTTTCTTCCAGCTCGGTTTTCAAACGGTCCAATAACGATGAATAATTTGCAGCTATAATAGTTTTACCCTTTTCCAAATAGTCGATGAGGATTATTCCTTGCAAACCCCAAAATATAGTCGCTATAATCTTTCCGGCCGAAGGAACGGTCTTTGGCTTTTTTGGGTCAGATTCCCCCTTGATAACCCATCGTGTAGATTGTTGTTTGATTTCAGGAGTGTAGTGATGTATTTATGTTTCATCCACAGTGATGAAACGGCGCTTAATGTCCAGCGGATTTTTCCGAAACAGCTGCAAACCGTCTTTGCAACACTTTACACGATTTCGTTTTTGGTCAAGCGTGAGAAATCGCGGCACCCATCATGCGGATAGCTTTGTTATGATACAAAATGCAAAACCCCTGCGAGATTTAATTAATGATTTATCTATATTCGTAAAGCAAAGTTTATGAGTCTTTATGAAAAGATGTATGGATGTATTTATGAAAAACAGTATAGAGGGGATGCCTTGCTGTCAGAAGCCACAAAGCCCAGGAACAAGGCAGAGCCAGGATGTATTGTGGTACAACTGCTTGGAGACTTCCGTCGGGATTTTTCCAGCGTCAAGGAATGTACGAATGGAAATTTGTCAATTACTAGAGAGCTCAGATTTGTTTTGTTTTGTAACTAATAGCTTATGCTTTAATGTCTCGGAATATTAATTAATTTCAATCAATCACTCAATTTTAATTAATTATTGAATTAATAATGGTCCATATTTCAATTAACTATCCTGTACTACATGCCTTCATTGTTATTTCTTGGATCAAAAATAACTCTACTCCAGAGTCCAGACATACGCTTTTTTGAGTAGAACTAAACCCCTGTGAGATTTCATTCATTTGATTTATTTGCTCCTTGTATGTTATACTCTTTTTTTTTAAAGACTGTATTGGTACATGAATCATGTATGGATATATCCCTCAGTGTTTTTATAAATTCATAAACTATTTTTACTCTCGAAATGGCTCTTAAGTTGAGTCAATGTTACTTTTTCACCACAAATATTAAGTTTTTTTTTGTACAAGAACAGATGGTTCACTCAATTTAATATAATTGTATCAGTTACAGAGTACTCGAATTGTATCTCATGGTCACATAGTGAAATGACACAGTTCCTTTATTGGAACATCCTTTTGGATTGAAGGAAGTAAGAGTTGATGCTATTTTAAATATCCAGGAGAAAACTCTAGAACTTTATTAATGCATATAACATTTTTTAATATTAATAATGATAACTTATTCTCATAGCCATTCATTTAACGTTAACTATCAAGTGAAATCTTCATTACGCAATCCACTTAATGTAAGGTCATAGGATTTGTTTTAGTGCTGGGAATATTGACTCTAATTAGTGAAATGAATGACATGAATCAATTCACTAATAAGATTCGTTCACTGAATCAGTTCTAAGGTACCAATTAGAATAATTGTCTACAATTTTTGGGAGTGATTCAAAATCATGGAAAAAATATAGAGAAATTTTAAAAGAATAAATTGAAACGGAAAAGTTGTAAAATATACAAAAAAAAACAACAAAAAAACATTGTGGATCTTTGATTACTACATTACGGTATTCATTCGGATCGAACTGATTTCTATCATGCATTTGTAACTCAATTTACACCAAAGATAGGGGAGAATTCTTCTTTTAAAGGGAGTAGTTAACACACCTACTTACTGATTAAATAATGAAGGAAAAAGGAGAAAGAGCACACGCTTAGGCGTTTTTCCTTTTTCTATTCACTATATTAATTTTTTTCTTTACAAACATCCCACCTTTTATTTTATACCCCTATGAATAACAAGTAACATCTCATGATTTTTTTTTCATATAATGTAATTAGCCAAGTACTTAGTTACTTTAGTGTAGAAACCAAAGTACTTTCTGGCTCAGCTTTAGCTACACACGCTCATTGCTAAACCTCATCTAAACTCTCATTTTATATTTTTTATCCCGTACCCAGCTTTTATTTTATTTCCTAATTTGAGCTCTAGCTACTCTCCCTTGTTGTTAAAAATGAGGTTATAGCAAAGTGGATACCGTGATGTTGTAATCAAAGAGGGTAAATATATATTAATTTAAATATAATTATAATATTTTCCCTGTGCGAATGTTATTTTCAATGTAAAAGAGTCACCTCTTGATAGCATTAATTAATTTTCTTCCACCAAAATCATGAAAAAAGCAGGTGATATTATTAAGGGTCTTAATTCAGTAATGCCATATGTCTCCCTCCCGCCTTTTCCTCACGCTCTTACACAAATACCAGCTTTACTTATCGCACACAGGAAAATCCAGTGTAGAATGGGTATGTTCAAAAAAGGAAAGCGATAATCAATAGGGGACCCTTAACTATTTGAAGAATGTATTGAAGGAGAGAAAGTATAATACCCATGACGTTTCCTTAGATCAGCTACAAGAAATGAATGGAAAAAAGGATGTAAACAACGACATTTGTCTGTATTACTCCCATGTCAATCTCCAATTTTATTCTGAGTTCAACAAGGGGTTACAATTATATCTCCATAACAAATCCTTAGGGTTACTCTCCGTCTTTTATGAGCACAAATGAATGTTCAATCAGGTTTGAAAAAAATTTAATATTTGAAATTTAATTTAATTTCTTTAATTTGTTTCCAAAAAATTAATTTTCTGTAAACAGCTGTGGATTTTTGAATTCTTTTCCAAATAATTTAATTTTTTGGAAACAGATGTAGATTTTTGAAATTATTCTCCATAAAATTTAATTTTTTAATTTTTTTACTTTTTGGTATTTTTTTTTTAATTCCGAAAAGGGAGCCCTACCCCCAAATATAATCCTGCGGACACCCCAACATAGATGGTGTCAAAGATTTGTGTCCTACCAACACAAGAGCAATTTAGAATTATTTTTGTCAAAAATAGAGTGCAGATTACATTTGTATTCTTCTTCGACAAATATATTCGTCAATTTCTATCAAGAAACCTCTTGGGTGCGCACATTAATTGCACTTAATATAGTCAAAATTCACAATGAAAGAATAAGGAATTGATAGATTCTATGAAAAAGGTCATATTGCTGCCAAATTCAGTCTCAATAATTTAATAAAGGATCGAAATTATAGCTAAATTTCTTGGGTACCTTAGCTCATCCCACAAATTTGATTTATAAACCTATATTTGACTCAAATATGGTCATAAAGCATTGGGCTGTACCTATATATATTATGAAGTAAAAAAACAAATTGGAATTTTTTTCTGTTCCTGATTTTAGTTCAAGATTCTTTTTATGTTGATTTATCAATTATAGAAAATAATAAATATACATAAATTCTCAACAGATTTCTCATGAATTGGGATGAGAGACCATGACGTGGATGTTGAGTTACCTCCATCCCAAAATACAACAACATTTTTTGAAGTGATTCCAACAAAAAATTCTATAAATATTTACTTTTCTCCCTCAATAGGAACAAAAATTGTTTTTTACGATCCACTTATTATACATATTCATATAGACTACTTAGAGAAGGGAAATACATTAACAAAGTTCAAAATTACCTATTTCACTTAGATATTACGTCCATGTAGATTAGTGTGGGTCGAAAATCAGACTTTTAGAAATTGATGATGGGGGCTGTTGGGAGGGATGCCGCCACTCCTTAGAATGAGTCTCAAGATCTTGGAATGTTAGGGATGATTTTTATCAAAATGTCCAAGTCTTGGCAGGAAAACGTGGACTCTCGAGCCTCCTGGCCTTCATGACCTCTGTCATAAGGTGACGTTGGGTCCTTGTACATGAGGACAATCCAAGTCGTCCTTCATAGCCCTCCTGATGATCCTAACAGCCAAGGAGAAGTCGTTGGCGATGTGATTCATCGATTATGAAGGGTCTTCTTTGATTTTATTCTCCAAGCTGGACAGGAACTCCCAATTTGAATTGTGTCCCTCACTTCCCACTTTCCTGGAGAGGTCTTCTCCATTATTATTCATCTTGCCTACCTTGAAAATCAGGCTTCATAATTTCCATAATCCTAGCCACCTTAATTTCAGCATCTTTGAGATCTAAGATGCGCTGCCTTTTGGCTTTTTGCTCACTCATGATGACAAAAT
The DNA here is from genome assembly GCF_016086655.4 of Lepeophtheirus salmonis. Taxonomy (NCBI): domain Eukaryota; kingdom Metazoa; phylum Arthropoda; class Copepoda; order Siphonostomatoida; family Caligidae; genus Lepeophtheirus; species Lepeophtheirus salmonis. The sequence continues at coordinate 1,696,495 of NC_052140.2, forward strand.
GTTTAATCTAGTTTGCTTATACACAAAGGATGGCTGAATTAATATATATTAATGAGAAAATAAACATTAATTAACAGTGAACGTTTTACTACTTCACTCTGTACATGCAACAGTACTCCATTATTTTTGTTTGACGATGTTAATTATCGTGTGGTCAATTGAAATCTGAACACTTACTAATTGAATAATTAATTAAGGCTGAGTGATTGATATTAATTCATATTTCGATATATTAAAGCAATTAACAATTAGTTATTAAAAAACCAAGCCTGAGCTCTCTAGCTTACGTACAAGTCAAGAAAATGACACTTTAACATGATTCACGAATTTTTATTCGTACAATCTAAGCAGATGGGCATCCCCAGGAGTAAGGCCAAAAGGGCTCTGTCAAAAAGACAAAAATTGACCTGGAGGAGCTAAGGAAAATAGTTGAGGCTAATCCCATCAACTTAAGGGGATTGACCCATGAGAATGAGGGCCCATGCAAGAGCTCTTGGAGTTTCACACCAGACTGTGCAGAGAGCTATCAAAAAAGTGTGTGGAAAGAGCCTTGTGAGGTTGGAGATGCCACTTTTGACACCAGAAATTAAAGAAACCTATTTCCTTTGTTGCAAGACTATTTTGAATGAGCCTTTTGAGTTCTTTTCAACTTTTTTTTTTACATTTTTGCCCCCCCCCTACAGCCCTAATGTCAACAACCTTTATTACATTTTTTAGGTGTATGGCGAGGGGAAGGCCTACGTGTCCGTCATCCAAACACTGAGGCCCTCAAAGCCACGTCAGCCAGCACTGGGACACCATGACAGAGGACTACAACTACCTTCCGTTGCCGCTTGGAAGCCATCATTGCCACTAAGGGCGGCTACATGAAAGATTAAGAGAACTCAGACACACATTTATTTGTGTTATTAATTTTGTTCAAATTCTACTGTTAATTAATAAATCGTATCATGTTGAAGTTTATACTTCAAAGTATTCAAATTTTAATTTACCACTCGGTATATCCTCAAACTTTGTTTATCTAAAAACCACAGAGTTTACTACTCCTTGAGTAGTTTTCAACTCGTTCTCATTTGATCTGACTGGGGCTAAATAATATTTTAGAATGAATGGTGTAATAAGTTTGAACGGGTAGCCTCCTATAGCCTTAATAAATAATCTTGAAAAAGAAATGTTCGATAACGATGCAAAGATAGGCTTAAAACGCAAACAAAAAAATAATTTTATACACTTGTCAGCGGGTATTATTGAAGCTGAAGAAGAATATGAAATATAACTGATTCAAAGGAAGTAGTGTCAAATTATATTGATATTTCTGTAAGCTATTAGTACTGTCGTAGGATTTCAGTGTTGATTCTTGGGATTTTTAGGAGGGGGGGTATCTTGGGATATTGTGAAATTATGGGTGGCATCCCTTAGTATTGGTAAATTTGTAATTCAATGAAAGATTATTCTATGCCAAATTTCATATATTCGATTGAACATATTTAGGAGGTTCCCCAATTAATTAGGGCTTAGTTTAAGCATATTTTGTGGATTTTTGTATATATCTTTTCCATTATTACTAGACTTAAGATTTTAGAGCGATTTTTTTGGGCCAAAATTTTGAAAAATGAGTACTCAAAATATCAAAATTGAGCAATTTGTAATTAAAGAAAAATACAGTTTGATAAGAATAATTTAAAGTAATGAACTCGTTCTTTTTTATTTTGCAATATTATATCGACAAATCAAATTTTTAGAAAGATTTTCTTACGTTAATGTATTCCTTTGATAAGTATTGATAGTTTTAAACATACTAAAAGACGTCCACATTGGACGTTGAAGGAATTTCTAAGTTGCTGAGATCTTCAGGAGTCAGGAGCATAAATGGAGGATCAGGATTTAGCAGTTTGGTACAAAAGTATTTAATTATTTGTTGCAAGATTCAATGGGGATTATACAACAGCAAATTGTGACCTAAACTTCCCGTGCTTCTAATTGGCTGTTGTTACCATCTGGCTTCCTCCCATATCCAATCATGTAATCATAACTCTGATTTATTTATATGCATATTTTATCTCCAAAAAGGGAGCCTAATGAAGGAAGGTTTAGGCAGGTAGATTTTCCCTAAAAAAATCATCAAAAGCTGTTGTGTTGTATACCTAGAACCACAATTTTCTATATCCATTTCATAACAGTTTAGAAAAAGTAGCCATTTTCATACAACACAGAGCAAAATGGGCATTTTTCCCAAAACAGGTCAAAGTGAACAATGTTTGTGCGATTGAGGTCAGAAATTTAATTCTTTGAGAAAGTTTACTGGTGCTTTTCCCCCTATAATAATAATAATGAAATGGTTTAAATTTCCTTCTTATTGAAAAAACTATAGGTCCCACGAATCAAAGATTGTATTTTCTGTAAGATATTGTGTTATCTTTATGCATCAAGAAGCCAAACAGAAGTATTTAAATTTTGTATTAGGAATAATTAATTAATTATCATAAGTCCTTCATAAAAATAAGTAGGGTAATCTTGTCCTTACGCTAGAGTGAATAAAAAGGGTTAGTCATCCCATCTGCGTTTTTTTTTTGGGGGTGGGGAGTGAAATTTTTTCAAAAAAAATTAAATTTTAGTATCTTTTTTTTTCAAAAATCCATAGTTACAGTCTGCAGCAACGAATCATGAAGTAGGATTTAAACTTACTTATAGCTCGTACCCCTTATTTTAAACTATTTTAAGTTACATGAGATTATTCTATAATCCAATTAAAACCATTTAAAAAAACAAAAAAAGCATTTGTATTACGATCAGGAGTGACGATGGATGTTCAAAGAAAAAGGATATCCTACAGGCTCGATGCCAATGGCAAGGTAGCAGAAACTGTCATGATCGTCGACTACTCGGAAAGGCTCGTCTTCAAGGTGAAGAAGCTGAAAAAGGATAGCCTGAGCCTCCCAGTGAGTCCTGGCAGGGGTGGCCTCAACAAAATTCGGTTTTCAGCCTTTTTGGACTCGGCGAAGGAGAAAATAGACGGGAGCCCGATGAAAGACATGAGAAAGATGGCCAATTTTTAAAATTAAAAAAAAACAAAAAACCATTAATAGTTATGAATTTTTTAAATTTTTTTTCTCAAAAAAATGGAATATTTGAAATATCATTTTTAATTTTTTTCCAAAAAATCCTAAAACCAAGCTCCCCATAAATTCTGGTCAAAGGACTTTCGACTGCTGTCAAGCCAGGATCTGAACTCCCTGTACTATGGGGTGTGAGAAGCCATTGAGAGGAAGGTTTGTGCGACCTCAATACCCAATGTGGAGTCTCAGAAGGCTGGTGGACAATGAGTGGAAGGACATGTGCGATGACTGGATGAAAAAAATGTGCTTGGCCTTCTGCCTCAGGAGCGAGGCCATGCTGACAGACAAGGGAGGCCATTTTGACAAATGATATAGAAAATGACATCCCAATAAACCGGTAAAAATTTCAATTCTCCTTCTCTTTTATTTTCAAAAATATGGGCTAAATTGTACTCGGGAATCAATTACTGCACGTTTCGCTGCGGCATAGTGTATTTGAAGAAAAACTCGAAAATCCACAGTTTTTCAGGAAAAGTTAAATTTTGCAAAATAAACTTTAAAAGATTTAATATCAAATATTTTGGAGAAGGGGTTCAAAAAATATTTTTTTTTTAGAAAATTTTTTCATAAATTCACAGCTGTTCACAAAAATTTATTGTTTTGGAAAAAAATTCATAGCTATTTACAGAATTTAAAAATTTTTGGGAAAAAATTTAAAAAATATTATATTTTCGTGTAAAAAGCAAAAATTCCTTTGGGGGGGGGGAGGCTACATCCCCCTCCAACACACTCCCTACGGACTCCCTTGCATCCTCAATAAAAAAATCTTTATACGAAAAATAGTCACTTTAAAATTGTAGACTATTTGTTGAGGAACTTCTTAAACCCAATCCGTCGATCTCATATTTAACGCAAATTATGTTGTTCAAACCCCTTCAAAACGACCCACCCTAAAGAACATATGTATGCTAGCATACACATATAAATTACTTACCTTCGTGAAGAGTTTCTCCATTCCTCCTGCTCCCACGAAGAAAGAAAAAAATAAGTAAAGATAATTTCTTTCTTTTAAAAATATCAAATAATATTAAATCTAGGCTAACAAACAAATCTTAAGGCTATTTTTAACACAAACTAACAAATAAATTGTTTTTATATGTACTCGTTCACAATATATACATTATAAACATATGGCCAAATAAGTTCCTTGGTCCTTGTGACCACATTGATAATTAATAATATAATTATACTTTGTTTTATTCAATGCCTTTGATTCTTCGATCCTTTCGAGGATTTTTTGTAGAGAGGCAATTTCAGTGTCACTAGTCAAAGTAATAATGTCTAAATTTCGTTCAGCATACGTTTAAAAAAAGATATATGTTGCTTAAAATACAACCCAGCCCGGAATTTATACGTAGATATGGGATAATTCGACTGGGGACTGCATCTATTTTACCCCTAATCTCAGAACAGTTCAAGTTTGTGAAACATATTTTTAAGATAATATCTACTAGGTATCTGTAGTTGGTAAATATAATGCCCATCTCCGACACCATGACTCCAACTACAACACATATTTTTTTAATAATATATTTTATAGCCTATATAATTACAATTGAGTAATGAGTTTAGACAGTATAAATCGTGATTATTCGTTTAATATGATTTGAACATCCCGGGATCTAGGGAGATGGCCCCTAGTTCAAACATATATACTTCAGAGATCATTTGCAAATGAGGAAATCAGTGATTAAATAATATTATTAACTACATATTATGTATATATTATTGAAAAACATTTTCTTGTTATCATGTTATGGAGTGGATTTAAGAATCATGCAGGTATACCGGGTGGTACATTGAAATCTCAACACATACTAATTCATACTAATATTTCGATATATTAAAGCATCAACATTTAGTTACAAAACAAAACAAACCTAAACTCTCTAGCTTACGTACAATTCGAGAAAATGACACTTGAACGTGAACGTGATCGACGTATTTCCAATCGCGTACTCCAAGCAGTTGAGCGTCTTCAGGACCACCGTCTACGCCGTATGTAAGTCCAAAACGTTGGAGAGGATGAAGGTCTCTGTCAAAAAGGCCAAACAGGAACTGGCGGAATTAAGGAAAAGAACCCAAGAAAATCCCTTCAAATTCATAAGGGACAATGCAAATGATCTTGGAGTTTCATACGAGACTGCCCAGAGTGGTATATAAAAAGTGGGCGGAAAGAGCCTTGTGAGGGCGGAGAGGCCACTTTTGACACCTGTAATGAAAGAATCCAATCTCTTTCGTTGCAAAACTCTTTTAATTAGTCTTTTGAACTTTTTTTGACACTTTTGACCACCTACAGCCCTGATGTTAATCACCTTGACTACACGTTTTCGGTGCATCTCGACGGGAGGGCCTGCAGTACCCGTCATGCAAACACCGAGGCACTCAAAGCCACTGTCAGCCAGTACTGTGACTCCATGACAGAGGACTATATACACAGCAGGTGGCAGGACTTTCACCGCCAACTGGAACCCGTCATTGCCGTTAATAGCGGGCAGATTAATGAGTGAGAGAGATCAGACACACATCTATTTATAGGATTCATTTTGTTGAAATTCTATTGTTAATTAATAAACTATATCGTGTTGAAGTATAAAATTCAAAGTGCTCAGATTTTAAAGGACCACTCGGTACATACATATAGTTCTGTTCAAAGTTCTCTGAACTTTTATCAAGCAGTGTCAAAGAAACATACAATAGGTTCAACATATTACTAATTATAATGAATAGTGTTTGATCCTCAATAGTACAATGTAAAATATAGTATTATGGGGTTTACCTCAAAAATTCATTTGATTTTCAAGGATTTTAATTCATCTCGACAAATCACCAACGGAGTTGATTCATAAACAATTTCTCACGCCGTTACATTTATACTTTCTTACAATCTTTCCTCAAAAAAAAAAACATCAGAGTAATTCTTGCCAATGTCCTTGTTTATTTTCTTCTTCCTCCCTAGACATAGCTGATTATCTCAAGGATTTATATTTTTCAAATTATTTTTTCTTATAGATAATCATTTAATCAAATTTTACTGTAGTTGTTACTACAAGTTTCGCCAGACGACGTTGGGCCATGGGGAGAATGACGCCAATTTTTTTTTTTGGCTTAGACATAGGCTCCAAAAAAACAAATATATATTGCGTTCCTGGTAACCCCCATGAACCTACACTATAGCAGACAAAAATAGTTTAACTATTGTACAACCAATATTTTAGTACTGATTTGAGCTATAATTCATATGAACTTTTACAGAAACAATGCAATTAAAATGAAGGAACTTTATCTTGATTTCAAAACAATAAATCCTTGAGATATCCTAGTTATAGATTATTTCAATTAGTTCAAACAAAATTGTAAAAGTAATGTCTCTTCTCAAAATAAACAAATGATTCCATCGACAGAGGACATTTGTCTTTGGACTAAAAGATTTTCATGTGATCCGAAGATTGATCATATCTAGCCATTTAAGAAGTTCAGAAATGGGCTAAATGATTTCTCAGACGAATTAATGTAAGCATCATTCATGTTTTTTTTTCGCCAAAATACTTCAATAAAAAAGTTGGGCTTAAATTGAATTTGCTCATTTTCATAAATTAACCACTACATGTACATTTTACAGCATATTTGATTCTATCTTTTGCCACAGCTCATGTTCATTGTTGTAGGCAGAAGATTTTAATTTACTAACAGTCTTAATATGCCGAATTCCCCATGGAAATCCCTATGTATTTCTTTATCTATGGGCTGTACATATTATGTACAAAAAAAGTGTCTCGAGTGTTTGACGAATTCTGAGTATACTTGATTTTTGTATTACGAGTCCAGTTTTTCGGGCAGTTTTTGGTTACTTGATTTTTAAGTCCTTGTTTTGTTGTTTATTTCCTAATCCCCTTCCTCCCTCGTCACAGCTGATTGTATCTGATCAAATGAAACGTAATGACAGCTAAGCTGCGCTCTTTCAAGTCATTCTGCAAATTGTTAGGTTCTGCGCTTATCGGACTAGCAGTTCCGGTTCTTGAACCGCTAGTTCGAGAACCGATAAAGTTGAACCGAGACTGCAATATATTGATTATCGGTCTGGGTTCTTATGCTTTTTTTTATATATATAGAATATAAAAAGAAAATACAATATATATTATTAAAAAAATTAGCATAACATGAATACGTGAATTTTTTGAGTTTTTTTTGTTTTTTTGTGTGTGCAATTCCAGCGTTTTCCAATGATTTTTCTACGTCGCCAGGGTGATAGAATTGTATCTGAGTTACAAATAACTAAGGGTTCCTTATGGATCAGGAAAAGTGGTTTTAGGCACCTGACGGTGAAAATAAAAGAGGAAAGGGATTATGGATCCAGGTCCGCTACTAAGCTTTACAGGCTCCCTATAATATAATAACCATAATATTTCTTAAGCCAGGGTCTCCCAAACTTTACTATCCCAAGATCCACCTACACCAATACATTTTTAGCGGAGGCCTCCTTTATACGAAACATGTGTACTATGTACCACTGAAACCAATTCTTAATTCTACATCTTCATGTGACCCCTCTAGCCTCCCCTCACGGTCCAATTTGAAAACCATTACCATAAGCAACCTTATCTTTCGGGCCCCCACTGGAACTTGGGGCACTACGCACTCCGCAAATAAGGTAGCTGCGATCCCGTTTACCCCAAATTATCTTGCGAAGCATCTTGTTTTAACTCCCTGTTACCAAACTGAGCCTGTATACGAAAGAACCGAGACCAATAAAGCTGAACTGATACCGAGAACAAAACCGTCGAAATGAAAGAACTTGGACCGCTAGAACTGCTGAACCTGAACGGGGAATAATCTTGCATATATGTTATTTACTCAATAATGATAACAGCTTCAGAAAATTAAAATAAAAACTGCTTAGGATGGCAAAATTTGCAAACTAAAAAAGGCTTAGGATATACAACCCAAATTATTAGTTAATATTAAATAGCAGCTAAATGACTTCATTCACGATCATTCCAAGAAATTTATGGTAAGTAGCATTACAATAAAAAAAGTAATTTTGAAGGTAGTACATGAGACATATATTTTTTTCATTAAATGTGAAGGACTTTGTTGCTTCACGTAAGTAAGTAATTACATTTCCTTTTGAAGGATAATGTGAATAGATTGTAGCTTGAGTACGAAAATAACAGCAGATGGAGAGTTATAGATATATATTCAGGTATAGAAATAATAAAAAAAATCCATGCCAATCTAAGCATGTATACATATGTACATTTATGCAAGAAATTAGCAATTATGACTCAGTATTAGAAAGAAACAATAATTCTAGGCCTTATTATAAAAAAACCGGAAATGCTTTTCTTGTATTTAGACGTCATGATACGAATACAACATAGTAACATCGGTAAAAGTCAATGCGAAAGGGGTGTCTGTAGGAGGGGATGTAACCCCTCCCCCCCCCCAAATTAAAGAATGATTGCTTTTTACTAGAAAATTTAATATTTGAAATGTAATTTTTCAATTTTTTTTTTTAAATTTAATTTCCTCTGAATTGCTATGGATTATTTTTTTTAAATTAATAAATGAAATTTAATTTTTCAATTTTTTGTGAATAGCTATTGATTTTTGAAATTTTTTATGAATAGCTGTTGATTTTTGAAATTTTTTGTGAATAGCTGTTGATTTTTGAAATTTTTTGTGAATAGCTGTTGATTTTTGAAATTTTTTACCAAAATATTAATTTTTGTGAACAGCAGTGGATTTTTGAATTTTTTTTTCAAAAATGTAATATTTCAAATTTTTCCCCAAAATTTAATATTTCAATTTTTTTTCCAAAAATTTAATATTACAATTTTTTTTCAAAATAATTTAGTTTTTTTTTTGAAGACCTATGAATTTTTGAATCATTTTTCCAAAAATTTAATTTCCTGTGAATGGCTATGGACGATTGAATTTTTTCTCGAAAAAAATTAATATTTGATTTTTTTTTTTAGGTTTATAATTGAATTTTAATTTTTTAATTTTTTCCCCAAAAAATTGAATTTTTTGTGAATAGTTGTGGAAAATTGAATTTTTTTCCCGAAAAATTTAATTTTTGGTATAATTGTCGTCAAGTAATTCATAAAGGAATTTTGCAAGTTAATAAAGTTGGAGTCGGATTATCATTCCAAAGTGGATTGAAAGTATATATAGTGATGTAATATTCATATTCTTTGATAAATATCACTGAAGACCATTATTACAAACGTAGCTAACTTACTAGTTACATATTCAAATGTCATTGAGAGCCTATAAGTCACTTGTTATGGTTCTCATAACTTGACTAGTTATCCATTGGAAGTTTGAATTCACAGTCTTAGATATACAACTTTGAGGATTCCAGTCATTTGAGTAACTACGTAATACTTTCTGTTTCGTTCCCTTTGGAAAAGAAATAAGATTTACGAAGAGACGAAGACCATTTTTCTATTGCAATTTTAGATGACTCCAACTGTACTGAACTTTACAGTTTTCCTCGCGCTCTCCAACGACCCGACCTTTGACTGCCTCCCTAAATATTCTCTGGGTTATCTCCCTACAGCCAATCGTCTCTTCTTCCTATACATCCTGAATCATAGTGAAGTAGAAATCAATGCTCTTGTCTAATATTATGCTAATCCATGTTCGTCAATCCATTAGTCCACTTCAATATGAATAACCCATCATGTCTGAGGATATTATAATTGATAACGAAAAATTAAGGGATAAGCTGTTTGTTGTTTTTCTATTCATCTTAATATAAATTATATCGGTGACTGATAGGTATTATATCAGCTTAAAAGAATCTTGCCATTTTTTCACTGTGTCACAATCAAATTTTAGTGCTAGTGAGGTAACTCCGTGAGTTATTGTCTATTGGGGATGGGGGCTGATTGGTGTGACTAAGAATGAGTCAATGTTAATAGTTCAAAAAATACTACTGCTACTCAAATAATTATTGGGGCCCAGGCCTCCGTGATTGCTGCCCTGTATTGCATTTTTTTGAATAATTGAATATTATAATATTACTCTCCATACATTGCATTTCTTATAGCCTCATCAATCAAAATATTTCATTTAAAAAGAATGTTTTAAATGGAGGTCACTCAACCCCGTCATAAATGCTTCAAAACAACCGACAAGTAGAATACTTCTTAATGTTCAATCCGAAGCTAATGAATATTTTGCTGTGTGCATTACTCCTTATTTATCAGAAGTTATTTATAAACTTGAGAGCCCGATTGAGTATTAACGTCAGATAGTAAGATTAATAATCTCGCACCGAACTAATTTCAAAATTTGAGAACCCTGTGTGGATTGTCAGTAGCATATAATGTCGTTCAATAATGATTATGGATCGAGGATTCAATGAGGAGGAGGATTTAAGAAGTTTACATAAATTTCACTGAATCAATTAATATTTCGCCAAGGGAATGAGTCATAGAGAAATCATGACATAATAAAGAAAATTTCAGAACATGAAACAAACAAAGGTTTTGCCTTTAAATTATAACTTATAAATGAAGAAAGATCTAATCATCACACTTGCATGCCTGGAAGATGGGACGAAGACTTCTACACCTAGTACCTAAATATTAATTATTATATAAAGAAATGCGCAGACGCAATGCAAAGAGCAAGAAACTGCTTAGTGCTTTAACGCAACGCAATTTACTTACCTCTTATACTTTGTAGTATTGTACTGAAAACCGAGAATATTGAGAGAAAGAGTGAGCGGATCGGCGAATGGAGGATGCTGGCAACAAAGAGAGAATAAATACGCTGACTTCTACATATTATGTAACAAATACTCATTCATACGGCAGCATTCCATATTTTTTGTATATTCTCACAAAGAACTTTGGAAATAAATAAGAAGAGTCAAAAGTACTTTATTTAGTCAAAGGATTTTTATTAAAAAATAAAAATCTATATTTTAGCTGTGATTTTCTAAAGGAGGATGCCTTTTTTGTCCAAGGATTGGAGAGGCCCAGGAGAGGAATGGGTTCGTTATCAAGGAGGATGGGAAATGAAAAAGTGTTTTCAAAGTGTCAAAACTGAAAAAAAGTCATCCCTGACATCTGATATCCCTGTTGCGCCTACAGCTGCCTCTGATCCGACTCCCTCAAAATGTCACGTCAAAAGACTTCTACGGATTTTTGAAATGAAATTGGCCAACAATTCCTTCAAACGTGCTCCAAGTGTAGACGAAGAGGACTATGAAGAAATCCAAGAGGAAACTCAGAAAACAACTCTGGATGAGGAGGAAGATGAAAGAGATAAAATCGAGGAGGTGAAAGTCATTTGTCCCTCTTATCCCGTCGTGGTAAAATGCACAAAGGAAATTGCTGGGTTTAATGAACTCGCTGAAGGGATTTTGCGTTTGGACTTTCCTGGAGCTCTAAGAGATGTTAGAAGATTTCGCTATGTTGCTCGTGTCGTGCATATTCTACTACGCCATGATAAACTAAGGACTCTCTCTGGTGCGGCTCAGAAGCTTCTCTTTCGTTTATTGGAAGAAATGGCGGATGTCGTCTATGAAAATCAATCTCATGAAGATGTTTTGCATTCTTTACTCCAAGAGCTTCATTCTACAATGGCAATATATAATGTTTGGGGCAGTCATTTGGGGAGTGCACGTCTTTTTCAGGAGCACGTTGAGCGAAGACGGAAAATTACAGAGTTTGTTGAGAGAATGCAGGATCGTTACAAACAGGACTTGATGCCCTGTTCTTTGGATCACCCAAATTTGGTACAAATTCTTCCAGAGGAATGTGTTCGTGAAGTTCTTTTACGACTATCCGACAAAAAAGACCTTACAAATGCATCAAGAACCTGTATTGTCATGGAGTCCATTGTTAAGGAAAAAAAGAATATGGCGAGAACTCGTACAAGCTCATTTTACAAAGCCTCAAATTGAATGCCTTCTTAAACAGCACCCTAATTTCAAGGAAAGTGGAGATTGGAAATCTCTTTACGATTCACTCAGGAAAAAAGTGGGATCCCAAAGAGACTTTTGGGGATCTCCTTTATCTTTGTAGGAGTTGCTGTTCTCTTTATTGGCGCTCTCTTGAGCATATTTGTCAACTTGAACTTGCGGAGCGCGAAGTCACAGAAGACGTTCCAATTATGCCAAACACTTTTCTTTCTTTCTTTTCTGTTTAAAAAGGATAAAATTATTAATTATGAATGATCTTTTGTTCAATTCTATATAAATACATACATACATTTATATAACTTTAATCTGTGCCTATGAAATTATAGTCTAATTCATATATATTACATTTATAAAGTATAAAAATACATTTTAATTTAGGAAAAAAGTAATTAATTAAGTTAAGAGCAAAAAAAAAAAAAACCTTTGTCTTTTATTCTTTTTCTTTTTTTTTTATGTCAAAGAAAAAATCGAATTACCAATTAAAAATCACTTTAAGATTAGCTCTTGATCCAAGAATCTCCTCTTGGTACTATGTTTAAAGACTTATTTTACAACACCCCATGACATTTTTAAATAAATAAATATGTATATCTACCACCAATCACTAGTCATTATTCAATTTTGTCAGCCTAATGCATCAAAGCGTTTTTATCCAACATTTTAAAAGAGCTTTATCTATAAAAATCAATTTTATGAACAGTCCTTCCATAAATAATAACCTTTTTCCTCTCCCTTCAGCTATAATTATGTATTCTATCTTTAAATATCATATAAATCCATGACGTACTTACGTCTGAATAAAATATCAAACGTCCTTTTTTTAAATATATCTAATATTGATATTATGTTTTAAGAGCTAATTACTAGTATAATATGAAAATTTGTGTATATTTTTGATTCTTTAATAGAAATTATCATTATTAAAATGTTTTTTGGGTTTTTTTTTGTCATTCGCGTATCCATAACTATTAATATATCGTATACTAGATGTCTACATATAATACAATATATCATCATCTTTTTTTTTTTAAACACATTCGTTGTAATATACTCAATATTCTAAAAAATAGTTTAAACACAAATAAATTTTTCTTCATCGCATAACAAGTGTGGTTGGAACGTAGTTTTTCTATAGGGTATTTCGTTATTACGCAGTTTGGCTTATATAATGTTGTTTACTCGATTTATTAAGGGGTATCTAGTTCTCAATGGAGCTGAATGATGATGGTTGAATAGTATCCAATCCATAAGATGTGATCCCTCATTATAAAGAAGCTGCAAATAATGCAATGTACAATCCCTTATATGGTAACAAAATATCAATAGGAGAGTGCTACTAACGTGTACACAGACCCTTCTTTCTTTTTAATATTATTATTTGGTATGGAAGTCGTTTTGCAATAAATATATTGCATGACGTGTATACAATACCTTTAAGAAAAGACGTATTATGTTGATTAACGTAGTATAACGCACTTTTACTATATATTTTTTATAATGTAGCACATAGTGGAAATTAAATTGATTTGGAGTTCTCACTTATAAATATAAAGGGTTCAGACAGGGAGAAAACTAAATCTGGGAGAGGGACATTTTGGTGGTTACACACAACTGTGAGTGGAACATGTCCAACTCCCCCCATACAGGTGCAGAAATTATATTTTGAGGAAATTAAAGGTCCACAACGTATGGGTGGGGTAAAAAAGATGACATTTTGTGGCCTATCATGTAGTTTTAGGTATTGCCTTGGGTATACAGCAAGTGACGGTTCACCTATTAGGAACTTCTACAATACTACAAGACAATTAAGCATGACATTTTTGGGATCAACCTTTCACTATCATAATGTAAATATATACATTTGTATAATTTCTAAAATAGAAACTTTGCGAAATGGAATGAAATCCCTTAGAATGAGAAAAACCTCCGGACTATAAAAGTTTTTCTACGTACATGTAGAAATATTTATAATATTTTGTTCTTTTAAAATGTCTTGGTCTATGTTTATTTTTATTCATAAACATATATTTCAAGAATCCATGTAGATTTGACAATTTTTGCTCTTAATCGATCAAATAAATAATAGTAATGGCAATTCAAAATTTCATATGAATTATTAACTCAGTAAAAAATATTAGGTAGACTAAAAATAAAATGTTTCATTTATTGATTTATAAGTATTATTCAATTGATTACAATGAAGAAGAAAAAAAAAGCCTCCAGATATTTAAATACAAACTGTATTAACTAATCATTAACCATTTAAAGCCGACAAATATTTTTTTGAAAGATACTTTTTAAATTAGCTAATATAAATGTAAATACGAGAAATAAAATTTTTCCCCCAAAAAATGAACCTCCTTTGGCCGAGAAAAACCCTGTGTTCATATAATCATACTAGTCAGATCTGAATAAATATTAAACATATTTTCCATCATTTGTAAGTTCTCAATATATACATTTAAAAATATCAGAACAGAAAAGTATTTCAAATGCACTGCAGTTAATTTGGTAAAGATTTGTGAATAATTCAATGGAAAGGCTAGAATATGGCATATTCTATTTTTGAAAAAAAGAAAGAAATTGAGTATTGAAAAATCGATGTTAACTACGGAAGATATTATTATTAACTGTTGAGATTTATCACAAATACTTTTTAAAGAATATAGAAAATGACAATAGTATTTCATATTTTCAAATTAAGGGGGTTAATTTACTTAGTCATTGATTCAACTGTATAGAAAATAGCCGTGTTCAAATGATAACGATATGCGTTAATGGGTTAAACATATATTGATGTACTTTTTAGTGTACAAATAGAATTCAGGAAAAAGGTGATCATACTATCCGTTATTCCTGATAAATTAATAATTAGGTATTGAGTCATAACTAGTCATTTTTGGTTTATTTAATATAAATATTATTGGATCTCTATATTGAAAATGATAATTAAAATTTGTAATATAAATATATTCATTTGTGTCCCTAATTACTATTTCTTTTAACAGTCATGTTAATCAGTTATTTAAAAAAAAAAAAACAGTTCAATTTCATCCCTAGCCCCTCATTCCCTAGGACAATTATAATTATTACAGTTGATTACATTGAATTTCAAAGTAAGTTCAACGTAAGACAACACACACCATTAGTAAAATAATTTCGTTTTTGTCAAATTCTATCACAGACAAATTAATATAAATTAATCATTCCTAGATCAACAGCACTTTTGTGAGACAGGTTCTCCAATGAGATAGCGTGTAGAACCACCATTAGAGGAGCCGCCCCTTTGATTCCCTCCGCGAGAAATATTAGTTCTAGAAGCACCATTTCTGAACATGCGCGTACTCTCCGGAAAATATCCTTTCTTTATACCATCCCAATCGGGATCAA
The DNA here is from genome assembly GCF_016086655.4 of Lepeophtheirus salmonis. NCBI lineage: Eukaryota > Metazoa > Arthropoda > Copepoda > Siphonostomatoida > Caligidae > Lepeophtheirus > Lepeophtheirus salmonis. The sequence goes on from NC_052140.2 coordinate 1,711,942, forward strand.
GTTCAAATTTACCATTCTTGAGTTTATCATAGATCTCTTGTGTTAACAAACGAAAAGCATTGTCCACATTGTGGCCCGTTCTGGCAGAAGTCTCTAGGAACTGAAGTCCATGAAGTTCCGCAAATGTACGTGCCTCCTCTGTTGGCACTTCTCTTACACCAGGATTATTTTCCGCCATGTCGTATTTACAACCGACAAGGATGAATACACATTTTGAGGGCTCCATATGTTTACCAGCCTCGTGCATCCAATTTGGAATGTGAGTAAATGAGTCTCGATTACAAACATCATAAATAAGAAGTGCTGCGACCGTGTTACGATAGTACGAACGAGTAATGGATCTGAAAAACAAGTGAAACATGGATTAATGAATTAATAAGCCATCAGACATAAAGAAATTCAATATTTGTCTCTATAAATAAATAAAAAGATCTGATTGGACCTCTTTTTAAAATAAGTATGGATTTCCAAACACATTCCTGGATACACATGGATAAAAAACAAAAGGTTTTTTATTATTTAAATATTAGTACATAGAAACTTGAATTTGGTATTACTAATGGGAAAATCCATTATTTTTACTGACTCGGTTCTGAAACTCTAGTTTACAAAAAGAAAAAAAAACGACTCTTAATGAGTTTTTTTTATAATAAGTCAGGCCGTAACTTAATAGTAGCACTGTCTAAAGCCTATTTCCAGAAAACTACAAAAATAATTAAATGTACTCAATTTGTTGAAAATTTGAAATATAAAAATGGGATAATTTTTTAAAATGTATTGGACAAATGAACAAAAAAATGTTTTGAAATAGTACTTTTGCTATTTATAATTGATCTAAGGCCAATTGGCATCATTGTAAATACCAACTTATGGACTTATCAATCGATCATTTTAAGGACTCTTGAGTCTTACTCTTTTAAAATAGTTGTTCATTTTGAACGACACACAAATCACTATTATGTATTATACAAATTTGATTAAGTCAGGAATTTATAATAAATATATGCAATACTAAATTTCCCCCTCACAAATGAATAAAGAACTACGTGGAGATATTACAAAAACTTTATGATGATTACATAAAAAATGTAATAGAGCTTAATGCATAATAATCAATGCAAGTATCATATTCCTACATGAAGGTATGAGGAAATAGAACATAGATTAAGTAGAAGCTACAAACTATTATTTAAAAAGGAAATATTTTTTAAAGAACATTACTTCTAAAAGTATAAGATAAATTGACTTGATATTTGGATAGGCAATTAGGGTGATTGCTCTCATAAGAAGCATACATAGTTCACATGTGAGAGTTACCATTGATATAGTACATATATTGTAATAAAGAACCTCTCAAACTAATAGAAGGAACACAAGTGAAACAATTGCGCATTTCTTAAGCCATTACTACGTAAAGAAATAAATAATTACTTTGACATACTTCCAAAATGCTTTGTCAGCATACCTAATTTTGATGCAAAGGTTCAATAAATACGTTTGAAAACCTATACCATGACTATTATTAAAAAGAGCTCTTCCAATGAAGAATGAATGAATGATAAGCAGCCCTGACCTAAAGCGCTCTTGACCAGCCGTATCCCAAAGAAGGAGCTTCATCACATTTCCATCTTTGACTGGAAGGAGTTTTGCAAAGAAGTCGATGCCCACTGTGGGATCCGAGACTTCCCCAAAGGATCCATCTGTGAAATATTTGAGGAGTGAGGACTTTCCCACCGTGGAGTCCCCAATGAGAATGAGTCTAAATTGGTATTCGAAGGTGGGGTCAATGGGGATCGTACTTTTCTCCACGACATCATACATGATGACAATGATGATCAGATGCAAAAATGACCTTGGATTTGGTCAAACAAGGGATAACTGCAATCAATTGAGAGTAGATGAGAGGCCCAAGAACTAGAAGCAAGTAATACAATCAACTGGAATATTTACGAGTCCTTCCCACACAAAACACTACACATAAAATCAGCACGTCCACCGCAACATGCAAACAGAATAGTGACTCTTGCCTAATGATGATTGTCGACTCCCTGCTGGAAATATTATATTAATTATTATAAAAGGGATTTTGACGTAATAAAGAAGTGGCTTACTTATAATAAGTTATAAGTTGTAGTACTGTACTGTCATTATTTCAGGAGTGAGGAGGAGGCTGAAGCAGTTTTTCATTTCAATAAATCCACATCGTAGCTAGTAGTAGTGTGTTTTGTTAAGGAAGTACGAGCGAGCGCTGTATATTCACGGGGTGAATATAGAAAAAAACATACTTTTACAGAGTGTACTACTATATTAGTTACTTAATTCAAGAACTTTTAAAATATTCTTGGTTTCCCTATTACTCCTTTCTGTAATCCAATGAATACTGAAATGCTTATGAAACGATATCTTCTTCCCTTAGTACGCTCTTATTTTTACCGTAGTGCAAAATAAATAGAGTATATTAATAAAGCTATACAGTAAATTAAAGCTTTAATAGTTCATATCCTACTCTTTTGCACAACAATCTATTTTTTTTTAATAAAAAGTTTAATCATAAAACAATTATCCTTTCAATGACATGGAATATCCAGTAAACATTTCTAATTTTGCCCAATTTGATAATAAAACACATAATACTATGATCTACAAGATTATACACTTTCACACTGAAGATCAATAGGAGCTAATTCACAATTGGATCAAACTTTTTGAGGACAAAAAATTTCAGTTGAATATTTTTTGAAACACTTATTTTTTTAATTTGCAAGAAGTTGGATTTTTACTTCAAAAACAACATTTTTAGCTTAATATTAATGAATTTAATTGAAAAAGGTACTGAGTAGGTGTTTAGTACTGTATAACGATTTTAATAGATGTTAAAAATATATAATAGATATTCTTGAAATGATAATTGTTTAATGTTTAAACTTTCTATTTAGGAAAATGTAATTATAATAAAAAATGTGTAAGATATAAGCTGCATTTGCTTTATGAAAATTATAAATTTATTTTGCACTCATGTCAAGGATACAAAAACAGCAAGTTCCGTATTTGTTTCAGTCTTCCCTGAACAAAGTGTACAAAAGAATATGTTACAAGAAATTCCAAATTAAACCTTTTTCCCTTTTAAATCTGTTTTATCTAATAGATAATAGTAAAAAAGACATATAGATACCAAAATCATGTTTCTTCCTTCAATATTAAGGAAGTTATTAACAATTTATCAACGAAAATTCACCCTTTCTTCGTACTGTTTATGTTATAACCTACACCAAAATCTGTGATCTAATAAAATATGATATTAAAATAAAAAAACACAACTTTCTCAAATACCAAGAGAATTGAATCAAATTTTCAGGAATTACAGAGTACAGTATTGTGCAAAAATGATACTTTAAAATAAAAGAGAAAAAAAAGAGAAGTTCAAAATTCAGACAAAGTACTTTCATATTACGCAGTAATAAAGATTGTAGGTGCTAATGTCGGATTAAAAATTATGTTTTTCGCATAAACAAATTAATCAGGAACTTTACAAACTACTAGACAAATAAATTGTTTAACGTCCAATATACCTTTTATTTAATCCATTACAATTTAATGGTAACTTTGAAGACTATTTTGAGATGACTTATTTTCCATCAAATGATGCGATTAAACATTGCAACGGATGAAAAAAAAGTCAATGAAACATTAAGAATTTATCTACATTAAATATGAATAACGTCAAATTGGTTTTCTCGATTTAAGTATTGAAGTTCTTTTTTTCTTTTTTTTCAAGATTGCTTATATGTTGTCAATTCACATATATTTCCCCCTAACAATAATGTAAAAAAAAAATGTTGAACATGAGAATAGATTCTAAAAATATTCAATTATTAATATCTCTTCCATGTATATTTGATTTTTATATCCACTAAATCCCTTTCAAATTCCTCTTACTAAGATCTCAACATGAAGTACTTAACAGCAACTTTACAATATATCTTTGTTCTAAGCCTAGTTTTTAGAAATAATTGTTCCTGTCTCTGAATGATTCACTCTTCATTGAGTCATTCTACAAACAGCATCGTTTTTATGTAGTGTATGACACATACATCCACTTAAAAGACTTTACTTATCAAATGACTATAGTTTTCTTGGTTGCACATGATTCCGCTGAAACAAGAACGAAATTAAGGCTATGTCATCTAAATGACGTATCAAATTATTGTAATTCCATAGATCCTACAGTTCATTATACTTAAAAAACATTCATTGACATGATTAATTATCAAGCGAAGCAAATAGTTATATCAGTCAGGGATTCGGAAACCTTTACTCCTTCTACATGTGAGGTAAAATAAATACGCATTTGATCTTCTTTTAGTTATAAATAATAGGATCCAGAGCAAATATATAGGACTGGGGTCAGTTGAGCAGGTTTTATAAGTACGTTCATAATTTTTTTTTTACAAATTCATTACTTTGATATTTTCACTTCAAGAATCAAAGAATAGTGATAACAGTTTTCTAAAAATAAAAAAAAACACTGTTCAAGTTTAAACTATAAAACGTCTCTTCCATTGTCATATTTTTTTAAACCATAATTATCATAATGACACAACATAAGATTATAAATACATCAAAGCTGAAATCAAACATTGAAAACAAATGTCTTTGTTAATTCATTTATAAAAGTATGACTTGAGTGGGTATTTCGTTTGCTATAACTCAGTCAAGTAGATTTGTATGAAGGAAAGAACCTGAATAATATACTAATTTACCCATTTACTAGTGCATTGTTTTTCAACAAAGATGTTGACTTAAGCTACAGCTCTTGTCTATTAATTATGAACTTATATTTAGGCACTTATGTCTTTTTTCACTGATGTCATAAACTGCATTGTAACTGAAGACGACGTCATCTTGGGGGATCGTATACAAAAAAACTTAACACCTGCATTGAATACTACTTGACTCCAATGATAAATAGTGATAAGTGAAATAAATCAGAGTAATATGTTCTGAAAGTTCACCTAAAATGGCTCAATTTGTACTATAATTGTTTTTGTTTTTTTTTAAATACAAAAGACTAAAGAAAAGTACGATAATTATAGAAAAAATAATTTATTAAGCTTTCCATTGAAATAGTAGACAACACATTAGTATTGTCTACACTAACGCTTCTCAAAGTGAGTGACGCAACCCAATAGGCAATAGGGTACCCGTACCCCTTGAACGTACCAAGAAATACGTATTTCGACATCTAACACATGCACATAATAGTCCCGCTCTTCACATATAGATGGCGCTAGATATTTATTAATTCACGTCATTTTCAGTTTATACCAACCTTCAAAAGACACCTATCGAAATTACATGACAATCTTTTTTTTTAGTTTCTGCGTTATTATGCTATGTGCCTTCACACTTTTGTTATTTCTAAAACAATGGATCAAAAACAGTTTCAAGTTTTAATTTGGCACTGCTGCTTGATTGGAAGAAATTTTGGGGACTCTGCTTCATATAGCAAATAATAATAATAGAAATTATTTGAAAAATGACCGGGAAAAAATGTGGTTTCTTTGTTAAGGCTGGGACATTTCATCCCGTGTGTTAATTTATAAAGAATTTAGATTTTATATATTAATATATTCTTTTTTACATATGAAGCTATAAAATCGGTCTCATGTTCCAATATTCAATAACGTGTCATGTCAATAATAGCTCACCCAGGTCAGTGTGAGTGCTTTATCATTTAACTGCAAAATACATTTGATGTTGACAAAGAACAAGCAACTGCATTAATTTATAAAAATGTTGCATCACTGCCTTAAACAACTGATGCATAATATATGTCCCACTCTTATGTAAAAATAACAGAAATAGAAATTTAACATGGTTACACTGACCATTTGAATGATATTTTGGAGAGGAGCAGCTTAGCTGTCATGTTGTTTTATTAGATCTACTGCAAGCTGCCGTGAGAGGAACAAAATTTTCACAAATCTTACTCCTTATATAGCAAACATATCTAGACTGGAACATATCAACGAGTAAGGAGCAATAGTTTATGGCTTATATGCTACTATGAACCGCCGGTATGCTAAAAAAAGAAACCGAAAATCAACATGGTAACCCTGTTAATTTGAAGAATGTTTGGGAGGAGAGTAGCTTAGCTGCCATGACATTTCATTAGATTGGCTACAGGGAGCCATGAGATGAGAAAATAAACAAAAATCCCTCGCATTATTTAGCGATGATATAGGCGGAAGTTACTGTGATGTCGATCCTAAGGTCAATCTGAGTCCAACAAGGACTCGCACTTATAACTTCAGAGCAAACCGTCGTTGTTACCCTCCGAATGTCATTAGAAGACACACTCCTTATTACTTTATATTAAGATGTTCTGTCCTCAACAAGGGCACTCTGTATTTTACACGATTGTGGAATAAATACTTCGTTGCTCGATGCTATCGTTTTTAACTGACGCCAAAACAACAAACAACGTCTTAACTGGACAAATATAGCTGTCACAGGCGCTCACGTGATCGACTCAGACCGATAATGGACCGACCCAAAACTTTACTCTATACATACTCATAATTTCCTCTCTTTTTAATATGACGTACAATCTCAATTACCCAATTATTTCGTTGATCAAATTTCTTTATAGTCCAAAGATACAATCAAAAATAACTGTACTTCGTACATTCATACAGATACACCTTGCTTTATTAATGAAGATATTCAGGTATTAATTACTTACTTTTCATGTATTATTGCGGAGATTTTTTTGCTTTATGAATGCTAAACAGGGGCGTCCACAAGGAGATAGGAGGCTGAAGGGTCCGTAGCCTCCCCCAAATTGATATTTTTTTAAATTGTTATCAATATATAAAATGATCCGTTGTTCTAAAAATTTTAAGTATTAAAATTTTCGAAAATTTGTTATTTGTTCATATTGAATCCCTTCCAAAAATTTTAACTCTATTTTTTTTTTTATAAAAGTTCGCTTCCGAAAAAAATCCCTCCAAAAATAAAATACTATAATAGTAAGTTAATATTTTTTAGTAGCTATGAGATCGTGCAATTTGTTACAAAATTGAGGTATACTTAGATTTACGCAAAATGTGACCTAAACACGTGCCGGGGCAACTTCTACCTATATAATTGCAAGTACGGAGTAGGATTCATGATCTAATAAAACGTCATGGCAGTTAAGCATCTCTTCTTCCAAACATCCTTCAAATTGTCAGGATTAACACGTTAATTTTCGGTTTCTTTTATTTTTAGATATTGGTAGGTCATATTTTATAGAACTTTAGTTATATCTATGGCAATATACAAAAAGGAAAATCTAGTGTAGAATGGGCATGTTAATAACAAAAAAGAAACCGAAAATCAACATGGTAACCCTGACAATTTGAAGAATGTATTGAAGGAGAGAAAGAATAATAATGCTCATGACGGTTCATTAGATTATCTACAATCAGCTGTGACAAGAGAGGAAGAACAAAAGGATATAAATATGAACATTTGCTAGAATTATTCCGCTGTCGATTCCCAATTCTACTCTCAGTCCAACAAGGACTTATAATTATAACTTCGCCACAAATCCTCATGGTCTTTTATGAGCACGCACGAATGTTCAATCAGGTTTTGAATATAGTTGAATGTAGTAGAAAGAGAAGTTCACTACTCAGGAGCTACAAATGAATGGCAACAGTTGAGGAGAATAAAATTCCTTCTTTATATTACCAATTGCAAATTAAAGTTCAAGTTAAAAGAACGACCAGATTCACATCATTGGCTATATGTCTAGTCTTATTTCCTCAGAGATTAGAAGTTGTGATGGATTAGAAATTCTCTTAGGGAGAACAACGCCACGAAACTTAAAACATCATTTGATAAGGTCTTCCGATAAAAATCCATAAAATATGAAATCAACTCGGGTTTGCTTATCATTTTAGTATTTATGTCCGAACTTACGTCATGATTAAATAATATAATTCGGTTATTATAGAATGGATATTATATCATAAATATAAATGATCTAACTTGCATTGGGATCAAGGAAATATGTAATATAAATGTTAACCACAAGGCTATACATCAAGTAGTGAAACGAATACTCCGTGATCACTATTTATCCAAATATAGTTGACTTTATGATAACTTATTTGTCCGCTAGGAGTGTGGAATAGATTTCATTATTACTTCATAAGACTATAAATAAATAACTGTAGGTCTCCATTCATTCACCACCCTTTTTACAGAATTAACAAGTTGAATTCTTCGAAGGGAAGAAAAAGTTGCATTCGTCATGTGAGAAAAGTGATGTCATCTGTGGTATCATAAAAAGTGTCATCTTGTATGGAAAAATATATTAATAATACGATAAATCTACTCCAGTATTTGGCCACTAGGTTTATAGCTTTGCCTCAACTGATTATCTTTAGACCTAAAGATACTCTTCCAATGGAAAAATTATCTAATTATTATTCATAATTTTTAGAAAAATTCAAAACCCTTTCCTCTTTTGCAGTCGTTTACAAATAAACAAGGTAACGTTTCGTTAAAAACGCAATAGATCGTAAATATTTTCATTTATATGATACGTTATTTCAGGTGTGCATTTGACACAGCTTCGTTAGGGATCGGAAATTATGATAATGTAACGAAGCCTCAAAAATGCGTTTGCCAACATGGAAGCTAAAATAAATTGTTAAATGCTCCAAGTAATATTTATTTATCGTCAAACTCATATAATATCATTTCTTCATAAATCAATTAATGATTCCTACAATTAAAGAAGAGCTTAATATGACAAAATTTACATAACATGTTGTTGTCAGCTGTCGAAGTCACAGCCTCTTTCCTTCTTATTATTAGGGTTCTAAACGTTGATTGGGTAAATTAGAATGATCTCTTGTTAAGCTTTGGACAATTTCCAACAATTATTAAATCCATGGTTGGGAAGAATTGGCTAACTACCATCTGATTTTGACCCCCCTTTCCTGCTTCCTTTTTGGAAGAAAGGTTGCGAGGTACACTTATGGTAACGACGTGGGATATTTAGGAAAATTAAGCCAGCATAATATTTTACGTTTACTCAATCAATGTATTTGACAAACTTACAAATTTCTAATGAAGGATGTTTATTTTGATAAATTTAATCCATCACTAATTGTAGTAATGACGTCATCTTTAGGAAATCTACATTTAAAAAGAATTAATATAAGTATTTAAAAAAGGAGAAATGTTTCTCTCTTTTTCTCTTTCTTTATTTCCAACATCCTGCTAGCTAGCTATGAACTAAAAACCTAAATAGCAAATATTATTAAATACCAAACGCGCTGCTGTTGAGTACGGAGCAGCACTAATTGGTTGCAAGTGATTTAAAAAGATACAAATTATGACGTCACTTCTCTCTCTATATGAAGCACAGCTGCAGCCTACCAATTAATACTTATTTATTAGTTTTTATCGTCCTTCTGATTCTGAAAACTACATACATAATAAATATTTCAGACAATTACACATCGCCGCGTTCGACCTGCAGTGATTTTCACTAAATAACATCCATCATTATGAGGTTTTCCTCGATCCTCTGGACTCTTCTCCTTTGTTTGGGGTGGACTCATGCTCGGAAACATCATTTAGTCGTCTCGGATGATTCACGTTTCTCATTCCCCATATCCAAATTTGGATTCTATGTTGGAGGATTCCTCGATGTCAATTTGACTCACTTTAAAATGTCGAATACAACGCCAGTGGATTACCTGGGGTTCACCCTCGAGCGCTCATTATCGAGGGCTGTATATAGCCTTGATTCTGACGTGGAGCCTCGATCCTGTCCTCTTTCAGGTTATTTTTAGACCCAAAGATTTTATTTTCACCTCTTTTAATTTAGAAGATCTGAGCAATACTATTAATTTGGGTACAAATGTTTTCTTGAACTCTTTTATTTTCATTTTCCCGCAAGTTCTTTGTTTCATTGAATTATAAATAAAATCTTTGGCTCTATTTGTTTTCAGTCCGTAGCAATGAAGAGACAATGACTCTATCCTTAGACTTTCCCTCCGGTAAAGTCATCAAATATGTTCCAAAGGAATTTGAGTCACTTCGGATCTTACCTTCTGAAATACCTTTAATTCAAGACCCAGAAACCGGGTTTTTCTCAACTACATTTCGTGTTATAATTGATTCCGTGAATCAACAGGGTCTCTACGGCTTTTACTTTCACAACTGTTTGACTCCTTTACTTTCAACAAAGGTTTCATTTGATTTGAAAGTGACGGAAATGAATGGAGAGAGTTATTTAAGTGCTGGAGAGATGCCCCTACCTTCATTGTACTTATTTGCAAGTATACTGTTTTTCATATCTGGTGTATTATGGGTAATTGTTTTGCGAAAAAATGGCTCAGAGCGAGTTTTCCGTATTCATTGGATCATGGCTGCTCTTGTGTTTCTCAAATCCCTATCTCTGTTCTTTCATGGTGTCAATTACCATCAAATCGAGATACATGGGATCCACATTGAGAGTTGGGCAGTTCTCTACTACATTATTCATTTATTAAAGGGAGGACTTCTCTTTTTTACGATCGTGTTGATTGGATCTGGATGGGCATTTATTAAGCATATCCTATCCGATAAGGAAAAAAGGATATTCATGATTGTTTTGCCTATGCAGATATTGGCAAATGTGGCGTATATCATTGTGGAAGAGTCGGAAGAAGGAGATGTGAATCACAATTATTGGAAAGATATCTTTATCCTTGTGGACTTAATTTGCTGCGGTGCCATTTTCTTACCCGTTGTTTGGTCTATTCGCCATTTACAAGAGTCCTCTGGCACAGATGGAAAAGCATCCATCTCCTTGGAAAAACTGAAGCTCTTCAAGCACTTTTACATAATGGTAGTGTGTTACATTTATTTTACGCGAATCATCATCTATCTCCTCAAAATCACCGTACCATTTAAGTACGAATGGTTGGATGAAACCTTTTTGGAGGCTGCTACCTTCATCTTTTTCGTTTCCACCGGATATAAATTCCGCCCTGCATCAAATAATCCATACTTCTCTGTTCCAACAGATGACTATGAAATAGAGGAAGTCCTTGTCGGCAAAACAGCTATCAATGAGCAAGTCATCAATCGAATTAAACAAAAAGACACCATGCCCCTCTTACAGGATGATGATTCAGACGATGATGAGGGTCTCATTTTCATTCCTGAATCTGGAAAACCAGAGATACTAAATTAAGACGTAGGGCTCTTTCCTTCTTCTTCTCCTTAAAGAAGTGGATGCCGTTTATGACCTAAATATAAAATTATAATTATATCAATTTGCTAATTCTCAGCTTTTCATACAATTCGCGCGTAAGATTCAAATATTATACACGTAGCAGAAGTACTACAATTTATTATCTAATCAGTAAATTCATTTTGCGGATATTAATTTATTTTCAAATTAATTGTATATAAGTGAGTGGCAACATGTATTGACAGATGGACTAGGAGAATAATATTTATTATATATATTGATATTAAGTAATATACTTTTTTTTTTGTTATTCCGTTTGTTTAGTTGTTTTAAAAATAAAAACATAAATATTTAAGTAATAATTTATTATGATTAATTTATATAAGTTGATCATTCATGCTTGATAAAACTATAATCTGACAACACCATAGACAAAAAGGGTCCTTAAAAAAGGATAAAATAAATGAAAACTAGTCAAAGATGACGAACATTTCATCAAGATTCCACAAGGTGTGAAAAAAAAGAAGAACTTTAGATAAGAGCCGGCCTCAGTGGTTGCAGTGGATCCTGCACTTGATTGTTTGAAAAAAGACGTAAGAAATTTATTTCCCAAATAAATTTAAAAAAAATTGAGAAAAATTATTTTCTAAAAAAAGTAATTAAATAAAATATGGGCTCAATTGATGAAGGTCATTTTAAAAAGAAAATAAAACACTACTGTATTAAAATAAACAGTAATTCGATAAAAATGAAATAAAAGGTTTTAAAAAAAGTCCATTCAAAAATATTTTTTTTAGGAAAAAAAAAAATCCAAAATCCAAATTGCAATTACCTTTATCTCAACCTAGATTGGGATTTATGCCTCAAACAATCAATTATACATATGCCCCCACAATAGCTAGGGCCAACCTTGATCTTTAGACAGTTTATAAAGTAAATATATACTATAATTGTTCATGTATGGCCCTAAACAGTCATTAAAAAAGTTACAATGAGCAGAAATATCATTATAAAAAAGAGTTTCTGTCTTTTCTCTCTCGTATAATACTGATAGCTCTCCATACTCTCAACTCTGGTCCTGTACGTAGCCCCAGTCTTCTTAAATCCTCACGTGTTACATGTTCAGTCACGTCTTCATAGTTTAGATCCTCAGATGCAAACTAAATAAAACATTAGACAATTATATTTATGTTGTGTACAAGTTGGGTTGTCTCTACAAGTTGTAACTTGTATTCCGAGCAGATTGTACAAGTTAAAATTTCTACGTCTCATTAAGCTTAAGTCAATCTAATGATTGACTATTCATAAATGATACCATTTTCTTATAATCTATTAAAATTACTTGGTTATTATGTATTTAGGAGTAATTTAACTCTTTATAATCTGTCACATAATACTTATCAATTCATAATTTTCACATTCAAATATTGTAAAATTACACCATTAATGTACATCGATCATACGCGGAATATCTAATTACTGTTATCAGAGTTGTAAAAAATATGACCTATAACGGATGTGAGACTTTGTAGATCTAACCTGAGCAGTTATTAATTTTTCAAATTGTTAAGGTTGCCGCCGCGTTCATTTTTGTTTTCTTTTTCTTTAACATACCGGTAGGTCATATATTTTTACATTTATAATTATCCGTATATCAAGCACACTTAAACCCTTTATCTCATTTTAACGTTTCAACTTGTACAATTTGCTTATACAAGTTACAACTAGTATACGACTTATATATATTATATGGCTATTCTACACACAACTATTTTATCACTTATCAGTTACTGATTGAAAACAAAAAAAGAAAAATACCTTTGAAATTGATTCATCATTTAGATTAAGAGTTTTTAGCCAATCAATCAAATAAGGATCACCACTAGAAAGGGTGGAGGCTGTATCAGAGGCTGAGCAAGAAGAAGAATCGATGGAAGGAGCAGTAGTTTTTCGAAGACTTTGTATTTGTCTCCTTTGATCCGATATGTTCATTTTGAGTAAGTCCTGGTGACATCGATTCAACTCAAGAAAATCCTTCCAAAGTTTGCAATTCTCTTCCCTGATGTCTTCTAATTGTCGGCTAAAGTCAGGCCTTCGAAGAGCATTTGAGCTCATTGTTGACAGAGTGGATGAGGTCGTGTGAGGAAGGGTTGAAGGGAATGGATTGGACTGCTGTCGGGAGTAGGATGAAGTACGTGATACTGCTCCAGTGGTGGGTTGTACTATGATACTGTTTCTACTCGACGGATCTACATATGTACAGAATAGACAGGAGGATATTAATGAGGTCGTGTACTTTATTTGACAACAATAATACCTATGCAAAAGGATTGCAGTTGTTCTTGGAGTTCCAATTCATTTCCTTCAGATTGAATATTGGACGGCATTAGATGTTGTCCTAATTCAGGAGAGAGTATGAGAATGGCTGCTTGAACAGCATTTCTTATTAGATTGTCAAGGGCAAAGACCCAATGTGGCTGAATATTATGAAGTCGGAACATGGGACTGGCAGCATCTTGAAATATGTAGAGTGCGAGTTGCATTTGATTGATTTTGGCCCCATCATAATCTAGCTCATCTTTTAATTTAGAGAGAGCGGATTCCAAAGGAGAAATATTTTGTTCAGGAATGTAGCCACGTATTCCATCGACAATGATTTGAAGTTGTGACTAAATTCCAAACAAGGAAAAACAAAAGAATAAGTGAAATGATGGCTTATAATATAAATAGTTTAACACATCATAGATTGTAATTATAAATATAGTGCTCCACACAAGATTTGAATTCATTGACAATAATCATATGATAGCATATCACAGAGTGCATACAATCAGCATGGCATCAAATGACGACATAAACAAAATTGATCAATAATGTTAGGAATGTATGTAAGTAGGGTTGTGTTAGTTTTTTTTAAGAACTGAAGACGTCAGTCCCGTACAGTTCAGTCTCGGTTCGGTCCATTTCAGTACTGCATACCAAAACTTAGTAGATTTGGTCCTTGATGACGTCACTCAACTTGATTTCTTCTTCTTTTAATCAGTTCTAGTACAGATATTCCGAAGGACCGCCAGTCTCAAGGACCGGTCCTAAGACTGAACCGAATAAATAAGGACTGATACAACACTGTAAGTAGGGTACTAGCTAAAAAGATATATTTTTATTATTACCTGAAATAGACAGGTGTCAGGGACCTGTTTCAGAAGAGCCTCATGCCATTGCGAGCATATCCGCATTCGATCAGCTTGAAGGACTTTGACAAGTGTAGCACGTCGCTGTGAGTCCTTTTTAAGGAGGTAAAAACCGTCTTGTTGAATACAATCATCACGTGGCGCAGTAGAAGTGTCAAGGACCTCTGGAGAGTGTAATATTCCAGTGTTGGAATGCCGTCGAGAACCCAGCTCAAAAAAAGATTCTGAGATGTTATCTTCAGGTGAGATCGGTGTGAGGCCTTGAACTAATCCAGAGTCCGCCGTACTGTAAAAATAAAGAGGTAGAAATGAATGCGGGATTTGCAAGGGAAGAGTATTTAAATGGTCTGACTAATAATTACGACGTCCTTTATTATTATAGGTAAGTAAAAGGCCATTTGTGTAATGTGTTACACATATATTATACATAGGCCTTGAAATGTAAGCAATCAATGTGTGAGTAAGTACCTAAGTGGTCGGTACACAGAAAAGAAAATATTTTGAGAGGAAACGCAGGAAGTGGATTTATTTGAAATGACCGCCATTTTCCGACTGGCGGTAAACTTCCATCTCTTTGTTTTAGTTAAAGCAGGAGCAGGAGGATGATGCATGGAAGAAGAGTTGGAGGAATGCGAGTTGGAGGGACGTTGGTATGGAAGGAGCCAGTCACGGGTTGAGACATGGTTATCAGGGATCATTAATTTTAAACCATCACTTTTTAAACGTCTTCGCTTCAAAGACATATTGTTATGACTGGAATCCCGAGGGTTCGTTGTATATTTTGTTAATTATTTTCCCTTATTTTGTGATCACTCTCAAATTTATCCGCAAAATATGTTTACTGTACATATATACAGTAGTACTGTACTACTACTACTACAATACTACAGGAGGTACTTGTTGTTAGATATATTTTTTGTTAACTATTTATGAATATAACGTCATATTCGGCACGAAATGCGCGCTGGTTTATAAAAAGCCAAATGATCTCATCCTACACACACTCGTGTTATGACATCATGATATCACCATTCCGCTTAACTCACAAGCTATTCTTATGAAGATAATAGTTCTACTATGTACTACTACTATGCAGCTTACGCACAAGTCATCACTCTATTATTACATAAATTCTATATTTAGTTCGACCCCCTTCTTCTTTCAATATCAGCTAGCCTCTACCTTCATAAAAAATAATAATTTATCGTTTCTATTTGAACACATATGATGATAGTAGTCAGAACTCGTTTGTTGGAGCATCAAACACGTGTGTGGATCCCTCCTCCTTCATTTCATGATTGATCAATCGGCACAGAGGTTTAATATAGTGCTGGATTTTTGTCATTTGTAAATATTTTTCTCGATTCATTAATATGACTCTATGTTTGACCACTGGGTGTCGCTCAAAGTGGAAATATTCTCCTTTGATTTGACGTCTAAGTCGCAAATACTATTTACTATTTAACTAAGTAACAGTCAAATATCACAACTACTAAAAAACACTTGTCTGTAAAATAAACACATTATTGATATTAGTCTAAAGATTTGTTGGAATTAGACATTGTATGAAGCATATACTTATTATCAGTCATTCATGTAGAGCAGGGGCGTTCAAAGTGGGATAGCTGGAGGGGCTGTAGCCCCCCCTCCCCCAAATCAAGGAATATTTGTGTTCCTTACTAGAATTTTTTTCCGCTTAAGTAGCGAGTACAAAAAGTCATTCGACCAAATTACGGAGGATAGCAAAAATGTTAATTTTTGGAAAAATTCCAAAAACCAAGCAAGGCAATTATAATCGTAAAAATATACTTGTTAAATATGTAAGACCCCACGCATGACTACCAAAACACCTTTAAGTACACCAAATGATTGAGCATCAGAGTGCAAATCCACTCATAAATTTGATACAAATTCTACCAATTACAATATAGTATTAATTATTATTTGAAATTCCCACGCATTTTTCAAAGAAGGAGAGAGAAAAAGAGAGGTTGGGTTGAAATTAATTCCTAATTTTCTAGCTATATCATAATGTTAAGTTATTATATTTAGAGGTATATATACAACTATTTATCATATATACTTATAAACATCGAGTTACTTCATACAATCAACTAAGCGAGGCTATATCAATTTTTATTTCATCTCCTAATAAATTATACACCTACACCATTTTTCCCCTTCTCTTTGTGAACTGTTTTTCAAAAAGAGTGCGCATTCAAATATTAGATTATGAAAGAGTTTCATTAATTAAGTCTAGTAGTTAGTTAAATAATGTTATAATTTAATTTGGGTCAAACTTTTATAGAAATCCCATCACCTCCTCATATGTTACGCGTATGTTCATATTAATAAATCTAACCTTGTAGGATCAGGGCTCAACCAACCAGGCTCTAAACTAGTTTTTCTTTTATTCGAATCTCCATCTCTGAAATGAAAGAGAAATGCCACACTTAATGACTTTCTAGTCGTACAATCAATCATAATTTCTATCGCCCCCTTTGTCTATATTTGATGTCATCTTTTCTTAAATTCCTTGTATTTAAAGTTTAAAGATTGATGTTTATATATTATACAGAGACTATCAATACCTATGCAAAAGAAAGCAGTAAAGGAATTTCCCAGACGTAAAATATTTAAATATGATTCCTACAAAAGCACTTTGGGCAATATAATTATTTATAAAAGTTTTGATTGGATATTCAGTCTCAAACAACTGAAATACACATCCTCTCATAGAGATTTACAATAAACAAACCCTGAAGATTTATATAAATACAACTTACGAGCTTCCTTCAATTTTATCATTGTCCAGAGTAGAAAACTTATTTATGGGTCTTCCAAGCTTTTCTCCAGGAACAGAAATACTCCGACTCAATTCAGTATTCACCTGTATCCTTGACATCTTTTTCTTACTTGCATCAATAATAAAGGAATCTTCCAACAAATCTGATGCCTTAGGTCGATTTTCCGCCTCAGGAACAAAGCATCGAGATATAAACTGCTGAGCCTTGGTAGAGAGCTCCCCAGGAATTTCCGGATGCATTTTGTAGAATCCTACTTTAAACATAGCTGCTTCTGGTGAGCCCAGTTCAATAAAAGGAGGTTTCCCGGTAGCCATTTCTACTACCGTACAGCCAAGGGACCAAATATCGGCAGGGGCTCCATATCCACGAGCTCCTTTGTCAATGACTTCAGGAGCCATATATTGAATTGTACCTGTGAAGGTTAGAGTGCTTGGACAGATTCCTGCGAGTCTTTTTGATGTCCCAAAATCTGATATTTTGACTATTCCGTTGTATGTATTCACGAGCACATTGTCTCCTGAAATAATTGAATTATCTTCAAGGTCAGACACCTATCTATGTATTCACGTACCTTTGATATCCCTATGAACAATTTTTTGGTCGTGCAAATATTTGAGTCCTTCAAGTATTTGTTTAGAGTAATGTACCATGGTCAATTCGTTCCCTTTAAGAGGGCCCCACTTATCTCGTAGAAGAGAAGATAGAGATCCTCCAGGAACTTGTTCCATGAATATTTTAAAGTACCCCTCTTCAGAAATAGATCCTAAATACTGTACAATATTCCGATGGCGCAATTGTGAATGAAGCTTAATCTCTTCATGCAAGGGTTGAACATCTCCCAAGTTTTTTTCAGGAACTTCTTTTACGGCTATTTTGACTTGAGTGTTTAGGTCCAATGCCGCATACACAACTCCATAAGTACCGCGACCAAGGATGATCCTTGTTCCAGTACTATCTAACTCATATTCAAACTAAATAAGGATACATAAAAATGGGTATCAGGATCATTGGAAGAGAGAGGAAACACGAATCGAAATTACCGAAATGGGAACATTTTCAAGCTCAGTGTCCAAATCAGTGATCATGCCTTCTTCATCTGCTGTAAGCTTAAGGACAAGATCAAAGAAGCATTCTCTCCAAAATCCTGATGGGAAATACATTTGGAAATCATCGGAGTGGATGTATAAGAACAGACAGCGGTCATCTCGTTTGTAGTTTCTACATAGAATAATAAAATGGAAAATAAATATATTTACATTGAAGGAAGAAACCTCCTAGATAAATGCAATTAATTAATTAATGATTGTGATTGGATAATGAGGTAATTGTTATGTATTATAATATATAATACCCATCATGTAAGAGCTCTTTATAGAATAAGGCGTTCTATAGAAGAAGAATAGGGAGGAAATGCTTTAAAAGTATTACTAAAGCAACCTTGTTATCTATTGATTAACACATCAAGTGATAATAATGAATAGCAGGCTCAATAAATGGTAAAAAAAATTCCGAATCAATTCCTGTAAGAAGATTCTCAGTGCATGAATTACAAATGAAACAATAATGATCACTCGGTAGAGCGCATAACCCCCACCTAAAATTAAATTGAGCTATGATTGATTATACATTTTTTTACTTTTTGTGTTAGCTTGACTTCTCAAAATTTAAGGACCTTTTACATGTATAATCTTCGTACCAAATTTGATCAAAATTGATAAGTAACTTTTGCCGTAATCCCGGTGACAAACAGGGGAAAAAACTTAGTTCCTCCGTTCAAATAAATTTTCGGAGGTAACATATGGAGGCCATATATTTAATTCTAAAGACGGATTTGAGAATCTTCGAGTACTAGCTCGGAGTTATGAGGCGTCCACAAACAGACAAACTTTGCTTTGTTAATATAGAAAATACTTTCCCAACAATCCCGAATGATACTTTACGTTTTTCATGAGCACACTCACATGAAGTTACTCAATAATTCAATGTTCTCTCCTCAAGAGTGAAAGAATAATTATACTTACGATTTACAGCTCTAAATATATGTACTCCCCCTATTTTTTTAATATGAGGTGCTGAGCTTTAGCTACACACGCTCCTTGCTAAACATCCTTTAAAGACACATTAACTATTTCTTATATTTATATATGTAGTCAAGCTCATTATTAAAAATGAGTCCTCTTCAAACAATCAAACTTTACTTTATTTATATAAATAATATATTTTAACCAAACAAATTGATAGAACAGTGCAGGGCATGGGCGCCCAATAATTTATTAAGTAGTAGTATTATTGCCCTTATTAATGGTGTGTCATTCATAATAACTCAAATCATGCTCTTTCCCGTGATTACGGACATGTACAATCATCTTAATCGGGAGAACTGTGGAGGTTGTTGACTAACAACGGTAGCCATAAAGAACATAAATATGGGTTTTGTTTTGTTTACCTTAATTTTATTCATAGAATTTCCTCATACAAAAAACAAGGGCTCAGTACTACACTATTGTGGGCGTCATCCTTGAATAAGTTCATCATTAATAATCACAACATATCCACGAAAACCTTACACATTCACTATTTTTAGGGCACGTTTTATGTTACATATTAATTATATGTAGATATATTCAAACGATGGAGTAATAAGTAATACCATATTCAATAAATACATGACTTACGTTACAGTTTTGATCATAGGAGCTGTGAGGAGCCAGTCATGAACCTGTCGGCATTTTGAATCTAAAGATCCCGAATGTATACATTTGGAGCAAATGTTTGTAATGTGAACAGACTTTTCTTCAATTTCGAGATTGATTGTGACGAAACTTGGCATATATACTTTGGTAGGTTCCCAAATTAAAATCTAGTAGATAAGGATTATACAAAATTAAGTATATATATGTATATAATAACCTAGAAATCGTTAATTTAGAAAAGATAGACATTTTTAAGTCTACCTAATATAGTATTGATACATTTCAAACAATTCCATTACATAATACAAAATAAGACTATTTAGTATTTATTAGGAATATTACAGTATATATACATAATTGACAGCTCGTCAATTAACGAAAAATATGTACATTGATGCATGAAACGAAAAAAGTCTTAATTGGAGATTTTATAAAATTCTGAATGGATAATTATGCATCAAGTACGGAATGACACTTCAAAGGATAAAAATTAACTTACAGGAAATCG
Source organism: Lepeophtheirus salmonis (assembly GCF_016086655.4). Lineage (NCBI taxonomy): Eukaryota > Metazoa > Arthropoda > Copepoda > Siphonostomatoida > Caligidae > Lepeophtheirus > Lepeophtheirus salmonis. The sequence goes on from NC_052140.2 coordinate 1,732,386, forward strand.
GATAGAATTAGTGGACTCTTCATCAATTGCAAACGAAAAATACTCTAGCCAAAAGTCAAACAGTTTATTCTCATTCCCTCCATCCGTGGAGGAGCATTTTTTCCGCCGAAATCTTGAGATGAGTGTTATATTTCCAATGGTTGACTTCAAGTACCATTTGGGAGGCTTCAAGCCAAACATGCACTCAGCTGCTGAGACAGCTTTGTTGTAGTCTTCAGCAAGAACAGATATTTCGAAAAAAGTTGCGACATCCCAATAATCCTCCAAATTTTGAAGACTTCCCTTCTTTCCAATAAGATTATTAAGGACCATTCCTATCCTTTGAAGTTCGGGAGATGTAGCAAAGTCTTGGCCACTAACGACTAAGAGAGTAGCTAGGTTGATTCCAGCATACTCGTTTGGCTGTACTTGAAATCCTCGTCTGTACCAATGGATTGCTGTTTCTAACATGGCCTTGTCAGTGTATTCAGATTCCACAAATTTGTCCTTGCAAATCCTTCCACAAAGACATATAATATCAGGTACTTCGTATTCTTTCTTTTCCAGTGCCTTGGTTATAAGTTTATAGGCTTTCTCCCTATCGCCTTCCTTATGACGCCTAGGATTAAAAGGATGACATTTATATATCCACCAATGCACCGTGCATGCAATAGGAATGTATACCTATTCAATGCAAAGGCAAACAGAAAAATGATGGCACTATTTTGTGTATAGGAAGACCTGTTGGGAAGAGTCCCCAGATCCTGGACTAGCTGCACCATTGCATCATAATCTTGAATCTCTCTAAATGAAATTAACATGTTATGTACAATATCAGTTGATAATATATTGGGATCGTCAAGTCGTCGCCTCATTTTTTGTAGAGAGTCCCGGAGCTCATTCCCACTCAAGGTCTCTCTACATTTTCTTAAGTCTGATAGGAACTTTTCTTTCATATGGACTCTGAAAAAGTAATGGTCAATCTTATCTCACTAATAAAATCATAATGACGTCGTACTTTGATTGTATTTCCATTTCTTTGAGATAGTAAGTCATTTTGGCTGATAGAGGTATCCGTACATTTTCAGAAAGACTAGGAGTACATGAGTCAGTGACAACAATGCTTCCATCAACCAAGTGATATAATAGTAATACATAATTCGAACAAAAAGATTTGAGAGCAGAGGACGTTTCTCTATCCGTGTCCATACAAAGTAAAATATTTTGTTTCATTCCAAAGCTTTCTCGTACCCCTAAATGATAAAACAAGGAACGTTGTTGAGTAAGTACACTCAAGTCCACAACAGCAACATCCGCGTTATAGAATGAGTCAATCACGTTCACTTCCCCAAAATCCAATCGCTCAAATTGTATATGATGAAGATTTGCACTGGAGGAAGAACATGAGGATTTAAGGTCCTCAAATGCGGCTTTTCGATCATTGAGATGAAGAGGTTGATAAAGGTCCATTACACAGCAGACTTCCATCTTAAGTACATTCCTAATAGTAATAAATAATATAAGTACTTTATAAAAATGGATTTCCCAACATATTATTATGTTCGTGAACGTGAGAAGAGTATACATCCATTTATTTATTTTTACACAAGTAATGCAGATAAGTTAATTAAAGATGGTTAATCCATGTCTCTTCACTCTTCCAACATTATATTGATGAGTAATTACAATAATGGAATAAATAACGCGGATGAGACATCATCCTTCTAGTGGATTACTATTCTTTTGTTGTCATAAACACCTGAGTACATATGATAGTACTAATGCTCTACTCTAGTAAAAAGTACTTACTTAAGAGAATTTGTTCCAATGGGCTGATTGTTATTATTTGAGGTTTTTCCAGAGCTGCCGTAACTATCCGTTTGTCCCTCAGAAGAAGAGTTATTTTCGAGTTCCATATTTATTGTGGATGACTTTTGTTGTTGTTGCTGCTGATCCGTGACTTTCTTCCATCTGGATGAAATGGCGTCAAAAGCTACTAAGAACATGAATCGAGAAGTCAATCAACAACTAATAACTTATTATGATGATTTCTTTTGTATAGTATTAAGGACATGTTTGAGCACGACTTCTTCAGCACTATTAGTTAGTTACTATAAATATGAAGTTTATTATTACAGTAGAGCATAGGACTGTGCTGATTCTAAGCTAATAAGAAGCAGGAGAAAGACACGCACTTATTATCGCGTAGGTACCGCAGGAGCAACTGCTTGCTCTCTGTGTATTTGTGTATAATGTATATTTTTGTAATGTCGACATTTTGATGCAGAAACCTATATATGTGTGTGTAGGATACTACATAACATTATTATAACTTATAAAAATAAGTAACTAAGTATATAGTACTACTAGGACTTAGGAGGACGAGGGCATTCATTAATTTAAATATAATACACACGCCGTGAAGCAAGTAGGATTAATAATGGCGGGGGAACTCAAGGAGTAGTAGTAGCAACAGCAAGCCGAGGAGTTGTAGGCATCAATTCACAAGTCAAACCAAGAAGAAAACGCTTTACTTGACTAGGTACATTATATGATTCATTCATAATAGTATAAGGCACCTATTTGAAAGGAGAAGAATAGTCATAAATTGTGGTTCTTCTAGCCCCTGGTTGGTTGGTGGGTTGTTTTGAGATAAAGAAACCCACGAGTCTTCTATATTTTATTATTCACGTTACAACAGAGGGTTATGAAGGATTTTTAAAGAACTTGTAATCGTACAGGAACGTCCGTTTTGCTGTTAATATGTGTATAAGATTTGACAGTCTTCCATATTTATATACCTATCATAATTTAGCTGCAACATTTGATGATAATAATTGATAAGTTTAAATTACTCTTTTAAAAGAAAACAAAGAATTTGAATAGCCAATGAAGACAAAAACCATGGGGTTTCATTGATATCACTTTAATTAGGGCATGGGCGTGCCGTTAGGGAAGAAATGAAGGGACATGTCCTTCAAATTTTATTTAACCTCAAAATGCCCCCAATCCTTGAATACTCCCCCTTTCAGTTTAAAAATCCTTACCGAATCACTGAACTAGTGTGACCGGACATGCTCTCTTTTTACATCCAGTCCGAGGATTTTATTAAATATATATAATCATGAAATGTCCGGTTTTATGAAGGGTAAATGGGCATGTCCAAAAACGTCTTAAATAGAAGATATAAAGTTTAAATTAAAGGAAAAACAAATATCTTAAATCGAATGATAATTATCCACTTAACCAATAAATACCCGGATATATCATGAATTTATTAAAGAGTTCTTTATCGCTTCGGACGGCATGTAAAAAGAGGACGAATGGGCAATCCAGTGGCGTAGTTAGGATTTTTAAAATGGGGGGGGAGGATTACAATTAATTATTCTACTACATAAAATTTATAAAAATCCGGGGGAGTCAACTCCTCTCCTTCCCTCTTAACGGCGACCATGATTACGGTTGCTAACGCTATGAAAAATAAATAAGGGACACCCGTTTAGTATGGTCGGCCGACCCGATTACCTTCACTTTTCCTTGCTTGGTGAATTTTTCTACCCATGTTTTAGCTTTCTCCCATTCCTCCGGGTATTTTGGATCCTTTTTTCTTTATTTCTGTGGAGTGCGAGTGAATGACTGTTTGAAGCACCACAGTATCTCCTCGGTCTATGGGATGAGCGTCTTCTGGGTCATCATTAATGATGTAAATCCTGTAAATTTTTTAGCTGGGCAGTTTTTGTTTTGGAATTGGTAATCCGAAGAATGAATTTTCTTTTCCTAAGCAGATGTCATTATTACTTAATTCCCTAGTAATGAACATCCGTTCCTAAATAGATTCAATTATATTCAAAACCGGATTCAACATTCGTATGTGCTCATAAAATACGGAGTGTAACCCTGAGGAGTTGTTAAAGACTTATAATTGTAAGTCCTTGTTGTGCTCAGAGTAGAAATGGGGATCGATATTGGAGTAATTCAAGCAAACGTCATTTTTCATATTCTTTTCTCCTTCCTCTCTTATCAGAGCTGATTGTAGCTGATCTCCTCCAAAACATTCCTCAAATTGTCAGGGTTATCATGTTGATTTTCGTTTATTTTAACATTCCCATTATAATCAGAATTTTCATCACTAGTCATTGTACATGTGTGTGAATATGCTGTCAGCTCAAGAACAATACATGCCCTGGGAACACGTTTATTGTAAAATTTCATATAAAGCGATTTATTATTCATTTTCCATTGGCATTTTACCTGCCACTTTTTAAAACTCCCAGTATTAAGTGGCAAAGTGCGTCCCGTTTCAGCCAAATACGGAGTGCGTGATTTTTTTATTTTTATGGGGGACAATTCTGTTTTTCAAGAGACGGTGGGCAACCCTAATTTTTAACTTAGCTTTATAACTTAACATTAAGCAAACTAACATAGCTTTCACCGTCGCAAAATGGAGCCGAATTCTTGGTCTAGTAAACAAACAGCAAAAATAAATAACAGTGATATCCTTTTGTAAGTGGAAAATCTATATATATAGGTTGCCCCGTCCCAGTGGCAACTATCCCTTGGGTAAATGACTCTTGATTAGATTATTACCTAGGTACACAAACATTCACCTAATATATGCATTAGGTGAATCACCAAACCCCCTTTTTAAACATATAAAATGCATGTGGGTGGAAAATGATGACACAAATCCATGATTCAACAAAATCATAGATCTCTTAACAAAGGATATTTGATGATATATAATTTTAAAAACATTGCAGGATGGATTTTGTATTTGAATCCAAGTTTGATAAAATGTAATTAAAAAATACTGAAGGACTAAGAAAATAAGTTTGGTGAACTCTTTTCTACAAATGTTCCGTTTGAAAGAAAACATCCAATCTTATAAAACATCTTTTACAAAGTTAATAATTTATGATTGTCATTAATAATAATGGAAAGCTGACTCCATGGGGTAGAAAATTCTTAACTTGGTCTATAGTCGAATAGTTTTTAAATTTATATATTAAAAAAAATTGTAAATGAAATATTTTTGATCCTCCTTTCAATATTAAATCATTTGCTTTCATTTCTTAATATACTTATAATATAATATGACTAAGTATAGAAATTTTTAATAACTATTTATAGTTAAATATATATATATATCCAAGGGTTGAAATAGGAAAAAAACAACAACATGGCTACGTGAAATAAATGATTTTTTTTTTTTTTTTTTTTCAAAATTGGGATATTTTGAAGACTTTTCTAGAAATAAGATCAGAAATTAGGTCAATATGACTTTAAAAAAACTGAGAAAACAACATTAATAGAAAATATATTATTAAATAGTATTAGGCTTATCTTTAATATACTAATTATTTACAATGTACCATTCAATTTTGATAAGTTTCTTTGATCAGTAGTACAACCTTTCTTATCAAAAGTTTTTGCGAATATTACTTTGCCGAGCATGATCACTCTTTTCTTTAAAAATATTTATCATGAAGACAGATAACACTATTCCAGCAATGATGTTTGCTTTGTAATAAAAACTATGGCCAAATCTGCATTCTTCTTTGATATTATATTAATTATGTCGTACATTTAGTGTTTTGAACGTTGATTAGTTGAATTTGAATTAGCTCCTTTTTAGCTGTTAACAATTACAATTGAGTAGCAGTTCCAAAGTTGGTAAGAATGTGCTAACTACTAGCTGATTTTGTGTTTACAGTAAAGGTAACGTTTTGATAGCTTTTTATCTACTCATAATTAACATCTTTAATTCTAAAAACATAAACAGATTTTCCCCCTTACTATCTGTTAATTATTATTTAAAGAATAGTTATTAATTATTATATACTTTGGATTTAACCTTATCAGTGACTAACTATGAAATGACATGAATTGTATATTGAGATCCTCGACTTATATAAATTGATATAAAACTCCAAGGCAATACATTTTTGAGTTCATAACACATAGAGTTTCCTGCTTTAAATGTTCGGATAGTTTTTAGATGTATGGAAATCAGTGATGGGACGATTAAAAAAAAATCTCGATACCGATGCGATTCTAGTAAAAATTACCGATTGCGATACTTCTATATTTTAAATAATAAATAAAAAAAATACAATTTTGCTATCAAGGGCATCCACAGGGTTACATTTTAGGCGGGGGATAGGTTTTTGGAATTAAAAAAAAATCCAGAAATTGGAAAAAAAGAGTAGACCTGATGATGTTTTTGGGAAATTATAAGTATAAGTCCACATTAGACTTAGAGTATAATTGAGGATCGAAGAGGGAATAATCTCCGCCTAATTCTGTGCTTGATACGGAGATGGAATTTTGTTATTTCCTTCATATCATAGCTCCTTGCAGCTGATCTAATAAAACATCAAGACAGCTAAACTGTTCTCCTCCCAAATATTCTGAAAATTATCAGGGTTAATTTTCGGGTATTTTTTTTTTAGCTTACCAAAAATGCCTACGATTTACGTGTAAAAGTTTGGAATGGGCCAATCCAAAATGTATTTCTAGGAACTTTGCAGATCATAGCCTTCAAACCTCAACACTTTACCCATTCAAAATGAAGAGGATCTGTGATTTAAAATATGCCTTACTTGTAGAAGTGCCACCTTTTTTGATATATATCAAAGGGCCTCAAGTCACCATACTTTTGGTATAGAGAGCTACATAACTCTATAATTTAATTTATTAACTTTCGATAGAAAAAAATGTAGCCGAATTATTTTATAGGAGAATGAGCCACATGGAAAGCTTTTGAGGGACCAAGTTGTGAATCCCTGTTTTATAGAATAACATATGGAAATAAATGATACTTTTCTTAGATTGTAATTAATAGATAATTCCAAATGGTGTCCGTAGGAGGGGCTAAGGGCTTTTACAGAGCTTTCAAGTTTTGAAATAAATTCGGTGTGCAGTTTTTAAATGAACTACCTGGAGTCATTTATGTAATTACACGTCACGCAACCAGACTCTCAAGTTTAAAAAAAAGGTTTGAAATAATGAAAGAATGCATGCATAAATAAAAAAAGTATATTTTCTTCAAATGAAGTGTTAAATTGCGCTTCTGATGACTTGTTTTGAGCTCTTTATAATAGGAATGGGAGGCTTCTAGCCTTCTCACACTACCAATATTTTTGTACCTGTTCCGGTGAAAATATAGGTATCATTATTTTTGTAGCTTTTGATACTTTTTCGACTAAAATATACATATATATTTAACTAGAATGGACATTAGGTAGAGGGCCACCTCCGCCTAAAATCATTGTTTATGCGTTTTTGACTTTTTGTTTGACTTTCACTTTGATATATCAAAATTTAATGGCCTTTATATATTTTGCCTACGAAATTTTACTAAAATCCGTCTCTAACTTTTTCTGTAATCCTTCTTAAAACAGACAGGCAAACAAATGGATGTGATTACATAACCACATTTCAACTTCGTTCCGGAGGTAAAAATGTCGTTAAAGACAATTAACAGGGGCATTCAAAGAATTTTTGTTGGGGATGGCTCTGAAATTTGATTACTTTTCTTTTCTTTTTAATACAGGACAAGGTTGTTTGGTTGATGGGAAGTTTGAGGGTTTACGTCATCGTGGGCCTCAGTGCCCTGGTACCACTATAGTATTGGTATAGGAAACAACTCTAGTGGTTTCCATGTGAAACATTGTGAACAGTTTTGATTGATGATACGTGAGAAATGCAATCTTTCGTTTCATAGGTTGATATTTATTGAAAATGCATGAGTCTCACAGCAATTACGTGAGACTTGATTAATCAAGTTTCAGCTCGATCTTCCAAAATATTTTTGAATGCATTTTATGAGTGAGCCCCTCCCCAAATGGCCTTTTCTCTTGAAAACAACTGAGTAAGCCTCCAAACAAAAATCCTGCTAACGCCCATGATTCCCATCTGCTTATTTGAAAATATTTTTTAAATTATTTGTATGGCTTATTAATGAATTCAATAATATCAATAAAAACAATGTGGGACTCACATGATGACCTACATTTGAAATATATATTCTTCAAGGGACTACTATTATTCACTAGATTATTATCCAATAGATGTCTTTGATAAAGAATGATTAAATCAATTGGAACATAAGTCAAAATAAGTGTATAATATCTTTCTTTCACGTTTTTTATTTATTTTAATAGTTTATAACAGGTTTTAGTAATGGTTGGACAAAGAGGCCTTGTTTAGAGATGTACCTCAGAATCAAAAATATTTCATTAGTGCTATTTAATTATACTCATAATCTGTATTTACCTTACAGTTTTCTCAATATACACAGCCGTAAGATATTAATACTGATATCGTCACTTTCTGGAAAACAATCATTGACTCTTTTCTCCAGTCTACCCCTTAATGGATTGACCTATTTTTCAAATCCATGTCAATTCCTTTAGGAAACAAATTCTAAAAAATTGAATCAATATCCATGGGATCAGTGAATGTATTGATACTCTGAGAGGATTAAATCCATTAATCCTTTCGTTAATCCGCATGACACCGATCAAAGAGTTCATAAATTTTATAACTCCCTTCTGCTTCGTAGTACCGGCCTAATCTAATTTGTCGATCGGACATATCAGGTACTCATTATTTTTCTGAAAATCGAATCTGGGTCTAAGCTTGCTCAAATTATCCCTCTTATATCATTAATGGATTATTAAATCCGTGAAAGGGTTAACATATTAAATGTAGATGATGGCGTTGATATAATTTTAGAATTTTTTTGGGAGTAGACAAAACTTTGACATAATGTTTTTTAACAAAAGAAATCTACAATGTCGTTTCGCGAAATTGAGTATGGATTACTTTGGTTTCTTCCACGAATATTGGTTCCTTCTATTAATAAATTATTTTCATTAAGCCTTTGCACTCTTAAAGTAGCCAAAATTGATCGTCACAATAAAAAAATGATAGATTTTATATTTATTTTAAAGGGGCCATATGGGGCCAAAATTGGTCTCTTAAATCAAATAGAGGTTTTAAAGTATAGTTAACATTCTCGGTTATCTTAGCTCTTGCCACATACTTGAATAAAAAGTCTATAATTGACTCTCATACGTCTGAAATGAAAAAAAATATATACATTTTGTTCAAGATTGGTTTAAGGCTGACACACCACATAAAAAAAGTCATTTGCACTGAAGTCCACGTTGCCTTGGAGCTACTCTTGGATTTTCTTTGCAGTGTGGGTAGGTGCTCCATCTCGTTGGAGCACCCAGGGAGAATGATCATCGATGGATTTCCACAATTCAGCCTGTTTTTTAAAGGGAACCACACAGGATTCATGGTCTTTACATTCTATGCAACCAGGCCTAACGTCATCACTGAAGAAGGCATTTTGGTGGTGAAGACATATCTGTGATCCTCTGCTTCATTCCCAAATGTGACCACTCCATCTTTCTGCCTGTTGAAGACAGGGTAATCAGTAAAGGTTTCCTCATCAGAAAAGATGGCAATGAGCCCACAGGTTTCCTTGAGAGTGTTCAGGATCTTTTTGTACGCTCCACACGGACTTTTCTCTGCTGTTATGTCAACAAAGACCGCGTAATATACCACAGAGACATTCAAACTTCCCTTTTTTGAGCCCTGGTTATCGCTGATGGGGACTTGTTGATGTAATTTTTTAATAAGATTTTAGTCAGTGGAATATTGGACCCCTTCAACTTCCTCCTTACATAAATAAACGAAAAAGGTATTCCTTTTAACCCTTATTTTATTTGAGCCCTGAATAAAATTTCGAACTTACAAATAATATATATATTAAATAATATTCTCATTCAAGGGGTTGTATCATTTTGCCGCAAGGCGGCGTCACTCTTGATTGTTTCTCATGCCCCATTAAATTTTATTCTTTTAAAAAAAATCATATCATTCAATAATCAAATTGTCCTTGATCCTATTCCAGGCGTTTTTATTTAATTTTAGTTACTTTCTTCTGACGACTTTCTATTTATTGACATAGAGATTTGACCTAATAAAAATGGTAGGTCCATATTTCATTTATTTCTAAATATATAGTATATATATATAAGTTATTAAAGGATCCATTTGATACTAGAACTGAAGGAATATAAAATAAATTAAACAGTTGAGATCTCCAAATTAATTTTTTACATTTCAAATATGGATAATGACGAAAATTATCCACAATATGTATTTTAAGAATGCGTTTCGAGGTTGAGTGACATCAAATTAGAATAATCAATATGTACTTTATATTCTAGAAAATATTTAGCCCATTAATAACACTCTCAATACTCTCGGATAAAGGTGTCGTTTGTGGTTATCTCCTATTTGATTGGTAGATCCAATAGAGTTCCGTATTTTGTTGTCAACTGTTAATGTTCCTGTTTTTTTTTTTTTTTTTTGATTGATTAAATTCGAATAATCTCCAATTAAGCTGTGAACAATGATTGGATAAAAAATCCGTAGTTTGGAGGAACTAGCTAATTACAAACTTATATTCGGCATTTTTTCTGTTTATTTTCTGATTAATGATTGGAAGATACGATACAAGTAACGATAGGTTCAGAAATTAAATTTGAGATATGATTTACATTTAAGAAAATTAACTATTGATAAGTGATTGAAGCCCCAGAGGTCTTTTTGTTAGATTGCCATTTTTGTGAGTTTACAAAGGAGTTACTTAGTTTTTGGATTTTTTTCGGAAAAAAATTGAAAATTTAAATTTTTGGAAAAAAAGTTTAAAAATCTATAGCTATTCTCAAAAAATAAAATTTTGTTGAAAAAAATTTCAAAAGTTCATAGCTATGAACAGACAAATATATCTTTTAGAAAAAAATTTCAAAAATCTAAAGCTGTTCACAAAAAATAGAATTTCAAATATAAATTTTTTTTTTTGGTGAAAAATTTCAAAAATCTACAATTATTCTCAAAAATTAAATTTTTTGGAAAAAAAAATTCTAAAATCAAATTTAAATTCTAAAATTTTTTTTTTTAATATTAAATTTTTCGGAGAAAAGTTTCAAAATCCAAAGCTATTCACAGACATTTAAATTTTTTGAAAAAAAAAAAATGGAAAAATTTAATTAAAATTTCTAGTAAGAATATATAATTCCTTAATTTGAGGATGGTTGACTTCAAACCCCTCTACCCCTCCCTCTACGAACGCTCCTGAGTGTGTTTGTGTCCTCACAAAATCTTCATCAATTATCAGATAATTCCATCATTCAAAAAGGTAAATTTGATTATTTGAAAAAAAGTATGAGACTCAAGCTTCAAGTACTACATACATAGACCAATCTGAAATCAAAGTAGAATAAACCCTGAGATTAATGATTCGTCTCCATGTCGAGAGTATCAAAAAGTGCCTATCCGGTATTGAAACAAGGACAAATGAGTCTGGTGTCGGTCCAGTCCACCCTTATAACTGGTCCTGACAACTGTCGGTACTTGATTTTTTCTATACGTAGGACATGACTCTACAGTGGTCTTAAATGAGGACTGACATTTAATCTTGTTAAGCTATACAACTTATAGCTTAACAAGTACTATTTTGAACTATTATTAATAAATAGTTCAAAAGTGAGGAATGTAACTTTATTGGCCAACTACCAATTGTAATGTACGGCTATTTTTTTAATCTTTAGAGAGGAAAGATTGGAAGAATGATACTATGATGATTTTGATGTAGGATATAAAGTAAACCCTGTTCTAACGGCCACCTGTTTTAAGCGTGATACTACACTAATTGGCCATATCCAGTAAGCAAATTTAGAATTATTACAAAAAAGAACACCACATGGTTTAAGAGGGTACCAGCACTTAGCGTTCGTTTTTTAGTTTCCCTACCCTCAACGCTTAATAAAGGTTTGATTGTATGTACAGCGTGCGGCTGTTGTTTAACAACTAACTTTTTGCATTAAAAAAAAAAAAAAAAAAGACATCGATCAACAAAGTATTTATTCCACAATTGTGAATGAGGTAGAATGTCCTTGTTGTGATCCGTACCGGACAAGACAGTGTTGATATGGTAAACTTCCTTAAATCTGGACAAGTCCTTTGTTTGGAAGGAACTAGAAGAGTCTTGAGGGGATTATGACTCGGCTCCATTCCACTTTGCAAAGAAAACATTGAACTGGTTGTTAGATTTTTTTGAAGAGTGTTTGTACTCCAGGCTCACCGGTCATTAATCCCTTGGACTACTTTATGTGGGACCCAGTTGAATGATGACAAATTATCCTGTAACATAAAATCTGAGCTCTTGTCCTTGTGCATATGTACAAATTAAAAAGAGAAAAAAGATCTTTCATTCCTCTGAAAGAGGTTTGGTGGTGTTTCAAAGGGATTAAAAAAACGCCCTCTTTCTTTTCAAAGAGGAATGCCTTAATTTAAATTTAATAGGGGATTCATATGTATTTAATTTCCCAGAATTTCAAAGTAAAATAGAAGAAATATTTCCATGAAAATCTCTGAACAAAAAATATATGAATAAAAAAACAAATAATCTTCCGAGCATCGTCTTCCCTCCATTTAAATATTTATGAGCTTTCTAAAAAAACAGTCTAAACATAAGTAGTGTACTCTACTCCAGGAGCGTGCATATTTGTAAGGGGAAAGAAGGGGGGTATTTTTAGTATTTTGGGCTTTGCCAAAGGCCGCGCTCGTTGACTCATTACCGGAGTCTAGTGTAAAACAAACTTGTCTTTTAATCCATATTGCCAAGAACGTCTTTAGTCCTCGAATAGCAAGTGATTTGGCTTGAAGTTGTTCATTTTTTTAAGTTGTTGATCAATATAATAAAAATACTTCAAAATGGTAAGATCCCATTGTTTTTTGAGTCGGAAAAAACAAGTCTTTTATGCTTGTTTACTTAATGTCCTGGGTACTAAGGATTTGATAGAGACATAATTATTTATTTAAAGAGTAAAGTTTAGTGAATAGTTACATTGTTTGAGCAAGCTCCACTTTTGAATCCTATAGTTTTTTTTTTGTTTAAAAATGCGGAACAACATGTTGATATTCATTTTTTATCATTTCAGGCAAAGGGCTCCGGATCTAAGTAAGAAATGTTTTATATTACTTATAAGGATACAAAATGGGAAAATATGCAAAAGAAAAGAAAAAAATGTTTATAATTTTTCTTTTCATTTTTTTAACTGCTTTTTTTTTTGGCATAGCTTCATATTCGAAAGCAAGATAAAAATAGGAACTCCCTTTTTTCCATTTCTGTCTTGTTTTAAGTTTTTTTTTCCTTCTTTTTTTTGAGGAAAAGATGAGGAACTCAAAAGAAATATAATTAATAGCCAAATCAAATTAGAATTAAAATTAAATTGATCTGCAAAAGTCCCCCTATACTTTTAATACTTACTCCTTTTCAAAATGAAGGAAGGCCAAGCGCAGTGGAAGCAACATCTTTGCACTTTTCTCGCAAAAGCAAATCCAAGAGTTCAAGGAAGCCTTTGGTATTATGGACACGGACAAGGACGGTACCATCTCCGCCGGTGACTTAAAGGCTGTCTTTTCCTCTGTCGGCAAATCCGTGTCTGATGGAGAAGTCTCTGACATGCTCTCTGAAGCCCCCGGACCCGTCAACTTCACCCAATTGGTTACCCTTTTCGCAGAAAAGATGGCCGGCGGTAAATACGCTCCCTACGCCCGAATTAGGGCACAACTCATCTCTCCCTCTCTTTACAGGTACCGACGAGGATGATGTTATCCTAAAGTCATTTGACGCTTTTGAAATCAACGGCAAAATCGACGCTGAGATGTAAGCAGGCCCTTTGTTTATTTAGTAAAGTATGATTTCTCTTATTTTGAATATAGGTTCAAGCATTCCCTTATGACCTGGGGTGACAAATTCACGGATTCGGAAATCAACGATGCCTTCGGTGAATTCCAAATTGAGGGAGGACAAATCGATTCCGCACACTTGAAAGGACTCATGGTAGCCAAGAAGGAAGATGAAGAACAATAAGTATCCACGTTTCCTCATATTTCCATCCCTTCGACGAGCAACACATTAAAAAAAAAAAAAAAGACCTAGTTAAACAAACATTACTGCTATTATTTTGAATATAATTATGAAATGAAAAATTATATAAATATTTAAAGAAACAAATATATAAACTAAGTAAGACCATCAACAAGAATGTCCTACCTTACCTCAGAAAGAGATTAGGTAATACAACAAATCCTACGCTTTTGATCAACAGTTTGAGGTGCATTCATCATAATTATTATATTATTAATATCTTCGTTCGTTCATATTCTCATCAACATCTAAATATCTTCCTCTTGTTCAAATATATTTAAATAGAAGACAGAAGAACAGACTTGGCTGCAAAGAAACATTCATTTCCTCGATTTTATTCCTTAGAATACGAGGGATGAGTGAAGTGATTTTTTATGTAATATGAAATTTTTTTGTCATCATGTAAAAAAATATTTTTTTTTTATTAAAAAAAAATGTCTATAAATATTGACCATTATTAATATACTATATTTAGTACATATAAACTTGCCTTATTTCACAACTAATTAATTGATACATCAATCATCACTTTCACTCACACAAAGTTTTAGTGAGAAAAAAACAAAACTAAGGGTATTTGGTCTCCTAATAATAAAAGTTGACATTTATCCAAGGAGAGAGTTTTATGACCTTGACCAATGACATCTCACCCCCAAGTAGAGGAGGATATTTTTTTATTATAAATAATATCAAATAGATATATAATTTGTTAGTTGATTTGTCAAAATTGCTGAACGACGACCCTGAAAATATGTTTCTATACAAAAGGATTGTGATGAGGTCTATTGCGATTCTATGTACATAGATTGTCATATAAGTAACTAGCTGCTCCTTACTTGAGAGCATAAATCCAGTTATGCTCCCAAGTCATACGAGTGTTTAAAAATAACTCTAACTTTTCCCTCCTCATTAATTTATATTTTATGAAGAGACAAGTAAGCAAGCAAGCAAGCTTGTTAGCAAGTAGTGTATTATGCTTTGACTTTTTCAATTGAAAATAGTAGAAAGTTCTTGGAGTTTTCAATTTACTTTTGCCCGAATTGGGAGAGAGCAATAGTTACAGGGTGGGGATTTTAAATCGGGACAATTCAAGGATAATTTATATATTACAACTATTTTCCCAAAATGTATTCAGGCATTCACAAATCCCTTACTTTTACATGACAGGATCCATTATAGCAAAGTCAATTACTCAAATAACATCCTCCAACCTGGCTCTGATATGAGGCTTTGAGGAGGAACTTCTTGTCCATGTTAGACACTACATCGAGAAGGGAGGCCTGAAAGGAGTTAACTAGGGTTGTGTCATTCCTTATTCATTCGGCTCAGTCCATTCTAGGCAGTCCTTCAGACTGTCAGTATTATAACTCATTAAAAAAAAGAGGAAATAAAGTTGAGTGACGTAATCAAGGCCGAATTTTCAAAAGTTTTAGGGCTGATATGGAAGCCTGAAGTGGACCTGACGGAGTCTGATCGGAACTACAACCTTCAATCCTATATAAGGATCAACCCAACACTAGAGTGCCCAAAATATAAAGGTCTTAAAGTTGTGTGTTTTTCCAGAATAAATCCGGCTCCAATTACCCGATTTGGACAAACTGCACAAATTTAAAATTCTAGCATGACAGTGGATCTCTTAACATTAATTTAAGCTCTCTAAAAGTATTATATATAGAGTTGTCAGCGTCCTAGGACGTGCAGTCGGCACGGAGGTACACAACAATGGCCGTACGGTGTTCAACGTCGAGAGACAACTCAAGGATTTTGTACATTACTAATATAGATTTGTGAGCAGAATCTGATGAGAACATTCATTAACATAGATTTACAGGTGGGCAAGATATTGAGGTCTGTACTTGTTCTGGATTTAATATCCTCACCCTGTAGATACGATAGAGCTATAGAATGATCGCAAGAAAATGTGTAGTTCTTATGAATTATAACAGAAATCCTTTGCAAGGTGAATAATTGTGTATGTTTACGAATTCCTAGCTGAACAGATTATATAGGTTAAGTGATGTACCTACGGCCTACATTCTATGTACATATTGTAATTGCATCTATGTATATTTGCTTTTTAAAATGCATTGCGATTCAACATATTAAAATCATTTAACAGAGAAGACATGGATTTGAATTAATAAAATATGGGCATTAGGGTATCCGAGCTTAATTTTTCCTTGCAAGTCAAAGTAAATTGATTCAAATAACAAATAATTATTTTCAGTAAAAAAGAAAGGCTCCATAGTAGTTCTGTCTGGCACTGTGTTAGTCTTTAATTGTTCGGTCCCGTGTAGTCGAAGGACCGGTACTTCAGACTGTCAGTCCCAGAATGGATAAAAAAAAAAACAAGAAATAAAGTTGATTGACGTCATCAATCACCAAAATTTATAAGTTTTAAGACTGATATTAAGGTGATCGCTCTGCACTAACCTCTTTTTTTTTTTTGTCATTTGCATAGCCTTGAGGTTTTATATACTGAGGCTAAATGCAGAATTTCATAAAAATTGACGAATATCTAGTGTTATCATTTTTTCTTTTTTTCTCTTTATCATATTTTGGTACCCCTAAACTAAGTGCCAAGGTAAAAAAAAAAAGTTTGAATTGTTAAATATGGAACTACAGGCTTCTGGCTTCATGATGTTCTTAAAAATCCTAACGTTGTTGAGTTTGCCGTCAGGAATAATGTTTCAATCACAGCCCTACAGAAATAACGTCAGCATTAGTCAAAGCAAGGCAACGATGACGTAACGGAGAATAATTTAAGTAATGCTCAAGCCTATATATGGTGATGTTCCTTTGTGGATTAGCGTTAAATCCTCAACTTTTGCTTCTATAAATGAGTTAAATTCGCTAACTTTGGACCAGATTGTATCTCAATAAAAATGTGATAGTTGTGGGACTTGTACCTCAAGATATTGCTGTATCTTAGTGTCTACCTTTGCCATAGGTACTGTTGATTACTGGTGACTGAAGATTTTAAGTCAGTCTATAATATACGAAACTGTAATGTCAATCAAAATCCCTTTGCTGTCCCTAGAGCTTTACTGGAGTCTACCCGTTCTGAGACTATACAAAAATATTATTATAGTTAGTTGTAGAGGTGGGGAAGAGCCCCTATACTGCAAGTCCAAGTCAATACATTTATAATCTTGAGGGTCAGGAGACTCCAGCCCTCCAACAAACTCCGTCGCTAGTGCTAAAGCTTTTCTTGAGTTCAGTATAAACCAGCTTTATAGTCGAAGTCGGGTCCCGAGTGTTAGCTATCGAGTACAAATCAAGTCCTTCATTGTGAGACCAAATACATACGCAAATCTTGAGTCCAAGTCTTTACCCCTGGTTTGTTGTATGAAATGAAGACACTTGTCGTCTGTCTTAAAAGGAAGAAAAAAACAACAACAACTATATTTTCTTAGAATTCGAAAGTCAAAGGATGTACAGTTAATATTCTTTATAGTTTGTAGACGACCCCACAAGATTGACAATGGGACTCACCAGAGCTCTTTATAAGTCATCATTCTTTTTGAGTCCTCTTTGCAAAGTCGTGAATCTTTTCAATTGGAGTCTAAGTCGAGTAATTTTGATTGCAACCAATTTGGACTTGTTTGAAAAATTGAGGTGATGTGGTACAATATTTTATTAATAATTCTAAAATTTTTATGTCCTCTTTTTTGGTCTATTGAAATTCTCCTATTTAGATACGTAGTTTAGGGAGGAAAATCTGTTTTGCACATCATTAAAATGATAGAACAAGACGACTCTAAGCCCAAATGAGTGCGTTTTCGAGTCATAATTAGGGATGGGAATATTGTTTAAATTTCAGTAAGCGTATAAACCACACTTTGGAGAATGGCATAAAACTTGAGAAACTTTGAGAGACGACCTAGATACTGACTGAGATCACTAGTGATGTGAAAATACCCGCATTTTTAAGCGGGCAGGGATACAATTAGCTTGTACAAGTTGTTATATCTCACTTGTAACTTTTATAAACAAATCATTCAATAATATTCTTCCATGCTTAAAAATGCGTGCATTTTCACATCTATAAAAATCCTTATAAACTATAGTATTCTCTGTCTCGCTGTTACGTTATAAGTTTCAAAATAGAGTGAAATAGTTTCTAACACCATTCATATTTTGCTCTTAACAGCATATACTTAAAGACAAGCAAAAATAAAATAATAAAAACCGCTCACATCAATATATCTAGCGATCTTTTTCCCAGTTCGAATCAAGTTTGAGTCCACATGCTTTTGAGTCAATAATATGTAGTACTACACGTCAAGCTCTGCCTTTGGCACGTCATTACCTTTATTTTATACGGCAACCTTTCATCCATAAAGAAATAGAAAAATAACCCAAAATCAGTTGGTATTCAGCCAATTCTTCCCAATTATTGTTCAAGGATTGTTGAAAATTGTTCATAGGTTTAAAAGGAGCTAATTCTTATTCAACCAATCAACCTTCAAAACACTGATTAGTAGAAAAGAAGTAGAAACAGCCTTTTTTTTTGTGCCCTTGTATTCTTTGATAGTTTTTTTCAAATTGTAGGAGGTCAAAAATTAAATAAACCCTAGTAATTCACCAATACTTTCTTACAATGGCAGTTTCGACGGTTTTTTTCCAGATGTGAAAACTATCTACGGATACTTCAATGGGTAAGTTCAATCTGCAATCTGTACCGGGCCAACCGTCGTTATTATTTACTCATCTCAATAATGCAAATTTTGAGAGTTTAAGAGTCATTTGTTTACAATTTTCCTATAAAAAATGTTGTAGACCACATTATTGGCTAACGATTGATAAGAAAAACATTGTCCTTTTCGTCACTATGATCACACATTAAGAGAAAAGGATTGAGATAGGAAATGATCCTCTGCACAGGATTGTCCCGGAAGATCATCTGGGAACAGGTCTCGAGGAATACGATTTACAATGTTTTCCATGCATGTAGACTTTGTAAATCGTTTTCTTCGATTATGTGTTCTACAACATTGTTCATAGGAAAATTGTTAAAAATTACTCTTAACCTCTCAAAATTTGCATAATAGAGATGCGTAAATAATAACGGTTTGCCCGGTAGATGAAACAGATCTCTAGATGAATCATTTCATATATGATATAATTCCCCACAATTTCCCATTGATGACAATTTTTCCGCTATCAATTCTCTTTTGATGACAAAAAAGTTCTGTAGGGTAATATTTCTGGAGGAAATCTTCCAAAAAACCAATAATATGTCTAATATCGTTGAACCCGAGTTTTTTTTTTTTTTTTGGTCAGTATATAAAATTAGAAGGAACAATAACTTTTAATCATGCCTAAAAAGCACATCCATGGATAACTTAGCATGCCCAAGAGCGAAACACTCTGTGAGGAGCACGCTCTAAGTCCATACCTGTTCTAGAGTATGTTCCTAGACATACAATATGAGAGACTGAATCTAAAATAAAAAGCATAAAATCCGAGGGAGACAAGTCCTCCTTTGCCTCCCTAACGGCGCCTCTAGGTATATTGAATCTAGTTTCATAACAGGGCATTCAGTAAACTAACAAAAAATTAAGGGGCCGCAAGATGTCGCAGAGATCCTGAGTCCAGTAAACAAACAGCAGAATGAACAACATTCATACACTCTTTTAAGTCGAAAGTCAGGGCATATTCCTCATCCAATGCCAACTGGCACCTTGGCTGAATGACTCTTGATTAGATTGATATCTAGGTACAAATAATTAAACTAACTATATGTTAAAACTGCGGAAAATTTACCTGCACAAGCAAATTGGTCATTTCTTGAAAATCCTAAGGCAAATTTATTCTTCATTCAAAATAATTTACATATATATACTTCAAATGATACAATCTTAGTAGGAATCTGACTTATTGTTGGCCCTTGAGAATCAGGATGAAGTTGTATTGTATGACTAAAGGATTCAAAATTCAATTGTATTCTGTAACTATATACTATTATATATCGAACTGAAACTTTAGGGGAGAGGGAAGGCTGTCACAAAGGATTAATGAAGCTATTCTGGCTTGACACCAATACCACTAAGATCCAAAAGGTATATTTTTCCTAATATATTTAAAAGGTTGTTTATGAAAAGTTTCTTTCCATGTAACTTTTAAAGTCCTAACTGATCCAAAAAAAATAAATAATAATAACAAGACCTTCAAACGAGGTGCTTCACGTTGAAATCCGAGTTTCTTTAGATTAGTTACAAGCAAAAATGGACATTTCAAGAAATTGTAAATTTTCCTGGGTATAATTTTTTTTCTACATTTAAAAAAAACGCACTGCCCCTACCTAACGGCACCTATGGAACAGATTATAGGTGTAAATGGATGTCCAATTTGCATACTGCAATACATGTTGATGAATAAATGATACAGTTCACATGTCTGATCCCAGATTATAAATGACCTACCTATTACATATCACATATCTTCATTGCATTGTACTATTTCTTTCTTAAAAAAGGCTCGAAATTAACTAGTATTTGGCCAATTACGCCAGCCTCTCCCATTGTGGAAGTGTAATCTATTTAATTGTAAGGATATTTACAAGTTTTGATTTAATTCAAGTTCAGTAGATCAACAGTGATAAAAAGCCACCGTAGACAATTCGATTCCAGACAAAAAACATTTATGTAAGAAAGAAGTATTTTGAGGGATACCATTGTGGTATATAAACTAGAAATTGAGCTATTTATGCAGTGCCAGTTTGAATTTAAGTGGGGCCTGGTGCAAATATATATGCGTGAAACACTTTTCTTTAATTCCTTTTTTAAAATGGATTTAAAAAGTATTCTATTTTATTTTAGAATGAACCTTTTTTAAAATAAATTATGTCAATATTTAATTTGTTGACGTTTGTTTTAGAGAAAAACAAATTCTTTTTTAAAAGTAAACAAATTCATTTCTCCACAGGGCCCAATCAAGAGTAGGGTCTGATGGAAGTACCCCCTCTAAAACTGACCTTGGATATATGTTGAGTGATACCCATTAATTAGTTATAAGTAGTTGTCACGAAGGCCGGTGACTAGTTTCTGTTTGGAGTAAATGTTTGAATAATTATACTAGTAGAAACTCAAACAACTAGCAACGTTTAAATGTCTTTTATGATGCTCTCATCAACTTATTTTCCCTTATCTATATTACTGATTGCACAATTCAATCATAGGTCATAGGTGGACACATGGATTCGCGTCTTGTTACTTGATATTTTAAAAGTAGCATTCCAAGCCTTGTAAGCAAGTAAAACTTACCTCCATTTATACATTAACTAGTTAGAATCACAATCAAAGACTCGCTAATTAACTTGAACTCGAAAGTAAGTTTGTAATAAGCATAAGAAAAGCTTGAACACCACGCACGCTATTTTATAAAACATGAACGCAAAAAAAAATTCCAGGACTTGGTCTATGAGCAAAGACTTGGACTTGAAGTATAAAGACATTTTACGACTTCCGTCTATTGTAATAAACAGAAGGAAGTAAATTATGGCAAGTCGTGTCATAATTAGATTAGACAAATACATTATGAAGGAATGAAATAGTACTTAAAATCCATCTTCATGGGATATTAATTAGCATAGGTGTTGTCAGTCCTGGTTTTGCATTCTTTTTGAGAAAAAAAAATTGATTTAAAAAAACATAAAAATCACTTATTTTTAGAAAATAAATGTTTTTTTTAGAATGACCTTTTTTCTGAAAAAGTTATTTATTTTTTTATGACCTATTTTAATAAATTGTGATATTTCATTGAATGATTTTTTTTTTCAAAAACCTTTTTTATTTTCTTCTTTAAATTGACCTTTATATATATCTAAATTTAAAATAAATTCTACCTTTGCAAGCCCCCTTCCTCCGTGCAGATTTTTATGGAATCGGATAGTATATACTTGAACTCGGAAGTACATGAGTTCAGATTTTAATGTTTGCCATCTGTACTCCAATTCGATTTGGAATCATAGCAGGAGAACTTCGTCTTGTGTCGGAATAGGTGGATTCGAATGCAACTCTTTAATAGTTATGTATTTTCATTAGACGCCACATAAAACACTTCCTTAATTTCACGTGTGTTACCTGAATTGCATTTTTCAAACTTTCTTCAGAAAGAAATAGAAAAAAGTCCTCAAACCAGTTGGTAACAGTTAGCTAAATCTTCCCAACTATTAAAATATTCCTGAACAATACTTTGTAATTGTTCGTAACTTAAATATTATTCAACCAATGAACCTTTTCCTAACACTGCTATGGGGTAAGTAAGCAGAAACGTCGAAAGTCGACAAAAAATACAGTGTAATTTCTTATATTTTTTAATAAAAAGAGTGCGTAAAGCTTTTAGAACAATATTACTTGCCACATTTTGTACTATTTAAAAGCGATATGGAATATCTCATGAATTATGAATTATTCACGAATCTACAAAACATATAATTAGATACAATTAGAAAAAAAAAAAAACACTGTATGATCCTTTGCACAAATAATCTTGCAATGAGAAGAGACGATTCAACTATAAGGAGTAAACAAGGACCTAAAATCCATATTTATCGGATATTAAACTAACGTATAGTACTCGAGTCCAGATTCGAATCATTTTTTCGGTACTTAAATACAATTGAATAATATTGATTCATAAGGAAGAAACACCTCATTGACGTCAAGAACGCTAAGACAAAAGTACTCTATGCATTTTGTTGTCAGCTGTCGACTTGATACGTCATGGTTATTTCATAATTTATTCTTTTTATCTTTACGGTAGTATTTTAATATTATAAAATACTTGGATGGCCCATGTTATATATTTTATTTCGATTATTTTATTAATGCTTTAAATAACTTCAGAATTTAGTAAATATTGTCGATGGACACCATAATATTTAGTTAAAAATATGTTCCTTTGTTGACCATATAAAGATACATTCTAAGACTAACTTGCTAATTACCTTTGTAATTTCCTTTTTAACTCGTTTTCATTTTACGTTCTCCCTTTTTCCGTTAGTAAAATAATTACTTTTTTTAGTCCATTTTCGAATCCACAACCCATACCTTTAAAAAAACGTTGAGACACGGGGGATCGATCTTTTTGCATGAAAAAAAATCAACTGATTAGCTAAAGCAACAAACTTGTTCTCCAGATCCCATGAATCTGCTTTCATCAGAATGAAACATAGCCTTATGTACGTAACTCATAATTCTAAACAACTTAATTTTATGTCTAAAGTCTGTATCTCTCTTTGTTTTTTGAACTAAATCCCCTATACGTTTTTATCAGTGGACATACAACACTAAAGTATATGTAATTCCTTTTAAAAATGGTGGATAAATAATATGGGAGTGATAGTCTGAGAGTACTTGAGGAAAAAAATAGCAGTTGGTTTGATTGTCTTATTTGGCTAACTACCAGATGATTGTCTGTCTTTTCCCTGTTTCTTTCTGTAGGGAAGGTTGCGCGATACAATAAGGGTGACAGAATGCAGGAGGAATCCTTTTTTTTTTTAAAGTCTATGAAGTGGTACAGAACTGAACAGCAGTCTTCGGTCCTGAATAGGGACCGATACAAAACTAGTTAAAGACATGCATCTACCTTATTGTATCAAAGTTTTGTCATAGAAGAAACTCCGTTGTATTTTATATAAAAGTCAATACGTAATTGTTTATTTCTTGTACAGCCTTGAAAGAAATATTTAACCTCTTCAGACCGAATTCCTTTAAATCCGTTACTTTATCCTTCAATCAGTACATACATACATGTGTCATATTGTACAAATGTATTAAGACTAGGCAATTTTGTATGAAGATTCAGTAAGACGCAAGGAGAAATACAGATTTTGGCAAATCCGTCTTTTGAAGAATAAAGTCTCTTATGACGTCAAATGTAAGTAACACGCAATTCAACTCCACTAATGGACATGATTATAATATATTATGCATACATACATTCAGTGACGTAACCTGACCTATATCTACAGGGTCATAATCAAAGGAGCCAGGGATGGGTCCAATAGCAGTATTTATATGCCTATTAATGGTGAGTAATCTATAGTAATTCCAATCAGGCCTCCTCGATAACAAAGATAGAGACTGTGTCTAGGATTTGTATTTATGTATTCTCTAAATATTTTAATGGCCTCTTTTTATTTGATAAAAGTCCAAAATTGTAATTGTTTTTTTAGAAAAGATAATATCTTCATTTTACTATTACACCCCTCTGTAATCACATGTAGTCCGGGGCAAAGGTCCTATGTCGGACTTGTGACTCAATTAAGGGGTCGTCTAGAGTTACATAGAATAAGCCAATTGTTCATGTGAATCTAGGTGACTTGAATCACCCAACTAATCAAACCGCTGGACTCGAGTATCAAGTATGAATTTGATTTTAAGCCTGCGACCATTGGAGGAGTTTGAAATTTGTACCCAATTACTTTTAATTACATACAAAGTATCAAATATAAGTATGTTTATATCATAAATCTTGAAGGCCAACTCCTGCAGACTCCACATGTGCCTGTGATGAATGTACATTATTTTATGCGTGTGTAAATTGTACTCTGCAAATTAGAGCTCCATAAAACTATTATTACTTGCAATCGATGTTGGTTTATTAAAAAAAAAAATCCAAAATTTATCAGCTGTATTATTGGTTGTGATGTATTAAAAAGAATGACAATGAAGGCAAAAAGGCGGATTGCAGATCTCCGCCCCTGAAAAATATCTGTAAAGGAGGTTGCGGTCATTATAAAGCATTTCCGTAAAGTTAAGAGGTTCATTCACAGCAGCGAGAGCCTCTCTGGGAGACAGAAAGTAGAGGACACCACAAGATTGTCACTGAAGACTTATTGACTGGTGTGGCCTTTAAAATTCAAGCCAAGGAGTACTAGGAGGTGATGAAAGAGATTATGAAGACCTGCTTGGATCCCTGTAGGTGATTACTTTTGTTAATAAGACTCAAGACGTGTCCATTAGGCCATAACAACTCAAGAAAAATCCTCCACTGCAATGTTGATTACCTGAAGGCCTCAATTGAGAAGGAGTGGCTGATATGTACAATGACTAAGCCACCAAAGTATGCAAAGCCTTCAGGCTTAGACTGGAGGCCATGGTGGCTGCAGAAGGAGGACATTTTTTACGAAATCATTGTTGATATTAAATTAAAAAAACTACTCCTTAATTATGTACTTGCAATTCTTGATGAAGTTGATTTAAATTTGTCTATCAAAAAAAGTTTGATTTCCTAACCCAAACTGTACCTTTGCCCCATGTAAGAATAACTTCAAATATTTTTGTCTACTTAATAAAATAAAAAAAAGGATCCTGAAGTGTCTTTAAATCAAGTCAATAGTAATAAGATGAGTCATTTAATTAAAGAAAGAAGAATGAGGGAAATATTTTTTTGCACAATTTTTTTTTGAATTAAATACAAAAGGATGACTCATGAATGTATCTCCTACGCAAAAAAGACCTTTTATCAAAAGGAAAACAGGAGCATTCCCTTGATTCAAAGAAAATCTTTTCTAGGAATGCGTTGGAGAGTGTAGGGTTGTGAGGTATGGATACTTTGAATGACTTCTGAAATAATATCCCTGTCCTCGATATAATAATAATAATAATTCGAATGGGGGGGAAGAGGAGAATTAATAGGAGAAAAAAAGAGGAAAAAAAATAATAAAAAGTTGAGACAGTCAAGGAGCAGCAAATCTGCCAACTCAAATATTAAAAAATTTCAAAATCTTGAAATGTATTATTACTCATGATAGAGGCAAACGCCCGAAATATGTGTAGCTACATTGAATAAAAGGGAAAAGATAGATAGATGACTGAGAAGAAAGCCTTAAAAATAGAACAATTTCATTTTCCCTCTCTCTCCTTTGTACATAGGTGGTGGTGGAGGTGGTGGTGGTGGTGTGGATGTGACTGACTACGTAGAAGAAAAGGAAGACACAATAGGTAGTGGAAGCGGCTTTCCACTAATTCTTCTTTATTGCGCTCGCTGGCTATTATTACTCGCAGGAGGAGACCTGTGAAGAATGATAAGAAAGGTCTATACGAAAGCCAAGAATTGTATTCGGATAACAATATCCTAGGCAAATATCAGTTGCTCAATTCATCTTATTTCGTTCGCACGTTAAGTAGATTTCATAAGCAAGCTCTACAGCCATGGGAAAGTAAGTTCTTGGTTTCCATTTCATTATCCATTTGCTGTTTAAAAAAATCGATGTGGTCGTGATACTCAAGGGTGTGATTGTGCTGAGTCTCTTAGCTTTTCGTCAAAATCTACTTGAAATAAATGAAAGCCTACATTATATGTAGGAATTAGAAACACGACATTGAATCTATAGAAATCAAAAATTATGAAAATGAAACTATAAAAGAGATTTCATTTATTTCCAGGGGAGACAATGGCGGCTTCTCTCAGGAGCAACTCGACATGTACAAGGAATGTTTCTTGTTGATGGACATCGACAAGGATGGAACCATCAACAAGAACGATCTCCGTGGTGCCTTCGACAACGTCGGTAAATTGATGAGCGATGGAGAATTAGATGAAATGCTCTCCGAAGTTGGAGGAACCTGCTCATATGACTCCATGATCAAAATGTTTCAAGAAAAGATGGCTGGAGGTAAGAGCTTATTAGCCTATAACTAAAAAACAGGAAATATAGTGATCCCTTACTCATAACAGGCACCAACGATTCTGATGACTTGATCGTCTCTGCCTTCAAGGCCTTCGACACTGACGGCAAGGTCGAAGCTGAGATGTTCCGTCACGCTCTCCTCAAGTTCGGAGACAAGTTCAACGAGTCGGAATGCAATGACATCTTTGACGAATTCGAAGTCGATGATGACGGCTTTATCGCTACCAAGGAGATGATCAGCTTATTCGTTGCTGGTGGTGGAGAAGAAAAGGTTGAGGAAACTAAGGAGGAAGAGAAGAAGGAAGAAGCCCCTGCAGATTCTGCACCAGCTGCCGAGGGTGGAAAGAAAAAGAAGAAGAAGAAGAAGGCCGCCAAATAAGAAGGGGATAACTCCCTTACTATTTCCTTTCTCTTCTTTCTTTCACTACTACCCCCCTCTTCCTGTTGTTATTCCATGCCGACATTAATCACGTAAACATCTTGGATGGATGATTTTGTTGTAAGAAATATCTTAAAAAGAAAAAGCACCACGCGCAATATTCAACATATAATATAACTATATATCTTTGTTCTTGAAATAAAAGTTTCATTCGATTCGTATATCCTCTTGCTTCTCATTACATCATAATTAATCAATGGACACATTTGTTCTAACACTCTCAAAGTTGATGCAACAAAGGTTTTGTGATTAATCTAAATGCAGTTCCGCATAAATAGGATGTCCACATCCTCATACATTAATTACAGACCCTCAAAACGGAAAAATCCTTTATGGCAGATACAGTTCAGGTGGTTGTTCCCGTAACCTACTTATGAGTCACAATCCACAAGTTGCTCTAGCTGCCACGGAGGATTTATTGAGTCAAAACTATAGAGATACAATACAGGGTGCTTTTGAAGCCTAATCTTGACTGGAATCATCCTTTACTTTGATAAAAAATGAAGAGTTCCATTGAGGATCGAACATGAAAAATAACTAAAGTGCCCTCTATGATGAAAAGATAGATATTTATTAGTACTAATATTTAAATGATTTGGTCAAATATGACGGTGACAAGTTCTTCAGGGATCGTCAGTCTATGTTTATTTTTTTATTAAAAAAAAAAAAAAAAGAACTTCAAAATGATATTAAATCTATGCAATTAGTCCTTTGTATAAATATGAATGACCTATGACCTGATACGAGTGTAGGTATTTTTATAGTTGTAGTAGAATTAAGGATTGACATCAGAGTAATTCCTGCCCACTTATGCCCTGCCTGAGAGCTATGTTGATTTCCTTCCGCTAACAGCTTCTTGCAGTTGTCTAATGCAACGTCATGACAGCTAAGCTTCTCTTCTCCTAAACACTCTTCAAAATGTCATTTATTGATTTTTTTTAACATACCGACATGTCATATTTTCTACAACTCTAAGTATAAATAAATCTGTTATTTTTAAGGGCTTAGGGTGGACCTAAGATGGAAAGGTTCTCAGCTATTTATGTCTCTACCCCTCCTTCCCTGATTGAGAAAAAAAATTATATGTACATTTAATCTTTGTGGTCATTATTTGACAGTCATTTCAGCAAAATATTAGTCTTTAAATGTAAAGAAAATTTGTGATTCTATTTATAAGTAATGGTTTAGAGAGCATTACTGATCCTTGAGTCAATAATATTCATTAAATAACTCCGTTTTCATCACAATTTGGATAATTATTCCTAGTTGGATTGATATGTTGCACTACATCACTGGCTGGACTTTTATACAAAAATATTAACACTTATGCAATAATCTTTGTGTCCATATTTTCAATTCTAGAAATAAATGTTTAAATCGAACTCAGGATTGAATGATTAAGGATAATAATATTTTTGAAGGGGTTGGTCCAGCATTCAATGAAGGAAAAACATTTAAGTGTGGACCTCTCAATAGAATAGAAATTAAGCAAAAACTATTTGCAAGTTTGTGTAAATAAGCTGTAGTAATAAGGAAACACACTTCTAAATGTGCAAGATGGCCCCACAATCATGGGATCTGTCAACAAAATATTATTAAGTAAACAACACTCATTCCCCATTGTATGTAACATTGAGACAAATAAAAATTGTAAAAATATTTAAATTTCCCGCTTTATTCGACTACCAGGTGTCCAATTTTTTTATTCAAAGTATTATCCAACGCTTTTTACGCATTTCATCCATCTCTCGGGCAATTGATGAATACCATTCCAATAGAAAGCTTCATCTTTTATTGAAATCCATTCATCGAGCCATTTTCGTACATCCTCGAAAGTCTTGAAGTGTTGCTTAGCCAGTGCGTGTTCACTCAATGAGAAAAGGTGAATCAGAAGGGACCAGGTCAACTCATTTTCCAACCTTTTGAATCTTTCCCATGGCTCTCAAGGGATCGGAAATGTCTTGCCGAGTGACATTCAAGTGCTCCGCCATCATTTGTTGAGTTTGTGTACGTCTTCGTTTAATAATACTCGTAATTCGTCGTCTTCAAACAGTGTTGACAAGTTTTCACGGTTGGTGCAATATCGCCGATAGTCTCTTCAAGAATTTGAAGCCCTTTCTTTTGATTGAACAAGAAAATCATTACATGCTGCAAATGCTCTTTATTTGGCTCAAAATTCAACATGTTTAACACGAAAAATAACCATACTTCTAACTCGTAAACAACTAAAAAGAATATTACATTTTGTAGCCGGCTACCTTACCTCTGTTGACAAAAAAAGAAGACATTTTAAACTTGCACACCTGGTATATAATATACTTTATTAAATGCATAAATGAGTAATCCATAATTGAAAATAATATGATCACGGGAATGGCGAAAGAAAATACACCGAAAATGAACGTGGTCAGCCTGACAATTTGAAAAATGATTGGGAGGTATGCAGCTATGAGTAGAAGGGAATAATCCCACTCTGTACCTAGCAATGATTGCTACGATCCCGATCCTCGATGCTACTACTCTGGGTACAACCAAGACTTTTACTTAGTTATAACTCTTCAACAAATTCCTTGCGTTACTTTTCGTATTTTACGCACTAGTGATGACTTATACTTGTATGTCCTCTCTTCAAGAATGAAATTATCATGATATCAATCACGAAAAATAAAATAAAAACACTGTTCAGTTTGCAAATACAAAAAATGACTCCCTGTTCCATTTACATATATTTTAAATCTATAAGTATTCAAGTAAAATAATTACAGTTACTATAATCAAGTCAGATCTACAATTTATGAATCGTAAGTTGAGTGATTAGATTAAAGTGATTCATGTCCTCTCGAGTCAAATGAAACAAGTCACTCCCGAGTCATTGAGTTATTTGATTCGAAAAGGACACTGGATTCCTTACAAGTCCACCTAGAGATTCGACAAGTGAGCAGTTTGACTTAAGTAGCCATTTTTGCTGTTATGTCATTCAATAATCTTATAACTCTACACGTATCATTACAGCATGTACGTTTGATTTTGAATAATATGTTTCATCAATTAAAATTTTTTTTTGATTCACAAAATTCATGGATGCGATTGTAAATATATAATTATTTATTAATGAATCATTTAGCAGAAAAGAATGCAAATTTCTAACTGATGACCTTCCAGTGTTCTTGCAAACGCATTTTTGTGATTACACCATGTTTTTTTAAGAAGATAAAATATAATTTTAAATTAAAATTTTGTACAAAATAACTATTTTCGGTGAATAAAGAATTGATTAACAGTTTTTAAAAGAATATTCTCCGTAGATGATTTTTCCTTCCAATAGTTGAATATCGCCAAGCACACCAAAAAGACATCTAACCTTTTCAGCTGTTAAAAACAAACTAATAAAGGAAAATGACTGATAATGTCAACATAAAAGGTGGACACGTCTTGTGATGTATAAAACATGTCTTACTGGTATGTAAAAATATAAAAAAACGAAAAAGAACGTGATAATCTTGACAATTTGAAAAATGTGAGGGAGAAGAGAAACTTAGCTGTCATGACGTTACATAATGTCAGCTGCAAGCTGCTGCGAGAGGAAGTAAATAACATTTAATTTTTGGAAAAATTCAAATATTAAATTTTCTAGTAAAAAACAAAAATTCCTTTAATTTAATTAAAATGCCTTTTCATCCCACACCTTGCGGACGCCTCCGAGTTATGTACCACTTGTAAAAATGGCTCCAACTTCTCCAAGTGGTACGCATACCCCCCTCATATGAGAACCACTGTAGAGGAGTCATTAGTAATTGTAAATAGTGTTATATCAGTCCTTATTTAGGACTGCAGTCCCGTCCAGTTCATGCTAGGTCATGTTCAGTCCTAAATTTAGGACGGATAATTTTATAAAATCGATCCTTGATGACGTCAACCACTTTTTTTTTTTTTTTTTTTTAATCAGTTCTAGTGCTTACATTCTGAAGGACAAGTACCAAGGACTGATAGGAACGGTCCTAAGAATGGACTGGACACAACAATAAAAATCCCACTCCGTATCTTACAAGGACATTTAGGCTGAAATAACAAGTCGATCTTTCATTTTATTGCGTATCCAACAAGGTCGCACACTTATAATACCAGAGCAAACTCTCTGTATTTCATGAGTATACGCATAATTGATTACTTTATACTTAGATGTTCTCTCCTCAAGAAATGATAGAATAATGGTAACAGGTATGGAAAATATAAAGGCAGTTTAGATTGTCAAGTAGAATAATCCACAGTACATACAAGGTTAATAGAAATACAAGGTTATACCATAACGCGTCTACGACTGATGTTTGACTTCCACCACACTTTTAATATTGACATCATAGTAGATGAATGGTTGCGTGTTTTGTCCAAATCTGCGAGTCTTGCTCAGCAGTTCGTACAATACATTAAATTAAAAACTTTAGCAAGCCCGATTACATGATGGTCACACCTTGTATTTCTATTAACCTTGCCACTGTGTCTAACTCATATTTTACACACCTCTGAAATGTGTAATAACATAAAATAATTATATCCTTCAGCTCAGGGGTAGGGGATGGGCTAAAAGGGGATGTAGCCTCTCCAATTAAGGAATTTTTGCTTTTTACTAGAAAATTTAATATTTTAATTTTTTTCCCAAAAATGTAATTTTTTGGGAACAGCTGTAGATTTTTGAATTTTTTTGTGAATAGCTGTGAATTTTTTGAAAATTTTTTCCCAAAAAATTAGTATTTGCAATTTTCTACAAATAAATTTTATTTTACAAATTAAAAAAAAAAAATTTAATTTTTGGATTTTTTTTTCAAAAAATTCAAAAAACTAAGGCCCCCCCCCCCATCCCCCCAAAAAAAAAAAAAAAATACAAATATATATTGTGCGGACGGCGGCCCTGCAGTTTTGCCCACTTCATTAACTGGAAACATCTGAGTGACTCTAATTTCTAAGAATCAAGTAAATGATTATAGTTGTAATCGTTTTTCTTTTTAGTGCAGGAAGAAAATGTTTAATGTGACGTCATCAAGTAATTTAATCAAATATCAAGTCAATTTGAAGTTATTACTCAATGAGTAATTGTATTGTAAGTCAAAGTACTGTATCTGTTACATAACACTTTTTTCCCCTCATTCAATTAATTATTTTTGGAGTGAATGAATCATTGATTTTCCATTGATGCATCATCTCATGGTGAAAAATAAATATGTGGCACGTCAACACTAAAGCTAGCTATAATATTTTTTCTTTAAATAACAATAGGTTAAGTAAAAAGTTCTGATCGTTTTTTTGCCTTATTTTAACAATAAAATTAAAATTGTTAGTATTATCTGATTTAAATGGCTCAAAATGGTTTTCTGGCTAATCTTCAGTTCCTGGGCAATGGAATAAGTGCTCAAGTGCTGGTCCAACTAACCGATTTCCATTATTTTATCAACATTTTCGACGTCCAGAACGGAATCTTTGGAACTACCACTTCGCTGTTGCATTTGATACTATATTGGGCCCATAAACAGCACAATTTTTTTGACTGCCTGCTCTACCTTTTAGTCTTGGTTGTAGTAATATGAAGAATGTATCAAATTTTCTTTTTTTTACTTCCATTTTGAAACTCTATAACAAACAAACGTCTTCACCAAACACAAAACTTTAAAGGAACTTTTTTTAAGTGTACACTTAACTTTTAAGTATTCTTTAAGACTTTTTGGATTCAAAGTATTAATCGTGAGATATGGCTCACTAAAAACATCCAGTGAAAAACGCTCAGAAATTTTACTTAACTTAATATTTGTATTCTTCGACAAATATTCGTCAATTTCTATCAAGTGTTATGACATCCAGAGCTGGTTTTATTCTAAGCAAGATGTGAGGCTCTTTTTTTTGTGTCATGACCAGGATTTATCGTTGAGGGGTTGATTAGCTATGTATAAATTTTTTGAGGATACATTTTGACTGACTTTTTTCTGTTTTTCATAACATTTAACTTCTTAAATTCATTTTTTGACATTAATAATTAGGGAAATTTATTTTGAATTTCGTCAAAAAATATTTCATTTAAAATATCTATGTACAATGTTCCCCAATGCCCTCCTATAAAACTTGCATTGATGATGACACGTAGAAATGCTCAATATGAGTTTAAATGTGGATTAACAATTAATATGATTTTTCTCAAAATTGAATGTGAATTACGTTTAAGTTCTTATATGAATATTCTTCAAATTCTATACGAAAATGATTCTTATTAATCGTCATAATAAAAGAATAATAGATTTTATGGTTAAAAAGGACTATATTTTGGGGCTAAATTAAGTTCCTTATATATAAAAAAATGTTTTAAACTATAGCTAAAATTCTTGGGTATCTTAACTCATCCCAGTAATTTGTATAATAAGCCAATTATTGATTCAAATAGGTCTATGAAATATTGGGCTGTATGTAAATATGAAGTAAAATAAATAAACTTGAGCTTTCTACTGTTCTTATTTTTTGTTCAAGATTGTTTTTATGTTGACACACCACATTAAACTACTTATGAGTATTTCTTGTTATTCGTTCTTCCATCTACTTTTTTCTAAAGATAATAGAAAAATAGTGATTATATTTTACTCATAATTAAAGAAATGATCTGAGAATGTTCTATACACAAATAAAAACAGTTTTTTAAAGAACTTTTCGGAAAACTATTTACCGGGTGGTCCATTAAAATATGAACACTTTAAGATATAATTTATTAATTAACCATATAATTTCAACAAAATTTATACTATAAATAGATGTGTATTTGAGCTCCCCTAATAATTAATGTAGTTGTCCTTAGTGGCAATGATGGCTTCCATGCAGTGGCAGAAGGCCTGGCACCCACTACAGATGTAATTCTCTGCCATGGCTTCTCAGTGCTGGCGGACAGTGGATTTGAGGGCCTAGGTGTTTGGATGAAGGACACTTCACCACACCTTTAGGGTGTATGTCGAGGGGTTGGCATCCAAAAGTGTCCAAAAATAGTCCGAAAGTACTCAAAAGACTAATTCAAAAGAGTCTTGCAACGGAGGAGATTGGTTTCTCTAATTGCTGGTGTTAAAAGTTGCCTCTCCAACCTCTCAAAGCTTTTTTACTACTCACTCTTCTTATTGTTCTCTCTCACAGTCTGGTGTTAAAATCCGAGATCTCTTGCATGGGCCCTCATGAACTTGAGGGGATTGACCTGGGCTATTTTCTTTAATTTCCCGGTCCCAGTTTAGCCTTTATGTCAGAGACCTTCTTCATCTCCAGCGTTTCAGACTTGGTGATGGAATAGACGATGGTCTTGGAGACGCCCAACTGCTTGCAATGGAAATTCCTCGACCACGTTCAAATGACACATATTGGTTATGTTTTAATATATCGAAATATGAATAAATTTCAATCACTTAATCTTGATTAATTATTGAACTAGTGTTCTGATTTCAATGTTCCACCCGGTAATTATAGATTTTAAATTTATTGATTTTTATATTCATCATAAATGTACAGTTATTCCTTATCATCAAATAAATTTTTATCTTTAGGTTGGTCTAGTGTTATACTCTTATTAACTTTAAGGTAATTAAATTAAGAGTAGTGGATGTGGAGATTTTAATAACTCAAGTCAGAAATATTGCAAAGGATACTTGTTAAGAAAAAAATATTGACGCATAATGTGCAGGAATGGTGCAGAGGTATTTTTGAGCATCTTTGGTCTTCATCTTCACCTGATCTCAACCGGTTTACTATGCAATATAGGCTATCGACGAGGGAAGACCAACACAGTTTCAAGGCTTTGAGTAAAACTTCCTGATGGCAGCATAATAACATACAAATAATTTGTGTAGACATAGTTTTTGCTTATGTCTCCAATAAAGTTGTTCAAGATAAGAATCAATATTAAACGGGTAAAAAAAAGTAATACATATTCAAATACTAATCGTACCTAATCTGTGAGTAATTGTATTTTTTGGGGGAGGATTCTAAGTATGGAATATCCTGTCAGTCAAGTTAAATTTGAATATAATGGCGCAAGTAGTTATCTTTATAAAGTAAAGCAGCATTTCTTATAAAAGGAAACAAAAAAAAGGCAGAAAATAAGTTGGATGTTGGCCAGTTTTCCCCCACTAATACATAGGCTGAAAAGTCCCGGGTTCACACATAGAGAGGGCTTTTTTTTTAATTTAACTCATTTTCAGTTAGTACCAGCATTAAAAATACAGCTGCTCAAATTTCATGGCAATCTGAATATGATTATTTTATTTATCATTAACAATAACAATGATTCCTCCAAATTATATACCTATTCTTATATCTAAATACTACTGATATTATCAATAGTTTCATTAATTAACCAGCCACTATTTGAGCCCCATGGATCCTTTTAAATTAAAAAAAATATAACTCTTTCATTTGGATTATAGATGGATAAACTTTAGCGCCGATTTCTTTCCAGCCCTAAAAAATTATCTCCCTTTAACGGGTTAATGACCAAAGTCAATTAAAGTTATAATAATTGCTGGTTTTAATTAATTACGTGAGTAGAAATAGAGAGTGAAACCTCATTAATAGGGATGTAAAATTGTTGAGCATATTTGTATTGATTTGTAGCCTCCAAAATATAAGTCCTCTTATAGTCACTCTATTTTAAAAATTCAAACGTATTAGCAAACAAGGAGCACTATATTTTGAATAATGCTCCTTTCAGCAGGTACGTCGTCCATCAAAGTTTCCAAAATGTAATTTTACTTTTTCGTTTATACTAACGAGGACTTAGACAACTTCCTCATCCTTACTCATCAACTCTTAATTCATGTAACTTTTGTTCAGGAGTAAAAATTGCTTGTGAGTGCATTTACTACTACTCACTAGTTACCATATTTATTTATGAATAAGAATGATGACATCTCAGGCGTGGTTTTTATATGAGTAAGGATAAGTATGTATAATATTTCAAAAATAGTATTAAATGGTCAGTCGTTAAGAGGGGATCAAACTCTTTGGATCTCTATCCTCTCGAGTGGAGGGTGAGCTACTGAAGACTTGTTCTTCTTAATAGACTCAAATTCAATTCAAGTTATTTTTACCGGCCTTCCCTTACTCTACTTTGTGAGTCAAGGAAGTGAGCTCCATAATTATTTTTGGTTACTTTAGTTTATTTTCTAAAGTTTTTTTCCTTGGCCCTTCCATTCGGGGATTCGGACCTGGAGAGTGACATACCTTTTTAATAGCGACTCTGTAACAAAGTTATAAAAGGTAAACCGTTGTGTTTAACAAAGTTATAAAAGGTAAACCGTTGTGTTTGGGGTTCACAACTTAATACGCCCCCGTTGTACGATAAGAATATTATTTTGTGTGTTTTCATTCGAAAGCTACAATTCTCATGAATGTGATTCGGCTCTAGAAGGCTTCTCTTTTCTTTCATATTTGAGTTTCAATATAATAAGAGAGGAAGAAATCTTTATGGTTTCAAGTAACTATTTAATTATAATAGCAAATTTAACCACTCATACCCAAAAATAAACTAATAAATGTACGCAATATATAGTACATTTGTAGATGGGTTTGAGTGTTCACAGGATCTGAAGTCCTTTTTTTTCTACCTAAAGAGAAATTTAGAAATAGTATTATTCTCATGAATTGTTCATTTTGATACAAGATTCAATTTTTACATATGTTTTGAGTTAGAGACAGGCTTAGAGTCTAACAAGGAATAAAAAAGTTTCATCAAGTTTCCCTTTGATAGCCATGTAACTTCTGTGTGTAGCAATAAACATTAAAACACTCTTCTTCATTATGAATGTCAAGCTGTCTTAAACAGTCTGGAATTGAGGAAATGTGCCTGGATCTTATTTACTGCTGTGATAACGGAATTAATTGATTTTTGAAGTCTACCACTAAGATTGTTATGCTACTAGACACTGCCTATGGATTACACAAAGCACTAAACCAAGTACAGATTTTCAAGAAACAGATGAAACAACGTTGACTATCTATTATGGATTGTGAATCATCTATTACACTGCACGAATGTTAGCAAGTGGATGATTTTCTCTTGGAAAAAATTATCAATGATTTCAAATTCCAATAGTATTTATTATAAGATTTCTTACAAATACCATTTCTTGAACCAACTTTTCATCTTTGATAAATACAAACATAAGCGGGAAGCACATATTCATTTCCTAGTAAAATGGACTCATCTAACTGCAAGCTAAATTATGTTGCACAATTTATTTTCTATGTCTTCAGGTATTTCATCTATTCTTCCTTGAATTGAGTTATTACTGATAGGTTTAGATTTCATAATTTAGTCTGATGACTTATGTATAACTGTGTGCATAATCTTTTTTACTGTCCAATTGTGTAAGACTTACCAGATCTAGCAATTAGTAAAGATATTAGATTGTTGTGAAGTCATCAAAACCATATTTACAATAGTTTTTAGTGCCTTTAACTTTTCTAAAATCTGCAGACTAATAGGTTTCATCACATTCTAGGACTTTTGGTTTAAATAGTTAAAGAAATAAAAGTTTTTTGATGGAAAAGTATGTTAATTTTTTTCCAAAAAAATTTAATTTTTAAGGAAATTTATTTTTGTGAACAACTCTAGATTTTTGAAAAAAATTTAGTTTTTCGTGTATAGCTCTGAATTTTTGATTGTTTTCCCCAAAAACCTTTTTTTTTGGAACAGCTGTGGATTTTTGAAATTTTCTGAGAATTATTATAGACTTTTGAATAACTGGATTTTTGAATTTTTTTTTCAAAAAATTTAATGTGTTAATTTTGTTTTCCAGACATGTAATTTTTATAATTTTTTTCGCCAAAAATAAAAAAATACCAAAAAACTAAGCCTTTTCTCTAAATATAATCTTGCGGACTCCCCTGTACGTCAAAAATTTCTGGAAAATATACCCCCCTACAAAAATTGGCAATTTCTGAAAAACAATACAACCGACAAAGACAATATTCCTACTTTATTTAAAAGAGCTAAAATAGATCTTGTAAATAATGCCGCCTTAGTTGGGATCAAACTTTATCCTGATCCTTGAGATCAGGATGAAGTATTATTAACTGATTCAAAATTTAATTGCATAGATCTATACATTGGCCGTGAATGTTGAAATTAGTAACATCTCACATGCTTTCCCTGTCGACTAATGTTTCAGCCGGATATATCCTTACATCATTCAATTGAATTTTGAATCCGTTAATTGCTGAAAACTGAATTTTTTAATGTACAACCCTTACTATGCCAAACTGCGAATTGAAATACCTCTGTTGTCTGAATTTATTTATTTCTCTATGGGTATGGTGTATCTAATGATTATCCCTCTAAATTCATAGAAAAGACAGACAATATTTAGAAGGCTAGTATTAATGAATGATTAAGCACTGACATCATGTTCAGTCTCAATCCCATTTTCTTGTTGAACTCTACAAAATGCCCATCCCTAACATATGTCATCACTACTGATGGTTTGATAAATGCTTTAGTATTTAAAAATACTTTAATGTTAAAGTCTTACGTTTTCATAAGATTCTAAATTATAAAAAAAAATAATTTTCTAATGATAAATTCCGCTGCGGTTAAAAAATCCTACCCGCAAGATTTTATATACTTTATGTATCCAGTGACTCCCCTTCCCAGTTTAAAATTCTAATTGTTGTAAATATATCTTTCAGAATCGCCAATCATTGGATTCCGAATTATCAATTTTGAAGGTACCTATTAAAGAAGTTGTTCACTTTCGTCTGATGAATTATTTTGGTTCATGTGCTGAAGTCTTAAATTTTCTTACATCTTTAAGTCAAAAAATGGCAACAATATAAATGAAAATGAATGATAAATTATTTCAAATTATATAAATACTATACATGGATTAGCGTACGAAATACAAGAAGATAAGATTTTGTAATAACTTAAAAGTTGAAGCTAGGCTTTCTGGATCCAAATCATCGTGGTTATTCTTCTCGTATGATATATGTGTCTTTTCTTTGGCAAAAAAAAAAAAAATAATAATAAATAAATCGTCAACTCCTATATGATATAGCTTATGCTGATAGTGATAACTATTAATCGAAAAACAAAGCGTGCTTGATTATAAAGATATCGTAGAACTATGTTGTAGTGACTTCCGTTTTTTTAGTCAATCCATCGTATTATGTAAATTATAAAAAATCGCGTACTATTAATCTTGGAGCCATAAAGGCAATTGATGAGGGATCAGTTTGCTTTTTTTCATAATCCTCCCATGAAATTCTTCCCTCAAGGAGGGGGACATTAGTATCCTCCGACACTATAAGGAAATACACTTGCTGTCTAGTAGAAAATTCTGACATCTTGAATCTAGTCTCAAAACCCTTGTAAATAATTACATTATCTGATGTCCAAAGCATTACATCAGTAATAAACAATAGTTTTTGAGTAACTAAATGAAAACCGATGAGTTTGTGAGGTTTCGTGGGTAGTGATTCACCAAATATAAATTAATTTATATATATGCCGGGATAACTTGTTATTCTTTAAAAGGAATGTTATAAAGACAAAACAACGGAAGATTTGAACTTGATTCCTTTCCACCCTCGCAACCTACCCTTTCCTCAACATCGACACTCTTTCAATATCTCTGTTCATTATTCTCCAACGTTTAAGAGATGTATCATGTACATAGAATCTAGATAGCTACATAGTCTGTCTAAAGAGAAAACTGCATCGTAATGGAATGGTAGAAAGTTGATGAGTACGTATATTATAAACATAATAAAATATAATAATTTATGAATTACACCATCTTACAATAAGCACAATAATATTATAAATAATAACATCCAATTCAATTTGTTATTCTTTTTGTATGATTAGGTATACAACTTCTACAAGATTATTCCATTCTATTCATGATGACGCATCATAATGAAAAATAAATAATGTGTATTATGTACTAATATATAAATAAAATAGTCAGCTATTGTTGGACAAAAATGATGCTACCATTTTCATTTTGTAGTGATGACTATTACAACAACAGTCGTCTTAAGCTATAGGTATATATTACCTAGCTACGAGGGTTTTCCTTTCCCCGAGTAATTGTCTTTGATCAGGATCCCAGAAAGCAAAATTATAAATTTCGAGATCCCGGGTTGTTTGACCAGGTTACTAAAGGCAGAGAAAAGTATTTCCCTGCCAAATTGCAGGTTGATCCGTTTACCCGTTTGCTAGTTTGCCCCAAAGAATGAAACCGGTTTGGATAGCAACACGGGGACTGTTAATTAATGTTAATAACTCTCATTAATTTAGGAAGGTTTTGTAATTATTTTTTGACATTCTGGTTCAATATTCCTTTGCACATAAACAAACTATAATAAACATTTCGTCTTATAGTCATCATGAATGAGCCAAAAGGCAGTGCATCTCAGATCTCCTAGATGCTGAAGTTGAGGGGTGAGGATTAAGGACATTTATAAGAGCTCCAGGAGGCTGGGTTTCAAGGTGGTAAAGATTAGGAATGAGAGTGAATACCTCTCAAGGAGAGCAGGAAGTGGAGGGCATAATTTAACAAGGAATTAAAAGTTCTTGTCCAGCTTAGAGATCAAGATCAAAGAGAACCCCAACAAATCGATGAGTTCATGGTAGGGAAACCAAAAAACTCTACACATAAATGTGAACTCACTGAAGGCCGCCATAGTGGCTGCGTGGGACAACTTGTTCGAGCACTTTGTAATCAACTCTTGTAGGCCTTCCGGCGACGTGTAAAGGCTGGGATTGATGCTTAAGCTGGATATATTAAGTAAGCAAGTTAGCAAAGGCATTAATTACAAGTTTAGTAGATTTTTTATTTTTGAAAGTGAAAAGATATTTAAATAACCTCTCGAGTATATATTTTACTGCAGAACCCTGTACATAATAGGTTTTCTCATTTCCCGAGAAAGTGCCTTTGAGATGGATCCTGGAAAGTATATTTTTTAAATTTATTTGAGTAGGTTACCAAAGACGCAGTTAAATATTACCTTTCAAATTGTAGACTGATTGGTTCACTTGTTTGCAAATTTATCTCCAAAGAACAAAACTGTCATATATACAGACTTGTGTTTCCCTTTTCCAGTGTTTTGTTTTTATAGGGGGATCCCAGGAAATAAAATTTTAAACTTTGTGATCCCGAGAAATATCAGGATCTTAGTAGTAAATAATTTTTTGATAGTGTGAAGCTGAAGTATTTTCTTTTATATTTAAAGAAAAAAGAAGAATGAGGTATGTGTAAAGTTTGAGAACCACTGCTCTAAGGAAAAAACACGACAAAAATATCAATGGGGAGGGAGAATCATCACCCAGAATTCTTATTGGTTTAAAATGGTCTATGGTCTCTATTCATCTTTTGACTCCACTTATTGTTAAGGATGGGATTTTTAAAGAGAAATATAACAGTTTTATTGTCAGTGCAATCTACAAAAGGATTTGTCATTTTTTCCATCGAGGGTGGGTGAATGAGTGAGCATTATTTAGACACATGTTTTTATGTCACTGATTTTTATTTTTACTCTCTTGTCCCTCCCCCCCCAAATTGGTCATTAGTTGTTGTTTGAGAGTGGTGCCGTCTTGTGGCAAAATAATACAACTTTATTATTATTTGCTATATCTATGTATTATTTGTAAATTCAAAATTGCATTGGGGCGCAAGAAAAATAATATTTGTTGAGCCCTCAATCTACATACTGTCACACCATCTAGCGGAAAGAATATATATTTTTAGTTTCCGTATGCACCCTGCTTTATTTTATTATCATCGCTAGAGCTTACAAAAGCAATAAGAGAATGCGGGAGCGAGACTTATAGTATTACTGAATTAAAACCCTTTTTAATATCAGCTTACGATTTTGCTTGGAGAAAATGAATTACTGCTATATAGAGGAGAACCTTCTGCATTTAAAATAGCATAATATTGTAATTATATATACTTTACAATGCATTTTGTAATACAATTTACAAGAGAGATAGGCAATAATGCTTACTTCAGAAGGAGAGGTTAACCCCACGACGACCTACAGAATAATGAGTAAAAAAAGCAATTGCAACAACCGTTTTTCCTTTGTAATTTTTAACAGTAGTTTTTTTATTACAAACAAGTCAACTCTAATCATCACTTATAGTGCACGGGTTGGTTTTTTAGAGCCTATGTATTCTTCTTTTTGGAACTAAAGTTATATTATTATAAATTTGATGGTTTTTTGGGCATAATTTACTACGGATGGATCATTCATTGGCACTGTTGTATAAATCGTTACAACTGTAATTGTCAATAACATGTATTTAACGTTTAATTTAATGTATTTACTAATGAAATGAAGTTTATATTATTGAGCAATTAAAACTCTGGAAAATCCCGGGATGCCGGGACAAAAGCCCTACTACCTACCATTCAAACAATGAGTTTCGAATATTTATATAGGTATGTGTCTATAATATGGGTTTGAAACCTTGCAAAAGAGCTTCATTTTCCATGCTGCATACCTTTACGAAGAGTTGTGAGTGAGTCACCCCACCCCATACATTAAGTGATGCAGGTATGTGTTTCTTAATATATAACAAATAGAGATACAATATAAATATCACGATGGAAATGTAAACAGATTCTAATTGAGAAGCGTTTGACTCTATGTTAGGGCGGCTGAGGAGAGCTACTATGATTTTTCTGTGGAAGGCTTTTTGACAAGACATTGAACAATTTTGTTTTGAATGACTTATATATAGATGACAAATTTGAAGGCTTAGAAAAGACAAATTTGACAAAACATACTTTCATTTTTTGACCTAAAACAGTGGTCGAGGAACAGGGGTAAATTACCGCAGATGGGATAATTTAGAAAATTTTGGGTGTAATTGGATTGAATGTTATTTCCATGCCATAAAGTAGGACTTTTACTTTCTAGTGTTAAATTTAATATACATTATGTCACTACGGGGCGTTCACAGGTGGAGGGGGAGGATGGAAGGGATTTGATAAATTAGTGATGTGAAATGAAAATATTTCGAAAGAAAACATGGTATAATTTTTTAAATCTTTTTTTAAACGCTGTGGAGTAAAAAAAATTAATTTTGGAAATACATTTTTTTATACAAAATTCATAAAACCAAGCCCTTACCAAGCTCCTGACCTTCAAGATCTCTGTCAGAAGGTGGCGTGGGGTCCTCGTGTATAAGGACAATGCCAAATCACCCTTTACGGCACTCCTGACGGTCCTAGCAGCCAAGGAGAAGTTGTTGGCTAGGTGATTCATCGATTTGGTGGTGTTCTTCTTGATCTTCTCCATCATTTCTTCATTTCGGCCAGCTTAAAAACCAGGTTCGTAGAGTACATCACAATGTCCTCAATCCTCTCCTCCTCAATTTCAGCATTTAGGAGATCTGAGATACCCTGCCTTTTGACTTTATGCTGACTCGTGATGACAAAATGACCTAAATTTTACTATAGTTTTCTTTATGCACGTAGGATCTATGCAGCAGAATGTCCAAAAATAATCCCTGAACCTTCCTATATAAATGAGAAAATTAACATTAATTAACAGTTCACTTTTTGCTCTCCAACCCTGTATATATATTCCTGCACAAGTTTGGAGTAAATTAATCTTATAACAAGTTCCTTCGGGATAATGCTAAAAAAAGCTGACTCACCCCTGACATAAAATGTTGTCTTTGACATCATAAAAATGTCATTCGATTGAAAATGAACTAAATTATTTATCAAAAAGGGACTCCTTTTATTTTGAGCAAAATTGAAAGGGCCCAATCTCATCTTTATTTTTTAAAAGTGACTGCACGGGCTTACAATCAAAGACTCGCAACTCAACTTTGAGTGGAAAGTAATTTCAACATTTCAACTGGATATAAAGTATTCTTTAGAGTATCTTTTATTTTTAAGGACTTGAATTAGACTCTTTATGAAAATATTCAAGGAATGGGACTTTTGTACAAACACTAGAAGCTGGACTTGGACCTTCAGTATAAGGACTTTTCTCTACTTTTAGTAAATGGTAAGGTAATGATGTATATATTTGTAGGTTTCAGGAAATGTGTTGGAATGGATCAAGAGATTTTATTATAAGAGGGAAGAAGTTAATGTTGATGATATATTACTATAAGTCTATTGAGATACGCAGTTTTTCATGCTGCCAAAAAGTAATGTCAATGGAAGAGAACGTTTGGATTATAATACATATGTTGAATACGAAAAAAACAAATAGATTTCTTTCATTTTGTTGGGTATCATAGAAAAAAAAGTTATCGAACATCATGGATGGTTCTACTTTAGGGTAGACCTTTAGGGAATCGGATTCAAGCGGTTAAATGCCTTAATTGTATACGAGTCTAAGTCCATCTGATTCCTACTCCAGGTAAAGTGTTAAGTTCAAGTAAATGTTGTCACGGTATCAATATTTTGTACCAATTCTGGTGTGAAAAGAGGTATTTCGGCGGT
The DNA here is from genome assembly GCF_016086655.4 of Lepeophtheirus salmonis. Lineage (NCBI taxonomy): Eukaryota > Metazoa > Arthropoda > Copepoda > Siphonostomatoida > Caligidae > Lepeophtheirus > Lepeophtheirus salmonis. The sequence goes on from NC_052140.2 coordinate 1,776,947, forward strand.
ACTTTCCGATACTTTTTCGACCAAAAAATATAAAAACAATGTTTGTAAAGGCAATTAGCATGTACTTATTGTGGTACCCGCAGAATTTTGGCTTTGGGTAGAGGATTAGTGAAAATTTTATTAAGCTTAAGAGTTTACGTCATCGATTAAACATTTTTTTTCCCAATTGAAGTTAATTAAAGTACCGTTTTAAATGTATTATTAATCCCAGTAACATTATAGCACCAATATACAGAACCCAATATTACAGGGGTGGCCATCTCTTTGGGACCAGAGTGGGGATCCAAAACATGCAGTACCATGACTAAATTACGAAAAACGTGATTTTTATAGAAGGAAGAAAATACAACTCAAAACCATTTTGTGAAATATTTAGCAATATTTTTATTTGATATGTCCTTTTTTACAAGCAATACCAGGCTCGACAAGCCGATGAACAGATTGGCAACTCTTGACGATGAAGGTCTTGCACATAGTGTGCCATGCTGTCATGATGAAGGCTTGGAGCAAATCCAATTTGGATGATTGGTGTGGACACCCCAAACTACAAAGTCCAGTGGATTAAAATGAACAAAAAAATTTCAACTTAAAATTTTCTCGGTAAAATGTTGATAAATTTATAATGCTATATTTTAATTTTTATTTCTTTTTGAACAAAAAATGTCGATGTAGTTCACCGTGGAAGGGCAAAGGAAAACAATACAAAAATTGTTCTAATGCGGCTTAGTTTTAGCATCAGTTATAGCTTCCCTCTCGCTGATCTTACTTTATGGGCTATTGAAAGGAATTTTTTGGATTGTTTTGCATCTTCAACCTTGTGGAAAGGGTTTTAGCGGAGTTGCCAATCTTCTAACAAAAGAGAAATCGAATGCAAATCATTGAACTTGAAGACTTGGGAACTAACCTGACTAATTTGAAACTAAATGTTATCCAAGTATGAAACTCACCCTTCTCATTGGTGTCTTGTAATGTTATGTATGGATCCCCCCCCCCCTATGTTTTGATTGGTTCCGTTCTAATCTGAATAATTTGGATTTTGAGTTTTTTCATTGAACTTTTTTTTTAATGACATTTGCCCAATTTAAAAAAAGAAGCCGATTAAAGTAAAAATCGCTGTGTAAGCTGTCAAACGTTAGGTAGTAAATAGAATGTGCACCCGGTAAAGTGCAAAACCTCCCCTTAATATCAAATTGAGTTATATATCTCAATTTATTCAAAAGTTATGGTCGATTATGCATTTTTTACGTTAGGTTTTACCTTGATCTTAGTTTCTCAAAATTTGATGGCCTCTTACTCTGAGCATATATGTACATATAATCTTTGTTTGCATAATTATGAAGTAATATTCAACATATATACTCGACACCCCTAGCGAATATAAAAATTTCGCTGTACCTTTTACAAATATTGATCACGTGGTCTTCGTTTCACTCCTTTGAGACAATTGGGCTACATAAAGATCCTTTTGATATTTGTTTAAGGTTAAATTACTTGGAGTTTCGGACTCAAGGAATATTATTAACCTTAATAGAATTTCCTAATAAAGAATCCTATTTTCCCTTATCACAATTCATTTTCCTTGAATGATGGATTGTAAACGAATTCGATATATTTTTGTTCAAAAGAGAAAAAAAAAAGTTATTCATTACATAAAGGAATTGAATTTTTCTCACTATGTACATACAAAACACAGGTAGGTACATTCATTATAAAATATACGTTATAGAGAGTTTTTATGTGACGCCAACATAGTAGATGTCGGTCATTTTGGAAGCCTACACAACCAAGTGTTATACTATTAAATACCACTTTTAATGTTTATTACGAAAAATAGTGAACTCTTGGACGTCAAAATGGGGCCAACGCATGAAAGGTCTTAAACCTTACCGCCTATCAAAATCTATCAATTTTTGTGCCAAATTTTAATAAATATCATACTGGTGTCAAATTCGTCAGCTATTTTTAGTTTTGTCTCGTCTCGTCTTCGTCACCCAATAGCCTTCCACAGTCATTAGTCTTCCTCATAATTTCGTCAGCTTATGTACTCGTGAGAGTTTTGTCTGTGTCATAATATTGTCTTCGTCATACATCTTCATTGTTTCGTCATATTTATCTTTTATTTTTGTCTTCTTCTCGTCTTCGTTATGATTTTTGTCACATTTTCCTCGTTGTCAAAGTTTCGTCTTTAGTCAGAATTTCATCTTTATCAGAGTTTCCTCTACAATAATGCTTGAAGAATAGGGCTTTAAAGTACAAAAAAATATGTCAGGATGGCCCGTAGTAGGTTCATAACCCAGTGCAAATCATTGTAGTTTGCAATGGAAGCCCTTATTTGAGATTCCATTTACTTTTTTTTGTTCACAGGTTGTGCAATATAACAGTGGGGCACGATGTGAGCTCATAACCCAACGCCAATTCACTGTTTTTGATATTACCTCCAGAGTATAACTAAACAATTTAGTTATATCATCCATTTAACTCATTTATGTCGCATTTTCGTCTTTGTTTCGTTTCATCATAAATTTTTTTGTAGTTCACGAAGGGATTTCGTCTCGTCAGGTTTGACAAAGTTAATACTATACCAGGCATTAAAAAGCACTGAAAAATATGTTATAACATCGTTGTACTACAATCAAATTTCCAAATTGTAAACAATAAATTACCTATTAATATAACAAGAATAGTGTATTTTTCTCGAATTATACAATTTCGAATTAAAGAAATAAATTAATGTACAAATTTAGACATTTTATAGGGATTTTCAGTAGATTTTACTTTGATCTAATTCCAATTATTCCGGAATTATCATTGGCATCAAGTAATAATCAAATCAGCTGTTAAGTTTTATTATTCTTAAAGCAATTTGACGGAGTTTTATAAAGGTTTATTGGGAATTTGTTCAATTTATGGATACAAAATGGTCCAACATGGCGTCGTCTTCTATTATGATGCAATTTATGACCTTAGAGAAAACGCTCTGTACCATCAACCTTTCTATATTAAAGAAATAAGCCCCCCGAATAAATGTGTACTATTCTTAATTGATATCAGAATCAAAAACTTGATTAATTATTTACTGTTGTACACAAAACTAAAATAAAAATAATCAAAATTTGTATTATATAAATACCGCGGACGTTCCCTCTAGTCATTGGTGTAGGAACTATGGCGTTTAGCCCTTAAGATATCACTAAAACCATTTTATCTCCCCTGTTGCTCCATAATTTTGAGACTTTATTGGTACTTCCAGATATTTAAAAAAAAGATATAAGATGGGCGTCTTAAAAGTTTTAGACCTCAACGTGAAGATGCTAGCACTCGTAAATGAAAGGTAGTCACGTCAATCTAGCATCTGTTGAGAGTTACTCACTAAAGTTAGAGCCATTTTGTTCGTGCTTTTGTTTTGTAAGAGTTGTTTGAGTGAGTTGATGATCTTGTACAAAAAAATTCTGAATTTTTCAACATAGTCTCCTTGTAATTCTACACCACACTTCCTTTAGCAGTGCTCCCATCTATGTATCCAGTTTAGTCTGAAATTTTGTGGGAGACGATTGTAGGGTTACAAGAAGACTATGTTGAAAAAAAATATTCATAATATTTTATAATAAGTAACTGTCAACAGATACTAGGTAGAGTGATGACTAGGTTTCATTTACGAATGCTGTCCCCTTTATGCTAAAGTTGGAAACTTTTTAGACCCCTTCGTTGTCATATAATATTTCCTCCGTCTAAAAATATTTACTTTCTCAAAAATACAGCATATCATGGGTCCATTAGACGCTGAACACAACCTTGTACACCTAATTACCCAACTTAAGCCTATGATTGATCCAGTTCCCTTACCTACTGATTCAAAACTTTTGTTTCAATAAACTTCAAAAGCTAATTTCAATATCTCTTCTCCAATAAGTAATTAGGTACTCCTTAAAAGTAAACAAAGGAATACTTTTATTTACTGCAATTTCTTTGTATATCGAATATGAAGGTGTGGGTAAGAATAAAACCACTCTTGAAAAATAATCCAGAGAAGAAAAACCCATTCTATTGTATATGCGTACACCCCAATTAGATAGATAGATACGTATGAGTCAATTATGGGCTTTTTATTCAAATTTGTGGGATGAGCTAAGATAATATAATAATTTTAACTATGTATAGCTTAGAAACTTTATTTGATTTAAGAGACTTAGATTGTCCCGGATACGGCCTTTCATATACATAAAATCTATCTCACTCTTTTATTGCGGCAAACAATTTGAGTGTCAACTTTAAGTACAATTTGCGACACGCCCCAAGGGTTATTAAATATAGTTTATTTTTAAAAATAAAGGATAATTCGACAAAGAATATGAATGGAATCCAGACTCAATTTTGATCAATATAATTCTGGGATGTTGTTGTGTTGAGGGGACACATCATATGTAATCGACTTTATGACGAATTATGTTTGCTAAAGATATTTGCCCCTCTAATAAAGACCGTATTTCACAATGAAGGCATAAAAAGATGGTGGAGAGTAATAATTATGGGCCTGATTTACGTACAATAAATTATTTTGTATTTCAAGGTTAAAAGTAGAGAGGTTCAAATAGCTTTCACCCCCCGAAAAAAAAGTATGTTCCCCGTATTAAAAGGCTTCTTACTCCCCAATACCGGGTGGGCCATTGAAATCTGAACACTTACTAAAACAACAATTAATGAAGTTTGAGTGATTCAACTTAACTCATATATCGATATATTAAAGCATACAAGTTAGTTACAAAAAAAAACAAATCTAAGCGTACGAAAAAGTAAAGAAAATGATACTTGAACGTGATCAACGAAAATCCATTTGCGCACTTTAAGCAGTTGGGCATCTCCAGGACTACTGTCTTCGCCATCAGCAAGTCTGAAACGTGGGAGAGGAAGAATGGCTCGGTTAAAAATTCCAAAGGACCTGGAGGAATAAAAAAAGCCTAGACTAATTCCCTCAAGTCCATGAGAGCCCATGACAGAGATATCGGAGTTTTACGCCAGACTATCCAGAGAGCTATCAAAAAAGTGGTTGGAAATGCCCCTTTAGACGTCATCAATGAAATAAAACCATCTTTTCCGTTGCAAGACTCTTTTGAACTCTTTTTGACACTTTTGACCCTCTACAGGCCCGATGCCAACCTCAGAAGGTGTGTTAATTTTGGTGAAATTCCATTGTTAATTAATAAATTATATCTTGTTTAAGTTTAGAATTCAAAGTACTCAGATTTTAATGGACCACTCGCTAAGTGTATGCCAATTGTCCTTAAAGATATTTTTAGGATTATTCTTTATTTAATGTTAAAAAATTGCAACTGAATTCTTTACAAGAGCTCATTTTTTTCATGTTCAACTAATCTACAGCGCTCTGAACAATGGAGTATCAACTGACAAAAACGACAGTGTAATATATATATTTTCATGTTGGTACAAGTACGCCGCGGATAGGAACTCCTCAAATCCAGTAGTCGTGTATTTAAAAGTATTATAAATATTATATATTGTTCGTTTTAAGAATCATCAAAACATTTGTCGTCTGGAACCTATGAGAAGTGATATCCATTTATAAAAGATACATGATGATGAGAGCAAGGACCACACAGAGACTATCTTTGGAGTACAAGGAGGGAGGGAGGGGGAATCATTTTTAATTCAACACTTGTGTGGATTTTATATACGGGGTTGACGGGATATTTTTGAGACTTGATATTATTGCACATAGTGACTCTTAGGTAGCAATGCATTACTGCAGCATTTTTCCAAAATATTGGATCACTAGTTGAGAACACGTTGTGCTGACAACAATGGAATCCAAGGACTTTAATCTATCCAACCAGTGGAAAAGAATAACCTCGGTTATGATGATTTGCGCCGGTTTTAAAGTATAGGACATCATGAAGTGTGCCTATATGGTGAGGAACACCGGGGCATTTGTCTTTTTTTTTTAAACCCTCAAGTCCCAGATGTGGCTGTCCAAGAATTTCGAGGACTCCACCAGCCCCACGTCTAGCCTCTCAACAGCCTCGACTGCAATCCCTGTGACTTCCACATGTGGGGTGCAGTTGCAACATGGTGACCGATTTAAAGCAGCGCATCATTGCGCTGCCCAGGGACCAGGTTGAGTGCAGCTGCAACAGGCTCAGGTCTAGGCTGGAGAACGTCATCGCCACAGAGGGGGCCTACTTTGAGTAGAATTGAAGCCAGAAACCAGAATTTTTTGATTTAATAAATTATTAAAGATTTTAAGCATTGCTGTGGTAATTTTTTGAAATGTGTCAAAAATATCGCGTCGACCCTGTATAACGTCATATTTGAACCATTTGGAATCCTTGATTTGAGTAGTTTGATAATTTTTTGGGCTCAAAAAGTTCAACAATGCTATTGCAAATATATCATCAATGAGTCATTGAACAGAAATAATGCTAATTTCTTACTTTAGAGCAGTTCTAGTGTTGTTGCAAAAGTATTGCTACATCTTAAAAGTGCTAAAACCACGCATGTGTTTTTTGAAAAATTACAAATCTAATTTTAGAGGAGTTGTTATATGGATAAAGCGGTACTAGGAAGGCTGCCCTGGGGAAAATTGTATGTGAAAGATTGCCCTGGTGAAAATTGCCACGGAGGAAAATTAATAGTTAGAAAAGGTTAAAAAGGCAGATAAAGGTAGAAATTGCATAAAATACAAATAAAGGTCGAAAATGCAAATAAGAGCCCATAATGCAAATAAATCTCATTTGCATAATTTGGACATCAATAGTTATAAGGATACGTCCTTGTTGGTCTCGAAGTGCCATCATGTAGTTGCTCACAGCTAGTTTTAAAAAACGTCGTCAATACAGATTAACTCCTTTTTCCTCTCAAGCATTCTTCAAACTATCTAAATTGACCGCGTTCCTTTTCGTTTATTAAGCATACCGGGAGTTCATATTTTTGTACAATTCTAGTGATTGGAAGAATAGGGGGGTAATTATTTTTAATTCAACACTTGTGTGGATTATATAAATGAGGGTTAGAAGAACCCTAATACAATTACTACTAGTAGTATAAATAAAAAGTTAAATAATCCTATTAAATACTCTGTGTATAAATGATTCCAAAAACTTTTTCCTCGTAAAGGAATAAAGAGTCAAGGAAGAAGATAAGATTATGTCGTTTTTATTGTTATTATTATTGCATGGATATATGTATATATAGTACATTGTTCAATGCTCATATTATCTATTTCCATAACCGCTTTAGACTTTCATAAAATACATACATGTGTACATTTACAACAATGAATGGAAAACAATTCATTTATAAATGCACATAACATTATAATAATATGTAACCACCATAACATTAGTGTTGGATACGAGTTTACTCAAACTCGACAAAAAAAACCAAAAACTCTAGCATTTTCAGAAAATAGAGGGCATTAAGCTCTTATCTTATGGCATCTCTTTTTTTTTTACAGGCAGAAACGTTGTGGTATCAAACAACTTTAGTAAAGTTTTGGGGGGTACAGCTGCTCCACATAAAAAGAAGCTTGGATTTAACGTGACGATGATTTTTGTCTGCAACATCATCAAATCAAATCAGGAGGACTCAGATCTGACTGGTGTCCTGATCTGGGCAACAAAACTCATCACAATGACCAACAAGCCAAGGAACTACCTTGTCAACACCTGTTCCCCCTTCTGAGCCGGATCCAAGCCGTGATTGATGTTGGAGGCAATTAAATAAAATAAGCTCTTTCTTAAAATTTCTTTGTACAATTCAAACTAATTTTCAAGTCAATCCGCCAAAAAATTCGGCCTCAAAGACAATTTATTTCTTTTCAAAAATGTGACGATTTCATCTTAACACCCTGTACCTCGAACCCCCCTCACCAAAGTAGTATTTGAAAAGCTCAACCTAACTACAACTTGAATGACCAAAACCAAGGATGTATCGGTCCAAAAATTTTGACGCCCCGTCCAAATCGGAACAACCCTTCATAAATGACGTCATAGATATATACTAGTGACGTAAGATTAAGGGCAAAATTTTCACAGGTTTTAAAGATACTCAAAATTTGACTAAACTAATTCAAATGCTAAACTGAGATACTTTACTAAAATAATTTAGTAAAAATGATACATAGTAGAAGGTGCTTTATTATTTGATACTTTTTTTAAACTATTCAAGTATAATAGATTAATTTCATTTTCAGAGGCCCTACATTTTTATAAGTCAAATCTTTAGTGGGGCATTTTTTCTTTAGTATAATCAGATAGATCTAACCCTTGGATTATATATGGCCATCAATGTGTTTAATCCGATACACGAAAGTTAAGGGATTATAAAATGAACTTTAAGATGGAAATCCGCATGATAGAGTAGGCCTTTTTCCCCATTGGATATGGAACTTTCTGTAATAATCAGTATTGGCCAACAGGTTTGAAAGTTTGGAGACCACCGTTGTAAACGAAGAGACCATAATGGTAATAACTATGCATAAGAGCTATAGTACTCGAGTCTGGGTGTGTATTCGAATCATTATTTATGGACTCAGTTTGTTACCTTGATATCTACTTGACTCGCAAAAGGTTTAATTTAATTTAATTCAAACTTTGCTGTGATTATATGTATGCAACCTTTGAAATAATTTCTTGTTATACAAATATCGTAATGCCTTTATTCGAACCCAAGCTTGCCTTGACTCAATGCTCAAGGACTTGAACTTGACTGGATTCAATATTTGATTACTCGAACTTGATAGTTTTAACTCGAATCCAACATTAATTATAAAAATGACTTTCAATAATTAATTATCTCCCTTATTTAAATAGTAGTCAAACTGACTTCGTTTTTGTTTTTTACCTTAGATTTGGGTCAATTCAATGAACAAATACTTGAACTCGAATAGGAGCTAAAGTTAACTCAATGATAAAAAACTCGAACTCAACTTACTTTTAAATTATTCAAACTCGAGAGTGTTAACATGGGATGTAAATTCTAATCATTTTTAGTATGTAAAAAATAACTAACTAATATTTTAAACCTGATTATTTGTAGAATGCGATAAACTAGAGTTGTTTAGCTGTCATGAAGTTTAATTATATTTACAGCTATTAGAAAAAGGAAGTATGTAACAAATCTCACTCCGTATCAAGCAAGGGTATAGACAGAAATTACTCCGTAATCCTCAATTATATTCTGAGACCATCCGGGATTTAAATTTATCACACAAATTCCTCAGCCTTACTCTTTGGCATTCATGAGCACACATATCGTGGTCAATACCACATATATTATACGGACATATATTCTCTTCTCAAGACACGGCCTTGCAGTACCTCGCTAACACCCAAATAAACACTATATTTATAGTCAGCTGACGATATTTTTATTTATTTTTCGGTTCTTTAAACGTTCATTTGCTGAAATAGAAATCTTGTTAAGCAGATGTCAACAATTATTGAACAATAATTCCAAAGTTTTGGTAGAATTAGCTAAGTTTTATGAATTGATTTTAGGCCTTTTTTCCCTGTGAAAGGTTGTGTGATACTCTTAAGGTAACGACATAAAGAACAGTTTGTAGGATTCTATTTGGCGGGGGGGGGGGCGTATTAAATTTTTACTAAAAATTTTCAAAAATTCAATGCTATTCTCAAAAAATCAATTTTTTTTTCAAAAATTTATTTTTCAATAAGAATTTTTTTTAAATGTTTTTAAAAACCCACATCCATTCAAAAAGATTATCTTTTTGCAAAAATATTTTGAAAAAAATTCACAACTGTTCACAGAAAGAAAATTTTTGATAAAAAATTTCATAAACTTATACTTACTCTCAAGAAATTAAATTTTTGGGAATTTTTTTTTTTAAATAAACAATTTCAAAAATCCACAACTGTTCACAAAAGTTGTGGAGTTTTTTGGAGAAAAGTTTCAAAAACCATAGCTATTCTCAAAAAATTATATTTTGGGAAAAAAATTTCAAAAAATTAAATTTGAAATATTCACATTTATTCACAAAAAAAGATTTTTTGGCGAAAAAATTCCAAAAATCCAAGGTTGTAAACTCAAAACTCTATTTTTGTCCAAAAAATTGAAATATTAAATTTTCTCGTAATAAGAATAAATTCCTTAATTTTTTTTTGGGGGGGGGCTACAGCCCCTTCAGCCTACCCTCTCTGATCGGCCCTGAAGAATGAAAAAATAATAACTGCTTTGTAAATAAAAAAACATTTTTCATGTTGCCAACAACTAATCAATTCGTGCACTGAGAAATGCTTAGGATTAACAATCCTAATTGTAACTGGAATCCAACACTATAATATGATATTATACAATAACGCTTAAGAAAGGAAGAGAAAAGGGTCCTTCCTCCTTTCGCCTTTGGAGATTGGGGGAGGGGGCGAGAGATAGATAAAAAGAGAGAAGGACCCCCCTCCTTGTTCTTAATACAAAAATATGTACATAAATAGACAAAGGAACACAACGTCTTATTTAACTAATATGCAGGATAACAATGTTCTTCCTGTTCTTCATTCAGCTATTATACGTGTGTGGTAAGACATGATGCAAAGACGACTGAAGAAGTGATTGAGAAACTATTTTAATGAGACGTCTCTTTTTCAGACTTTTTCGTTTTTGAGGGCTTCATTTCTTTTACTAGCAGAAAAGCGAAAGAATTTAACAAAACAAAATAATCTCACACATAGGTAGCGAATATTAAGCATTCATCCCAGGGAAGGATGTGGGAGTTTAGGTAATGTTCTCACTAAACCCCTCCTTTGATTGTACCTAAATAATGGTATCCGTCAAAATAAAAGTAGCAACCAAAGATATAACAAATGAGTCAGAATCACAAGGGCTGTGTCGGTCCTCATTAATTCGGTCCTGTCAGGCCTTAAAATCAGTATAATTAGGTCTAGAACTATTTAAAAAAAAAAAAAAAAAAAAAAAAAAAGTTGATTAAAGTCATCAATGATCGAATTTAATAAATTTTAAGACGGACATGCAGGACTGAAATGGACCGGGCTGATACAGAGTAGGAATGGACCTAGATTGAACTTGACAGCACAGTCTTAGTTCTAAATAAAGGCCCTTAGTATGAGACTTAAAATTGTATTTCCCTGTTATCGGTTCTTAAAAAAACTGTCTAAATTTTAGTGCGCTCTCTACAAGGAATATTTTTTCAAAAATAAGATTATATAGTAAAGTATGTCAATTAGTTTAGTAAAACTTTAAGAAGCTTTCATATAGTAGAATAGTTTGCTATTAGTCTAATTAGAGCGTATATTATTCTTATACAAATTGGTAAAGATTGATTAATGACCCATATCTAGGATAACGTCATATAGTAGAGATTATTATTATATGGAACTAGTTTTTGAGTCCAATTTGAATAAATATGGATATCATGCACTGCCTTTCTTCTAATGTCGATAATACAATAACTGAATATACTTTAGTTAAAAAATATATATTTATGGTGTAATTTTTGCCTATTAAACATTAGTTATTTTAATATAGCAATTAGAGTGACGTTTCTTAATGAACTAGTTTGAATTTTGAGAAAATTATTCTCCTGAGCTCAATGTTTAACTAAACCATTGGTTATGGGTGATAAATAAGATATAACAATTAAACCTCTCAAGTATCTTTCACTCACATCTTCTTTTTTTTTCTTTGCAGTGAGCTATTTGTTTTATTTTGTTCTGAGATATTTAAGGGGAAAAATAAGATCAACCACATTTTTTATCTCATAAATAAAAAAGTAAAATCTAACTTAGTTGTACAGCTCAAATATTATCACATGATAATTTTATCTGCCTTTGTAGTTTACAAACTACAATCCAAAACGCAAGGTACTTGCGTACGATTTTTGATCAAATCTATCATGAAAATTAGCTCAGAACTCAGAGCTGGATTAAATTAAAGATATGACATTTGTATTTGACATATCAAATTTTATAAAAAATCAGATGAAAAAAATAAAATTGTATGTAAATTTTCTATGCATCATCTGGAAAAAGAGTGAGGCCCATTTAATTATTTTTAATCAAGATGTTTCATTACGGAACCAAACAACAGCTGAGATAAAAATAAAAAAGGGTTGTTTTTATCCCATGTCTCTAAGTGTAAAAATGTCTGCGAAAAAACAATAAAAAGGCTACACGTGGGTGATCCTCTCCAGGGCGGTGTCCTGGCCTTGAAGGATGCAAATACCGTTGGTATCTCCATATGGACTGCCTATAACATCCAGAAGTTCATTACAGCCCCATATAGCAATGAAGAACCAAAACTTATACAGCGACATTATGGCTGACTTCTGACCGGCCTGTGCCCGTTCTCCATCCTTTACCTCAAACCCCTTGACTTTGCAGAATGGGCTGTATTGGAGAAGAATGTCTTCCGTATCTTTCAACCAAATTTGGATTTGCTCCAAGCTGCCATCATGACTGCCCAGTACACCATGTTCACGGCCTTCATCGTTAAGAGCTGCTTATCTGTTTGCCGGCGTGTCGATGCTGTTATTGCTCGTAAAGAAGTACATATTGAACAAAACAAAACAAAAAAAAGAAGAAGCTAAATGTTGTATTTAAATATATCAAAAATTGGTTTGAGTTTTCTTTTCTTGATTCCATAAAAATCACATTTTACGTAATTTAGCCATGCTACTGCAAAGTTTGTGTTCCCAGTCTGTACATTATACACTAATATCTTGACATATTAGTTTAATTCGTTTCTAGACGGAGCTCGTAAGTCAAGGCAAGTTATTCCATCATCAGAAATAACATAAAGATAACACATGAAGCGGCACTTGCGTCCCTTTTAACTTTTGACCAGCTCAAAATAAAGAAAGTAACTTATTAGTAGACTTATAATTTGTGAGCAATCGCTCAATAATTACTCACTTTGACCTTTTTTACTTTTGGAAAATGGAGCAATTTGCCCCTTTTTTGGATGAAAATGACCCCTTTTTCTAAACTGGTATGAAATAAATAAGGAAAGTTTGGTTTCTAGTTATATTGCACGACAGCTTTTGATGATATTTTTCGAGGGATATCTACCTGCTAACCCCTCCTTCATTTGGCTCTCATTTTGAAGGTAAAATATGTATATAATGAAATCAGGGTTATGATTATATTATCGGATATGTGAGGGAGCCAACAGCCAATTAGAGGAATGAATAATTTGGTGGAAAATTGACTGTTGAATAATCGCCATTGAATCTTGCAACAAATGATAAATGCATTTGTGCCAAATTGATCTTTCTTTTAAGCAAAAAGTTAGACGTACTATCAGTGGTGGTGTTGATGAGATGCGTCTGTCTAACAAGACTCCTGAACATATTGGCGACTTCAAATTTCCTTCAACGACTAATGTGGACGTCTTTTAAAATTTACCCTAATAATGTTCTAGAGGGTTTAAACTATATTGGCATTGCAAAAATTCAAGAAAAAGTTGAAATATACAATTCCATTTAATAACTTAAAATTACCTCCGAATTTGCTTCAACGTTTGGGGGCAAAAATAATCCTACTAATTAATAGATAATTGTTTTTAAACCTAAGGAAACTTGAACATTTTTATGTTCATTAGTGAAAAAAATATAAAAATTGATAGATCAGTTTTTATGAGATGAAGAAGTTTGTTGCCCTAATAAATAGAGGATGTAATTAACTGCAGATTTCTATGGTAGGGGGGGGGAGGGGGGCTAAACCAGAAGTGTGTATTCACAGAGAAAAATTTTAAAAACAACCTAAGGAAGATGTAATATTTTTCTATTCACTAGGGGAAAAAATATATAAATTGATTGACGGAATCAGTTTTTATTATATGAAGAAATTAGTTGTCGCTAATTAATAATAGGAATACTTCTTTATCTTCAAATTGGCTTCGATGTTTTCTGCCAAAAATGACCCTTCTAATTAATTAAGAACTTTTTTTTAAACCTAAGGACGCTTGAACATTCTTATATTCATTAGTGAAAAAAAATATAAAAACTAAATGATACAATCAGTTTTTATGGGATGAATAAATTTATAGGCGCTAATAAATGATGATAGGAGTGTCATGTTTGTGTTGTGCTCATTCCTTTCTAGTCACTAAACCTTGCACAAATAACATATAGGAAGGGGTAGGTTCCGTGATTCAAACTACAACAGTCCGAAATTTAGAAGGACATTGTTTGAGTGAGATAATAATTAATCATCTCCGTGCTTCATATTTAATACGCCACTCTTAAAAAACCAGTTCTTAGTACGTGCAATTCAAGGAAAAGACGAATTAAATTTTCGACCACGAATCTCCGGATTTTTCAGTAAATAGCCAATTGATTTTAGCATTCGTTAGGGGTATTCGTATCTCAAGGTATTACTGTATAATATATATATATATATATATATGTATATAAAGAGGGGCGTGTCTCCTCGTTATATTCGGTCAAGATGGAGAGATTACTAAATACAATTCGTTTTGGTTGATCCCCGAGGCGTAAAATCATTCAATTATGTGTATAATATATAAATAGCTAAAAGCTGTTTAAGGTTGAGTTAATGTGAACATTTGGAAGTCTATGGCATGATATAAATATTACATAAATATATATATATTGTTATTCTACTGAGTGAGTCAATATTATTGTTTATTGTTGTGCAGGGTGTCTCATCGTAACTTCCACACTTTTTAGAAAACTAAACTATATCAATTATTTCATTTTTTGAGCAATTTAAACATTTATAACTAGGCACTGTCTTGGGTAGACCGGAATAGGGTCTGTAAGAAAGTATCAAATTTCTTAGAAAGGGTTTTTAACTTTGTAAACAGTCTGACATGAAATAATTAAATCGTGTAAGTATATCTAAAGAATTTTATTCATTTTGTATATGAGTTAATTTAGGTTTAAAAGCTCTATAAAGACACCCTGTTGAGGACAAATAGACAGAATATACATATTTGTATATAAACTCGGTTAATTCAATGATACCATACGTCTCTTTCCGCCATTCTCCTTCCCGCAAATCCCATCTCTACCTATTAGGCTGCACGCAACAATCGTTTATCCTTTTCTAATCGCTAAAATTAGTTTTTTCTTTACATAGAGCCCTTCTTTATTTAGGAGTTGTACAATTATTAATATGATTTGTAGAACATATGACGTCATAGTATGTAATTATCATCAACAATTATTTAATACTATTAGAGTGATGACTGAATTATTCTATGGCACTGCTCTAGATCGACCCTCTTTAAAGAACGGAATTAGTCCATAGAATATCACATCGGTCTCAAACCGGGTTAGGATTTTCAGACTGAAGGTCAACACTAATTTATGTATATATAATAATATGTAGATTGGCTTGTCTATTCCTCCATATGTACATAATAATATAAGACATACGTGTTCACTAATCCATTGTATTATGTTCATAGGATATTGAAATGACATTCACCAAAGTCTCACCCTCACCAACCCGCTTCTTCTTCTAGATAGAAGATAAATTATAATTTTGATAACCAAAGCCCTTCTTCCGTTGGTCCCATGGGAAGGATCAGCCCCCTTTTATGTTGGATCCCAATGACGATGAAAAACTTTATGAAGCGTATAAATATTCTTTAGTGATTTTATTAGGTGTGACAGGGGGGGGCATTGTTCTATTCAAGGGTTATTTTGACTCCAATAAGTCAGTTTGAAAATATTATGTATGTTGTTCATACATATCCTAATGTATACAATACATAATATACACCCCCCAATTTGTACGTACATAGATTGGCCCGGTTAAAAAAAAATCAATTTTGAGGATATTGACTTGGTGTGTCGACATAAAAACAATATTGAAGAAAAATTAACAAATTAGAAAATCCCAATTTATTTTCTTACTTTGTATACTGTCCAATATTTCATAGACATATTTGAGTCAATTACAGGCTTTGTATTCAAATTATTGGGATGAGTTCAGATACCTAAGAATTTATAGTATGATTTAAAACCTTTATTTGATTTAAGAGACTTAATTTGACCACGGTATGGCCCCTATCAAATCATAAAATCTTTCCATATCTCACTCTTTTATGTGACGATCAATTTTGGTTACTACTTTAAGTGCAATTTGCGGCACACTCAAAGGGTTAATAAGGATCTTTTGTTCATAAAAATTCACAAATATTCGTCAAAGAGTACAAAAGTAATCGGCACTCTATTTTGAGTCTAAATGGTTTCTATCTTTCTTTTCTGTTAACGAACTACCTATGTTTTTAGCCTTTTCCCATTGTTTTTTGTATATAAGCAGTAATTTTTGGATCATTTGTCTCCTGGGTATTAAGTATTTGAGTAAATGCCTATTTTGAGGGTCTTTATAAACATCTTACTCACTAAAGATCGCTGCAGGAATTAATCTCATCGAGGATTGCTATTTTTTATTATTAATCTTAATTTAAAGGGATATTTTGGGTATAATATCCCTATTTTGTTTCAAAAATAATTCATAAAGATTTTATAATCTATCCAATTTAAATTGATTTAGTCAGTCTACTACTATGCCACTGAATTGGGAACTTCAAAAATACGTTAAATCATCCAGAAATCAGTATTTTATAGAATTACGTATTTCCCAATACCCCCCAGACATTGCTGTTTAAAATATTGATTGTCGAGCCAGTCTAATGTAGGAGCGATCAAGATTCGAACACGAAATTAAAATTCTATATAATAATTTATGCAGAATGTGTTCGTTGTCTATTGAGCTACGTTGCTCCATTTGTTACGCTAAAACTACTTATTTATTTAGTAGTAACATATATATGGGCATTTAAACTACATATGTAACGGCCCTGCGAATACTTGTCAATTAGTAATGTTAATAGTCAAAAAATACAGCCTACTCAATCATCATTCAATTATTGCATTATCCTTTTCACAAGTAGTGTTGTGTGGGATTATTCGATTAAATAATAATATTTCACTGCATGGCATCTTAGATATCCGCCATCTTTAGCAATTTGTTTAAGAATACTAAATTATACTAAAATAATTCCCCAATCATTTATGTCTCTAATGTAGAGTCCCCTCATTTATTTGAGAACTGTTTGAAGAACAAATAACAAGGAGTTAGGACGTCACTTTTAGAGAGGTTTTTATTTGTTTTGAGCAGCTTCTATTCTATCTATTCAATGGTAGTATGTGATCCTTAGAATTGACCTTTCAATTTGTTCTCTGTGTCTCTTTCTTTGGCATGAGAATTCCCAAGTATTTATGACTTAGCTATTACCTCATTTGGCTCAAATCAAGGTAGGGGTTATTAGAGTATTTAGTCATTCTCTCTCTCTCCACTATTTGTTTAGGGAGAAGGGGAGGAACCTTCGTTCCTTCGTTCGTCTTTTATGATTAGTGTTTTATGATGTTTTTGTGTTTGATTTTTGCAGGTGTGATTCAGGTTCTTCTCTTTTTTTCTTCACAAAATTCAACTTCTTCACCTTCACTTCTTGAGCACTGAATGTAGTTCCTTCTCCCAGGTGTATAATGAATCCCTCTCACACCATTTGAATAATGGGAACTTTTTCTCAGTTCTATTCTTCTCTATATACATAATATGTATATATTGAGTCCTTTCCTTCTTCTTTACGCATTGCTCATTTGAGCACAAATTAAATAATGATGAGAAGGAATCATGAAGAAGAAAAGAAAAAACACATTCATGAATACAGTAGTCAGTCAACAAAAATGAAAAAAAAAAAAATCATTTTTCAATGCTTTTGTATTGCTGTTATTTTCCTTTTATATACATATATATATTTAAAAATTAGACTGTTCCGTTTTTTTGGTTAATAATCCCCCCTCTTAATACATCAAGACCTATTCTGCCATGGACAATCATAAAACAAACTTTGAGAACTCTCATAGCATTTTAGCTCTGGTAAAGGCCGTTTTAATTTTTTTCCCAAGGTGCAACCTTTTGGGTTAAAAATGGTACTTTATAAACTATTTATTACTGGTGAGAGTACCCAGCATTGCTCAGAGTCATTAAGTGTCCATGCACAAGCAAAAATATATACAAACGGTACTTAAAAATTAAGATCTAAAGTCATCTTCTTTTTCTTTTTTAATATGAGGGCCGAGCTTTAACTACCGAGTGGTCCATTAAAATCTGAGCACTTTGAATTTTTAAGCTCCAACAAGGTATAATTGATTAATATACATTATAATTTAAACAAAATAAATAGAAGGGTGTCTGAGCTCATTTCATCATTAATATAGCGACAATGATGGCTTTCAAGCGAGGGTTAGAGGCCTAGCACTCGTTACAGAAATACTCCTCTGAATTGCCATCCCAGTAGTGGCTTTCATTGGTTTTGAGGGCCTCAGTGCTTAGATGAGGGATACTGAAGGACTTTCCCTCGACATGCACACACAAAGTGTAATGGAGGGGGCTCATCAGGGCTGTAGGGGACCAAAGTGTCCAAAAAAGAGTTAAAAAGAATTCAAAATACTTATTCAAAACTCATTCAAAAGAGCCTTGCACGGGGAAGATGGGTTTCTTTCAATGGTGTTGCCAAGTGTGGCCTCTCCGCCACACAAGGCTTTTTCAACCCACTTGTTTTTACAGCTCTCTCACAAGTATTGTGGGAAACCCCCAGAAGGTCTTCTTGCATCGTAGTAGAACTAGAAGTTCACTACTCAGGAGTTAAATTATATTGAAAGAAATTCATTCTTCAGATTACCAACTCAAAACAGAAAACAAAAAAACCGGGTGAGCTAAAAAGTACACTCGATTTTCATCACTACCTAAATGTGTACTCTTATTTTCTTTTTTAATATGACGTGCTAAGCTTTCACGACACGCCCTCACTGTTAAAAACGAGCCTGTAGCAGACAAATGAAAAATGAAATATGAATTTAGTTTATCAATAAAAAATATATTTTTTTGCTTTAAAATGTTTATTTTATGGGTCTAAGATGTGCTCAATGATTTGAGGCTTCCCTACTTTATCAAACCTGCAAAATGTGACTATATTTGAAGTGATTCTTGTGAACAAAAAAGGAATAATATAATTTCTTTGATCAAAGTGGAAAACTCTAAATCATTGAGAACATCTGAGAACCCTTAACTAGTTCAAAACAAGGACTTTTTACCGATAAACACGGCACTAAAAAGAGTAGAACTTTTGACAAGAGCATCATATTTGGTACAGTAGATACAAGAGGCGCATTTTTGGGGCAATTTTGATCCAAAGATCCCCTTTTCCCCCTTCCAAATTAAAATGCTCTGAACCACAGCAAAAATGGTCTAAAAGATGAGCATTAACACGTAAACAAAACAGTTCAGTCTATTTATAATATCCCCCATAATGATATTAACAGCTACTCTTCTTGGATGGATGGACGGTTGAATGGTTGGACCACGCGGGTTGTTCTTCCTCTTCTTTCAGATGTATACACATTAAAAAAGTGAGTATAGAATTTTTTAAAAATATATAGACTTTTCTCTCTCCCGTATTTCCAATCTCTTTTCTTACCGTAGTATTATTATTATATATTATATTATTTATTTTTATAAAACGTCAATTGAAAAATGAAAGATTTATTTTTCTTATCCATTCTTTCCTTTTTATTATAGGAGTACTATTATTTATTATTTTTATTGTTGTTGTTGTTAAGGTAATAGATTGATTGATTGATGTATCAAAGCAGGAGCAAGGGATGAATGTATGTATGTTTTGGCTCACTAATTGACAGACATTCACAATAAGTACATTTATGTATGTTCAATAATAACAACAGTTATTATTATATTGTTGTTGAAATGAATCATGAAACAAAATTCATAAAAAGGTGGACTCCCGAATTTTATATTCTATATTTTATTAATAATATTTTCTTTGTATGAAAACGTCTCATTACGAGCTGTTAGATTGTGTCTAATATAAGTAGAGCTACCGGTATGTAAAAATAAAAGAATTTGGTAACTCTGACAAATTGAAGAATGTTGTAGAAAAGAGCAGCTTAGTCAGGACTTCCTCTAAAAATCCTAGACCCAAAAGTATATTATTATATGACGTCTTACATGTGTTTGTAAATAAACAAATTGTCTTAAATAATTATATGTAAATATATAGTATTTTTTTGTGCAACAATGAGTGAAGATCCCTACATCTGAATGTTCCGTCGAATATATCCATTTAAATCATCGATAAATCACAACTAGGGAGCCACTGAATTCAAATCTCCCTCTTCTGGTACAACGTATTTTTAACCCACGAGGTTTCGTGGTGATTCACATTCCTAGTTGGTTCCTCTTGTATTATGGCCTTATATCAAGATTAATATAAATACAAGGTTATACCATAACGCGTGTACGACTGATGTTTGACTTCCACCACGCTTTTTAATATTGACGTCATAGTGTATTTGTGGATGCATATTTTGTCAAAATCTGTTTTTCTTGCTCAGCAATCGCTATGAGACATTAAATTTAAAATTATAGCAACGGTGACGTCATAGAATATGAGTCGTTGCGACTTTTGTCAAAATCTGCCTGTCTTGCCTAGCAGTCGGTACAATACATCAGATTGAAAATTCTAGCAGGCCCGATTACATGACGGTCACACCTTGTATTTCTATTAACCTTGGGTTAAATAATTTTCTTTCAGTTTTCTGTTACTTCAAAAAATGCTTAAATTCAACAAGAGATTAAAAGTCCTACAAATGACAGCACTGGACTTAGCTGTCATGACGTATTATTAGATTAGCTGCAAGCTGCTGCGAGAGGATGTAAATTAAATACAAATCCTACTCCTTAAATAGCAAGAGCATATAGGCTGGAATTACTAGGATGCCAATTTCAATGCAAGACCAACAAGGAAGTAGTACACTCAGTTATAATTACCCAACAAATCTCCAGGGTTACTCCTGTACATACGTTTTTTTACATAGACCTCAAAATGAATATAAAACACTACTCAGGATGAGTAAAAAAGTCTCAACTCGTATATCTAACTTTTTCAAGATGCTGTTGGTATCGGTATTCATCTAATCATGCTCCGGGAAATGTTTCAAATTTTAAACTTTTAAACTAAAAAATCATTTTCACTGACAATTTAGTAAAGTACCTCGGTGAACCCCGGGGTTAGGGAGCTTGATTTTAAGTGGATATTCGGAGTCTACTGAGTTCCCATTCTAGTTTGTCTTCCACTCCAAATACAATTTTTAAATTTGAAATTAAAAATAATAAATATATGAAATAATATGTTTATTCAGAGATTTGTATTATTTTGCTGAAAGGGAAACCTTTCAATCTTTTTTGAAAATAACGTTGAATTAGTTTTAGTACAAATATAATTTAGCATGAAAGACATCATTTCCTTAATATTATTCTTACGAATGCTAAAATATTTCTAAGTTTGTCCATCAATAACAACATCTTAGAAATATATATCTACCTAAATTTGCTTAGATGGACCCGAATAATTACTAGTGGTAACCCTGGCTTGATTAAATTCATTGTTTACGTGACAACCCCCCTTCCCCGCATAAAGTCACTTTTTATGTTACTTCAGATGACGATGTTTTATGGGGGTTCCCTCGTGACGTATGTATCTTTTCTTCCTTTTGCTGAGTTTACTTTTTTAACTTAATTGAAAGGCTGAATTCCATGAGGTTGTGTAGTTAGTTTTAGAGTTGGGTTTCGTGACACTTCAATTTCTTTAGCGAAAAAAATAAATACTGATCCTGTGGTGTTCATTTCGTTTATTGCATAATTTCATGAATGCTGCTGTGGGAGGACTTTACAATATACATCAATTGCATTCTAATTGTTGGAAACACCGTAAGTGGGGGGAAAAAGTTGATATTTTTCCTAGATAAAATCGACAAATCTCCTATAAATCTTCATATAATGGCAATAGAGGGACATACTTTTGATGGTATTAGAAAAACTGCCCTGCGGAAAAGTACCCGTGTTTTGTTCAAACTGCATGATGAATAATAAAATATTCTAATATTTTTGTAACAATTTTTTTTTGCAATTTATTATATTCAATCCAATATTCTGAGAAATGGATGGATAGGATTTTAAGCTTAGGGTCTCTTAAAATATGGTTGAATACCCTCCGCCCTTTGATGGTCCATGGGGTAGTGTGGAATTGCTAAAAACTACTCCCAATTCATCCAATATATCCCGGTAACTTCTCAAATACAAAAAAAAATCATAATAAATAGTTCCATGTCTCTGGGCTGCGCAGAGTACTTGAAGTTACCCTTGAATCCTTAAAAACCGCCCACAATTCCTCTAATACATCCAAAGAACCCCATTCATATAAAATAGTTCCAATCCCCCTGGTTCCGCGGGGTACTTCCAGGATTCTTAAAAACCACTGCCAATTCATACAGTTTTCATCCACATTTTAAGAGGCCCTAGCCTATTTACCCCCCTCCTCCTCCTCCTCCTATGTTGCAATAATATTACTCACACATGAAGGTACTCCCTTGGGAGATGGAACAAACAAATATGTTCAGATATTTGTCATAAATAATATGAAGAGAAATTAGAATGTGTCATTATTCACCATGAGTTTTTTCACAACATACTGGAAATTTTCTCCATTGCAATTTTCTCGCGGGCAATTTTCTCCTGGGTAGTTTTCTGGACACGATTTTTTATAGATAGTAAAGTTTAAGACCTTTTATTCCTTGGTCCCATTTTAACATCCAATCGTTCACTATTTTTCTTCATATTAATGAAAAGGGTTTTTATCGTTATAAAGACTATGTTGTTTATGCCCTTAAAATGGCCAAATGTTGACGTCACCTTAACATAAGTTTACTTTAAATAAGTCAAAAAAAAAAAGTTGTATGTTAAACGATTACTTAAAAAAATTAAGTTTAAAGGCAATAATTAACGTTATTTAATGGTAGATTTCTCCTCATTTCAACTCTCGCAATATTGACTAAATTGATAGAATGACTTCCTTTTCTCTATTTCTTTCATTATATTCTATGACTTTTTGGGATAACATATCGCATAGAAGATGTTACACTGTTATATGGAGCAGAATATCCAATATCTTCATCCTATTGGTATTGGAGAAAATTATAAGAAATTTAGATATTTGCTCTGATATTTTATATGATACAATCAGAAAAAAAAAGAGGGAATGGAAAATATATTATTATTCAATTTTTGTAGCCTTCATATAGAGATGACTCACACTTAGATGCATGAATGAAATGCATTTGTTATGATGTACTTCTTAAAAAGTGCGCGAGTCAAAGATTGCTTCCCGGGTACAAAATACAACATAGGAATTATTCATTGGTAAACCAATGTTTGTCAAGTTTTTTTAAAACGCTCATTTTGACAACACTACACATTTAACGGGGATCAACTTGATGAATCCGTACTTTATAGCTCAAATATTTCTTATCCCAATAAATGTGCCTCTCACGAGTCAGACTTTTCAATCAATCAAAGCATTAACCAACAAATACTAAAAAAGATGAATGAGCAAAATATTCTTAAATTGTTCACTTCCAAAAAATGACCAATCAGATTTGAGCGCATACTCAAAAGGTTTTTTGGTTTATTTAAAAAAACAAAAACTATAAATAAACCACGGTTAATAGAAATACAAGGTTATACCATGATGCATATTCGACTTCCACCACGCTTTTTCATATTGACGTCATAGTAAATGAGTGGTTGCGTGTCTTGTCAAAATATATTTTTCTTGCCCAGCAGTCGTTATGAGACATTAAATTGACCATTCCAGCAATAATGATGTCATAGACTATGAGTGGCTGCGTGTTTTGTCAAAATCTGCCAATCTTGCACAGCAGTCGGTACGATACATCAAATTGAAAATTCTAGCAAGCCCAATTATATGATGGTCTAACCGGGTATTTCTATTAACCTTGGGTTAAACCTATTTTGGCGAAATAATTACTGAATAAGATATTTTTTTACATTTATCAATTATTGAAATATCGATTTGGAAAATAACTTTTTGACGATATTGGTTTTATTTTGATATAAGCTTATTTCTAAGTACAACTTAAAATTTTACTTTTTGACCTTGAAAAAGGGCATATTATTAGCTCGATTCCAAATACTTTTTTTGCTCAATACATTCAATGGAATGTGTAACGTAAAAATTCGGTTATAATTGATGCAATATGAGAATGTAATATTTAAGTTGGGTAGGTATTATTCAGTCGTACTATTAAAAAAATATGCACTTTGAAATCCCTGGGTGAATGACCGACAACACCTTACTTTTTCTTTATTTCATGGATACCTGCCTTAATCCCTTAGAAACATCCATGTTCATAGATATAAGTAGGATCTCAATTTATTATTTACCTAGAGCACATATATTTATAAAGTAGAGGTTATGTTAAAACCGGTTCTGAATATGCTGGATTATTTCATTACGCGCATTCAAAGGAATGGATGGGTCTAAAATCCGTCATCTCTTTATTGGGTTACAACCTGCACCCTTAAGTAATATGTGCAAGTTACAACTTGAACAAAATTGCAACTTGTACACATTACCTATGTTCTGCGTTAACACAAAAACAGTCTGGAACAAAATGATAAAATTCCAATTAATTTTTTTACTTAACAATTAAAGTCACATATACTCTTATTATTTTTTTATTTTAATATTAGAAATTGAGGGAAAGTTCGTCGAAGAATACACACTTAATTTTGACAAAAATCATTCAAGCATGTTTTTGTGTTGACAGGCCAAATATATATAACATGTATATTTATTCAATCTAAGACACAGTAGCAAATATATCTATCAACATTAATTCAACATCAATTTTTGATCAGATCATGTATTATTGTGTTTCTATTTTGAAAAGAAAAGAATTCATTTGTTGAGTAATTTGCGACAGGTGTCGCTCTTGTTCCCAATCTTCTTCTTCCCCCCCCCCTCTCTCTCTCTCTTTCTATCTTCTTTTCAAGGAGACTCCTCCCCCTTTTCTTCTCCTTTTCCTATATCAACAACAATATTATTTATTAGTTACGTGCCTTTTAGGAGCATACATCATCTCTTTCCCCTTTGTTAAAACAATTGTACTTTTTATGCTGATTTAAAAGGGTTTAATGAGACGATCGGCTGTCAAGGTAGGGCCCTTTGGATTAGTAGAGTAGAAAAACATGGGGAGTGTCTGTAAGAAAATTTGGATTATTTACAAAATTTTGAAATGTATCTCTTAAAACAAATAAATTAATTCAGTCAAACTCCTCGTATTAAGGGTAAATTGAAAAAGTGACTGCTGATTGCATGTGACCTCTGAAACGATTACTCGTATTTGATGACAATTCTAAATTTGAAAGCTGGATATTACAAATTATATTCTTTTTTTTTGTTTAAAAAAATTCAAATATTTAATTTAATTTTTCAGTATTTTTTCAAAAAAATTTAATTTTCTATCAATATCTATCGATTTTTGAAATGTTTTTCCAAAAAATTTAATACTTGACATTCTTTTCCAAAAAAAATATATTTTTTTGAAAAAGCTATGGCTTTGTGAGTTTTTTTCTCAAAAAGTTAATATTTTAAGAATAACTTTGGATTTTTAATTTTTTTTCAAAAAATTTAATAGTTTGAAAGTTTTTTTCAAACAAATTTAATTTTTAAAATAATTTTTTCAATTTAATTTTTTTTTTCCAAAAAAATCCAAAAACAGAGCCCTGCGGACGCCCCTGCACACGCTCACAAAAGGTGGCCGGTAGCCCACTTTGACTACATTTCATAACTGAGTCAAAAAAATAAACAAACTTTTATCATTGAAGGTCCTTTTTAGAAATTGAAAGATACATTACTTTATAATGAAAAAAAAAAACAAAAAGAAACCTTAAAATAATTATTGACACAGTTGATCAAAAGGCAAATAGGTAATTATCAGAAAGACACCAAAAATGCTTGACTTTAAAAAAAAAAAGTCATTCATAGAGTAAATCTATTTTTTCTTGAGAAAAAAGGGCACATATTTCATTTTACAAAAAAATGAAGGTCATTTTTTTCATATTAGACCCCCAAAAAAATGAGAAATCAGTTGAAAATCCAAACAATATTGAACAACCCCCAAAAACAGAAATCCTAGAACGGCCCTACGGCTCACTGTTAAGCAAGGTCAGTGCAACTAAATACCGACATATTGTAGGAAAAATGACCCAAAAAATTGTCTGTTAATAATAAATTATAACATAAATTCGTCAATTGATCAACAAAAAAAAAAAAGACACTTCATAACAGAGTTAAAAAAAATGAAATACCAATCCGAAAATTTGAATTAGAAAAAAACATATTTAAAACCCCCCTACCCAAAGGAAATTCCCAGCACTGGTCCTGTGGCTCACTCTTAGGTAATACTAATTAGGAGATTTAGTAGTAGGTCAATAATAATAGCAACACCAAATAATTAATTAATCGTTATAATTATTATTAATATCATTATCAAATAATTAGTTAGAAGGCTAAAAAGACCAAGAAAAATCATGTGTTTACAAGTGATTTTATATATATATAGAATTCATTAATCAGAAAAATACATTATATTGTAGGTAATCAACGTTGAATCAATTAATTATGGGTTGTTTTTTTTCATTTGTTTTTACTGTAACAACATATAAAAGCAGGAATTTTGTATGTTTAATTAAATTTTGTAACACTCGTTGGATTGTGGATTGATTCCCCCTATAAAGAACCAAATTCATGGAGATTGACCTCCTCTTCCTCATCTTCCTCCGATTCGACTTCATCCTCCTCTCCTCCTCGGGACTTTTCGTGTCGACGCTTTGCATTCGCCATATCCGCTGCGTGTCGTTTTCGCCATTTGGTGCGTCGATTCTGAAACCAAACCTGGAATAATTATAATAAAAAAAGATTCTATGTAATGATTGAATTACTCAAAAGTTATTTAAACGAAACAAAAATACACTGCGTCAACACATAAAAAATCTAGGAAGCAAATCAAGAAAATGAGTAAATCCCAATTTCTATATTTTTACTTCATATAGAGTCACCGGCAACAGAATGGAATTATATAATGGTGACGTCATTAGGGGTACCCACAAAATTATTTCTTGACATATTTTTTTTAAATCACAAATTTGGAATGAAAACTTTTTTGAAATTTTGTTGACTAATTTGAACGAATAACAAATAATAAAAACAAAAATTATTTAGGCAAAATTGATTTTTATTGGTATTCTCATCAAAAATGGGGTTTAAATACATATTTGAGTCAATGATAGGTTAATTATTCAAATTTGTGTGGATGATTTAAGATACCAATGAAGTTTAGCTATAGTTTAGAACCTTTCTTTGATTGGATATACTTAATTTGATCCGGATATGATCTTTGTGATAAAATCTACTTATTTATCATTGTCAGGATCAATTTTAGCTGCTTAAAGTTCAATTTGCAGGGCCTCCAAAGGATTCATCCTACACATATTTTTTGATATAAATTGACAAAAATTCGTACAAAAATACTAATATAATCTAGACTTTCAGCTTCCCAGTCGGGCCAAATTAAGTATTTTAAATCAAATAAAGGGTTTTAAATTATAGGATATTTTCTACAGAATCTTAATGAATAATAACCCATTCTATTAAATATTGAGGTGTATTACGTATAATTAATTAGGATTTTCTTCATTTCTTCATTTTCGTTGAAGATTGTTTTTATGTTGACACTCCAAATATATTATGTATCCAACTCCCTCCCTCTAAGTATACAAAGTAATCAACCCCTTATTTATTTTTCTAAATCCTACGCAAATAAGGACAGAAACGCTAATAGTTTATGGACGTACTAATAAGTATTAATCACTCTAATGATGGCCAAAGGGTGACGTTGATATTAAATAAACAAAGAAGAAATAGAGAGAGAGAGAGAGAGTGAGAAATATCATAAAAGAAACAAAAAATAAAGTTTTCCAAAAAGCTAATTCTTTTGTATTGAGGTGAATTTTTATGTACTAATATAGTTAAGTATTTTTATATTACGTCGAATAAGAGATATATGTACACTGTTATTTTTTTACGTTTCTAACTATATTTGGGTGACTAACCGTCATAGGGGGATTTTGCAATGGTAGAGGGACCAGGGGTGTCCGCAGGGTTTGGGTTGTAGGAGCTGCTGGCACCCAAATTAAGGATTTTTTTCTTTTTACAAGAAAATTTTATTTTTGAAATTGTTTGTCAAAAAATGTAATATTTGAAATTTAATTTAAATTCTGTAAATAGCTATGGATTTTTAAAATTCATCTCCTAAAAATTTAATATTTGAAAATTTTATGTCAATAGGTGCGGATTTTTGAAAAAAAAAATCAAAAGAAAGTTAAATTTTTTGTGAACAGATGCAGATTTTTTTTTTTTTTTAAATTAATTTTTTGAGGATATCTATTGATTTTTTAAAAAAGTCCATAAAATTTTATTTTTCGTTTATGGTAGTGGATTTGTTAATTTTTTTTTCAAAAAATTTTAGTTTTCTGATTTTTTTTAAAAAAAGTCAAAAATTTAGCCCCCTTCCCCCCTAAAAAAATTATATATATAATCCTGCGGACGCCCCTGGTGACCCACATAATCCTCAAAATGTATTATATAAATATATATATATTCTACACCTAGTATGTAATAAAATTAACCATATTCTCCTAAGGACAAATCTCCAATTCTTCCTATGCCAAGCATCTTTCTTCCAAGGACATGTCCTCTTTTTTTTTTTTTTTTTTTCCAGTTTAATTCGAACTCGATTATTATTATTTTATTTTTTCCTAAACTATAATTCGAAGTCGATTATTATTATTTTATTTTTTTCTAAACTAATATAAGAACTTGCGAGTAGGTTTGAATGACGTCATTACAATGACTTATTAAAACTCTCACCCCAACTGATTTCAAAACGTAAGAGCTTTGGCAACCATTGGCCCATAACGGATTCAATGTATTAATTTCAAAATGTCTTCCTTTCATTCGAAAATCGATAGAATAAATTTTAAATAGTATTTCTTGTCGACTGTTTTTTTTCTTCTCCTAATCAGTGTTCTAAACATTGAAGGCTTCGATGTGTGAACAACTCACAACAATTATCATATAATCATTACATAGTTGCGAAAAATGGACTAACTTCTACCAACTGATTTTGGGACTTTTCCGTTTCTTTTCGGAGGAAAGGCTGGACAATCCCAGGGTTAATAGAAACACAAGGTTAGACGATCATGTAATTAGGCTTCCTAGAATCTTCGATTTAATATAGCGACTCCTGGGCAAAACCAACAGGTTTTGACGTCATAGAGAATAAAAACACGGTATATTTGCACCATATAAGACTGGAAATTATATAATTAAACGTCAATATTCAAAAGCGTGGGGGTAGTGAAACCTCAGTCAGAAAAACGTTTTGGTTTAACGTTGTGCTTCTATTAACCTTGGGGCAATCGAATAAAGTTAACGATGTCCCAAGGGTTAACTTTTATTAGTAGATTATTAGCTTTAAGGTATTGCTTCCAGGGGTTATCTCTCGGGATCCTGTTTTCAGGGGATTTCTACGGCTCATACGCCTACAGTAAGTTACCGGTTAATATTTATTTTCCTGGGAAATTCTGGATTTCCTTATTTGATTGTAAAAGTTTCATTTAATTATGTTGTATACACCACCGAAAACTAGCTTGTTAATTAATTACTATTTAATGAACTTTTTTAAGAGGTCCAATTAGGTTACACAACTTTTTTTATTTATTTAATGGTTATGGAAAAAAATGAAGAGCAAATATGTAAGTGTATTTCTTCTTAAAATATAAACAGAAACACTTGCATTGCATAGTATTCCTTATTTACTAACGTGACCCTGCTCAAAGACAATTTCCCAGGGGTTGAAAAAAACCTTCATACCTACACATGGGTAAGATATGTATATGAACTAAATAACTAAAAAGTCGTCGTCCTCGGACACCCTAATAATAAATAATAATAATCCATGAATACACAATAACAATAAGAAAATCATATTAAAGATTAATTGTTGTTCAGGAATAATGATCCTTTCTGATGAACAACAACACAACAGCTGTAAAGAAGTCAAAAAAAAAAAAACGAATTGGGCGTTTACACCGGAGGGATTATCCTTTCCTTTTGTTATAACCCTCAGATATATATATATATATAAATATATACAAAAGATCTCATCCCTTATATTTTAATAGATTATTTAGATTCCTCGTGGTCCAAAGCAAGAGGAATAAGCGTTTAAGGGGGGGAAAGGAAAGAGAGAGAAAAGAGAAGAAAAAAAAAGGAAAAGAGAAGAAAAAAAAAGGAAAAGGTTTCTTCTTCTTTTCTTTTTTAATACTATGACAACATCAATAAAAATAACAACTAATACATGTGTAGGGCTTTAAGAGCCCTCTTTTGTAAAGGTATCATCCTTTATTATATATGTACAACAATCAGCTATCTCTTTCCCCTCTTTTTTCCCCCTTTTTTTTCAATGAAGAAGGCGCTAAAATATTCTCTTGGGATCCATTACTACAACAACTACAACTAAAAAGGAAGAAGAAAAAGGCTAATGGATATGATGAAGCACACTAACCCCCCCTCTCTCTCTCTCTCTCTCTTTTACTAATTGAATAAAATCATCATCTCTTCCTTAATTGAATAGAGCTACTACTAAAGGAGACGAAAAGGAAGAGGAAAAAAAAAAAAAAAAGATTTATTGCCAGGTAGTGAGTGCTCTGTCGACTCAAACAATTGAATTGAGTCGATTCGAATTCGAAAAAAAATACACGTGGTGACGTCAAAGTTTGGTCACAAAACGTCATCAATGATGATTTGAGTTTTGTGGTGGCGTTATGGGCAGGAAGTGATTTTCTAATTAATGGATTCCCGACAGGGACTCCATGAGGTCATTGAAAAATCGAAGTTTATGGAAGCTATGGAATTTTCAATTTATTTTCCTAAAAAAATAATTTTTTTTGAATAGATATTGGCTTTTAAAATTTTTCAGAAAAGATATTTCAATAATTTAAATTTTTTTCAAAAAAATTGATTTTCTGTGAAGTGCTATGAATTTTTCAATTTATTTTCCTAAAAAAATATTTTTTTCTGAATAGAGATGTACTTTTAAAAAATTTTCAGAAAATATAATATTTGATATTTCAATAATTTAAAATTTTTTTTACAAAAAAATTGATTTTCTGTGAAGTGCTATGGATTTTTGAAATTATTTTCCTAAAAAAATTAATTTTTTCAATTTAATTCTCTGTGAATAGCTATGGATTTTGGATAATTTAATTTTTTGGATTTGAAAAAAAAAAAAATCAAAAGCCAATGGATTTTAGATTTTTTTTTTTCCCTGGCAAAATATAATCCTGCGAACACCCTTGCCAATATTTAATGTGAATACTTCAAAATAAAGAAATTTAGACAGATGAAATCTATTTCTCAGATCCCTGAAATATGGACATGAAACTTTCATACTTAATTATATAAAATAAATATGCAAGTTACGAGAATTTGGCTCTCGTCCTAGGATATGTCCCAAGAAATTGGTTTTTCTTAACAAAAAGTATTAAATAAAAAATATCATAAAGCTAAAAGGTCGGCTGTTATAATCAATCACAATTTCTTCTAATCTCCAAGTAGACAGATTAAATATATACGAGGTTTTTAAGGAATAATTCAATCTCAGAGTAACTTTAAAATAGTTGCTCGTAAATATTTTATGAAGAACAGTAAATTCGTCGAAATTGTCTATAAAAAATAGATAAGTAACAGTGTTTTGTTTCGGTTTGAAAATCCTATACCGGTTTGAGACTGTTACTATTTTGAATGGACCGCACTAATTCGGTCCTTTATAGAAGTTGGATCTAGATCGGTCCCTAAGATTGGTCTAATATAAAAATCAGTCTCTTTTAAAATTCGGTCACGAATGAATTGTTTATGACGTCATGTGTTTCCAAATTGTCAACATAGGCAAAATAACATCATATGGAGTTTAACGGGTTTTTACATCAATCATATTTTTACAACTCATAGATTAGAAGAAAGAAGAAAATCGGTCCTTAGATTGAGACGGAAAAAATATTTTCACGATATGAAAACGATTTAATTTTGTTTATATCCAGAAAAACTAAATATTGGTCCAGTCCGGTCTATAAAAAATCACGTAAGAGGGAACCAAAAAAGGATGGTGTTGTACCGAGTCTCTTCACTAGTAAGTAATATGATCTACTGGGCATATATATATTGATAAGGGAATATGAGGGCATGTAAAACTTAAATCCTACAATCTAATTACTAATGATAAATGCACCATAATGTTACAGGCATTGAATGGGTATACCTAATTTTTATTCTATTTTATCGACTCGACTCAAGTCGAGACAACACACCTGTCAATTATTAAAACCATCTTACCTTGACTTGACTCTCCGTCATACCCAATGCAAATGCTAATTTGGCTCTTTCAGGGCCGGCCAAATACTTGGTTTGTTCAAACGTTTTTTCCAGAGCGAATATTTGTTGTCCCGAAAAGGTGGGTCGTGTATGTTTTTTCTTACCATCACAATCAGAGGACGAATGATGATGATGGGAATGAGAGGGATGGGAGCGGACTCCTAGACCTGCAAAAGAAACAAAAAATAAATAAATAACATCAAAATATGTATTAAAATATCCTTCAATTTTTACATTATTGAATACATAATTATTATTTTTCTAACCAAATACATTCACGAATAACAAATAAAAAAGTTAACAGATGATGACATACAGATGACGCCAGGACACGTCATGTGGCCATTACCCCCCTCTCTTTCACTTTTTATTCCCCCCTCCCTCCTATTTCCAACTAACTCAGAGTAGAAGTGAACTTTGATTACTTTTAAAGAGTATAACTATTAATATATTAATTACACATATTAGTGTTGCATTTAGGTACATGAATTCCAAACCAGACCAAGAAGACATTATCCATATCGATCTCATGTAAAGCTCCATAGGTCTGGACCAATATTCGAATAAACTACAGTTAAATTACTAGCTTGGAGTGACTTCTTCCGCAATGTGAGCGGATAAATAACAGTTTTGCCAGTCCACACTCTGAGGAAACCAGTTAAATGCCAACAGTAAACGGTTCGGGAAGGAATATACTCATGATTCACGGACTAGATTGAAATATTGCTATACAAGAGTGAGCATATTTTGATTTCCAAAAAAAGAGGACACTTGACCTGATCCGTTTCTATTTAAAGGGGGTTACGGTTGATTGAAAATTAATATCTAGGATTAAATTATAAATAAATGTTGCGTTATGCTTTTAAAATATTATTTGGTCTTGACCAAACTTATGAAACCAGATATTTAATCAATTTATAAAAATTGCACAAAGTGCTTCGAATGAAAAATATACTGCGAACATTTCTGGATAAAAGATGGCAATTGAACATCTTCTAATAGAAAGAAGGTTACATATAACCAAACTAAAAGAAAAATTGATCTTGGATCGAGTCTCAACACTATTAATTACCCATTTTCCATGACGAATTTTATGGTTAATAAATCAAGATTTTCATTATTGAATCATCTGGACGATCCTTTAACCCCCTTTTTGAAGGGATCCCTAATTAAATCAACTGTTATAATTCCTCTCTTTATATCAATATAAGTTCTAACATATAAATTATAACTTCCTCCTCTGACTTTCTGGAGTTTCTTGACGACGACTTCCGTATTTATGCCTCATTGATTCTGAGCGAAATAAAGGTAACTACTAGTCTCTAAAAGAAGGGGACATTGTAGATATGTTTAGAATTGTAGAAAATATGACATAAAAGGGCATGGAAGATTATTTAGCAATCTAAACAATGTTTTTTCATTTTCCAAACTTATATCGGCCTTAGGACTACAAAGTGTGAGGTTTCCGACCAGCTTGTGTGCTAAAATATGAGAATCTATACACTAAAAGTCATGAGAGCTTAATATATATTTACAACCTCAGAATGTAATATCTAATAGATAAAGTCAAATATCATAAAGATTCACAAGATGTTGGATATATATTTTTTTATAATACAAAAAATTCATCATTTGGTAGGGTATCAAATCGAAAATGACGTCATCGATTAGTTGCAAAGGAATTATTTTACATCAGAAATAATTGTCAGGTTGGAAGATTCGGACCATTGGCATTTTGGGCTTGGCAAAATGAGGTTCGGACGATGGGCTTTCGGACTCAGGCCTAGACCGAATCCACTTCTAAGAGGGCTGCTTGACTTACAAGAATAGCAGGACAGGATATCACATTTTAAGGCCTAAGAGGAAGTCGAATTTCATTCAAAAAAATCAAATATCTCTGTGGCGTCATTTTCTTGTGGCATACACTTTGCATTGAGATTGGATTTTTCAGAGTGTTTTCATTCATAATTATCGTTCCAAATCCTATTGAGCTTTGCCGCGATACTAGTGCTGTGATTCTACAGACAGGTCGTGCCGCACGTAGAAGAGTCCCTATTCTTTACTTCTTTAGGAGATAATGAATAGCACTGAGTAATCTTGAGGATTTGGTGGGGATTTCAAAGTGTGAGTCCTTGTTGGACTCAAAGTAGAATTGAGGATGGAAATGAGAGTAATTTTTATACATGTCCTTGCTCATTATCGGGGGGTCCAGATACTCAGTCGGATTTGTGTTTATATCTCTTTGTTTATAGGTTCTCAAGACTAATCTAATAAAGTTTATTTTTGTTTATTTTGGGTTTACTTTTGTACACAGCAACTCGAAAGATAATATTTCACGATAAGCTGCAATCTGTATATATCTTGGATCTAAGCTAATACGGAAAGGATCTTCTCACATATACAAATAAGTTGAGGTTAACGGCTTTAGATTCTCTACATTCACCACAGAAATTCAGAATTTGATATAGTGTATGAGAATCAAAATCTATTTGTAGTGTGACGTCAAATGAAAGTTCGATAAGTGGATCTTCCATGTCCGAGGACCAATGATTAGCTGTGGCAGTATAAGGTGCATATCCAGTTATGCTTTTGTGGGGACCATCTTTTGGGAAATACTTTTTAAAATGATTCAAAAGAGATTGATGAAAGATATGTATGAGTGTGGTATGAAAAAGATACAAAACGTTTTTATTTCTACACACTTCTCCCATCCCTGTAACATGTTCAAACAGTACCATCACTCCTAGCAGGAAAAAAGGTTTTTGCTTTTTTGAAGTCGTTTCCCCCATTGCAGCCCAGTGTTTGGACTATATTTTTGTTTCGGCCGTATAATCGTGTATCCAAGTTTCATCTAGCGTAATTAATCGGCTCCAAAACTTGTCAACTCAATTAAAGGTCTGTTACATAACAAATATGCGTCAAAAATGGCTGAAACTTTGGTGAATAACTCTCAAAAGATTTTAGATGTAGTTGAGTAGCTTTTATTTACATGGGCTGCCATCTTCAGGTGAGGTTGGAAACTATCAGACCAACATGATGCCTCGTTGACTCTGAGGGAAGTATAGGTAACAACTCTGAGGAGGAAGGAGACGTTCAATACTACATAATATAATGTAAAGTGATGAGTTAGTCATATTTGAAATGTCATAAAGCGCATTAAAGATCATCCAAGAGTAAATGAGGGGAGGGAGAAGCTTTATTCATTCACCAAACATACCATATATCAAATGGTTTTTCATTATTAGCCAATATTCCAACTGTTCAATATTTTATTTCTATGGTCCCCTTCCTCTCTGTCTTTCCTTCAGTTCCTTGTAGCTTCCCTGTTCCTTTTATTTCCTTATTATTCTTGATGATGACGATAGAATAAATTAACTTTTTTGGGAGTCGGATATCATCCCAGGGATTTAAATCAATTTCATACATCAAAATATTATTATTATAAAATATATGTAAATATATTTTACGCCATCTGCTTGTCCCATTATAGAAATTAATTCTTCTTTTTAATTAAATGAGTAGGAAGTCGTAGTTAAGGAAAGAGGAGGAATGGCGTGAACTGATGATGACTCAATGAGCTCTAATCTTTCATACTATTATATACTACCCATATCAAACATCCTTTTCTCTATATTTACATACATAAATCTCATATATACATAGTAATCAAACAAAGTATGTCCTTTGGTCTCTGAAGGACTCATTTTTGAACTTTATACGAACTTGTTCCAAGAAAATACATGTAGCAACGAGCGTGTGTAGCTAATCCTCAGTGTGTCATATTACAAAAGAAAAGGAGAGTCTGCAAGGGGCTCGGATGAAGGTCTGTCGCCCCCACCCCAAAAAAATGAAAAAAATGAATAATAATTTGCTTTCATTTCAATTTCTTTTACAAAAAATGAAATAATTTTTATTAAATTATTTTTCTCTGAGTAGTTATGGATTTTGAAATTTTTAGCCAAAGGCAGCAGATTTTTAAATTTTTAGTGAATGGCTGTAGATTTTTAATTTTTTTTCCCCATAAAATTTAATTTCCTGTGAGTAGTAATGGATGTTTGAAATATTTTTGAATAGCTAGAGACTTTTAAAATAATTTTATAAAAAAATTAATTTTCTTTGAGTAGGTATAGATTTGTAAAATTTTTCTCAGAAAAATTTAATATTTGTTTTTTTGATTTCTAAAAAAATAATTTTTTTTTGTAAACAGGTATGGATTTTTGAAATTTTTTGTTAAACAGCTGTAAATTTTCAATAATTTTTTCTAATTTTTTTTGAAATTTTCTGTGAGTAGATATAGGTTTTAGAAATTTTTCTCCAAAAAATTTGAATTTTTTTTTTTTAAACTTTTTTATTTGAAATTTAATTTTTGGAATTTTTGACTATAAAATATAATTATTCGAGAACGGTTTTGTGTTTGTTTATTAGTTTCATCTTCTTCCAATATAATTTATTTATGTTATAAATTCACTGAAAAAAAATCTGTCTGAAAATTATGAACGAGGATGAAACAAGAGCCTAACTTTTTGTCTTTTAGTCAGTTAAATAAATGACTTATCTTCAAATATATATAAGTCGAATTCAAGAGCAAACAGAGTTCAGTTCTATATAAACAATTATATCTGATAAGGATCATTCTTTTGTATAATTCTTTTGAATTATATATCAAATAGAAATTCAATATTACAAGTATATCGTAAACAGTGCTATTCACAAGTAATTTTTACGACCACTAGTAGAATCTCAATTTATTGAGGGATAAGCTCGAGTGAAGTCTCAAAAGTCAAGTGGCAGGTTTTTGGGTACGTGAGTTAGGGATTTTCAAGCCCTGAGTCTTATTAAAATCCGAGACTTGTCAATCTAATGACGAATTCTAGTCGAGTTACGAGTCTTTCATATTGAGTACTCGTCAAATCTGAAATTTCTTTTTTTAATCCAAATCAAGTGTTCAAAGTCCCAATTTAATAAGAGTTAACTACAATCCATGTTCGAGTCTCCAATTTTGATGAGTTAGTTATAATTATAATTAATTGATTACCAAATAAACTGAAGAATATTTTATTTACTTCATTTCTATGTATTGATTGACAATGAATGTAACTGAAGAAAAGAGCACGCACTTTCAATAGGTTGCAAGTCCTGAAGTAAAAGATGCCTTAGCTATATCACTAGCGAAGGAAGCCGCTCCCGTTGCATCCCAGAATAGAAACAAAGAATGAAGGTACAAGAGAAAACACAGAGGGAGAAAGGAAGGCACATAGAGAAGGAAGGATTTACCTAAAGAAAGAAAGGTTTTATATCTATCAAAAATAGTCTCTTAATGACCTCAGAAGCCCCAAGAAATATCATAGTAGCATTCTTGGTTATTTTATACGTCTACTTGCTAAATTTCAGACTAATCTGTTTGACCATTTTGGATTTCATGTGTGATACATATATAATACATTAAAACAATTAAATATACACTTTGTTTTAATATATAAGACATTAAAACAAAGTGTATATGTCTTTTTGTCTGTTCATCCACGCCTCATATATAAGTAAAGCATAGTTTGTCTACCCAGGACTCATTTTTAGTATCTACAAATATCTTAAAACTGCGCGACTGTGGTAATAAACTATACAAATTCCATTTTTGGGTTTTTTTATGTACCTAACCTTTTTTTCAGAAAATATATGTCTTAAAAGAGAGCGACGTAGCTCAGTGAACAACTTGCCTGAGAGAAATTATTCTCCTGAACCCAATCTGCGTAGGTTGGGATTCACGGTGAATACTAGAGTGGGAATATACATTAAACGTATATTACCACTTCAAAGATAATTTCTATGTCAGTTGGAGTAATTGTAATTACTCCAAATTTGTGTCAGACCTTATTTATTGGGTCCAGTACAGTCTTAGAACTGGTCCTATCAGTCCTTGAGACCGAGTCTAAGGACCGTCAGTCCTTCCTACTATCAGTACTAAATATGATTAATGAAAGGAGACATAAATTTGGGACCAAACTTTATAAAATGTAGGACAGAACCGAAGCAGATCGAGACTGATCAGTGCTAAATAATGACCCACACAACACACACTAATTGTATAACTATACTTTTACTAAATTATTCCAACCTCATTCGATCAATTAAAGGATGCCAAACTATTATAGCAGATAAAAAATACTTGTAGTTTGGTGGTACTAATTTGATTGGCCAACTGAGATACTTAAATATAATATTAGTAGGTATGATGCCTTTAAGAGAATGCTTTAAAATTTTGTGAATTTGTTGAAGGATCGATATAAAGGGAGAAGTCCTAATTTCAGGACCTACAAAATACGCCTCCAACAGCCTTTAACACAATATTATGAATGTACTGCAAATATGTAACTTATGATGAAAACAACAAATCTTCCCCCCCACCCCCTTTATCTATTATTCCATTTATGTTTACATGGTGGCACTCTTAAAGAAAGCAATAAATCTTCTGCTCTTTCTTCGTACTCTCAAAATGATATGTAATATTAATACATATCCTTATATATGTAGATTAGGGTGAGCCTGGTGCCCCCAAAAATCTTTAGTTTGAACGGAACACACTTAACTTTTCCGTAGTATTGTGTGCATAGACATAATCCGTACAATTTTATTTAAATATATTAATATGTACCTATAGCCGAAAGGCAATTAAATGTTGATAAAACCCCTTTTTTTGGTTTTGAATACGTAAAATGTTAATTTTTGATTAAAATACAATGTTTAGAATATATATAAGTACGAATTTGTAGAAAAAAATCCCAATTATTACACAAAAAAGATAAATGAAAAAAAAACAAAAAAAAAACAGTGAAATTTTGGAAAAAGTGTAAAAAAAATACATTAAAAATCCTATTTTTGGGATATATCTAACGTTTATTTTTTGATTGCAAAATATATATTTAGATACAATGATTTGAAAATATTCATAATTCTTTTTAAATCATCATTTATAATCAAAAAGTGGAAGATAATTTCATAAAATCTCCATATTTCCTTCATTGGTTATGTGCAATATGATTTTCTCTTTTATTTTATAGAAATACTATTTTTTTATACCAAATGGATATTTCCCTCAGAAGTGACAATAATATCTTTTAACCATTGTGTCTTAATCTAAAATGTATATTTAATACAAAAATTTATCAGTGCATTCAAAACCTCGAAAACGGGATTTTTATGTAGACTGAACGCTCTTCCATTTTTTAGTAATAAATAGTAACTTTTGCCAAAAGTGGTTCTAATCAATGTATCTCAATCTTTAATCTAGATTTAACAAAAAAAAAAAAAAAATTGTAAGTACATTAAGAACCTTCAAAATAGTATTTTCCCCCCTTTTTCCCAAAATAAAAATAAATATGATGAATATATTTAAATGAACTATCAGGAATGTGTTCAATAAGTCCATCTACCCATAAAATGTTAAGTTGTTTAGAAAAAGTCGAACTATCTGGCCCACCCTAACGTACATACAATACATTGTACATTTAATATGAATGAATACATTGTTTATCACATTTAGTCTCAGAAAGTTATAAGTAAATGGATTTATATTATATATATATATATATATAAACGATAGAAAGAAATGTATGTAATTCAATTACTGATGAGCAATATCTTTTTCTTTTTCGACTCTTGAGATAGAGAGAGAGAGAGAGACTAAGAGATGATGATGCTCCTACTTACTTAATGGAATGGGGTGTTAACAATCAAGACAGGAAAAAAAAATCAAAAAAAAAAACACCAAAAAATATCTCTTATAAATAAATACATCACATTACGTACATAACATATATATTAGAGTGATCCTTATTTTGGAAATCAAATGGTATGAAGGTAGTGTGTGTTTGTCCTTATTTCAGACTGTGGTCCAATTCGGCCCAGTTTTATCCAATCCCACTTGTCGGTCCTTAAATAAGGTAAAATTGATCCCCCGTCACATTATTGAGATTGTTTTTCTTTTTTTAATTATTCAGATAAATGTTCGCATCTTCAGAAAAGTTGCGATTCCTGAACTTTTTCCTCTTAAAATGCCTTTTTTAATTACGGCATTGCCAACATTGCCATGTTGATCATTTTGATCTATTAAAATTATATGGTTAGTGTTGAGACTCGGTCCTGCACCGATTTTTTTTTTCGGTTCGGTCTTAAGTGATTTTTTTAGACCGTTTTGGACCGATTTTTTCGGTCTCAATTCATGGACCGATTTTTTTTTCTAGATCAACTGTCATTTTTCAAAAAATCTCAAAAGTACAATATAAGTTCTAGAACAAATACTGAATACATATAAGAGACGGTGGGATGCAAATTAATCCGAGCTATCTCTGTTTAAACTTCGTATAACGTCATTGTCCTTAAAAAAACATATGATGCCATGTTATAAAGAATTTATCTGTAACATCGGTCTAGACTAATTTATTTGGGACATATGTAAACCGAATTTTTATATGAGACCGGTCCAGACCGAGAACTGTATAACTGTGTCAGTCCGGTCTAGGATTTCAGACCGAAACCCAAGACTAGTTAGTATGTATATATGAGTAATGTAACTATGGGCTTTTGAACTTTATAACATGCCACAGAATATCCATTCAGCAACTTTGAAATGTCTGAAAAAAGAACATTTCATGCACGGAGTTCAAATCAAATTGAAACAAGATTAGCGATTCAGATATCGTTGTATACTATTTGGTGATTATTCTGACATTGATTAGATTGCCTTTTCACATCAGCATATTGAAATATTGTTCAGGGCATATCCAAAATCAATATATTCTCATAAATAAATACTACTAAATTGGCTGGAATCTTCAAAAATATTTTGTAATAATTAAAACTGCCTTATTCATACCCTTTCAATGGACACATTTATACTACTTTATTTCAAAAATATTTATTATATTAGTATTGAATTTCAGTCTGAAGATCTCAAACCAATCTGACAACGCTATGATTTTCAGTGCAAGTCCTATAGGAAAAATCGGTCAGAATAGGACCATTTAATAGTTTGAATAATCTAGTATAGACATACTTTATAGATTAATTATTCATGACGTAATGTTTGCTTCATGATTGTGAGCATGATCGATGGATTGAAACCCAAACAAATTGTTCTACGATTTGAAAATGATTAAATATCAATCTACGGTCTAAGATTGCGGTATGGATCGAAGTTTCCGTCTTGATTGGTATCCGGAAAAATAACCTAATACGGAACCGAAAAATAATTTTCACCACTAGTGATCACCCTAATATATATATAGCAGTGTTATTGTTTTGTTGTTGTTTTTTTACAGGGGAACCAAACATCTCTTTAAATGTGGTCAAAAACTCCTAGAGAGGATGGATCATCATCCCCTCTCTTTTCCCCTCCCATTAGTGACAAACGGTGCACCACAAAGTCCAAATGTCCTCTTATATCATATGTAAATATATATACACCAAATGGCTTTTATAACTATGTACAACAAGCCCCCTAGTGGCGTAGGAATGATAAATCTCTAACTTGCTTTTACTTGTAATTTATTCAAACATCACATAAACGTTTTGTAATCACGTGATCAATATTTGTACAAAGTAGCGGATAATATACAACCTCCATGTATTCACTCTTTTAATTGAATGCACAAGGTGAATTTTGTGGAGGGAAGAAGAAGTTGCAATCCTCAGTGGTTCCCAAAGTGTGGGTTGCTTCATGATTTCCAAAAAAGAATATTAATGTTCCCATCAAAACTTAAGTGATATATTTTTCATAAGTCTCTTCAAGATCATTTAAAAAAGTATTTCCCAGAAAATAGTGCTCTATAAAAACATATTGGATATGCTCAGAGGCGTCTGTAGGGAGGGGTCCCTGGATGGGCTATAGCCCAACGTATCTAGATTTTTTCTTGTGACTATAATTTTTTTTTTTTTTTAAGGATGAAAAAATTTTACGGCAAAATAAGGGTAAAAAATTTATTTTAAGGATTTCCTTTCTTTAAAAAAGTGAAGCT
This sequence comes from Lepeophtheirus salmonis, assembly GCF_016086655.4. Taxonomy (NCBI): domain Eukaryota; kingdom Metazoa; phylum Arthropoda; class Copepoda; order Siphonostomatoida; family Caligidae; genus Lepeophtheirus; species Lepeophtheirus salmonis. Next base: position 1,819,414 of record NC_052140.2, read on the forward strand.
CATTCGACTCAAACTATGCAGATAAGGAAAAAATTATCCAAAGTTTTCTCCAAAAACCAAGTAATCTATTTCCATAAAATGCAATTCAAATTTTATATATTAATATTTCAATGAGAGGTGTTGCACATTGTCTAAACACATATTTTAAGGCTCAAACTCAAAAGAGTTTGGGAACCACTGGCATACGTCATAAGAGAAAATGACACGGTGACGTCATCTGTAGTGGTATATTAAAAAGCGACATCTTGTGCTTGGAAAAACAAAACAAATATTCGCAAATAAACTATTAGTGGTGAGCCTTGATCCGTGACAGATTTTTTTTCCTGCTCAGTCAAATGAGTTTTTCTAAGTCGATCTAGGTGGATATTTTGGTGTAGACTGAGATTTATAAAGTAGACGGAGGTTTAATTAGTTGACCAAAATTTCCTTTTCTAGAAGACAAAGTTGCACATATTTTTTATATAATGTTCATGAACCGAATTTATTATGAGACCGATCCAGAACAAAGTTGGATCAAATATGTTATTTGTCCCTGATGGTTAGGGAGGGTTGTGAATATTGCCTAAATAGCATTGAGCGTAAATTTTTTTTAAAATTATATGTTGGGAAGAGCAAAATATGAATAGCCTTATTAATTATTCCTCCCCATTTTGAAAGTTCTAACGTATCAGTAAGCAAGGATCACTTTTCTTAATAGTGATCTCAAGGAGTCTATAAAATACGACCCCTCGGTATGCAAAACGAGAAAATGACACTTGAACGTAATGCACGAATTTCCATTCTGCACTCCAAGCAGTTGGACGTCTCCAGGACCCCTGTCTACACCGTACACAAGTGCAAAACGTTGGAGAGGAAGAAGGGGTCTGTTAACAAGGCCTAACAGGATCCGGAGGAGTTAAAGAAAACAGCCCAAGCAATCCCTTCAAGTCCATGATGGTCCATCCAGGAGATATCCGTGTTTCACACCAGGCTGTCCAGAGAGCTATCAAAAAAGTTGGTGGAAAGGGCCTTGTAAGGGTGGAGAGGCCGCTTTTGACACAAGCAGCGAAAGAAACCCATCTCCTCTGTTGCAACACTCTTTTAAACTCTATTTTGACACTTTTTGGCCCTCTATAGCCCTAAAGACAACCCCTTCAACTATACCTTTAGAATGCATGTCCAGGCCTGCAGTGTACGTCATGCAAAAACTGAGGCCCTCAAAGCCACTGTCAGCCAACACTGGGACGTTATGACAGAGGACTACATTCGCAGCGGCTGCCAGACCTTCCTCCGGCGCCTGGAACCCATCATTGCCGCTGCAAAAGGCAGTTAAATTAATGATTAAGGGAGATCAGACATACATCAATTTATAGTATTAATTTTGTTGAAAATATATTGTTAATTAATACATTGTATCTTGTTGAATTTTAAAATACATAGCGTTCAGATTTTAATGGAGCATATGAAATTCTATGTTCCGTATTTTTAAACTCACCGCAATGTATACAATATTCCCAACCCTACGACGTAGGACACTCCATTTGGAGAGGGGGACATCTTTTATGTTTGTTCTTAGCTTATATAGTATGTATAATGTACAAAGTGAAGAGGTGTGAACGCCCTCTGGGGAGCGTTTAAAAACAAATGATTTAAAATTAGCATATCATCATCATATGCCGTCTCCTATAATAATGTATAACATTTTGTTACATACATACATATATCCTAACAATACATATAATATGTACAAACCCCCCTGACATACAAAAAGGGGGAACGGGGGGGGTAACACTTATTTTACGACTCAATGAGTCGATTCTCTCTCTCTCTCTCCATCTTGTATATTATTTGTGTTTTCAAACATTCAAATTATTATTCCCTTTTCCATGGAGGCTTTCCTTTATTTACTTATTCTTTCTGCTTTTATTATTGTGGATATTTTTGGTTTGACATCCACTGAGAGAAGAAGAAGATGTTTCAACTCTATGTTGGTACATTGTAGTATCTATAGCACACATATTTATATACAGGGTGAGGATTTTAAATCCGAAGGATTGTGTAGACTACAATTATTTTCTCAAATTATAGGACAGGGGTAATGACAGATTTTAAACGTTACAACAGTAAACTCAAATTGGAACTGGTATTTGCTACTTGGCTATGTCATAAAAAAATTGCAACATACAAAAAAAAAAAAATAATGTTATATAGACAAACACAAATAAACATGCTATTTAATAATAATAAAAATTCCTCAAATTTTAGAACAAACCTCCATCCCAGACGAAAATCCAGAGGACATTTTTGTCATGTATGGAAAAGTACCAAATCGCAGCTTTCACTTAATTAGCAATTATCCCCAATAAAAGAATGATACATTAATAGATTGCATGCATTTGAAAGGGGTCATATTCGCGTCAAATGAAGTACCTGAAATCAAACTCAGGTTTTAAACTATAGCCAAAGTTCATGAGCATCGGATCTCATCCCAGAAATTTGAGTAATACGCCTAGAAATAGGGCTCTATATACTTTTATATGGAGTAAACAAGTCAGTTGGGATTTTCTCATTTCCTTAATTTGTTTTTATATTGACGCACCACATATATAGAAGAATATAATATCATGTTGTACAATGTCTCATAGTTATGAAGAGAGATGAGATAGGAGGGGCTCTCATATTAGTTAGTAAGTGAGTTAGATATTATATATTGTACACATATATCTGATGATACGCACGCATCCTTCATTATAAAAACATTTAATAAAAATATGTAAACTTTGTATTTAATTCTATGTTCTCGAAAGAAGAAGAAGAAAATAAAAACCTTATTATTATTATTTTGTTATGACTAAAAAGGAAGGAGGGGGGAAGTATTTAAATATGAGTTAAATTAAAATAAAACTATTTAATATATATACCTAATTTAAATATATATATATATTTATGAATAAATTAAATTCAGGTACCTACACACACAAATATTGTACACCACAATTTACTTTTTAAAATGATGTTGCATGGATCCCAAACCCCTTAATTAAGATACATACATAAAATTACGGGGAAATTAACATAAAAACAATCTTGAAAGGAACAGAAATCAGTAATAGGTGGAATTACTGAATGTTTACTTATATCAATTAGCCATTTTAAGGTCAATTATGGCCTTTTTATTTGAATTTTTAGAATGATTTGTGATACTCAATAATGTGGACCCTCGTTTAAAAGCTTTTTTTCGTTTATAGGACCGTATATGGTCCCTGTTATGTACATAAATTCCATCAACTCAATTTTATTTCATTGTGACTATGAATTTCCGCCAGGAATTTAATTGCAATTTGTGGTTCCTACGCAAAAATAATCTAAATAAGTTGCTTATAGAAGTTGACGATAACTTCTCCGCGGTATTTTAATACTCGAATTACATAATATCCTAAAATATCGTTTATATACATTACCGTATATTAAAAAAAACCAACAAATATAATGTCCTTTATATAAAGAAAATCAAACAAAATATCCCAATTAATTATTTCCTTTACCTTCAAAAAGGTCATTAAAAGTTGTCAAATTAATTTTTTTTTTTAATATTGAGCAGTTATAAGTACTTGGAGATCTTGATATTTTCCAAGGAAATTCACCTCAAGTCCCTTAATCAGACTACTATATTCAAGGACAGGCTCTCCAAATCAAAGAAAAGGATGACGTGAATTTTTATTTGTAGGTTGACTCGCTTGGGATGACAATTTTATTGCTTAATATTTTGTATATACAACCCCTAATGCCTCCTTGTATTTTCCGCAATGAAGTACACAAGGTACAAAGCTAGTAGATTTGTTAGTAAATGCTACAATACCCTTCTTCAAAATACATGACAAATTAGTCACATCCTTAGATATGTTTTCCTATCTTTTTAGTATTGTGGCAATATTATTTATTTATAGGGTAGGGTCTATTCTAGGATGGGGGTAATGGTGATAAGACTATTTGCTCTTTCTTGGGGGATTGCTATTGTTTGAACAAGATGGATGAATATCTATACCTATTTATAGATGATTCTCTATTTATTTTTGTTCATAAATCCTTTATCGAAATTACAGAATAACCTTTGACTACGAGCTGTATCTTATGGCAAAACTAAGTTAGAACAAGGATGGACCATTCAATAGTAGGCAGTGACGTGAAAACAGAAGGAAGGGGGGAGCATTGGACATAAGTGGGCAGAAGTTACTCGGATGTAGCTCCTCAATTCTACTCCGAGTCCCATTTGGACATTCACTTATAACTGGACGGAGCAAACCCTCATTGTTACTATTCATATTCTATGAACACATGCATTACTTTATACATTCATATTTTGTTTTCAAGACTAAAAGAATAAACACTTATGTAGGGTCCAAAATACCTGTGGCCCGGGTATATGTTTTATATAATATATGTCGTGTACAAATTGCCATAAGTGAATGCAAATTTACAGATCTTTTGATCAGGCTAATGCAATAACGGAATATACCTAATATGGTCGATATGTTTATAGTATAATTGATGACTTTTTAAATAAAAATCACGGATTGATAATGACACTCTATGGCACGTTATAAAGTTCAATTGCCCACAGTTCCATACACCCTAAATACATAATGAATAAGTAATTATTGATGGTTGGTAATTCAAATGACTGAGTTTGTGAACATGTATTTACAATCCTTTAGTACAAGTTGCAATTTATAAACAAATCAATATATGATAAGCGTCAACATAAAAACAATATTAAACAAAAATCAATTAACGGAGAAAATCCCAATTTATCTTTATACCTACAACCCAATATTTCATAGATATATTTTTAGTCAGTTATAGTCTTTGATTTTCAATTTCGGAGAGGAGTCTGGATACTAAATAATTGTTGTTACAGTTTAGAGCTGTATTTAATTTAAAAGCCTTTTATTAGCCCCGACATGCCCCCTTTTAAATATAACATCTATTAATTTCATTCATTGAGAAGATCACTTTTCCCACCTTAAATTGTTATTTACGACACACCCAAAGGATTAGTAAAAATAATTTGCTTATATAAATCGACGAATATTCGTCAAAGAATACAAATATCATCCACACTTAATTGTGAGAAAAATTATTATGTCTTGCTTTTGTTTTGACGGAGCAAAATGTATCCTACTTTTTTACCCGGAGTATCCGGACATTTTTGATAAAGTCAATCGATTAAATAATTGAAGTATGGTCCTTGGTCATCCTAACCATAAATAATCAATAGTTTAAGTATGGAATCCATCACCCATAGATCAAATGATTCATTATAATATATCCGTTTAATCGTCGAAATGATTCCTTTATACATAGTGTGGTCCCAAGGGAGGAAATATCCAAAGGATCTATGTATATATATATCCCAAATCTTAGACATATTAATTAGCTATTTTTTAATTATAGATCGTTTTTTTATTTTGGGAGAGGCTCTGTAATCATATTTACAATTATTACAAGAGATGTTTGATTACAAGTTGGAAAATAAACAGACTACTAATTAAGTAAATATATAATAAGGCCGCTAGGATGATAAGGAACAGATGAAATGAGTAATTAATAATGGTTACTAATTTGTTCAAATATCGAAAAATGGGCACTGAAAATACACAAATGATTGGTTTTGAAATTGTATTTTGTTTGATTAAAAAAAAAAAAAAATCAATTAGTAAGGATATTGAATTAAAATTAAATGCATAAATATTCATAAAGCGAAAAGGGCTTTGAAGTCATGATCATTGGAGATGGACTATAAAAGGATTACACTTGTCAATCAAATGTCAACTTATTTTGATGGATATTCTATTGAGAAATATTGACCTTTATATCTTGGAATTTTGGGTGTTGTGACCTAGTGAGTTTGAAAAATACTTTTTTTTTTTTGCAGCATTATTTGCTTTGAAAGATGTAAATCAAATAAAAAAACACATCAAATATAGTTTGTAGGTAATATGCGTCTAAATTCAAATTTAAAAAAACAATATTTCTGTATCTTTTTCTGGACATGAGAAAATACTTTCTAAGTACAAATAACCTGACGAAAAATGGACATTGTCTTTGGAGATAGAACAAATTCCTAATTTTGAATCCCAATAATGAAAATCCGGGTTAGCCGTAAATTGAGGTTATAAAAAGAACACATTAAAAAAACTAATAATTAGGTCATGTTTTTATAGGCTAAATCAATGAGGAACACAGGATCTCAATGCAAGGGCATACATTTATTGACCAGTGTCATCATTTTGTTTATCCAATAGATGGTGAGAGATAAAGATCTCAAACATGGGAGATGTAACTCAAAAACCCACAACCATAAAGGGGAAAAAAATCTATTTAGCATTATAACTTGCTATAAAGAACATAAATTATAATTGTAGTAACACTCCGTCTCGAATCAGAGACATGAACCAACCGTGACAAATGTGGATGTAATTTGTTGTTGGTTTAATTTTCACTCGTTGGAGGGGGGGGGTAGTAGTAGTAGTCAATTACCACCACCACCACCACCACAAGAAAGGGACATTTAAATCCTTTATTTCCTGCTCTCCTAGAAAGATAAAAAAAATCAAATCAAATCCCTTCGAACGATTCCCCTTTTTTGGCAATATTCAAATTCGATATACATAATTTATAATATGTATGTAGATATCGATATGTATGTATCTATGGTGAACAAAAGAAGAGGGGTGGCACACGATGGTCGTCGGATATACAACTATTGATGAATAAAATATAAAAGGGCCCCTACCTGGGAAACTGAGTCTATCTCTCCAAATGTTTGGATTGGAAATGAGTCCTTGAATCCCTGGCCAGTAGAGATTATTATCTCCAGAGCTGTTGTTACCGCCTATCGAGGAAGAGCTGGGATTTTCGGATCCTCCGTCCTCCTCTTCATTGCTTCCGTTGTTGTTATTGTTGTTATTTGAAGAGGAGGATGCTGGGGAGGAGAAGGGGCGTGAGGGATCCTCTAGCTTTGGGAAATTCCCCACACCGGATTGCTGTTGTAGGGACTCAAAGAATGCAATTTGTCGTTCTTCTTCGGAGCGATGCCGATTGAGGATATTGTCTATGCCATGAGGGTTACATGACCCAAAAGGGGACTCGCTGTAGACAAGGTGGTTCTTACTGTCGACATAGTCTTCGTCGGATTTCATTATCCCCACACTGCACATTCAGACGAGGGTCTATGGGCGTAGAGTGGCTTGGCTCTTATTAATAAGTGAGTCCTTGGGGCACTTATTGGACCTTGATTGTAGGGAGTTAATACGTAGTTAGAACAACACCAATATTATATATAAAAAACTCAACAATCAAATGATGATTAAAATAATACACAGGAATCAGTAGACAACTTTGATTGATTCTACTCTCAGGTTATCTATTTTTTATGAGCGACTAATTCGTCTCTTCCTCTCTCTCTTCCAACTCCCAGCCGCTATTTTTCTTCCTTTTCTTCTTTCCTACACTAGAGAAGGAGACATGAGGCAACGTCAGACACCAACTGCTTCCCCTCCGACTATCCTCCATTTTCTTTTCTCTTGTCAACTTTACACACTCTCCAAAGAGAGATGCCTCAAACTCCTAGAGGAGTCCATCAAAATATTCCCTCCCACTTTTTGTCGTCCAAAGAGAAGGCCCGTTGCTTTGCGTAGAGAACGGAGCGGCCGCCCACTCTGCGTCGTCTCCGGGTTTAGAATGTACAATTTTTATTCTAGCAGCCTTGCTATGTAAATGAGCCTACCAACAACGAAGGTAGCCTATGTATATGTATATTAAAAGAATTAGAAATTCGCATAAATAATTGAATGTGTGTTTTCCTTTATGATTTGATATGTTGAGCCATTTTATGGGCGAAAGAATAAAGTCCTTTTTCATCATCATCCTCCTGACTCTTTTGTCACGCTCAATTATTCCTTCAACAACAATAACAACAAGAAGACTCACTCCTAATCTATTATATCCAATCCCCCCTCCATCAACTTCAGATTCTCCCATCTGTAGCTGCTTTAAGTTCATACAAATAAAGATTCAAAACGAATTATCCTCTCATTTGACAAATAAATTTGTCAAAAAACGCCCTCTAACGGGCGTTATTCATTTAAGGCGCAGAGTATGACTTATTATTCAGCAACAAAAGGTGACCTTCCCCATCTAAAGGGCGCAGTTGTGTACAAGTTGGGATTTTGTAGAGTAAGCCCCATAAGCAGATTGTACAAGTTGCGACCAATCTCAAAATCATATAAAGTTACCTACCTAAAGTTTGTGAAAAGTACTCATTTATAGATACGTTGATCTTCACCACTTGACGAGCAATCCACCTTCTACAGCATGATTAATTTTGGACTCAAGAGGCCTTCTCTCACAGGATATTACTTCATTCAATCAAATTATATGTATATGCGGAACCGTTAGCATAAAAGCAGGCTACATTTATATTCTTGAAGGAATATTCGTCAATTTCTATCAACAAAACATTCACATTAATCCTTCAAGTAGATAAAAATCATCTTTCCAATTTAAAAAATAGAAATTGATATATTTGAGAGGAGCCATATCGGGGCCAAATTAAGACTTAAAGGTCACATACCGGCTCTGCATTATGGAAAAAAAACTGGGGTATCCTAATTCATCCCAGAACTAGGAATATAATTTCTAAAAATGATCAAAATGTGTCTATTATATCTTAGATGTAAAAAAAAAAAGCTTTATTAATACAAGATGGATTTTATAAGTTTGTATCTGTTCTATTGATGAAGACGATGATCCATTGAATAACAAACATCGCATATATGTAGTAGGTTGGTACAATAAGAAAAAATAGTGTGTTTTTTTTTTCTTCTTCCTTTTTGTAAAACGATATTTGCTTTTGGGGATTCAAAAGTTAAATAAAGTCATTAAAGGAAAATGAAAAAAAAAAAAAAAAAGATCGACCTAAAGTGACCGATTTTCCATTGTTCCCTTCTTTTTTTGAATGAAGTACATAATATAAAAAGAGGGCTTCATCATAACAAAGTACCAACGACAAAATGGAACACATTCATTGCTTCATTTGTTAGAGAGAGGAAGAAGGAAAGGAGGGATTGAATGGTTCAAACATATCCAAACAGAGTGCTTCGATATTATTTTGAACAATACATGGCACTGAATAAGAGTGTCAAATACCTAAAAAACCTAGTGGACTTAAATAAAGGGATCAAACACTCTAGATAGATGAATGTTTCTCAAAAGAAGAGAACCACTTAATTAGTCAATTTGAAGCACATGTAAATCAAACCATAATTTGTTAAATTCCAAGTCTAACCATTCGTGATGTATCCGTCCGAAAAAGTTTGACGTCCGAATTGGACGTTCCATCAACAATATTTACTTCATGACTTCCTCATAGATATCTCCTACTGACGTTTTTCATCATTAATGTTGACCATCAATGATCCACTATTCATGGGAATAATAACAGATGTGCTGAAAAGTCCATGTGCTATTTTTTTTTTAATTCACTTCATTTTCAGTCTCTAAATTTTATGAGAATCTGTTATTTAGTTTGTGAGTTAATGTTCTAAGTGATAATCTAAATTCGTTATTTACAAAATATTTATGCAGAAACAATTCCCTGTTTTAATTTGACCCTCCTTCTCCATGGAAAAAATATTCGAGAAGCTAAGTAATGGCTTGAAAAGTATTATGGGGACTCTACTCTATGAAGCGAATAATAATTTAAGAAAAACAATTTCTTTGTTAAGCCTAGGACTGAAATACTTTAATTATATAAGGATACATCCAATTGATTATCGTGAATAAAATGCATTAAAAGTTAAACTAAAATGATTCAAGAGGGCGTTGTTTTTTTATAATGATTTTGTAAACAAATCAACAGAGAGATGCACCATCCTATGGCAAAATAATACATCCCCAGAACGATAATATCCATTTAATATAGATATGTTAATCACATAGACAGATCTGTGAAAAGTTCTTGTTACGTCCCCAACCTACAGACTGTCACATCACGTTCCAGATAAGTTTTAGTTTACTTTTTTCATTCCCTATGGGTAATTTGAGGGGTACTTTTTATAAAGACTATTTGTGAAAAGTATCCACGTTCTTAAATTTGAAGGTTTTTTTCAAGGAATGATAACAAGGACAGAACAGGAGGGATTTAAGTCAGTTACGTATGTCCAATCTAGTGACCATAGACTCTCAAACTCTGGAACAGGTCCTATAAAGGCGAGTAAGAGAGATACAAAACAACTGAATGAAGTAGAAGGTTTTATAGGGGGCACATACTTGCCATAGATCCCGGAAGTTATCATAGGAAATAGGGGCTCTCCTCAAAATTGTTTAGAAAACAGGATTCAAAAATTTTAAATAAAAGGAAAAAAGGCGCGTGTCATAGATCTTGCTCGCGGTAAGATCGGTCATGACCAAAACTATCTGAGGGGACACAACTCAAAGAGTTTGAGACGCACTGCATAGAAAAAATAAAAATAAACATAGAGCTGTCAAAGGGTAGCATATTTAGGTATAAATGGTAAATAATAGATCTTAAATCTTATTTTTGAACCATGGATTCAGCTTTGGAAAAGGGTTATTAGATATATTATATTTAGATCCTTATTCGATCAGTCTGGATTTGGCTATATGTTTTATAGTTTTTTATCACTATTCAACACGATCCACAATCTCGTTTGTAGCTCACTAACAGTCTTTAACGGAACGGTACAACCATGGAACCAATTACCCTGGCTTGCATATAGGTTCAAGTTGAAACAAATAGATAAATATAATTTGCAAACAAATGTGACGTTATTCATTGAGTATCCCTTGAACATAAAACTCATTTTGTAAAGACAATTTTAATGTGAACTCAAAGAAAAAAAAGAAAAAGTATTTCAAACTTTCTTCGAAAAAGTATCATAGAAAAACACACTAGTTAACCAATTCAACTTCACAAATATGGAATTATTATTCAATAAGTGAAAGGAATAATTGTTCCTAGCATAACAACAGGACCTAATTTGAATTCAATCAATCAATGTGTAAAACACTAATATAGAGAAAAGAAACAGAATTATCATTTAATATCCGTTGGGAGTTGTTCATAGCTTAACAACAAGACCTAATTCAAATTCAACCAATCAACGTTACAAACACTGATTACGGCAAAATAAACAGTCAACACTTCTTCTGAACTATGGATTTATTATTCAATAGTTAATTGTGAAGACTTTTTCATAGCTGAAAAAAAAGGTAGTTCTAGTATTGGATCGGTCTAAAAAGACTGCCGTCTAATCAGTCTGGTCCTAATAAAATTTGCCAGTCCTAGGACATCCGCAGGATTATATTTTGAATTTAGGACTTTTTTGGAAAAAAGCTTGGATTTAGGATTTCAAATATAATTTTTTTGAAAAAAATTCAAAAATACAGAAAAAAATTTTTTTGTTCAAAAACAAAATTCAAAAATTAAATTTCAAGTACAAAAAATTTCAAAAATTAAATTTCAAATATAATTTAATTTTCGGAAAAAAATTCCAAAAATCCAGAGCTGTTCACAAAAAGTTAAATTTTTGTAAAAAAATGTTCAAAAAAAAAAAAAAAATTTCAAAAAAATTAATAATTCAATAATTTTAACAAAATTTAAATTTTTTTAAAAAATTTCAAAAATTAAACAAATATTCACAGAAAAATTTTTTGAAAAAAAATTTCAAATCTAAAATTTTTGATTTAAATTTCAAAAATTCAAAGATATTCACAGAAAATTTAATTTTTTGGAAAAAAACATCTTTAAAATCAAATTAAATTTTTTGAAAAAAATTTCAAAAAAAATTTCAAGAATAAATTTTGAAAAATATTAAATTTTTTTTTTTTTGCTTGAAAAAAATTTAAAAGATCCAAAGTTATTTCACAGAAAATTAATTTTTTTCGGAAAAAAATCTAAAAAATCCAATTAAATTTCAAATTTCCAAAAATTTAATATCGGAATATATTTTTTTTCAAAAAATTTGCAATATTAAATTTTTTGGGGAAAAAAATTTCACATATTAAATTTACTTGGAAAAATGGAAAACTCCTTAATAACAGCCTCTCCAGCCCACTTCTTTGGGACGACTCTTATTATCGATCTTTTATGGTTACTAAAACCCCTGAAATGACTAACTATATCCTTTCAGTTGGGGAAGCTTCATCACAACCTCTTTCAAAGAGATAAGGTTATTAGAATTTTAAATGTTTTTTTTTTTTTTTGGGGGGGGGGAGGGGCGAGAACGCTAAAAATATTCTGGAAGGGGCCGGTGAAAAAAGACTGATTAAGAAATCAGTGTTAGAACCGTTATAACACTTGTTAATTCAAATTAAAGCAATCAACGTGCAGAGCACTGATAATAAGCCAATAAAATCGACAGCTAACACAAAATATGTATGTATGTCCAGGCAGGCAATGGCTAAATCTTTTTCCCCATATCCCTGTGTGTCTTGGACATTCTTCTTTCTCAATCTATGGTCATACTCATGCGACATGCCCCAATCATCTTTAACTGAAGGAAATAGTATTATAAATATTTACAAGGGCAATCCCTGTATTTATGAGACAGGGTTGATCGTAAAATACCTTGGAATTCTTGACAATACAGACTGAGAAGAATTTGTCTTTTATATACATATGTGTATAACGTTTAAAATAAGAAAGAAATATAATTTTTTTCTGTCAAGTGTAATAATAATTATGTTGTTATTATTATTATTGTTATTTATTAATCTTTTCGCTCTTTCTTTCTTTTTTTATGACTAAACTTTTCCTAATAAATAAAAACGAGCTTGTTTTGATTAGATACTCCCCGCCCTCTATTAAAAATTAAATAGGAGAAAAAAGGAAGTGATATAAATATTAAATAAGTAGGGGAGACTGTGTTCAGTTGAAAACAATGGTCTGGCTGTCAGAATTGATTCGGTTTAATCCAGTCTTACAATTGATCCTGAATTTTTTCCTTAATATTTCGATGGTTTTTTAAGCGAAATAATATATATATATTAAGAGTATTGCAGGGTGCCTGGTACTTTTGCCTTATCATATTTCGCCTTAAAACCATTTTGCCTCAAGGATATTTCGCCTAGTTATATATCTCAATTGGTTCCAAAGTTATGGTACCTTATCCATTTTTTACTTTTTATATTACATTGACCTCTCAAAATTTAATTGCCTTCGTCTGTGACAATATATGATCTTCCTACCAAGTTTGATCCAAATCGATCCGTAACTATTGCTGTAATCCTGGTGACTAAGAAACCAACAAATAGAGGCCAAAACATAATAGTTTATACGTCGTGTTTGTTTATTTTTGAAAGAAATGAAGGTTCCATTTGAACTTCTTAAGAAAAATATGTAATGTTTAATACTATAAAACGCATTAATGGGTAGTTTTCTTCTGGAATAATGAGGATCTTGTCTCATATAATTCCTGTTTGTCAATCCATGAGTCTTTTCTAACATGAATGATCCATCATTCTAATGATGGATTAATAAAGGAAAAACGTTGTTTGTTTTTCTTAATATACTAGTTTGATTACCAATTTTGTCTCTGCTTCGAATTCATTAGATAGTGAAATTTGGCTAGTATAAATGCATTGGAATTATGGGGCATAATTTCAATAGTATACCAATAGAAAACAACCATTGAATGCGTTCTATGCTAATAAACATTACATATTTTGAGTGAAAAGGATGAAAGGAACATCAATTTTAACCAAAAACAAATGATCACTTTGAGGCAAAATAGTCTTAGCAGGGATGTCCAACCTGTGGCCCGCTTAATGTTTAACTGTCGACGAAATCAATTATTTTTGTATACTATTTTTCGTGATATTGGTTAAAAACCGTTTTTGATTGGTAAAAGTATTTTTTTTTAATGATAATTATTTTTTCATTTTTTCTGTCTGTAATTGAAATAAATTTAAATTATTGATTATTTTGTCAAAATTCAAAACTCACTCAGTGGGGACAAGTTTGAGATATTATGAGTATTATAACACTCAGTGCAAAGAGCACAGTTGTACCAGGCCCTTCAATTTTACTCGCATTGATTGCCATATTCCATATAATTACACTTCACATCAAGAGTGTTTTAAGAGTGGATTTATCCCATCTATGATACTGATTCGTGATCCATTCTTAATCAGCTAACCATTCAAAATCGTGAAGAAAATATTTTTGAGTCTAACTTATATTCGATACTTTTCAACTCTTGCAACCGGACCCGGTCTGCAAGTCCAGGTGTAGTCTTAGATGAGTTGCATTCATATGCAATTTGTGGAAAAACTACTGACCTTAATAAAACCTTTAAATGGTTTCAAAAACTAGCAGAAGAATGGAAGTGTTTTGTGTTAAAACTAGTGATGAGACAATTCCAAAAAAAAAACCCTGATGCAATTCTAGTAAAAATTAACGATGCCGATTATTTAATATTTTAAATAATTGTTAGAAAATATAATTTTGCTATTAGGGGCGACCACAGGATTATATTATATTTAAGAGGGGTGGGGGTGAAATTTTTTGGACAAAAATTTGAAAAATTAAATTTCAGATATTAAATTTTTTGAAAAAAAAACTTCAAATATACAATTTGATTAATTTTTTTTTGAAAAAACTACAACTATTCACAAAAAATTAAATTTTAAGAGAAAAAATTTCAAAAACTCATAGCTATTCTCAAAAATTTCCAAAATCCACAACTGTTGACAAAAATAAAGTTTTTTGGAACAAAATTTAAAAAATCCACTACTATTATCAAAAAAAAAAAAAAAAAAAAAAAAAATCAGATATTAAATTTTTGGAAAAAGCAAAAATTCCTTAGTCTTGGAGAGGGCAATTTTCTTCATAACATGAAAAAGTAATAAATAAGAATCGGAATCGCAAATTAAACATTATTTTCCGGATACCAATTCCAGAAAAAATACTCGATTCTCGGATTCCTATTAATCCTCCCATCACTAGTTAAAACTTGGTGAGTCTAAGTCAAGGTAACTCCGAGTAATTGAAAAAAGAAATAAAGTAGTTACAACTATTCCTCGTCCACCCTACTTAAATGATGACATTTTTTATTTGTATTAGGAGCATAATATCTTCCAACAGCTGAGTTTCTATTACATATTATTATGTATAAACTAGAGAGGAAGAGAAGCTCATTATTGGCACTCTTCACTCCCTCCTTAATTGCCTCCTTCATATATTATTTTCTCATTAACTAAGGACTTAATGTCTTAATATCCATCCATTTAGATGATACTAGGTACTTACTCGTATATACATATAATAGGGCTTTATTATGAAAAAAGATAGGGTCATTCAGGGGACTTCAAGCAGTTGGACGTCTCCAGCAAGTTCAAAACGATGGTGCGGAAGAAGGGCTCTGTCAAAAAGGCCAAACTAGACTATATGGAGTTAAAGAAATCATCATAGGCTAATCCCGGTGTTTCACACCTAACTATGTAGAGAGCTTCCAAAAAGTGAGGAGAAAGAGCCTGGGAAGGGTGAAGAGCCCACTTTTAAAACCAACAATAAAAGAAACCCATCTCCTCCGTAGCAGTACTCTTTTGAATGAGTATCCCAAGACCCTCAAAGTCACTGTCAGCTAGCACTAGGACGCTATAACAGAGAACACCATTCGAAGTAGGTGCCAGTCCTTCCAATGCAGCCTGGAACCCATCATTGCCGCTAAAGGGGGTACATTAATTATTAAGAGAACTCAGACACACATCTATTTATAGTATTAATTTTGCTGAAATTCTAATGTTCATTATTAAATTATATCTTGTTGAACTTTAAAGTTCAAAGAGTTCAGATATTAATTGACCACTCTTTAATCATTGAGTAATAACGAGAAAAATTCTTTAATTTAGAAAGAGAGGCTCAATGGAACATATGTCTACCAATTTATGAATAGTCGATAAAACATTCTCTCCAAATGACACATTTACGTAGCAATAAGTAGCTACGGCCATAATAGTTAAACACTATTACATATATCTGTACTGTCCATAGCTTACCTAGAAGTGGAGTAAATAGATATATAAAATGAGTAAGCTTTATCGTCATTCCTTGTAATGTAAAAAATAATGCAAGACACTATATAGGCCTTTTTTTTTTTTTTTTTTTTTTTTTTTTTTTAAAGGGTGAGTGAGCAATATCATATGGAGTTGTACGTTCAATATTCTAATTGTCAAACTCTCATTGAACAAGTTATTCCTTATAGAGCTAAAATGTAGGTCCTTGTATTATTTAAGCTAAATGAAATATGTATTAATAGTTGATCTGGGACGGTACGAACCACAGTACATACTTAGAGGTACGCGGTTCGGTACGGCATAATAGTACAATGTTTTTTTTTAAACATAATTAATGTCGTTTTTTATGCTTGAATAACTTATTTTGTATACAAATAAATTATTCCTAAATAAACTGAACTTCTCTTTAAAAAAAAAAAAGGTTGATATAATATATACACGGGTTTTATAATTATTATTATTAATTATTTTTTGCAAAAAGATGAGCTCGTCAACTGGGATGCATTTTATCATTTATTAAGTCATGATCTCTTTTTCTATTGCTTTTGACTAATGTTTTATTCCTTTTGACTCAGATTCGTAGGTGTCATATAAATATTTAAAGTGCAATAGATATTTATGACGCAGAATATATGTTCTATTTTGTAAAAAAATAATAATTAACGCAAAGGCTTCGGTATATTTATGTTATTTGATAAAAACCTATAAAAATAAATAAATAACCAAAATTATTTAATATGTGATTATATATATATCTACCGCACCGAGGGTAAAAACGTACACACCAAAACTGCGGTACAAACTCGAACCGTACCAGCCCTAATTAAGATATCTTGCAAAAAAAAAAATCATGTTTTCATTATAATACCATGTAATAGAAACAATTCTATTTTTACTTCGTAATATAATTTATATAAAAAAGGCAAATCACCTTCAATGACATAACAAGGGATCAATGCTACGTTATTTAAGGACCGACTATTACGATTGAGACAGGGTTTTAAAATAAGGAACGACACAACACTACTGACATCTCATGAGATTACTTTTAAAAAAGTTTGAGCCTTTTCAATTTTACCCAAAAATAGTAAAGGGCCTTTTTTTTGCGAGTCTTGGGTAGCTATCGAGTGGAAGTCCAGTCTCAAAACTTTGATTGTGTTATCCAGTAGAGTAAATCACGAGTCCAAGTATCATACATTGTAAAGGCTTGGGATTTGGATAGTTCATACCTTTATGCCCTTCATATTATTGGGGAGTTTAGGATCATAAGGATTTGATAGCAAACTATGGAAGATATATATTTTTGTAACATATTTTTTACAAAGTTAGGAACAAATCTGTTGATTTTTTCTCATTGATAAAGATATTTCATCTTCATAATGAAACAAAGAGTGAACAAAATTGTAATTTCCTTTTCTAATTATTTTCTCTACAAAATTTGCATCCCATCCCCGGAATCAGTACGTCAGAGAGCACTTATATTCTCCAACAACCTATTCCCAACTTCCCTTTGTCAAGTGCTTGCCATTATTTTCGTTAAATATGTGTTAAAAAAGCTTACTATATGTAAATAATATCTAGAAAGGAATCACGCAACTTCTTCTCTTCCACGTAATTCAATAATCCCCCTTTTTTCTTGTCACTTTATATTGTAAAAAAACTTATTTTTTATCTTGACAAATTTGATTTATTATTGTAATATGCATAGATGTATCGTATATATGTTATAAATTATAATATCAACAACACATGAATCACGCAACCTTTTCTAACCTATATATGTAAAATAATATCCCTTTTTCTTCTCCTATATATTTACAAAATAGAAATTAGTTTCCATTTTGACAAATTTCATTTATAAATGCATTATGGATATTTTGTATATACTTTATATGAAATAATACAGAAACGACTTAGAAAGTTTGCAGGACCCTAAATCAGGACCATGGAACTCTAGAGACCTGGAATAATCATGCAGACTTTTTATGAATAAATTTCTTCATTGATTATTGAACTAGTAAGTGCTCATATATCAATGGACCACCCGGTATTGGAACAAGAGTATCAACGCCCTCAAAACGACCCACCCTAATACATATATCATTTAGAAAGCGAGAGAAAGAAACAGAAAATCAATCATTTCTCGATTTAATACTAAATATGTATATTGTATACTCATAATAATATCCATTAAGGTAGTGTGACAAAGAATCTGGGATATAAAGAAAGAGATAAGTTTTTTTTTGTTTTTTTTAAATCCTAATTGCGTAAACAACATCCAGAAGAGCAACAACAACATTTCTTCGTCATCAAGTTTTATGTTTTAAAAACCCCGTTTAATATATTGGATATTAAAAAACTTTTCTTAATCAAAATCCTTCTTATTTTTCAAGAAGAACAAGAAAACTTAGTTTTTACTTCTTTTTTCTCCCTTTGTGTCTGAATACATCAACATTAGGGTGGTTTGTTTGTCAAGTTTTTTTTTCGAATTTTGCTTACAACTAATGTGGAAAATTGCCATGTACTAACCAAGTGATCTATGCAAAACTTCATTGACCTACGACCTCATGTTTTGTCATAGATCTCGCTTATCTCTTTGAAAAAAGGTAAATAAGGTTTATATAGTCAATAAATATTTATTTATGGGATAATTGTTACTTTGTATAAAATTACATTACTTTTCAAGCCTATAAACAAATTTGTAAAGTTTTCCTATAAAGTCACCCTCTACGGAGCAAAAAGCAATGATAACATAAGAAAGTTTTGAACAAATATTTTGATCCTAAATTGTATATCAAAAATTCGTAATGTGTTTCCTTATTTATGCTCCATAAAGAGACATTTTAGTAAATAGTTTTTGAAATAGTTTGTATAGGTTACAAAAATACCTATCGAAATTATTTTATACAAAATAGCGAAAAATGCTTTATTTAAATAATAATTGACACAATTCATCTTTCATTTAACGATAAAGTATGAGCTAACTAAAAAAAAAAAATATTATTTGCAAGGTGGCGTGACGGTATGTAGTTTGGGAGCACAAGATAAATAAATTAAAAAGAGGAAATACAATTCTGAATTTAAATTTACTAATAAAATAATAAATATACGTGGTGTTAAAAAAAAACTAAAAAGCATTAAGTTTTTTTTCGGCGGAGTTTCTTGAAAATTTGCTTGAATTTTATATATGAATCTTGAAAAAGAGTTCATTTAATAAATACAACTCCAGTCTAAATCACAGCCTGGGTCCAGGCTCGGGAGGAGGAGCAGGGGTTGACGAGGCAGTCCCTTGCGATGCTGGTGACTTTTGCTTTGATGGAGGCAATCAGTCCTTCATGGCATGATATGTTCGTTTTGTTTTAAATTCAACCTATCCCTATATAAAATAATCTATCAGATTAATATCCAGACTACATAGGTGCCATATCTCCTTCCAAATGAAGTCATAACAGTACTCACTTTGTCACTTCAGCGACCTGTCTGGCAAGGTTGTTCTTGTTGCCAGAACCAATGCCAATTTTGAGCAATATGCAAAATTTAAACTACCATATTGTAGTGCAACACCGTTCCTCCTCTGTAAATTCAATATTATCTATATCTAGATCAGCTGTCGCCATGATGCCTAAGTTTGTTGTCTCTGACAGCAAAAAAAAGAGGCAACATAAGACTGATGTATCATAACAAAAACAAAGCGGCCATGTGATCTTAAATTTAACACTCAAAGTTTAATCCAATGAACATGTTTTAGTAAATATATTCACCCTCAGAATGGATGGTGAATTCAAGTGGTGGCGTGAGCCGCCACATACCCTCTAAATGATCTTACAATACCACGTCTTTTTATCGTACATTGTGCTATTGTTGGGGACTAACACAATGTTTTTCTTAAGAAAGGACACCTAATTATGTGTTCCATAAACTTGATCATAGGAAAATTACAAAAAATGACTGGGAACCTCTCAATATTTGCATATGAGTAAATAATATCGGTTGTCCCGGTATCTATATTTTAAATTGAATAATAGTATTTATTATTTTGGTACACGATGTCACCAATCTTTGTCGTTTTGTTAAAACAAATATTATATAAGTAAATAAGTAAGCTCATGGCTTCAATCACAGCCTTTCCGCATTAGTCCTTATGGAAATTCGAAAAACAGTTAACAAACAAACCACCCTAATCATCATCCTTTTCTTCTTATTTTTTTACAAGCGTTTCGACAAAGTTTCTTCCCCCCTCTTCTTATGATGAGCATATGTTCAATAAATAACCCAGTACCCACCACCGTTACTATTATTAATACAATTTATTTATGTACATACATATATCGATGATAATATGATTTATGTATCATTCGAGTAGAATGCATGTATACGGCTGTAAATCATAAGCATTTTGGGCATGTCAAAAAAAGAAGAAGATAATAACTGAAAACATTGTGTATTATTGTATTACATACAAACTGCCATGAATGAAAGGAAATCAGCAAAAGTCTCACTCAGTATCAAGCAAGAACATGGACAGGTATGACTCCGTTTTCGATCCTCAATTCTACTCTCAGTCCAACAAGGACTTCAACTTATATCTCTACAACAAACCCAAAGTGTTATTCTTTGTTTGTCACTCACCAGGGATTAATTTACACGTAAATGTTTTCTCCTCAATAATAATAAAACCATGATAGCAATTTTGGAAAAAAAGAAACTCTGTTCATGTTGTAATCTACAACAAAAATTGGACACCCAAAAATGCTTAGGATTTACAACTCTATATATGTAAATTGTACAATATTTGTAGTTACACAACCTCCACTCAAAACTTATTAGACAGTTTTGTATGGCATATTTATCTGCTTTTACCAGTGGCTCAAAATGTGAAGAGTGTTCACGGTCCTGAAACTGTAAGAGCCAGTCATATGGTATTTTGATTCCATTCCAAGCTCTGTTTTGTTTGCCAAGGAGATCCACTTTAATGGAAATTTAAAAAAAAAAAACTTTTTTTTTTTGGTAATTAGATCGAATTACCTAATTTATTTTCCTTTACTTGGTCATTATAATTTTTTCCTTTTTCTTAACATATTTTTCGTACAAAATTCCTTCATTTGGGCTACAGCCCTCTCCTGTGGGCGCCACTGACAACTATATATCAATTTATCATTATTTTATTGTGGCAATGAATTTTGACGTCTACTTTAAGAGCAAATTACGACACAGCCAAAGGATAATCAGAATCATTTGTTCACAGAAACTGACGAATAGTCGTATAAAAATACAAAAGTAATCCACAATCAATTTAGAAAAAAATCAGTCTAGCTTGCTTTTGTGTTGACAGACTCCATTTGCTCCTCACACATTATTTGTATACATCATTTTTTCTTTTTTTTAATTACAAATACATGATGACGAGAAGGTGTAATCACTAATGACCAAATGATCGTTCATGAGCCCACGTTTTCATCATGACCATCATCATTAGAACATCATAGGGGAGGGAAGGACACGCTTTTAGATTGATGGATCTATCCCTGTTATACCCCTATAAAGATACATTTAATATGTTAGTTAAGACACAAAATCCCCATGGCCACAAATGGAAACAAATATCGCCATCATCATTCTGTTTTCTCCCCATGAAACAATCATTTGGGTTGTATTTGATTTTTTGATCGAATACAACATTATTTCAAGACCAAATCCTAATCATCATTATATCTCCCTCCTCCTTCATACTGAACAAATACATACATATATGTATACCTAGTCATTCACGTGTGCTATAGCATACATTATACAATATGGGTGTAATATGTCCGTTGGACATTAGGGTGGGTGGATTTGAGGGGATTCCATTCGTTAATTCGAGTTTTTAAAGCAGGTTATGGTCATAAGTTGAGTATGTCTATAAAAATAAAAATGTATCTAAAGTATATGCCCCATATCAAGGGTTCAAAATAAACAGAAAATAAGGCCCAAAACAATATTTATAGTTACAAATTCTTCACAGTTTAAAAAGAATTTAACCAATTAATGTTAAAAAACTAATGATAAGTAGGGGGAAGAAGCAGACAAATCGTCAGCTGAATACAAGATACAGTAAACAGTGCTGTAATCACGCTGGTTTTTTTTTTAAATGCCTGTGTTACTAAGTCACAGGGGTAAAAAAATTAAGAATACATTTTTAATTTTCTAATATTAGGATAGATATTGGTTAAAATGTATTTAACCTTAAAATAATATTTTATTCACTACATTTATTATCAATATTTATTTAAAGTATATTCCCAACTTCATATCCCAATGACATCATTATATAGTAAGACCACTAGTCAGAACTTTTTTCTTCTTCTGTTTATACCTTATTAAATAGACCTTGATCATATATAAAAATGAAAATCCAAGTTAGATTGGGCATGCTAAAAAAATCCAAAACCCTTACAAGTTGAAGAATGTTTAGGAGGAGAAAAAGAATAATGTTCATGACGTTTTATTAGATCAGCTGTGCCAAGAGAGGAAGGAGAAAAGAATATGAAAAATGACATTTGCTTGAATTACTCTTATATCGATCCCCATTTCTACTCTGAGTCCAACAAGGACTCACAATTATAACTCTGCAACATATCCTCAGGATTACGCTCCGTCTTTTATGAGCACATAAAATGTCGAATCCGGTTTTGAATATAATTGAATCTATTTAGGAAAGGATGTTCACTACTCAGGAATTAAATAATAATGTCAACTGTTATGGAAAAGAAAATTCCTTCTTTATATTAGCAATTAACGGGCGAGCTAAAAAAACACACTGGACATATAACATTAGTCATATATTTTGCCTTAGTGCAAATAATTTTTGTATTTGCAACTTGAATAGGGTTTTGAAGTTATCATTATTGTTTTAATCTTGAAGAGAGAACATTTAAGTATAAAGTAATTACAAGTTAATGTGCTCATGAATGACGGGGAGTCATGTATAACTGAAAGTCCCTTTTGGACTCGGAGCATAACTGAGGAGCAATATCAGAGGAATTCCTGCCTATATCATTGCTTGATTCAAAGTTGGATTTGTGTTTATTTCCTGTCTCTTCTAGCTGCTTGAAGCTGATCTAATGAACCGTTCTGACAGCTAAGCTGCTCTTCAAAATGTCAATGCTAACTCCCCTTCTCTGTTTCGACATAACTGCCTACCATTAAATGACCACTCCTTGCTCTCATTTCGATTTGACCTGTAATTTCAATAAAGGATTTATGAACAAAAATAAATAGAGAATCTTCTATAAATAGGTATGGATATTCATCCATCTTGTTCAAACAATAGCAATCCCCCAAGAAAGAGCAAATAGTCTTATCACCATGACCCCCATCCTAGAATAGACCCTACCCTATAAATAAATAATATTGCCCCATACTAAAAAGATAGGAAAACATATCTAAGGATGTGACTTATTTGTCATGTATTTTGAAGAAGGGTATTGTAGCATTTATTAACTTTGTACCTTGTGTACTTCATTGCGGAAAATACGAGGAGACATTAGGGGTTGTATATACAAAATATTAAGCAATAAAATTATCATCCCAAGCGAGTCAACCTACAAATAAAAATTCACGTCAAAAATGGACACGCGTAAAGAGAAAAAATGCCACATTTTACTGGGTTTTTTCCAATAAAGGGTAAATGCAAGCCAAGCATCTGAAAATGTGAATAGTGTTTATGGTTTTGATATTTTAACAGCCAATATGGCGTAATTTGGTTTCGTCTTCTCCGTTTCAGTAATTTTGATGTCAAAGATGCAACGAACTTACTGAAAGGACAATAGTCGAAAATGTGATCAAAATCATGGAAATCGTCGAGTCTGACCGTTATTTAAGCACTGTTTAGATTGCCTAGGAGAGAAAATATTTATGGAAAAAAATATATAAAAGAAATCCATTAAAATCTGAACACTTTGAATTTTAAGCTGCAACAAGATATAATTTATTAATTCACAATAGAATTTCAACAAAATTTATACTATAAATAGATGTGTAACTGAGCTCGCCATATAATTAATGTAGTCGTCCTTAGCGGCAATGATGGCTTCCAGGCAGTGGCAGAAGGCCTGGCACCCGCTGCAGATGTAG
The DNA here is from genome assembly GCF_016086655.4 of Lepeophtheirus salmonis. Taxonomy (NCBI): domain Eukaryota; kingdom Metazoa; phylum Arthropoda; class Copepoda; order Siphonostomatoida; family Caligidae; genus Lepeophtheirus; species Lepeophtheirus salmonis. The sequence continues at coordinate 1,843,609 of NC_052140.2, forward strand.
TCCACTGGCATGGCGTCCCAGTTCTGGCTGACAGTGGCATTGAGGGCCTCAGTGTTTGGACATCGGACACTGCAGGCCTTCTCCACGACATGAACCCAAATAGTGTAGTCGAGGGTGTTGGCATCTGAATTGTAGCGGTGCCAAAAGTGTCAAAAGAGAGTTCAAAATACTCTTGGAACGGAAGATATGGATTTCTTTCTTTGCTGGTGTCAAAAGTGGTCTCTCCACCCTCATAAACCCCTAGATCTCTTGCATGGGCCCTCACGGACTTGAGGGAAATGGTCGGAACAGTTTTCTGTTACTCCCTTCTTCCTTTCCAAGGATTCGGACTTGCTGATGACGTAGACGGTGGTCCTGGAGACTCCCGACTCCTTTGAGATGTCTGTTGGGGTTTTTTTTTTTGTTAGCGTCAAGGAGTGAGCGAAGGGATATTCGTTGATGAAGTTCAAGTATCATTTTCTCGACTTGTATATAGGCAGAATGCTCAGGTTTACCCCTTTGATACTTACACCCCCACTCTATAAATAAATAATGTCAACTTAACTAAAAAGATTGGATCACATATCTTATGGTCGTGCTTAAGATGTAATGATCTGACTAATTTGTAAAAGTGTAAGTATATAATATGTCATTTGAATGTGAAATAAAATAATTGTAACGTCCTCATGTCTTTTTTTTTTAGAAACGAAAAGAAAGAACTTGGTATCCCATGTTTTGTTTTGATAATGACGAATTTATCTAAAGCATTTCTGGATGAATACTGTAATGAAAACAATATCTCTTTTGAATGATGAAAAGATAAATATATGGATAGACACCCTTTGATGCTATGTTTTGAAAGTCTTCTTTTTCTGTAAAAACACGTCTTCAAAGGAAAGTTTAACATATGCATTGGTTAGGGTGAAGTGGATGTCCCAACTTTGTCCAAATCAGCTTAACTTTTTTTTTTTTTTTGTACAAGTTTGAACATATTTGTTCAATTTCATTGAAATGCAGGATCGATATTAATTAGTGGTACACTTATTTTAAATTTAAATAAATGGGGAATTTATTCGTCAATTGTCTTCAAACTCGGTGAAGGATAGGTTTTGTGACTCAAGATTCCTTATGTAAAGGATACAAAAGGAGTTACATATAAAATATTACCTCACAAGATATATCCCCCCCTGCTTATATCCAAAGAGCTCAGGTGTGCAGCTCTACCACTATTTATCATAGTCCTGGGTGTTGTGCCCAGAACAGGCAAAGTCTGCCCTCTATTTTTGTGGAGAGGAAGGAGCGGCTCAATGCAGCTGCTGCCATGGAACTTCTGGATAAGAAAGTTCCCCCTTGGCCGGAAAAAAGTTTGGGACAACTTTGTTTTCCCTCAAAACGGAGTTCGGTGTCATCACGACACTAGGACCCAGGGCTTCCTGAAAGACAACTTTCCGGACTTTTGGTACCTCAAGATGTGGCCGCCCTCCTCTCCAGACACGACCCCCTTGGACGACACTATCTAGGCGCGTCTATAAGAGAGGGTGCGTGCTACTCCTAACAGGAGTGTCCAGTCTCTAGAAGCTTCCATCAAGAAGGAGTGGACCAAGCTCGGGTCTGCCGACATAGTCAAAGTTTGCAAGGAATTTATGGCTCGTATTGAGGCAATTATTAGAGATGAGGGCTCATATATAGAATAAAAGTTGTGCCAATCACCATTTTCAGATGGTTTTGTAAAATAAATGTCCTCGCAAAACCTCTCCTTTAAATTTTACTCTTGAAAAATTGAAAATAATAAAATGCGTAAATTTAGATAAGATCAATATCTACCTCCAGCAAAAAGCCCATGAATTTTTTTTGAAAAAGTGACAAAAAAACCATAGAAATCTCATTTTTAGATTTCTAGATTAAACTAGATAAATTTTGAAATCCCACCCTGAAGGCTATGATAAAAAAACCAAGCTGATTATTAGAGCAATGATACCCCTACATATGTAAAATATATTGCCAAATTTTCATTATCGTCAGACGTGGGCAATTTTTTTTATTCTTGATCAAGTACTTGCCGGTATATTTCAATTTTTAATTTTTTAATTTATGGAAATCAAAATTGAGGTCATCAGACATTTAAATATTATATTTTTGACTTCATTTTTGAAATTCTAACACTTTAAAATGGTCAAATATCAAATTTCAAGAGGTAATCTTTTTTAGATCAAAAAATATACAACAAAAAGTAGCGTTCAAAATTTTGGTCCCTAAAAGGGACTTGAACGAGTATCCATATCTCATGAACACCTTAGAATTATGTGCTGAAATTTGGCACACTTAGTGCACTCATGCATTTGAGCTTGTGTGCCAAAAATCATTCAAATCTGAGAGGGTCGGGTGACATTTTTTTTTTTTTTTTGGTTGATTTGACTTGGAATTACCCCAAAAGGACTTTTTTCAAAATTGAGCGTGGTGTTCCGATACCCAACATTAACGGAGACTATAGTATTTACAATTTTTAAACCCTTACTCCTGACGAATGAACCAAAGTAGATACAAAGGTGATAAGACTAAAGCTTTGGATGTATAATAAAGTAAACATAGTTTCAAATAAATTGAGAAGTGTACAAAATACAAACGCAAAGTAAAGTATTGAATGGAAATAGGAGCGAAAACATCAACAAAAATTATGAAAGTCTATATATCAGCAGGGTAGCGGGGATCAGCAACACATGGATTGAATTTGTATTCCTTGATGAATCATCGTCAATTTCTATCAACAAATTATTCTTACTATCACTTTGGGTACGCCGAAAATGTACTTAAAGTAGCCAAAATTGATTGTCACAAATAAAAGAATGGGAAATTGATATATTTTATGCATTTATGCCAATATAAGTGACTTAAATCCAATAAAGGCTCTAAAATTCTTAGGATTATTTAATCATTCCATTAATTTGAATAATAGGCCTATAATTGACTGAAATATGTAGATTAAATATTGGGCTGTACTTATATATGAATAATAAATTGGGATTTTATCCTTTTCTTGATATTTGTTCAAGATTGTTTTTACGTTGACGTACCACATATATAAATAAATAATCAAAATATGTTATCACTGCGAAAAATGCATGAAGTAATGCATAAATGTTGACATTTTTTAAAACCTCTGATCCTTTTTTTTTATCAGAAAATGAGTACCTTTTCGAAAAAAAAGGTACAAATATTTTATAATAATCGTACCTTCAAAAAATTATTAGGAACATTTAAAAACCTTAAAAGGTGATTTTTATAGATTTTTGTCACTTTTTTCCAAATTTCAACGGCTTTGGGCTCAAAGTAAGGTTTATTAGGTCCATATAAATTACTAAAAAAAGGTTATGCTTCCAAAATTAAGAATCTTTGAGACACCATCTACACCCTAATCTAGGTATTATATAAACCTAGGTGTATAAATACATACATATTTATATTCATAGATAAAAGATAGCAAAAGACTCATATAAATATTCAATATTCATTCGGTTCCATTTTCAGTCACTTTAAAAAAAATGAACACATCTATTTTTATTTGACTCCATCCTTTCCATAGTTTTTATATTCAATAAGAGATCCCTAAATCTATTAAAGTTTAGAATCCAGAGGTGGGGACTTGGAATTTAATCTATATTTTGAAAGATTTGTAACCCAAATAGATCTTACAATCAAAGACGGGAGACTTGATTGGAATCCATATCTAAGACTCACAACTCACATTGGACTCGAAAGCTTTAAAAGATATATCACCATATAACTTATATTTAAATTATGGGTTAAAAATGAACTCGAAAGAAGTCGTAGGACTTGTCAACAAAGACTTGAGACTACATATCTTTGATTAATGCAAAACGGTTTCCCACCTCTACCTGCACGATCAGCTTTTTGAAATAAACAAATATATATAGTGTATTTTCCTTTTAGCTGTTTCATTCATTTTTATGAGTTCCCTTTTGTAAGGTTTAAAACAGCTGACTCTGCGTTTTAAGAATCCAAAAAGGGGTAGTACGTACGATTTTGCTTTTATATACATTTACATAAATCAATTACCAATTCAAAATATATAATAGTTTAAAACTTTTCTCTTTGCTCGGTGAAACATTAAAATTGGCACACCAAAGGAAACATCAAAACAGCTTCTTTCTTAAACTTTTATTGAAAAAATCAATTCAGGTAACTTGAGTATTTAGTAGAGCTAACATTGATTGAATATAGCCGCCTTCTGCCTCAATCACTGCCTCTATACATGTCCCGAACCGGGAGCATGCCCTTTCCTCAAGCAAGGGCGGGAGCTATGCGAATACTCGGCAAAAGAACGTGATCCGGATGACTTAGGTGTCGTAGGAGGTTAAGTTTTCTCGATTTATTACCACAAAAAGTTCCCCAGCAGGCTCAACCCGGGGGAGGGAGGGAGGCGGCAGTGATAGAAGGTTACAAAGTCGTAGCTGGGTCTTTTTGGATTTGAAGGCATGTGCCGAATCCTGATGTCATACCCAGGGTGTGTCAGCAATCCCCTGATTGCAACAGGTTTCAAAAATCCATAGCTATTCTCAAAAAATTAATTTCTTTTGGGAAAGATTTCACAAATCCACAGCTATTCTCAAAAATTAATTTTTTTGACAAAAATTTCAAAAATCCACAGTTATTCACATAATGTTAATTTTTTGGAAAAAAATTACAAAAATCCACTGCTGTTCCCAATAAAATTAATTTTTTTGGAAAAAAAATCTTTAAAAATATTTTTGAAATATAAAATTTTTGGAAACATTTTTTCAAAAATTCAATTTTTGTGGGAAAATTTCAAAAATTTAATTTCCTTTTTTTGAAAAAAAAATTCAAATTTAAAATTTTCTAGTAAAAAGCTAAATTCCTTTTGGGGTGGGGGGCTACAGCCACTCCAGCCCATCACCTTCACACGCCCCTCTATACTGAACTCCTTGCTATGAGGCGAGGGAGAAGGAAGGGTTTATCTAAATTGAGGTTGCGTTATTGTCAAATACCAATTTTTCCGTGAATATATAAAAATCGTCATTCTAGATATTGTATACCTATAAATAGATATGCACAAAATGGTGGTTCAGTTGAAAATACAATATCCTATCACGAAACAAAAACGATAAAGAATGAATAATTAAGTATCTGGACATATCAATTTTCATAAATGAAGGCCCAAAAAATTAATCAAAGATACAATTATACATGTATGTACATTTATGGTATATATATTTATGAACTCATTATCTATTTATAAGGTGCCTTTAGAGGAGCTTTTTGAGATAAATTGATATGGACATATTTAATTGTACCCCTGGTAAACAATATGGTAATAAAAATATTTAATAGCTTGTACAATGATGGGCAAAGAGAATTTGATTCAAATATACAAATTAGAATAGTTGTTATCTAGATGTAAAGACATTTGGAATATTTTTACTCAAATAAATCTCTTAGTAACAATGAATCAAGAATCAATTAAATCTCCTGAGTCATTCTATGCGTTATATAAATAAATTTACGTAAATTGCTTTTCTTGCCTAATGAAACATTCTGAGGATTTTTTAGAGGTAGAAACTTCTCACATAATTTCCAGTGATGCAAAAAACTTCCACGTTAATTATTCTCTGGTTACATCATTGAAATGTTTTTTTATGTTTCTTATGACCATCAAAAATTGAAGAAACTGTGGAAAAGGTGATAGAACAAGATCAAAATTGTAAACCCTGTATTAATAAGTCTAATCAACGCAAAACAACTACCATTGTCAATGTCTGAGTTGATGCTGGCACTAATAAAAATAATTGTAAAGATACTCCAAAGGCCAAGGAAACTGGCAGTGTTAGAGAAAATGCTACTGAGGACCACAGAATGCCAGATAAAGCAGACGAAAACCTGCTAAATCAAACTGCAGGTGTGGAAAAATTCAACTTTTTAATCAAAAAGTCGTGATGGCAAAAAACAGTCTAAGATATATATGTTCTTCGATTTGGCTGCCAAACCCCCATTATTGGATACACCCAAACAAAAGAAACCAAAATGATTAGCTGCTCTTATATAAACACTCAATACTACAAAGCTGCAAACTCTGAATTAAAACTCAGAAAATCTCAAATAGCCTTAATAACAGTAACAGCTCGAAAAAAAGCCTCGCTCTAAGTTGGTATACTATCCATTCCAAACATGGTTCAAAACTAAGAGCATGCATTCGAACTGATAATCATTTACATGCATGGTTTGTTCCAGAATTCTCTAACAAATATGTTTGCACAGTATGCTTAAAAATAGACGAGTCTATAACGTATATTTGTGCAGTCTATTTCGATCAATTGTTATTAGTTTAGAACAAAACTTTGTTACGTCTCATTGAACATTGTGAACACCTACAACAACCTCTTCTTATGGCCATGGATTGTAATGCACATAATCATGTTTGGTCAGTAAATGCATTGATACTAGAGGATAAATTATTGAAAACTTAATAGATGAACATAATCTTAAAGTATTAGATGAAGGAAATGAACCTAATTGGTCACTCAACGAGCCAGTTTAACTATTGACGTTACAATTATGAATCAAGATGCTTTTAAAAAGTTTGTTCTTGAGGGATGGTATGTAGATTTGCGACCATCAAAGTAAGATCATCAATAAATAGTTCTTAACTTTGAAAAGTACAAGCCCATTGCTGAAAAATCAAGAAACTTTAAAAAAGTTAACTGGGATATATTCAGACAATACAAGTGTGATAAATCAATGCACGGAATCAATGTATGATGTTATAATCAAGGCACATGTCATTGCTTGCCCATTAAGAAAAACAAAAAAAGCCAAATCAGTACAATGGTGGACAAAACATCTTGCCAGTTTGAGTTATAAACTCAACAAACTCGAGCCTTAGTGTAATTTTTTGTACCTAAAAACAAAAAAGAATATTGCACAGCATGCCGAAAGGGGAAAAAAGATTCATGGACACATAAAGCAGAAAGTGCTAAAGATATTGAAAAAACTAATCAGAGTTCAGAAACCTATCAAAGAGTCTCCTCAAAACAGATCAGCCTTATCACCTACTCAATCCTTGCAAATACTAATGGAAACTCATTTCCCTGGCCCCAGAATCAACACCACCTGTGATAGACCATTGCGAGAAACCAATTTTAACATTGACTTTGTGGAAGTTAATAGGGTCAAAGAATCATTCAACTCCTTCAGACCATTTAAAAGTTCAGGACCAGAGGCCTTAAACCAGTTTTACTACAACAAGTTGGAGTACCTTCATCTATTGCATCTGTGAGCTTTACAAAGAGATTCCCAGCACTGTCTATTCACCAATGACTTGGCGAGAAATGGAAATTGTATTTTTGCCGAAGCCGGTTAAAGACTACTACATATCAGCAAAATTATCTCCAATCACAAATCACCCTCTCAAACTACATCCTTAAAGGACTCGAAAGAATTGTACAGAGGAAAGTAGAAAAAGTTATCCCTAGACTTCACTCGCAACATGCTTACACAAAGGGTATATCAATTGAAACGGCCTTACAACAGATTTAATCGATAAATCCATTGATCAGAAACAGTGCACACTTGCAGTCAGTTTTGATTGCACATGTGCGTTTAGTTACATACAATTTCACGGAACAAACACAGCAATGACGAGGATGGAAATACCTGAAAGCATAAAATCTTGGTATAGGGACCTTTTCCATACACGAACAGTCACGATTGAATTAAAAGGTGAAAAAATAAACGTCAATCCGACGCGTTGTAGTCCTCAAGGGGGAGTTTTATCTCCTATGTTGTGGGAAAAAAATAAGAATACCCTCTTGAACTAGTTTAAAGAAGGTGCAGTCCAAGGTGTAGGTTATGCAGATGATATCCTTATATTAATAAGTGGTAAACATCCTAGAACCCTTGTCAATAGGATAAAGGATACTATAAATTTGCTTCTGGAATGGGGGGGGGGGAAGGTCTCACCTTTAATCCATCAAAATCAAGTGCTATTGTCTTCTCAAAAGCAAATAAATTAAAGTATAAATACTTCCCTTAATTATTGCAAAGAAAGGTGGAATAAGGAAATTAAACACCATTCAGAGAAAAGCACTCTTGGGCATGATTCATACCCTCTGATTAACATTAACAATATGAATAGAGGCAGTTTTGCGCATCACTCCCCTCGACCTTTATATACAAGTGCAGGCAACAAAGTCTAGATGAAGAACCTTGGATGGCGTTCGTGATCTTCCAAGGCATCGTTTGCATCGTTTTCCTTGCGATAAAATACTTTATCAAGTTTAATTGAATAAAGTAAGTGACTCTATGGCTGGTAGTTGTATCTGGGTCGACAACAGTCAAGTTGAACACCCTGATACAATTATATATACAGACGGATCCACAGATGAGAAAGGCAACACAGCTTCAGAATGGTCTGCCACTCGAGGTGACATATCAATTCATCAATCATCAGCATAATTAAATAAGGAAGCATCCCCATAACACAATCAGTGGTAGCTCTTCTGAACCAAGACAAGCCATCAAAAAACGTAATAATTCGATCAGATTCTCAATTGGTAATTGCTGCTATTTTAAATCCGTTTACAAAAAGGGATACAATTAATAAGTGCATATAAATATTAAACATCGGGAAATGTGAAATAAACAAATATTTCGATGCGTCCTAAGGCCACTTAGATATTTCAAGAAACGACTTATCAGATTATCTTGCAAAGAGTGGTACTCAAAGTCAAAATCGTTTGTGCCTTGGAGCGCCTGCTATCAACATACAGAAGGTTGTGGGTAAATTCTTCTTCGAAGTTTGGTGCAACAGATACAGAGAAGATCAAAGAATGAAAACTACTTACTTGTTCAAGCCTACACAGGCCATGGGCCATTTTAATGTATGCATATATGTACGATGGTAAAAAGCAATAATTTCTTCGAAAAATGCCAGAGTAGCTCTGACAATTTGAAGAATGTTATCTGTCATGACATTTTATTAGATTAGCTATGAGCGGAATGCTATAAAAGCAAATTCTTCTCTGTATCTTGCTAGGCCATAGGCAGACAGGAAATACTCTAATGTCGATCCTCCATTCTCAGGGGCGTTCGTGGAGGGTGGGCTGTAGTTTTGTTGTCAACTTAAACAGTGTTTTTTTATATTTTATTATCATGGTCTGTTATCTTTATTCTTGAGGATAAAATGTGGAAGTATAAAGTGTAACCAAGAGTATGTATGCTCATGAATGGCGGAGAATAACGATGAAGACTTGTTGTGGAGCTGTAAGGGGGAGTCCCTCTTGGACTTGAATTCCTGAAGAGAAAACCCAAAAGTTTAAAGATATCACTAGTGTGTGTGCTCTTGTAAGACGGAGAGTAACAAAGATTATTTCTCTCTGATTTTTATGTCAAAGTCCTTGTTTGATGAAGAGTAGACTTGAGGATCGGAATAATTCTTGTCCTTGCTTGATACGGAGTAGGAATTCTGTTTATTTTAGTGATGGGGTGCGAAATCAGAATCAGGAATAGGAGAATCTGGTGTTTTTCTGGAATCGGAATTGGCATCAGGAAAATAATGTTTAATTTGGGAGTCTGATTCTTATTTATTATTGGTGCTTAACTATTTATTATTTTTCTAGGTTTTGAAAAAAAAAAAAAGCCCCCTCCAAAATTAAGAAATGTCTGCTTTTTACAAGACAATTTAATATTTGAAATAAAACAAATAAAAAAATATCCAAAAAATTTAACTTTCTGGGAGTATTTTTTAAATTTTTTTCCAAAAATTTAAAATTTTTGTATTTTTTTTTTAATAGATACAAATTTTGTAAGTTTTCCATCGAGAAATGTTATTTTTTGAGAATAGCACCCTGTGTTTTTGAAATTTTTTTCCAAAAAATTTAAATTTTTATAAAACAGTTGTCGATTTTTGAAAATATTTTAAAGATGAAATTGTATATTTGGAATTTTTTTCAAAAATATTTAAAATTTAGTTTTTGTTTAAACAAATGCCCCCCTAAAATATAATCCTGTGGACGCCCCTAGTAGCAAAAATGTATTTTTTTCACCATTATTTAAAATATTAAAGAATCTAAATCGGCATCGTTAATTTTTACTAGAATCGCATCGGTATTAGGGTTGTTTTATTTTTAATCGTCCCATCCATAGTTTATTTCTTCACTCTTCTAATTATAAGTAAACGTCATGAGAACGAAGCTGCTCTCCTAGAAAACATGCATCAAATTGTCAGGATGTCCATGTTAAAATACTTGCAATGTAAAACAAATCTATGTATCAAGGCTTGTGTTAATTAATGTGTATGATCATATCATAATTTGCATTTTTCCCTTCCCCAGGCGGACGCATTTACTGATTTCTGAGCCCTCTTGTAGTACCATGCTTGTTCAATAAAAAACAATCTAATTTATGTAATTGGATTATGTAGCGTTCATTTCATTAGTTCAGGATAGATCAAGAGAGAAATGGAGTTACATAGTCTACATAGAAATAGTCAAAGAGATACATACATAATTGTAATAATAATATCTCCTTCCTGTGATAGAGTCATAAAAATTAAATTAAAATCCTTTTATTCTTCTCCTTTTTCTGACCCATTAACCTTATTAATTTATAAGAGCCTTCTTCCCTTCCGTGTTCTCCCTTCTCGTAGCCCCTCACCCCCTTCTCTCTGCACCCCTTATTCTCATTTCTTAATTAACAATACTTTTTTCAAAATACAGAGAGCTCATATAGATATTTTCCCTCACTCACTTGGATTTTCCCAGTTTTCATTTTTAAATATGTGATTCGACATCTTAAAATAGCTAAAGTTAAACTATTTGTTTGAAAAAAAAAAAAAAAATGGTTATTGATGAAGGATTGAAGCTATTTTTAGCTTTTTTGTATTTGCTTTTGCTATGTACAATGATTAATGATGTTTAAAAAGGTTAATAACTAACCAGCAGGAGTGAGAGATTTCTTTCAAATAGTAGCAATGATTTATTCATTATCTTATGGGGTATAGCCCGTCAACACAGAAGCAAGCTAGAATGATTGATCTCAAAATGGAGTATGGATTACATTTGTTTTATTTAATGAATGATTGTCAATTTCTATAAGCAAACTATTCTTGTTGACCCTTTGTTATAATCAGTGCTAATACTGATAGTCCGAAGGACTATCAGTCTTAAAGACCGGTTCTAAGACTTGACTGGACTGGACCGAATAAATAGGGACTGACACACTTAAAATAAATTTGGATTGTCTCCTTAAACTGTGTTCTAGATTGTTTTATGTTGTACTTTGTGACTAAAACATAATTGATTGATTGATATGTATCTTTCTTGACGTAAAACTTAACCTATGTATAATTTATGTAGATAAAGTTTTAAAATCCATGGGGTAACGAAAAATAATATTATATTTCTGAATCAATTTTATGTATATAACTAAATATTGTATAATGGAGTATATAAAAAGAGGTCATGGCTAAAATCTTGATTTGATCACTCTCACGTGTCGTAGGTATGTATGTATGTAACTCTCTGCCTAGACATCACAAAGGAATCACAGTCCTTTCCATGGATTGTTTTACACACATATTAAACAATCCGGAGCTCAATGTATCTTTTTCATAGATTTGTCCTCAATAATAAAGTTTGTTAGAACAGGATTTATTTCAGTCCGGCGTATTCGTTTACTAAGAGTAGGGAGTTCTATATGATCCGATTTTCTTTTAAGATTCTCGTTATAGAAATGATTCGGAGGAGGTTCTCGGGGCAAGGAGGAAGTTGAGGACATGCCATTGAATCCTTGTAGCATGTCGTTTAAATTGGATCCTCCTGGATCGGACGCAGACATGATGGTGTCTGCGTCATTCTCATCCGGCTCTGATTGTATTTCCAACCTGAAATAATAGTGATGGGGAGAGAGACCATACATTAATAGAGAATTGCAAAAGCTTTGCATAACTTACCTTTCTTCGAAACACGATTTATCATCTTTCAAACGAATGAATTTTTGAATGAATATAACAGCCAAAATGGATATGATGAGAATCAAGAGTGGAAAGGAGATGGAGATAACTAAATTAAACACTTGTACCGGCACATCCACCTCCGTTACAACGACAGATCCATTCTTCCGCGAATAGTGGCAGTCGAATCTCAAATTATTTTTGTGATAATACTCATATTGCTCGTAGAATAGATCACATTTAACAGAAGGAGGATAACCACAGCCTCGGGCATTCACAAAGAGATGCCCACTTTGGAGTTGAGCAGAAAGGTCTGTGTAATTCACATGGATTTGAAAGCAAGTATAAACGTCTCGTGTACATCCCTCTCGACAGCTAGACCAAGAGCAGTTCCCTTGCCCTTGGCGAAACGCTAACTCCGTCACAACACAGCTCACATTTTGGGTAGTAAAGTCTGCAAGGATCGTGGCTAATGCGGGATCCACTATGAATGGAACGAGAAAGAGAAGGAGTGAGAATGCAGCGGCTCCAAAGAGGGAGAAAATGATGGTCCATGTAATTTTGCATTTTCTCTTGGTGGGTGCACTCAGTTCCAGCTTTTGATGTATACCCATGTTCTTCCGGACTTTTTAAAGGAAACGACATGAGGGTGGGCTTAGGGAGAATCCAGAGACATTACACTCTTGATGGCTAAACAAAACTTTGTCCTCATATAAATGTCTTGAATGAGATACAAAGTAATGTTAGTAGTACTGTCTGTGTTTGAATACCTGGTAGAATTAGACAACTATGTACAACCAAAATACTCACACATGCAAAACGCAGGAAGACAACAGAGCTTTCAATACCTTGTAGCTTTCGTTTTAATATGTATGTAGGTAGGAGTCTTAAGGAGTCATACTGTACAACTGAGTATTGGAAAGGTTCATAATTGCTTATTTTCTTATTTCTTCTTACTATTAAACTCTCAATCAATTTCAATCACTCAAATCCTTGCCCACATCGTTGTTTCATTATTTGCTTGCAAAAAAGCTACAACGACAACAAATCCTCTCTCATATAAGAATATAAAAAGAAATCTCCTCCGTCTAATTTTTTGAAAGATAGAAAAAAAAAAAACCCCAAAAAAAAACAGAAAGACAACCCAAAAAAAAACAACTTCAAAGCACAATCAATATAACGAATGAGGGCATATGACGTCGTAATTATAAATAGTTTCTCCAATTACTCTTTTAAAAAGAGTTACATAAAATGTGTCATTACTTTAAGTAAAGTTGGATATATGTACATACATGACCTTGAAGGCCTTTCACTCACTTAATTAATTTCAAAATTAGTTAATTAGTTTGGGTGTGGGTAGGAGGTTAATTTGATTTGGCTATTTGATAAATATCACATGCAATATCGTTGAATGGATCCTGTTTTAGCAAATAATCTACCTATATAAACATGGGCAGGGAGGCAAACTACTTTGATTAGGTATCAAGGTATATTAATCATTATAATCCAAGGAAGAAGGCGAGATGCATCATGTCTCTGTTATAAAAATAAGGGATATAAGGAAATGCGATTGAATTCAGATTATAATCCTACATACTATGAAGGCGTCATTAATGCAGTTTCCAAAGGCTTTGATTCACTTCTGATTCATTCAAGAATGAATCAGAAGTCCGCATGCCTTTTTACACCAAGTGTGGAGCAATACTCAAGGACCAGACATAATCATTTGGTGGTCATCTACTATTTTATATGATTATAAATGGAATGTACATTTCATTTAACACATGGAATGAAAAGTATATGCCTTAACAATCAAAATGCACTTTAAGCCGTTCAAAATTGGGTTTTTTTAAAATTATTTTTATTATTGTATGCTTCATGGAGTGGAGTCCCCATAACACTTTTCAAGCCAATGCTTAGCTAAAACAGTATTTTTCCCCATCAAGAAGCAGTGTAGAATTAAAACACGACATTGTTTTGGAATTAACAAAAGTAGGGTCACACTTAAGGAAAAATAACTCACAAACTAAATAAAAGATTCGACTGAAATTTCGACAGCTGTCTTTTCAAGGTTGGTACTTAATTAAAATGAGGTGAATTAAAAAAAAAAAAAAAAAATAGCGTCATCTATGTGCAAATCTGGTACTTTTCAGTCCATGTTTTATGTGCAGAGGTGGGGACTCGGACTCGAATCTTGCGTCTGGACTTCATATCACAATCAAAGCATTACGTCTGGCATTCTATAGCTTAGATACGAATGATTGAACGAGTATGTACTGAATTCGAGAAAACCTTTAACAGTAATTATGTACTTGAAATGAATTCAAAAGAAATTCGAGGACTTAATAAAAATATTCAAGAACTCCCGCGAAGGAGCAGACTACCCCAATGAAGAATCCAGTTCAGTTTTGTATTGGTTGTGGTTGTGGTGAGGCCTTTCAAATAAAAGTATTGCATCACATAAGAATGTCCAATTTTCTCCATTTTCCCTAATTCAGTGACAACGTTCACTATTGATGACCCCCATACAAATACTAAACAAAATGGCACCTTCAAACTTGAAACATGCTTAGTATACACCAAGATCAACATTTGGAGGGGGCGGGGGAGAGATAATGAATTACTTCTTGAAAGAGGGGAACCTTCTACATTTAAAATGACATTCCTGGAAGGAAAATATTACAATTATAGTTAAATTTATTTTATGATTCAATTGATACCAAAAATAGGAGAGAATGCTTACTTCAGAGGGAGGGATTAACACCACGATGAGATATTAAATAATCAACAAAAAAGAAAATAGAACCCACGCAACTTTATTGCTTCCTTTACTAATTGCGTGTTATCACTGCAAAAATCCCATCCCTAGGTCAAATCTGTTCCAGCTGCAATTAAAAAGATATAATGGTGTCATTAAGTCTAATGTAAAATACAACAAATTTTATAACTTTGAGGCTGGGCAACAAGTTTTGATAAAATATTTCTTTGTATGAGCAACTGATTCCGCGTTTTAATCTTTTTTAATGTTCCAAACAGATATAATTCACTCTCTAAAACAGGGATACCAAAATGTAATTTGATAAATACAGCCAAGTACAATGTCAATGAATTTTAAATAGAGTCACTTTTATCATCAATGTTTTCTTCTACGACAGCAACATATTTCACATTCTATGATACATTTATTTCCAAATTTAAGGAAACATTGATTAAACTTACTTATCGAGCAGAGGATCTTTAAGAAATCATCCCGCATCCCTTTTCTCCACACTTTAAAAAAATTAACTACGCGGGGATTCGAATGAGAGACAAAATATTCTCAGTATAAAATTTGATTTCATCTTTTTGACGAGTTGGTCCTTCGTCATCATTTTTCCTTCATATTTACAGATATAAGATGGAAACTGTACTAATATCCATAGAGATACACAGATAACGAGAGTCTATTATGTTCTTAAAAACATTTATTTGAATGAAGCTTAAAGTTGAGATTGATTTTTATTTATCGTTTGATGTTCCTGTTTTTTTTAAATTTGTTTTGTGTCACTACTCATAAGTATCAATGAACTTTATATGTATTTTGGGCATGTTGAAAAAAACAGCCAAAAATTAACATGGCAACCCTGACAATTTGAGGAATGTTTTAGATGTAAAGAGCTTAGTTGTCATTACGTTTCATCAGATCAACTAAAACCAGCCTTGACAAGGGAAGAAAGGGAAAAAGAAATAAAAAAGAATGACACGGATGTCGATTCCCAATTCTACTCCAAGTCCAAAAAGTACTTAC
Source organism: Lepeophtheirus salmonis (assembly GCF_016086655.4). NCBI lineage: Eukaryota > Metazoa > Arthropoda > Copepoda > Siphonostomatoida > Caligidae > Lepeophtheirus > Lepeophtheirus salmonis. Next base: position 1,859,358 of record NC_052140.2, read on the forward strand.
AATTATAACTCTGCAGCAAATCCTCTGGGTTACGCTCCGTCTTTTATGAGCACAAATAAATTTTCAATCCGGTTTTGAATATAATTGAATCTATTTGGGAAATTATGTTTACTACTCAGGAATTAAATAATAATAATGACAACAGCTGAGGAGGAAAAAATAGTTCTTTAGATTACTTATTCTGAAAATACGGGCATGTTAAAAATGACACACGATTTACATAACTATACGCAGCATAATCTTAAATGTATCTCACAACATTACCCTCAAAAAGAGAAAGGTTACACCCAAAATCAGTTAGTAACAATTAGTACTCATCGGTATACCGGGTGGTACCTGAGCACTGACGTATTTAAAACAATACTATGTGTATTAAATTAATATTGGAACTGGTACTTGCAGATTGCTACATCATTATTTCATCAAAATATGTGACGTAACCCATAAAAATTATCAAACAGGCAAAAAAAAATAAAATTGACTATTGTAAAAAAATGTTGTTTAATTTTTTACCTTCAATTTCCTCCCCAACCCAAAACGGACACTTCTTCAATACGTCTTTAACGACACTTTTGTTTTATAAATTTTATTTGAAAAATTATAAAAATATCAATGCCAGTTGAACCAATACTTTTTATAAAGCAAATTAAGTGTAATGGCTAGTTATATAACGGACCCTACTGTTATAGGCGAGTTGGGAGGTCACCTGGAAGGGAGGCATTCTGAGAGAGGTGGCAAAAAATCTTTGTCAATTAAGTAATTGATTATTTTTCTATAAATTTCAGAAGGTAAATTTTATATTTTGCCTAGTTCGGCAAAAAGTCACAGCCCGCCACCTTAATTGATTGTTATCCTGTAAGTCAAAAGAAAGGAGAGCACACGCTAGATCAGGGATGTCCAACTAACTCCCAGCACGCTTAATGCTTAAGTGGGGTCCACTACTTATTCTCACTTTAACTAGTATTTTTTGATTTTTTTTGAAAAATTTTCGCTCTGGAGAGGAAAATTTTTTAAGGACTTCTTTTCAAAAAAAAAAAAAAAAAAAAAGAAGAAATTCGATCAAATTTTGCAGTGGAGGAAATTTTTTTATTTTTCAAAAAAAAAAAAAAAAAAGTTCCCCCTCCCAAAAATATACATATATATCATCCTGAGGAAGCACCTGAAAAGGGTTACCAGATTGGCTTTTTTAAAGCAGTTTGACCTTAAAAAATTAGATTAGGCCTAAATATGTATTTAATAGTTTTGTTTTATGAAGGCATTTTTCATGAAATTTAATTTGATAGGTTCTGTGGCCCATTAAAATATTTTTAGAGGTAATGCTGCCCTTATATTAAAACGCTGGGCATTCCTGTACTAGCTGAATGATGGATACTTCATCTTTTTTAGTTGGTCAGTACAAATTCACGCTTCACGAATCGGTTCATTTCGCAAGAACCGGATATTTTACGTATTTTGAAAAACAGTTTGTGGGTTTTCTCCGTTTAGCGGTTTGCGATCCGTGACATCTCTAGTAGAGACCACAGAGATCAAACACTGATAAAAAATTATTCTTTTTTTTCTTGTTTAAATCTGTTTAATTTATTACTACTTACTTTAAAAGAAAATAATAACTTGTTCGTCTTTGGCAATGTTTTTGTTATTCCATCAGGAATAAAAATATTATGAAGATTGTAATAAGAAATTAGTTAATTTTCATCAGCATTTGGCAGGGATGCCAAAAAATAAATCTCTTTAGGTATAATGGCCGCATAAATAAAGGCTTTAATCCACTCTCAAAGCAATTTTTATTGTCCTTTCAACTTTGATTCCTTTTAAATAAAAAATTTATTGACCCTATATTCTATTTGATTCTAAATGGACCAGGGATGTTAAAACTGCCTAAATCCTCAAAAGTGTTCATAAAAAAGAAAAGTATATGTTGAAAACTTTGATAGACGACATATCTGCAGACCAAATCAGATCCCTATAAAAACTATAGTCCTCTTAGTTCGTTAATACGTTTGAATTTTCAAAATAGGGGCGTATAATTAATAAAAGCATCTTGTAGATTACCAACACATACCTTTTTTTAAATATACTCCGGTATATTTAAAAAAAAAAAAAAGACCAAAAATTTACGTAGTCACACTCAAGATTAATTTCTATTAACCTTGGTCACACTGACAAATTGATGAATGTTTGCTAGGGGAGCAACTTAGCTGTCACAACGTTTCATTAAATTAGCTTCGGTCAGCTATGAGGTGAAGGTAATAAATACAAATCCCAGTTCGTATAGTGTAATGATATAGACAGGAGCTACTCCGATGTCGATCCTCATTTCTGCTCCGAGTCCAAGGAGAATTTACAATTATAGCTCCACAACAAATCCTAAGAGTTACTCTTCGTCTTTCACGCACTTGTTATTACTTTATACTTATTTTTCTCTCTTCAAGAATAATGATGACAGCTTTGGTAAATAAAAAAATATTTTTTGGTTGCAATTACAAAAAAAGAGTGCGATCATAAACTTTCATATATTTTAACCCCAGTCTTGCTATACCTAAGATCAGGACCGTAACCATAGGGGAATGAGAGGTGGCTATCAAGTTATCTCCCATAGATTATAATTAGAGTCGGGAAAAAAATGGAGAGCCAGTCGGAAAATTTGGAATATTTATGTAATAAATGGAAAAAAAATATGCATGTCATTCCTAAACAACTTTGATTTCATATTTGAGTTGGAAAAAATACAATTGAGATTTTAAAAATATAAAGAAATAAACGCCATCTTTGAAGTTTCGACACAACTTATTAAGGAGGGCTAAAAGGAGGCTACTATCCGAAAATATCAACAAAAAATATTTGAACATTTTGAAGGGAATTATTAAATCTTATGAAACTTTTGGGAAGTTATTGCTTTGAATGTGAATTTTAGACTCTTGACTCGGATTTTTTAAAGTGTTTACTTATTTATTCTGGTTTTGCTCAGGATATTTTATTGTGCCTTTTCTAAAATGGTCATTCAAAAAATAAAATATAATATTATTTTTTAAGAAAAAATGACTTTCGATAAATATTTTTAAAACATTCCAATACAACGATTGACATCTTTCATACGAACACATCCAAAAATATTTCTTCCAAAATACCACGGGACCCCGTTCCCTGGAGATTCTAGCCTTACACGATGATATCATAACATTTCATGATCTTAATAAACAACCCTCCTAGTCTTTGCATAATGTAAATTTAGTTTTACTCTGAAAAAATTCGTACAATACCACATTCTTCCGTCTCCCTGGCATTTGAAAAGTTGTTAGGAGCAACAGTTACGAAGTAGTGTTACTGAGCTATGCGACTATTATATGAATCTTCTAGGTTCACAGTATAATATATCATAAATTCTTATTTTTTACGACACTACGATATCGACTGTGGGAGAACTTTTAATGCTACCATTCATGCCTTTGTTGATTGTCTTCATGTTCGGATTTTAATGGGAGCCTTATCATTGAGTGTCAACGGGCAAGAAAACATCAATTCGAATTTTACAAAAGCGATTATATTGTTTGTGGTATCAAATAGTATGACTTTTTTTAATAATATTAAGGCATTGCATTTTGATTTTCACTGGAGGCTGAAGAACTGCGAACAAGTTCTATATCAGCTGCTGCGTGATACTCGGCCTTGTTTTGGGGAATTCCAAATGTGTCGGGTTATGAATGGCAATATGAGCGAATTCAGTACGATACTACCCGAAAATATCAACAATATTTGAATATTTTGAAGGGAATTATTAAATCTAATGAAACTTTTGGGAAGTAATTGCCTTGAATGTGAATTTTAGACTCTTGACTCGTTTTTTTTTTTAATGTTTACTTATTTATTCTTGTTTTGCACGGGATATTTTATTCTTATTTAGTTAGAGTAAGAAATAATGGGCTGACAGTCGAAAAATTTGAAGAAAACAAATCAAATCCACAAAATAAAATCCTAGCGAGGGCCCATCCTATGATTCCGGTGATTTATAAATTAGAACATTAATTTGATAAATAAAGGATCAACGATAAAGAATATATTTATCAATATAAAATATAATTAATTAAAATCGTCTCAAAAAACTAAAATACTATCCTCTTCGTTGACTATAAAAAATTTCAGTTATTAATACATTTTCAAAGAAGGTGGAATGTGCAAAATTAACATTAAATCACTATAATAATTCAAAGAACACTCTCCATAATCTTTTTTCCAGTGGTATTAGAAGTTCCAGCTATCACGAAATGATGCCCCATGATGGTTTGAAGGATCTTAAGGGATGCAACTTCAGCAAGAGTATAGCCCCCAATGAAATATATGAGAACGAATTTAGATCTATTAGGTTTGTTTTGGAATTGAATCCTTGTGCTCAAATGAGTTAAGTGGCTCATAAACTCAGTTTGGTTCCCTTTGCCCATAAAAGACTCAACAATGCGAGAGATAAGTGGAGTGTAGGCTCCATTAAAAACATATGAAGGATCCGAGGGCTCCGTGAGAGACACACTCTCTTGACTTTTTGGAATTAAATTAACCTTAGTAGCAAAGGTTTGAAAGGAATGTTTACGATTTGAATCCTTTTTGAAAACGAGACCCCTTTTTTGAAGAGTCCTTAAAATGTGCATTTTCTCAAAACCATAAGCTTGTACAAATTGACGACGAAGGGATTCGTAGTCCCCAGAAGAAAATCCATTATGACAAATACTGGCCAATGCCATGAGCCGAATGACAATATCCATGGAACAGAGTTGGGCCATCAGCTCCTCAATAATTTGAATAGCCTCTTTTAGACACTGTCCTCGAACAATACCGTGCTCTATGTGAAGCATAGACTCGAAGAAAGAACCTTTCTCTTTTTGAATAACCTCACTTGCACCGATGTGCAGTGAAAGAGCCTTGTACTGATTTTGTATGTCTTTTAGATTGTTTTGAACAAAGTTCTTCATTTCAGAAACAGAAAGATTCTCGGCTCTTTTTTGATGTTGCTTCAATTGTCGGGCATGAACGCTGAGATATGAAAATATATCACCAATATGCTTATTTCGAATTTTGGTAAATGTTTTGTCCTTATTTGAAAGTTGAAGTTTGACAACCTTGTCTGATGTAGTAACTCGGGAATCTAGTTCAATTGAGCCACAATTTATACCAAATACTTCGTCCAATAGAGATTCATAAGTGAGAGGAGATAAAAGTGTAGAAACATAGTCTATATCACGATCCATAATAAAGGCATATTCAAAATAGCTGTTGAAGGTTTGTGGAGTACTCGGAGATATAACATCCAATTGCTTGAGCACATTCACAGCGTGAGATCCTATCGCTACTTTATTTGTAATTTTTCCGTATAGGGACTCAATACTCATCAACGAATAAGATACTGATGGCAATAGGGATGAGTCTCCATTCAAAAATACCTGACTAAAAAGGCACGGAAGTTCCAGACTGAATAAATCCTCATCAAAGGGGATCAACTCCCACATATAATTATGCAAATAAATTTGATCATATACACCTTCCTCTTCAAAAAGCTCTCTAATAGAGTGAAGTATTCTCGGCAGGAAGATGATGTGGAATTCTCCTTCGGAAGTTTTCTTGTCTCGGAAATGATGAATCACATCTTTAGCATTAATCAAGGAGGAAGAGAGAAGATACACTCTCGAATAGGCTATAGATGGGCAAGCCTTAGTCTCAAATTTGAATATTTTTTTAACACCCAAAGATTTAAGTATTGACATTCCAGCTACAGTATCTAACGGCTTCATTAAGGTAGGATCAATTATGAGATCTTTATCGCCATGTATTTGATTCAAAACATTCCGCAAATTTTCGCAAGAGAGCTGGACCAAGTTGCGAATATCAACTCCAAGTGCTGCCGTCATTTCTAGAATAAAGAGAAATGTTCACTTACAATAATAGACTTAAAAACTGAAAATGTCTTTTACAAGTTATATTTCGTGAAACTATAGGTTTAATAGCAATCCATTTTTTTTCTTTTTTTACAGTCTGAAAGATTTGAAGAAACAAAAGTATCCATTCATAAGCGAATAATTAATTTATAAAATATATATTTTTTTAAAATAAGGACGATTTCTTCAAATATTGATGACACGAGATAGTTTTTGAACACGATTGAGTAAAATATCTCCTTGTTTGATAGTTGATTGGTATTGTGAATTTTTAGAATCCGGCCGATTAGTGATAACGATACCACGAACTTTATCAATCCTACAGTGAAGTCGTCCGTCTGCGATAAATCGAGCCAATTCCTTATCCATATAATCCTCAGTCACTCCAAAAGATTCAGCCATATATGACAGAGTTAAGCTTCTATAAGACTCTAAGAGTTGAGCAAATGCTTTAATCTTCATTTCTCGAACATAGAAAGCATAATGACGATAAAGATAGCGATCTGCTTTCAGAATTTTCTCAACAGACGCAAGGCGTTGAAAGAACTCGCCATAATGGCAATCATACAAGGAAAACAAATACTTTTTCACTTCTGGCCAATCATGGAGAACCTCAAGAATTTCAGAGCCCTTGATGACTTTATTATGAAGATCTCCACGATCCAGAGCAATCACACTGGAGTATACAGTATAATGAACGAACTGTACATAGTCCATAAGTTCATAACTTGTGAAGGTAGAAATGGTTTCTAGGAAAAGACCCGCGGCTTTTTTAAAGTCTCTGACTCCCATGGCGTAGAGACCTTCGTAAACTTTGAGGCGATTACGACGATCCCAGTCTCCTCCTTCTTCGAGCATGGAGGATGCCTTTTCTATGTTGGCCTAGGGATAAATTGAGATGTTAAATAAAGAAATGTACTTATTAAATTTAATATCAGATGGAAATCAGAAAACCGATACACGGAGCAAAATATTCCATATCTGAATTGTGTCGCTATAAGATTCTTATAAATTTGGATAAGTTGCTCCATTTTGGAAGAAGGGAATGCAAAATACAGAGCGTATTCAGACTTAGACGCATGAATGAATGAATCTGTTAGGTTATGACTTATGTACTTTTTAAAGAGAGTGCGACACAAAGTCTACTTCTTTGAGCATTACATTAGATAGAAAATCTAGGATAATATAGATTCAGTAGTTACCAAAGACTTGTCTTGCATAACAATACTTCTCTTATTTTTTGTTTAAATGGGATCCAATGGTACTTTATAACTCAATACTATTTTTGACATATCAAACGAGTGATACCAAAATGTCCCAAGCCTACAAATCGCTGTCACGACAGGTCAATTCAGGCAAATACTCAATTAGCGTCAACTAATAATCTAATAATAGATTGACAAGCGACACAATCCCCTTGTGGAATAGGAGACGATATGAGGCCGTACCTTGATGAGGGGATGATCCATGAAGAAGAGTCCGAGACGAATGTTGTGGAAGATGAGATCCATCCTGTTCCCGAGCCCCACGGTTTTTTCCATGGTCTTTCGAATGGCTTCAAGAGCCCGATCCTTATCTCCGATCTTGGTCAAGTATTCCGCTTGGGCCAAAAGCGCCTCCCGCGTTTCACTCTCTCCCAAGTTCACTTCCGCGTCCTTGATCTTCTCCTCCATTTCCTTGAGGACCGCCTCATTCTTGGCCGTCAACTCCTTGACGAGTGCGGCGTCCTCTTTCCACTCCAACTCCTTGAGCACATGCCGATAAAAAGGACACATGTCGTTCTTCTTGATGCTCTCCATCAGATCCTCCTTCATTTTCCCGTAATCCACACCTTTCGAGGGCTTCTCCTTCAGCATGAACAGGGATTGCGCCAGTTGCAGATCCGGGATACGCTGGAGACCTTGTGCAATGGAGGTGGGAGATGGCATCCTGAGTTCGTCTCTCTTAATTACCTGACTTTATCAAAAGATGAGCAAAGCAAATCACTTCCCAATCTAAATTGATTCCTATTTGGGAAACGAAATTCTTTCTTCTTCTCTCTCTCTCTCTCTTTCTATCTTCTTTTTTTTCGCTAAATCATCACAACAGCTGAAAATTCTTCCTTTTTCACCTCTCTTCTTCTCTTCTCTTTTCTTTATATATCTCAACATAAAAACAATCTTGAAAATATATCAAACGAAAGGAAGATATCCAATTTAATTGCTTACTTCATACATATAATCTTCTACATATATATAAAAGAGAGATTGTGTGTGTGTGTAGACGTCCACGTTGAACCTAGGGGGCTGAAATTTTGCATGGGTCCCTCTTTTGAGCTTGGACGTGCTAAGACGGGGCTGTGGATTTGCTTATGCTATTCCCAAAACACAAAAACCGTTCTTTGCAGCTCATGGAGACTAGATAGGGGTTTGAGGTATTTATCAAAAAGAGATTGGCGTTTCAAACAACAACTATATGAATAACTACGTTTTCTAAATTTATTCAAAATCAAAAAAGAAATCGGTGAAAATTGCCATTTCGTTTATTTCAGCTGCAAAAAAAAAAAATGAACTTCCAAGCTTGTTGAAATTTGTCTGGAGATTGGTTTGCACATAAATTTGCCAAATAAAAATTGATGTTTAACTGAAAGATCTGTCATTTTCTGAATAATTTTTCAATTTTTTTCATTTTTTTCTCTCTTTCCCCCCCCCCCCTTTTTCATCAAACGTCAATTTTCAATATTTTTAAAAGAAATGCCAATAAACGATACATTTTGGACATAAAATTGGAGTCGTACAGTTTATTGAAACATTTGTCAATTTCTGGAACATTTTGTTACATAATTTTTGCAATATTTGCAAGAATGAACCAGATCCAGGGCTTTTTTTTTTCGACAATATGATTCTTCATCACTTTTTTTGTTTTTGCAAGTACGGAAAAAATATCGGTAGGTTTGTGTTTCTTTTACAATTCCAGAAAATGGTAGTACCTTTTTTTTGCAAAATTATTGCAAAAAAAGTTTTTTTTTTTTTTGTAATTTACTTCGCGAAATTCGATTTGGGAATTTTTTGAAGTAAATAGAAAATTGACTTCTCATATAGATGCATATATGTTGGGATGTTATTTGAAGTTAATAACACATTTTTTTTTTATATTCATAATAATAATTCTAAGGTTACAAGAGGCAATAATAAGAGTTTTTTTTTTTTTTTCGGGGGTGAAGTTGCTATGATGAGACGTTGTAAACTACCTTACTTATCTGGATTGATATAGTCTGAAGAATCTCAGATAAATATAATTAGAGTTATCAGGATCTTTTTGACAACAACGAAAGATTCATATTATAAATATTAGTATATAGAAGTATTTTCTGAATATTTTTGTAATTTTCTTAATTAATTTGACCATTTTCAATGTGATTTCCCTCTTCCTCAACCCCCCTTTTACCCGAGCAACGCCGGGTAATCCTTAGCTAGTATTTCATAAATATATTTGAGTCAATTATTAGCTTTGTATTCAAAATGACTGGGATGACTTATGATAGCCAATAATTTGTGCTATAGTTAGGAACCTTTATTTGATAATAGATTGCCTCCGATATGGGCCCTTTCAACCTTAAAATCTATACAATGTCTCATTCTTTATTATGACGATTAATTTTGGCTACAAATTTAATCCATACTCAATATTAGGAAAATAATTCTAGCTTGTTTTGTGTTGACGGGCTTCATATATATTATGCAGAACGATTCATACTCGTTAGACCAATTAATATCAAAACCGCTAACTATTAATTAATATATCCATGTTTTTTCTTCTTCATTTGTTCCTTAGCTGTATCCCCATTTAATAGTAGTAAGTCTTAATAATACTTAATCATTGTTGAGTCCCACTTTTGGGCTAAAACAATAACGATTATTTTCACCCTTTTTTTAGTTTTTTCAAATACCCCGCTTTTTTAAGTTGTTTGTAATTGTTTTAAAGAAGAAGAAGAAGAAAGAGAATAAACAAATAACATGGCCGGCATATGACGTCACACGTCATATTTTTAAATTAAAGTTAAAATTCGTACAATTAAATAGTAGACATTAACTAAGTCTACTGTATTAATGTTATATTTTATTAAAAACGGAGCTATACATTAGTAATTCCGTTATCTTTTTTTACCTTGCAATTATTGATATGATATATTATGCCTTTTTTTTAATGAAGCACATAAATATGATTTTTAATGCAAGAAAAATGTCTTTTATAGAAATACTTTTCACCTTTATAAATGACTAGCGGTAGTACTCAGCCTTGCCCCGAATATTTAGGTGTCGTCTAAAAGACACATTTTTCTTTAAATATACAGAAGATAACTCCTTAAGAAATCCTGTGTGTTATCCTTAGTTTTTTATGAGCACACTCACGCGTAACAACTTTATACAAATATCAATTCATATGACGTGTTCTCTCCACAAGAATGAAGGAATATTAATAAGATTTGGAGGAGAATAAAATTAATATGTTGGGTTGACTGAAGAGTACTTTAGTCTCTAGAGTGTTTATTAATAAACACAAACAAAATTCATTTCAACATACCAGCCTTTATATTTTATTCGAATTTGAACATATACTGAAAATGCACATGCATCAAGATTAATAGAAATACAGGACTATACCATAAAGCTTTTTCGACTGATGTTTGACGTCCACCATGCTTTTTAATAGTGACGTCATAGAGTATAACTGTTATCAATAGTAGCAATATATCGCCTTCCTTGACTCTATATGGTACATCAAATTAAAAATTATGGCAAGCCCAATTACTTGATGGTATAACCTTGTATTTCTATTAATTTTGCCATGAATTATATTTATGAATAATATACATAAGAAACTAATTACAAAAAAAATAAACGGTAGCAGTGCTCTTGTTATACGTTTACAAGCCTACAATATTTCATTAACATGACTACATTTCTGGTTTGTATCCGTTCACTCTTTTTCCCTTCATTCGTTCAATCGTTCATTTTGTAAAAAACTTTCCGTTCGCCGTTCATTCATTTGTTTTTAAAGTTCAACATAAAAAATACTTATTAATAGATAAAACAATTTTTGTTTCGTAATAAATAAAAATGAGCCTCAAGAGCTTAGCTTACTAAAAGCAAAACAGGCAAACCTAGGGGTCCTAAAATGATACTCTCAATTTTTATAATATGGTAATCAATTTCTTCAATTTTGTTTTGTTTTTTAATATCCTCAAAATAGAGGCAGTACATTTATCTAAGGCAACCTTCAATTTATTTTCAACAGCCTCACTCCTTTAAAAAAATAGCTGAACCGACATATTTTTCTGAGTTACCTTATTCAATGGAAAGGTTGACCCGTGGCGGCATAGACAATATAGGCAAATGCTAAGTGTACCGTTCATTCAGGGGTGCCATAATAGGCGCAAAGAAAAATAAAGGTGAGCCCGAACCTAACCTTACTTTCAGGCTTTTTCCCAACATTATAATTGGGCCCCGTTGCACCCATAAAACTAGGGACTTGTCTTTTTTAATTGTCAGGCCCTATCGGACTGCATTTTTCTATTTTCTAGCTGATTTTTTTTTTTAGAGAGGCCTCTGATTGGTTTTTAATTGCTTTGCTGATTATTTCAAAAGGTTGTAAATTCCTCCTGGGAGTTCATCTCTGATATATCGAGAGTGGTCTTAGTTTGTATATAGTGTTAATATAGTTCAGACATGTTGGTTCTGTTTTTATTATTATTATTTATTGTTAGATACATTAATGCAAGACACTGGGGTGGAGGGGTGTGAAAGGATAAAATTAGTCCCGAATCACTTGTCTACATTTTCGTCTTCAATCCGATATGAATGTACTGATCTGACCTGTTAATAACTGCATTTCTTAGTATGCAAATAATAAGGACATATCAACGGTATACACTATACATATATTCGTGCAGCTGTAATACTTTTATTTTGTAACACTTGTCTACAGGTTTCTTTTTGTACATAGTTCTTCTGAAAATCTAAATGTAAGTGTCAATTATATATAATACCTTTCCCAAAAATAGTGAAAATAAAGTATGTATGTTACAAAATCCCGATTTACAGAGAGAAAAAAACTTACAAGAGGCGTGGACGGAAGTATGGAAGTGTTTTAGGGCTTCTCATTCATTACTTTAATGGAAAAAATGAAATTTATGTAATTTATATTCAATGTAGATAAATTCTTAATATTTCAGAGAGTCTAAATTTTTTTTCTCGATATATTGCTTTGTTTAATTACACCATTTGCTGGATAATCAGTCTTCTTAAGACAGCCTTCAAAATTACCAACAAAGTGTAATGGATCAAATTTAAGTTATAATGGTTTTAAAACGACTTATTTATCTAGTATCTTGTAAAGTTTCCATTAAATCTGGTTCTAAGATGTACATCAATTGTAACCCGATATTAGTCCTTCATTCTTTATTCCTACACAATATGAAAGTACTTTGTCTTAATTTTTAACCTCTCTTTTTTTTTTAATAATTCTCATTTATTGTCTAGAGAGCGTGGGAAGATATTAGTCTAGTCGAATTTCCTACACCAAAATCTGTGATTTAATACGATATGCTATTTCAATACAACAACGCAACTTCCTTAAACATCAAGAGAATTGAATTAAATTTTCAGGAATGACAGAGTACAGTATTGTGTAAAAGTTGATATTCTTAAATACCTGCAATTAAATTGTTTGATATGAAAATCGAATATGTGAATATCTTCCCACGCTCTCTAGACAATTAATGATAGATATTGGAAAAATGCGCTGTTAAAAATTAACACAATGTACTTTCATATTGCGCAGTAATAAAGATTGAAGATGCTAATATCGGGCTAAAATTAATGTACTTCGGATAAACAGATTGAATAAAAACTTTACAGAATACGAGGTAAATAAATGCGTTAACGTCCATTATAAGTTTAATCTCATCCGTTATAACATATTTGTAATTTTGAAGGCTATCTTGAGATTACTTATTATTCAGAGAATGGTGCAATTAAACAAAGCAACGGATTAAAAAAAAAATTGACTAAATAAACTATATTTTAGCTAACATCAAAGATAATAATTATAATTAAACTCATAATCAAGAAAAAAGATGTAGTAATCTTCTGAAAAAATAGTGAAAAAGCTACTTCTTATGGACAATAAAAAAAGGAACGTCAAAATGAACGACGTTCAAAATATGAACGGAAAGACTGAACACAGTTATTTTTTCCGTTCAATGTCCAACCCTACTACATTTATATTGAATTGTATTAAATTATTAATGTATTAGAGGGATGTCTTTTTGATATAGAGTAGGGTTTAAGTCCTTTTTTTGATGGTCCCTTTTGAATATTGAATAGTTCATTATTTTCTTTAATATGAATAAAAAAAATGGAATATATTGTTTTAAAACTTGGTTGTGTAGACTCCTGACAATGGCAACCTCAACCATGCTGACGTCACATGAAAACTCTCTATTATTATTAAGTCATTATGTGGAACATCAACATAAAATATTTTCCTATATATATGAAATTAAAGATTTTGTCTTTTGAATAGTGTTGGCACTCGGTCCAAGACCAATTTCCCCCTAGTTCGGTACATAAAATTATGTAGACTGAATATTCAATTGTTTAAATATTCCAAAAAATACATCAAACGAAATTAAACACAAGAACTGAGACTGATGAACAATATATTGCTTTTCTGTGTTCGACTTTGTCGGTTCCAGGAGATCAAGAACCAGAACAGCTTAATCTATTGAATATATTAGGGCACAATCTTCCATATATCTTATTTGGCTAAGTAAACCATCGACATTTTGTAGGAAAAATTCCATGGATCGGTCCAAATGGAAGCAGTCCGAAGGACTGATGGGATCGGTCCTTAGACTGGACCGAATAAATAAAGGCTGACACAACACTAGTCTCAGAGCAGTCTAGGATTTTCAGACTTAACCCCAACGGTACCGTTCATTGACTGAAAAACCCCCATGTTATGTGAGGAGTTGGATTAATTCAAGACACTGCGTTATGCAGTTATGTATATTACAAATACTACTAACGACTGCTACTTTATATTCAGTATGACTGAGACAGAGAAATACCCTAAAGCAGAGTGCTCGTCTTTTGTTTTATTTTTTGCATCATAAAAACAAGTTTTTAGGAGAGATATTAACGGATCGCTGTTCCTTTTGGTTACAGATTTCAAGATATGTATCATATCATGGGTATACAATATATAATTGTTACTCAATGCAAAAAACAACTGAAACCATAGTGAGTAAAATGAAATAGATATCTTTGCTTTTAATTGTAAGTTAGGTGAGGATCTTGCCTAATAAATTATTAAATTTTGATGGATAACCTTGGAGTATCAGAATAGGATAAAATTCGAAGTTGCGAGTAATTTTCGATTATTTTTGGAGGTGAGATAAAACAATAGAAATGAGGACCTATTGAAAATATAAAAATGTACTTTTCTACAGAAAAAGGACTTTTTCAAAATATATAAATATCAACAGAGTCTAGAAAAAGGGATCCACAAAGGTTAAAAAAGGTCAATTTTTTGAAAATGAAGAAAATATTTAATCAAAAATACTTTTTATTATTTCTGGGAAAATTGAAAGGGCTCAATCATTTTTATTTTTTCAAAAAGTCGGAGAAAATGAGGTGAGTCGGAAATTTGAACAAAATGGGTTTGATATCTTTAACATCATGCATTAGGGTGAAGCTAATACCCCAACTTTTTCCAATCGTGTCTAACTTTTTTTCTTTCTTTTAGTACTGTGGAATGACCTAATGATTTTCACATCTGTGCAATTTCATTGAAATCTCTATCAATAAATCAGAGTGTATCTCTATGTATGTATAAAAATTTGTCACAGGGAGCACTGTCCACAGTGCTCCCTGATGTATATCATGTATACATACAGTATAAAAAAAAAAAAAATGGAAGGGTCGTTTGAAAAGTTGGTAAAGAGAGTCCAAGAGATGACTGTACGGGTGCTTGTCGAGGTTATGTTTAGTAAGTAGCATTTCTTGGATGATCACACACCAACTTTCAGCCAGATGGGTCTATTTCTTTCTGTTTGGCATTGGTTTGAATCGAGGAATCGCCCGGAAAGATTGTAGCAACTGTTTTTTGGATTTGCAAGGAATAATCCTCATCGAATATCTGGGAAAGGGTAAAACTATTACATATTATTAATCGTTATTGGACCGTTTGAAAAAATGAGCGGCAAGAAATACGTCCGCAATTGCCCCACAAAAAAAAAGTAATTTTCCATCACGACAATGCACAAGCTCACACATTAGCAGTTGTGGTCACAATAATTAACGGAAAAAGGGTTCCAACTCCTGATGCCCACAACACTACCAATCTCATGGACCTTCACTCTTCTATTTCCATCACCATACCATTTTATCAATGATTTCTCGAGTAGTAAGCTCAACAGGGTGTCCAGAACGTATAGCGTCACTTGTGCCCATATGCCCACTCTGAAAATCACTTATAAACTGCCTAATCGAAGGCGCAGAGTCCCCATAATGTTTATCAAGCTTCCTTTTAGTCGCCCGAGGCATTTTGCCTTTCATAAAGTAATGTTTAGTCAACACAAGAAATTATTTTTCTCCACTTTTTGGAAATGACTCCACTTTTCCAGATAGTCGAAGAGGATTATTCCTTACAAATCACAAAGACAGTCGCCATAATCATTATGGGCGATTCCTCAATTCAAACGAATGTCAAACATAAATAAATAGACCTATCGAGCTGAAAGCTTCCAAAAGATGCTACTAACTAAACATAACTTCAATACGCACGAGTTGTGTCATTTCTCGGACTTTGCACTGACTTTTTTTTATATTAGTATTATTTTTGGTTCATTTTTTCCAAAATGTCATCATCAAATTTGTACTATCTCTATTGAGAAAGCAAAGTATTTATGTCTGTCTGTCTATATTTTAGTTTGATTGTCGGAGGAGGACTTATTTTTAAAAAGGAACGCGTATAGCTATTACTCATCACGTCAAAATAAAAAGAATGGGGCTGTAGTGTTGTGTAGGTCCTTATTTGAGACCTAGGACCGTGGTCCAGTCAAGTCTGGTCCACTCAAGTCTAGTCCCATTTGTCGGTCCTTAAAGAAGGCAAAATCCATCCTTCGTGACGTCAATGAGGGTGTTCTTCCTCTATTCGATTATTCCGTTAACTAAGTAGCCATATTATATTGTATTATAATGAAAAAAAAAATGTAATTTTGAGCATGTATTTGCAATGATCTTAATACATATTTCATATATCTTATTAGTCTTAATAAACCATGGATATTTTTATGAAAAATTCCAAGGACTGCCAATTAAGGACCGGTCCTAAGAATTGACTGGGTCGAATAAATGGTGACCAACACAACACATGGTTGTACTTCTTAAGTATTTTTAGTATGCAATTTTTGGAGTTGTTAGCAACCGAGCAATGTTTTTTTATTTTCACAGTATTTATCATCATTTTTTCACTCTTAAGGAGAAAACATCCAAGTATTGTGTGACTACGTGACAGTGTGCTAGGGAATAATGGAGAATAACGCTGAGGATTACTTGGGAAGTTATTTTTTATATTATTAAAGGAAAGTTTTTCTGTTCGTTGACCCCTAATTACTTCGAGCAATGTTGTTACTACCATTAGTATAAACATATTTTAATAAAATTCCACAGATATGTTCATTAGGTCCATGCACAGTTGTATAATTGGAGTGGTACTTATATATTTGGTTCAATACGGTCTTAGTACCTGTCCTATTGATACCGATTCTCAAGACTGTCGGTCCCTACGACAGTCAGTAATGGGACTGAATGGGAGGAGACCAAGACTGAACTGAATATATCTGCAGTCTTTAATCCTAAATAAGGACCGATCAAGACTACACCGTAGTACCCCCAAAAAAGAAGATGCTTTTTTGGACAAAGTTGGTGAATCAGCCTCCCCCTAATGTTCAATATACTTTCATATCATGTACATATTTTTGCAATAAATTACAAGATGAGCAAAAGACTGTTGAAAAATAAAATAAAATATGATTTTTTGGGGCAATCATGGATTACATCAATGATAAAAGCATGTTTCGAAAATAGTTTGGATTCAAGTACATCCATGATGTAGCTTAGGGTGCTATACCACTGACATAAAAGTTTACAAAGCATTTTTTTGTCAACCGTTGTAACAATTTCCAACAATTATGTACTAATAATTGAATACTTGGGCAGAATTGGCTAACTACCAACTGATTTTAAGTGTTTTCCCCCCTGCATATTTTCATAGGAAAGATTGCGAGATACAATAAAAAGTTACTTAAATGGTCCTTAAATAATTATAATATTAATTCGAAATAAATTATATTAGTGAGGGAATCAAGCTTTGAGCCTCATAATAATTCCAGTCTGAATCATTAAACTTTGAGTCTTTTCACTTGCAATCCGAATTAATTATGAAGTTGCAATTTAATGTGTCTAATTAGAGCCTGGATCACGAGTACATGTCCCCAGCTAAGCTATATGTATTGTTCATAGCAATACTGGAGCAAATACTTGTGACCAAGTCTGTTATTAATTCCACTTTTTCTGAGTCCAAGTGTAGTCCGAGTCCAGAGTTGATTACTAGGGTTCTGTGTAGATAGAATATTAAGTACAAATATAAATGATTTGATTTTTAATTTTGATTGCAACCGAGTTAACAAATGTCATGGGCATTTATCCAATGTGTCCCTGGTCGCATAGGACAAGAAATAAAAAGGGGGACATGTATTACATCCATTGAATAGCTAAGTTGGACCTTGTACTTATGCAGGGTCCACGCACTGTTTTGACAGGGGAAGTGCCAATAACTAGTGATGTAAATAGTTAGGATGCAAATTTATTTGTTGTTGGCAACCCTGAACGGTGTTTTTTCATTTTCTAAAGCTGCTTTCATTATTGAGGAGAGGACATCTAAGTATAAAGTGTAAATACGAGTGCTCATGAATGACGTATAGCAACGCTGACGAGTTATACGTTGAAGTTCCTGTTAGACTCAGAGTAGACTTGAGGATCAAAAGCCAAGTAATTTCTGCCTATGTTCTTTCTTGATACGGAGTTGAGCTTGTGTTTATTGTCTTTATCTCACAGCTGAACTACTCTCCTTTCAAACAACTTTGAAGTTGTCAGGGTTACCATGTTAATTTCCAGTTTCTTCATTTACACACCAAAAATGCTTACGATTTATAAGCCCACCAATTAATGTAATATGAAAAAGATTATTTTTTTAATTGCCATATGTTGGGTGACCAACCCTACTCATTTGCCCGTACATGCCCTCTTTTACATACGGAGGACTTTTTATAAGTTTATGAAATGTGAGCAAGTCGATTTTTTGGAAGTAGAAAGAGAGCATGCTCGTGCAAAAGAGAATAGCTGCCTTGCTTTCCATATTTATTATACAATAGGGATTTCTGTTAAAATATAAAATCAATTCGTAAATAAAGAAAGATCAAAATCCATTTATTTTATTAAAAAAATCCAATAAAAACATGATAAAATTTAGCCTTAAATTTTAATGTTTCAAAAATATTTAACCTCATAGTTTTCCATCTATCACTCTAAATTCATCTTTAATAGAAGAGTATACATTGTCATCTCTGAGCCATGTCAGTCTTGAATCAATAATTAATTATAAGTATATTTTTTTTTGCGATTAAATCAACAACATACTTCATTTTGATTCACTTAATATAAAATGTCACTTCAAAGTGTCGGAATGATCAAGTATCTGCATTGTTAAGTAACAAACTATAAATATACTTCCATACCTATTATGTATGTAGAAATAACCAAAGTGTGTGCCTACAAAATACTCATAATTTTTGACCATCTGTAGCGATATGAATAGATAATTTCGAGGAAGGTATAAAAAAAATATTTACAATAAAGATCAGTTATTTACAATAACCAAATACATATGTATTAGTGATGTCAGGGATCACGCGTCGAAACGGGTTTGCAAACTACTAAGCATTGAAGAGTGGGTTACCCCTGAAACCCACTCTTTTTACCCATTTTTTTAAATACGTAAATATCCAGATCCTGAACTGAAAATGTGTACTGGCCAACTAGAAAGATTAAAGCTTCATCATTTATTTAAATAGTGTGCGCTCTCTTTCTTTAAGAAGTAAATTAGGTTACTACATCCAAGATACTTAGAGACTAGGTATATTAGTATAGTTGTATGAAATATGACCTGCCGTTATTTTTAAAAAACCTGAAAATCATCGTGGTCACTCTGACAATTTGAAGGATATTTGACAGGAGAGCATTTAACGGGTCATGGCGTTTTATTAAACTAGCAGCGGGCAGTTATGAAATCGAGGAAATTTACACAAAACCCATTCCTTATTCAGCACTTATATAGACAGAAATTTTCCTCAATCAAGAACCAAAACTGAATACCATTTTATTAAAAAAGTTAAAAGAAAAATGTAATTGAAAAAACTTTTAGTGATTAATTTTGACAATAATTATTCAATATGGCTTCATCCAGCCTCTGTCACAACCTCCACACGAGGCCAAACTTGGGCAGGTTACCACAGTATAATCGCCGAACATGTTGGCCCATTGCTTCTTGATGCTGGCATTGAGCTCCTGCACATTTCTGTGTGATGTCTTCCCATCCTTGCCTTCTAAGACGCTCCACAAACTGAAGTTGAGGTGATTTAGATCAGGAGTGGAAGAGGGCGAGAAGGTCTTATCCCAGAAGTCAGCAAAAGGTTTTTGCAAAAGTTCTGTGTCTTTAAGGCTGTATGGCTGGGGGCACCGTCATGGGCCACACATAGTTGTTCTCAGGATAGTAAGATTTCAGCCGGAGCAAGATTTTCTACCTCCAAACCTTATAGCAGGCCTCAGCCCCAATTTTATCATTGGGCTTGAAGAAGAAGGGATCCATTTTCTTCCCAACGCATTGTTTGGGCCAGATGTTTTGTCCTATAGGTACCCTAGACTTCCTCCGGTGATGCTGCTATAAATCTGTCGTTTCTACGGTTCAAAACCTGGTCGACGGTGAATATTTTCTTGTCTAAGATTTCCATTTGCGCACTCCAAGCAGTTGGGCGTCTCCAGGACCCCCGTCTACACCGTACACAAGTGCAAAACGTTGGAGAGGAAGAAGGGTTCTGTCAAAAAGGCTAAAATGGATCTGGAGGAGTTAAAGAAAACAGACGAGGCCAATCACCTCAAGTCCATAAGGTCCTATGCAAGAGATCTCGGGGGATTTCACAACAGACTGTCCAGATGGCTATCAAAAAAGGAGGTAGAAAGAGCCTTGTTAGTGTGGAGTGGCCATTTTGTAAACCAACAATGAAATTAATCCATTTCCTCCGTTGAATGAGTCTTTTGAGTTCTTCTTAACTCTTTTTTGATACTTTTAGGTACCCTAAAGTCCTGATGCCAACCCCTCCACTACCCCTTTTGGGTGCATGTCGAGGGGAATGACTGCGATGCCCTTCACCTAAACACCGAGGCCCTCAAAGCTACTGTGAACCAACACAGGAATTCCATGACAGAGGAATACATCCACAGTGGTTGCCATTCCTACCATCGCCGCCAGGAAGCCATATTGCCCCTAAGGGTGGCTACATTAATGATTAAGAGAACACAGCCACACATCTATTTATATTATTAATTTTGTTCAAATTCTACTGTTAATCAATATCTGATTGAAGTGTAAAATTCAATGTGTTCAGATTTTAATGGACCACTCGGTACTATTTTGTACGGAAATTAGGGAAAAAGAGTTTGAACTCCAGTCTATAATTTAGAGTATAAGATCATGAAACGGAAAGGGTTCGAGCAAAGAACTGCATTAAACCAGAACCGTACATTTCGGATCCCTTACATCACTAATATGTATAAATGAAAGAAAATGGTTCATTACTTAAAGGCATTGGACTCCTATTCAATTGCTTATTGTTACTCTATTTATAAAAAAAAAGATATGGTTCAAGGCAGATAAAACATAATTTAAGAGTTTGATTTGGGATTTCACAAAATGGCTTTATATTTGCTATTATATAAAAATACACATATGTTCGATTTTTGCATGACACTCATTTGTAAGAATATCTTTGCATCTCTTATAAATCACAACAAAACTATACACCAAGTGGGGAAAAGAAGACCGCGTGATCAATTTTTGTACAAAGTATTGTTGTTAGCGAAGCTTTTTTTTTGTCCGCTAGGAGTGTTGAATATTATTCAATTACTAGGAATAGGCATTTCGCAATGCACTAGAATAAAGATGGGGTGAGGCTTATGGTACTACTGAAGTAAGACTTTTGTTAATATCAACTTCCTTTGATATAATTTTGGAGGGATAAAAAGTATTATTGAACCTTCAACATTTAAAATAATATTAGAGATGGGAAAATATTGAAAAGTCATGTTTTTAATATATTTTTTTATATTATACCTTTAAAAAAAAAATCAACCAAATGTATGCGGGATTTCATCCTCTAGAGCGAGATGTCAACATCTTGAGATATTAAAGAAAAAACACAAAAAAAAGGAGAGCACCAACTGTTTTTAATTTCCTCATCTCATAACTGTTATTTTTTTCTACATTTTGCCCATCCGTATCATAACTAATTACCCACAGCCTCCTTCAACCAGCTATGAGAGGAATAAAATAAACAAAAAACCCGGCCGTATCGAGCAAATATATATGTAGACATGAATTAATCCGAGGTTGTTCCATAATTCTATACAGTTTTTTTAAATTTTATAAAGCTGTTTTAATTATTCTTTTATTCTTGAAGTGATAAGATCAAAATTGAGGAGTTATAAAGGTATATATTATTAAGAGTCCAAAACGGGGTAATTCCTCCCTTTGGCATTCCATTCGCTCACAGCTGCTGCGTATAGGTAATCTAATAAAATGTAATGACATCCAACTATTTCTAATGCTTACGACACTGGTTCTTAATCTTGTTGAAGGTACTGAACCCAACCAGTTTCATTTGAATATTCACCGAGCCACTGGCTTACGATGTTTGTTCCCTCCAGAAGGAAATAATAATGGTAACAGCTTTAGTTGATAAAAACCTGTTATTTTTGCAACTACAAATAGTATGGCGCTGGTCTAAGGTCTAAATTTTGACAACAAAGTTTATAGGACTATGTAAATACTCAAATAATGTTGTTATTTTCGGGACCAACATAGACTAGACAAGGGATTCGTAACCTTTTTCAGTGATGCACAACTTGGAAAATATTTTTTCAGCTAAGGACCCCTCCTCAACCAGCATTATTAGTTGAAAAAGAAGAAGACCTAAAAAATCTTTGTCAAAACTGTTTTTTTTCTTTTTAAACTTTGGACACGTATGTATGAGCCATATTAATTCTTCTTCTTACTCTTAATTAAATTATTTCCCAATAGATGGCGGGAGAGTCACATTCTAGATCTTTGGACAGTAGCCTTTTGAATGGACATAATTTTTTAAATATATAAATATGAGTACCCCATTTGAGAATCACTGCACTAGACCAACAATATGAAATAATGTGACGCCCCATTAGCTAGAGGAGATTTCCTTGGCTAAAATAACCAGTTGTAACTTTTGTCATATTTCCTGTAACGTTACATTATTCTTAATACTCGTGACGTATGTAAGTTGTTCCTCTCTTCGCAGAGCTAACCACAATATCCAATTGAAGTTATGAAGGTTACATTATAATTAGTAATACTTATAGAGCAATATATCAACGCCAAAAGTCAGTGTGCAAAAAAGTACATACGTATCCAACTGAATCAAGACAAAAATTGATCACGCGGTAATCTTTTAGGCACTAGCATAAAAAGTTACTTTGTATTTGGTTGTCAACTGCCGATTTTTCGACTTCTTTTCCCTTATTATCTGTCCTATAAACGTTGATTGGCTGAATTTGAATTAACTCTTGATAAGCTGGGAACAATTCCCAGCAATTATTGAATAATAATTGCATAATTGGGAAGAAATGACTTCAGTTTCCAACTGATTTTGTTGCAAGATAAAATGAAGGAAACCTCATGTACTCTCTGTCTCTCTCATCCTACACTGTATTAAAATAATTTATGTGTGTGTTTGATGTACGTCACGCTAATAAAAAGAAATACTAAAACCCATTTATTTCAAAAACGGAGACAGATACAGACTTTAAACATAAGATAAAAGTTGCACAGAATTTTGCGTTACGTATGTAATGCTATGTTTAATTCTGATCAGACAATATTCATGGACTATGGAGGGCAAGTTCGATTAATTGCTAATAAGTTGATTTTTCCCCATTAAACAAGATTGATTCCCCATGTCTCAAAGTTTTTTGAAGGTATGGGTTCTCGATTCAAAAATGCACCAAAAATAATTAAAAGGGAGAACGTATATTAAATACGAATTAAAAATTGGAATACGGAAGGGAATGAGCGAGTTAATCTTAGGGTGGATCTTCAATCTTCATTATGGTTGACAAAGGAACATGGCAAGTTAGCCATGACAATGCCAATAAATAAATCACAAGGTCAGACATTTAGCAAAATTGCTTTATATTTACCAAAATCAGTATTTTCACAGAGTCAATTAGTTGTTGCATTTTTAAGAGTGTCAAAGAGAGGTGCAGGTTTGATTATATTTATATCAAATGGACAGAAAAAAACAACTTTTACGTAATATACTATAGAGATTTACCTATTATATAATTATAGTTTATAATAAATCTTTTTAATTTAGAACTATATCATCAATAAACTAAATATAATTATAATCTTTTTATTTTTTCATTGGCTATCTTTAAGATAGCGTGTTCGTGCTTCGTATAAAAGTATATAACTTTCAATCTTTTAAACTTTTTGAAAATATTTTTGTCCCCCTGTAGTTGTGTAGTGTATGCAGTTCCAAAATTACTTTCTTAGATCATGTCTTTGTTTAATTGAGACAAAGATACAATAATTCATTTCTTTGAATAAAATTTTTGATCGTACTGATTTGATCACAACCAAGACAAGAGCAATACCGATATCCAGAACTTTATAATATATAACCAATAAATGGTGTATGATTTTATTCCACGACGTCTTTCTTGGTTTAAAGCATCAAGAAAGAATAAGTACACCTAACATCTGGTAACAAAAAACATCATTGCAAAATGTTGTTAGAGCACATGGAAGAAGCACTTATGGGTAATAATAATCATGTTTTGAGTACATCCTTATAAGGATCTTACTAGTTATTTTGATTTGTTAACTATCTACACATATTTATCTATCTATGTATGTAAATTCTAAGTATTTTCTGTAGGTAAATCCTGGGAATTTTAAGAATGTTTTGGAGAAGAGTAACTTAGCTGTCGTGATATCTCATTAGATTAGCTGCTCCAAGAGCAAATAAATTAAACACAAATCTCATCCCGTCTCTAGCAACCATATAGACAGAAATTACTCCATATTCCATCCTTCATTCTCCGTTGAGTCCATCAAGGACTCACACTTATATCTATCTCAATAAATTTAGAGAGTTAATTTTTGTCTTTCAAGAAGTAGTGAATTCTTTATACTTATATTTCTTCTCTTCAAAAATAACATACAACAGCTTTGGAGAATAAAGAATACTGTTCAGTTTGCAATTACAAAAAAAGTGCGTTTTTCGGTTTTCATATTTTTAAAAACCTATAGCCATACGTTTTATGTTGGTTGAATAACAAACTGCCGATAATAACTCCTACATCCGGTTCTCGTGTTTTTGATGCTAATATATACGACTGTTCTCTTTAAGAATCATCAAAACATTTCTTGTCTCCGACCTATCAGAAGTGATGCCTATTTATAAAAGATATATCATGATTAGAGTTGAGTGGTTCGAGTCGTGCGAGGAAAAGGCGAGAGCAAGATATTAAGGTTACCTAAATTAAGAACTTTGTTAATATCCTCTGCCTGTTAGATGATTTTGAGAGGAGGAAATGAACTATTGCTATAAAGATGATAACCTTCACCATTTAAAATAGCTAGAGTGGAGGGCAAATATTGTAAATACATTTAAATGTATGTAGCCATATTTTATTATACAATTTTAAAACAATTTACACCAAAGATAGTCAATAATGCATAATTCAGAGGTAGACGCTAACACGCCCACGACTTATTAAATAATGAGCAAAAAAAGAAGAAAAAACACGCCCAACAACCCTTTTTCCTTTTTATAGATAGTTTTTTTCATTACAAACCTCTGAACTCTAATTGTGATGAGCTGAGAGTAAGGACCGTAAAGGAATTATGAGGGTTGTAAATCGTAAGCATTTTCATTTGTAAAAAAGGAATGGACAATTTGAAGAATTTTTGAGAGAAAAACAGCGTAACTGTCATGACGTTTGACTAAATGAGCAAACAGTAACCATGAGAGGAAGGAAAGAAACACAAATCCCATTCCGTATTCATCAATGATATAGACCGTAATTATAGTCATAAAAATCCTCAATTCTTGTTTAAGTTCGACAAGGACTTACACATATAATTCCCCTACCGTTACTCAATGTTAATCTCTGTCATCCATGAACGCACACACTCCTGTTAACACTTTATATTTACTTGAATACTACCTCTTCAAGAATGATGACAAGAGCTTTAAAATATAAAAGTAAAACACTTTTGATGCTGCCAACAACAATAACAAAACTAGCACACTAAAAAATGTTTAGCATACAATCCTTTTGATCTTCAATTCTACTTTTCATCGAACAAGGTCTTACACACAGAAAACCTCAGCAAATCTTTTTTTTTTTATTCTCCGGGTTTCATGAGCACTAGTGATAACTTATAACTTATTGATTATCTCTTCAAGAATTCTACAGGGACTCATACTTATGGCCCCACAAGCGTTGTTACTCTCTGTCGTTTATAAGCACACACAATCCCATATATGTATGTACCGAAATATGATGATATATTGGGGTACATGAGGAAATTCAATTAATTGCATTAAACTTGAAGACTACCTAACTCCGTATATGTAAGATATGGTTTTTGTCATATTGGTATAAAACCCGTTCCGGACGTCAAATTTGGTCAATCGTAGTTGAAAGGAGTTATTTTATTAACGTACATATACGAATATTTATCATAATCAAACATTGGTTACAACTCAATTACCTATGAGCCTTCATGTACCTATAATTTGATGCGTATATACCTATATAAATAATAATAATTTGTAGGTGCGACCATTGATAATGTGAAATATATTATGTATCTCCCAATAGATCTGACTCACTCCCCTTGACAAGGGTTTAATAATAATATAATCGTTGGTTTTAAAACAATAAAAAGTGTACATGTTAAGTAAATTAAAAAAAAACCTTATTTGGCATATCAAAAGAACATTACAATTTTCTTGATGTGTTTTGCTTTTAAAAGGGTTGGCCCATGACTTCACTATACAATGTTTTCTTCCGTCATCATTGATGTCCGGTAAAATGATATCTGAGATCATAAGGTTTGTATCCATTGGATGGACTCCGTTGTAGGTATCAATCCACTCTTTGTACCCTTATATGGATGTTGAGGAGCTCGAGATATGTTTATATCAGAGCTTGGAACTCGTCTCATGAAAGACAGAAATCACAACTTATATGATAAAAAAATTAGGAGGTCTTCATAAACTTTTTTTTTTTTGTAAAAAAGAGGCTAGTGACGCCACTGGGTCTTAATAATACCTCAAAGTTTCTATTAGAAGTTAGCATGGATATTCAGGGACCCTTAAAGTGTATTTAAAATTTAACTTACATATATTTTCCCATAATATTTGTGATTTTTTTCAATAAAGGAACGACTTTAACAAATTAATTGCTAGTTTGATTTTGTACCATACATTTATGAAAAGTTTTGATATTCTAACTTTTTAGACTAGTAAGGTAGTTTTCAGTTCCAGTTCTTGAACCGCTAGAACCGGAACCAACAAAGTCGAACTGTCACCGCAATATATTGCTTATTGCTCTTGGTTCTTGTGCTTTTGTTTCTATATAGAATATATAACGAATATACAATATATAATATAAATTAGCATAATCAATAAGCTAATTTTCTTAGTTTATTTTTGTGCAATGGCATCATTTTCTAATGATTTTTTAATGTCACCAGGGTGATACAGTTGTATCTGATTTCCAAATAGCTAAGGGCTTCTTATGGATCTGGAAAAGTAGTTTTAGGGAACAGGCGGTGTAAATAAAAGAGGGAAGGAGTGGGGTAGATTATGGATCCAGGTCCGCTAAAAAGCTTGACGGGCCCCTAAAAGATGATAACTATAATATTTCTTAATCTTAAAAAGTTTCCCAAACTTTACTATGTCAATTATTACATGTGTACTATGTATGTGTAGACTAAAAGCAATCCTCAATTCTACATCTTCCTGGAACCCTAGCCTTAATTCACATCCCCACTTTAAAAACCATTGCTTTAAGCAAACTTAGTTTTCGGTGCCCCCTGCCTGAACTTGGTGGACTATGAACTTTCCGTATAAGGTAGCTGCGGCCCTATCTGTATCTAATTTATTTCTGGTGGCCGGATTTTCTTGTTTTATGTGTCTGTTACCAAACTGAGCTTGCATAAAAAAGAACCGATACCGAAGCCGTTGAAATGAAAGAACCGAGACCGGGACTGACAGAACCGCTGAACCTGAACCGGGTACAACCTTTGATTTAGACTATTAGAAAATGGAATCCATCGCACATCTGAAGAAATAGAATCAGAGGAACAAATAGGCACAAGTTTAGTTAATACTTGATACAAAAATACATTGTAGAAATATTCAAATGACAAATGTAAGTCTAAAGGCATGGATTTGATACGACTCTCATTTCCAGGTAAGGCAATCCAGCTGCAATAAGAGTTGGTATATACTTAATCCTTTATTGGAATCAAAAGCAAATGAGTGAACCACACGAATTCATTTCCGGAATGCGTCAAAATGATGCAATTTTATGAATTCTACAGTCAAAATTTTTTGTAGAAATAAATAGAATATATTTCATTGAGTCATTCAAATTTGAGAATAACCATGGTAGGATAGTTTGAATATAGTTACTCGTCTATGCATTACACATGATTCAAAACAGGGACAGGGGCATACGGGATTTTAAGCTTGGGATTGCGCATTCCGGGAATATATAAATTGTACAGTATATATACTTATAGACCTCATTTTTGTGGAGAGGAAGGAGCTGCTCAATGTAGATGCTTATGCCGAATTTCTGGATAAGAAAGTTATTCCTTGGTCCAGCGAAAGGTTCGGGACAACTTTTTTTTCACTCGAGACGAAGCTCCGTGTCATCGTGCCGCTGAGACCCAGGCCTTCATGAGATACAACTTTCCAGACTTTTTGTTACCTCAACATGTGGCCGCCCTCCTTTGCGTTCCTTGGACAACTCAATCTAGCTGCGTCTGGAGGAGAAGATGTGTGGCACTCCTAATCGGAGTGTCCAGTCTCTAGAGGGTTCTATCAAGAATGAGTTGATTAAGCTCGAGTCTGATTACATAGTCAAAGTCTGTAAGGAATTTAGACATCGTATTGAAGCAATTATTAGAGTTGGTGGATCACATATTAGATAAAAATTGTGCCAAGCACTATTTTTTGATTATTTTGTTAAATAATTGTACTCACAAAACCTCTCATTTCGATTTTACTTTAGGAGAATTGAAAATAATATAATGTGTAACACTAGATAAAATCAACCCTGTATATATATGATTTAAAATTGATATATTCAGAGTCGGAACGTAAATGCTATCCCAAATTACAATCCATTACAGCAGCAATAGTCTTCTCCATTCTAAAAGGTTTTAAAAAATACAACAAATGATAAATTTTTTATATAATATATGCATAAATTATTTTATATAAGACATTGCTCAGGGAAAATAACTGTGACTTAATTGTTTTTGCATATTTTTAAATTTATATCATTCATAATGATGTGAAGTTATCATTGATGATTTTAAAGTTGCATAATTATCAAGTTTATTCGATAATATTTTGTTACTATATAAAAATTGAAGCCAATATTCAAACAATTTTGATAAGTTTTGAATATATGTATATCATTAAATCCCCTACGTAATACTTTTACTCAAAAGAAGATATTGTGGATAATTTATAAATACCAATGGACTTAATTACGGCGAATAAACACAAAAATAGTCTCAAGTTGGAAAAAGTATAGCAATATCTAAATATGTGGTGTGTCAACATACAAAAAATCTTGAACATTATGAATAATTTTTAGCATTATATTTTATGATGACCTAAATTGAAACACGCCTTGGTTAGATTAGTTTGTTTTTTCTATGATGAGATCTGCAAGGATGTTCCAATGGTGCCGCACAAGTTCTTTTCTTCATGTCATCGTTCTCCTCATTGCCCTTGGGGTCATCTTCACTGTATTCCTTGCCTCAGAGTGAGAAGATATATTTTTGCCATAATATATGTATATATTATGGCCAAAACTTCGGGAGTGACACTTCCGGAAGGCAAAAGTTCCACGGATGATAATTCCTGGAAGAAACATCCTAGAAACCATATTTTATAGCTGTGAATCCATAATCCATATAAAATAGTAGTTGGAGAAAGAATATTAAACTTTGCAGACTATCGAGCAGTGGTTCTCAAATGGGAGGTATGCGTACCCCCTTGGGGTATTTGAAGGCACCCCATTGGGTACTTGAGATTGAAAAAAAAGAAGTATTTTACAATAAATAAAATTAATAAACTAGACATGCCATTTGTATACCGAATAGACGTATACATTAGGGTGGTTTGTTTTTAACTTTTTTTGAATTTCGATTATGGCTATTTCGGAAAAGATTTCGTGGGGTAAGAAATACCCTACACAAAAATTCATCCTCCTACAAGTTCATCGTTAGTTAGAACACTACTTCAAAGTTTGCAAGGAGACAAAAGTTATTTATTTCGTCAGATATGATTAAAATAGAGTATTAATCATTATTTTGCATAAATGAAATGTGATGGACATTATTCTAATCTAAAAAAACTATAAATAAAGTTTTTTTTTCTAAAGCTACTCTACAAAACAAAAATAGAGAATAATATAAGAAAACTTCTGATTTTCCCTTTCTAAAAATGCAAAAAAAAAAAAAAAGATTCGCGCTATACGTGGATTATCCCATTTTCTTAACTTTTTTCTCCTTTTTTGTACCGTAGAGCAATTTTAGAATTAAATGTTATAAACATTTTTTTCCTCTATATGTTTGCCCGCACGTCATACTTTATTTTTCTATCTCAAAATTGGAGACAGCGACAGCGGAGTGTTGAAATTCAATTCTCCCAACCTTTTAAGAACTTGGTCCCTTCCCTCCTCCGGATTCTCTAAATTCATAACTTCTTCCGGACAATGAGACCTACTGTCTAATTTCGTGATCCTTCCAAGTGCTAATTATCCGAAAAACTCGAAAAAGTCAAGATCCCTCTCCTCTTCATTCGTCAATATATTCTTCTCTTCACTTCGCGTCCCTACGCTTGACGTACTGAAGTTATTTACTTATTATTAAAAGGCTGCGACAATTGAATTTCAATTGGTGCAACTGTCTCTCATTTGGAGATAGAAAGAGAAAGTGTGACGTCCGGGCAAACCTATACTGGACACCCCATTTTTTATAGATTTAAAAAATATCAATCAATTTTTTTTTATGCAAAAATCAATGAAATTGACTTATCTATGTATATTCCCCAAGTAAAGAGTTTTTGCCGGTTTGATCAATATTGTGGTTTAAAGATGACTTTGTAGGACAATGCAATTTTTCATAGGTAGTTTTCATACCATATGACAACTTTTTTAGATGAGCTGTTATCGAAATTTTAAAAAAAGTTGAAAATCAATCCGCTCTAATCTAAGGTATTAAAAATAAAAGAAACGGAAATATATTGTTGTCTAATCCCCTGACAATTGGAAGAATATTTGGAAGGAGAGACCATCGGACCAATTGAAGGAACATTAAAAAATAGTGTATTTCAGGCCATAGGTTAAAATGGACAAAATTACACATAATTTGGGGTTGAAAAACAAATTTTGTTTAAATACATTTTTATAAAAGCAATTGCTTCCGAGTTTTAATCCTTTTTAATCCTTCAAACAAGGATGAGTCACCCTGTATTATGTAAGATTGCTAAAATACTATAAGCTATTAGGAAATATCATTGAGTCATACACACAATCAAATGCAAGTTTCTTTATTTGGAAGAAGGATCAAATTTGAAGTAGCTAACGCCACAAAAGACAAAAACTCGATGTTGTTAATCTATTCTCCTCATCATATTCTCATTTATA
This sequence comes from Lepeophtheirus salmonis, assembly GCF_016086655.4. Classification (NCBI taxonomy): domain Eukaryota; kingdom Metazoa; phylum Arthropoda; class Copepoda; order Siphonostomatoida; family Caligidae; genus Lepeophtheirus; species Lepeophtheirus salmonis. The sequence goes on from NC_052140.2 coordinate 1,890,664, forward strand.
ATCCATTCATATTCGTATCTTGTAAACTCGTGCTATTTATTATTATTATTATTTGTAGAAGAATAAAAATAAATCCTACTTAATCAATCTTCAACAATGTTTCAGAAGCTATATTTTGATGGTATGATCAAGTTATACATTTTTTCTTAATAATATAAAGGGATATTTTACTTTAAAATATCTTTCAGTCAGGATTTGTAAAGTAAAATTTGTCAAAATCCTTGCAAGTGTAAATAAAATATAAATTACAGGTGACCGCGTCTAAAACTGAACACTCCTTTAAATTTTAGGCGGTTTTCCTTGTCTAGAGGCTTGAGGGCTTGACGAGGGGATCTCTTGTAGATCTTAAGGCCAAGATCTTTCTTAACTAATCAGTCCATGGTCCTTCTGCTGACGTTGAACTCCCTGGAGAAGCCGCTGACGGGCACCTTGCCTCTCTTGTCATCGACATACTTTTTCACGGCAGCAACCAATTCGTCCCACCTTCGAGGCCTTGATTTAGATCTTGTGGTCGCCTCAGGAGTCCCTTTGGCTACCAGGCTGTAAACGGTGGTGCGGCTGCAGTTCAGAACCTTGGTAATTTCAGTGGGAGTTTTTTCCCGCGCGGAAAGTTCCAAATTGCGACTCAACGTCTCTCCATATTATCGGCTCTTGTTTCACTGTTGCTATTTAGATTTTGATGGAGTTTTGTTTATAACTAATCAAGACCCTTGCGTCAAAGTATAAACCGGTTTCAACTCTATAAAAACATGAATATGTGCATGGCGTAAAATTTAAAGGAGTTTTCAGTTTTAGACGCGCACACCTGTATATGTTGGTAACTTTGAGAGCCATCATATCTATGTAAAAACAGAGATCATTGCAACTATGATTAGGATTGCAAATGGTAGTGTGCCTTTTCGATGTGCAAACAAAAAAATCAACAGTGCAACCTTGACAATTTGAAGAATGCTTGAGAAAAGAGCAGCTTAGCTGTCATGACGTTTTATTAGATTAGCTGTTACAAGCTGTGAGATGACGAAAATAAAGAAAAATCCCACTCTGTATCAAGCAAGGGCATAAGCCGGATTTACTCCAATGTCTATCCTCAGTCCTGAGTCCAACAAGTACTTTGCGTTACTCTCAAACACACACTCGTGGTTACACTTTATACTTAGATGTTCTCTCCTCAAGAATGATAGAATATTTATATCAAATAAAAAAAAAAAAAAAACACACAACTCAAGTTGCCATCAACAACAAAAACTCATATGCAAAAAAATGGTCAGGATTTACAACCCTAGTCAGATATACAGCCACAGATAATTAGGGATGTGAGAATTGTCCAAATCCTAGTGAGCACAAATTTCTATAAAACGTATATGATGTTAACCTGTCAGATATTAGTCTCTAAATTATTTCTACCTACTGGGTGATCCCAGTAGATAATTAATGGAGATTGAAATTAATTCGATATATAACAGCATAAATAATTAGTAACTAAACAAAAAAAACTGAGTTCTCTAGTTTGCATACAAGTCAAGAATAGGACACTTGAACGTGATCGACGAATTTCCATTCGCGTACTCCAAGCAGTTGGGCGTCACCAAGATCACCGTCTACGCCGTCAGCAAGTCCAAGAAGTGAGAGAAGAATAATGGCATAGTCAAAAAGACCAAACTGGACCTGGAGTAGCTAAAGAAAACAGCCCCAGCCAATCCCCTCAAGTACATGAGGGCCCACGCAAGATATCTCGGGATTTCCAAAAAATCAAAAGATCAAAAAAGTTGGTGGAAAGAGCCTTGTGATAATGGAAGTGTCACTTTTGACACTAACAATGAAAGAAACCCATTTCCTCCGTGATAAGACTTTTGAATGAGTCTTTTGAACTCTTTTGTGACTCTTTTGGCCCGCCTATAGTCCTGATGCCAAAACCCTTGACTACACCTTTCGGGTGCATGTCGAGTAGAAGACCTGCAGTATCCGTCATCCATAACATCAACGCCTTCAGAGCTATTGTCAGCCAGCACTGGGACCCCATGACAGATGACTACATCTGCAACTTGGCCCAGGCCTTCCGCCACCGCCTGGAAGCCATAATTGATGCAAAGGACGGATACGTTAGAGAGAGCTCAGATATACATCTATTTATAGTATTAATTTGGTTGAAATTCTATTTTAAAAATTAATAAATTATATCTTGTTCAAGTTTAAAATTCAAAGTGTTTAGATTTTAATGGACCACTCGGTCTTCTGAAACGTATTAGCGAGCAAGGAACACTATAGTCAGTGATGCCAATTGGTAGCATTTAAAGTTTGTACATAAAAGGAGTTCGAAAATCGACATGGCCACCCTGACAATTTGATAGATGTTATAGAAGAGAACAGCTTAGCTGTCATAATGTTTCATTACATCAAAAATAATCAGCTGTCACAAGGGAGGAGGAGGAAATATACAAGGAAATTGCCAAGAATTAGTTCGATGTCGATCCTCAATTATACTCAGAGTCCAGCAAGGATTTATAAATATAACTCCTCAACAAATAATCAGTGTTACTGTACGTCATTCATGAACACTTTACACTTAGAAGTTCTCACCTCAAGAATGAAAGGATAATAATAACTCCTTTGGAAAGAACGCTTTGCCAATTCGATTTCTCTATTTCTTGATTATTAATTATCAACTTTGTATTTCACAAGTGAACAAAACATGTTCTTTTAAACTCCAATCTCAATTTTGTAGTACTCAACAACCTAATTACGAATCTGTAATTCGTTCATTCATATGAAATCTGGTTTTGAATTTAAATTTTTTAGTATTTTTACCATTTTTTAAAACCGATGTTTGAACCGATTTTTGAGTAGTTAATTTTCAAATTGAAATTTTTTATGCTTATTTCAAATATATGAATATATTTGATATGCAATCATCTTATCCTGAGAAAATACAATTGAAAAATAATTAAACCATCATATTTTAAGGGATTTGTTCAAAAAGGATCATTCCTATGTATTTCAACTGTTTTTACTCTAAAGGAACTTATTCGAAGCACAAAAAAATATAGTTTAATTAAGAAAGGACACGTCATTGCTATTATTGTATCACACAACCTTTCATTCAAAAAGAAAGAAGAAAATCTCAAAACAAACACTTGGTAATTTATTCTGATAAATTTTAACTAAAGTCCAATTCTACCCAATCATGGGATGATCATTCAATATTTGTTTACAGCTTCATTCTAATTTAATCAATTAATCTTCAGAACACTAACTAAGCAAACTCATTGATATCTGAAACAAAATAAATTGTAAATTTTTCTGTTAGTGAGGCAACGCCGTGAAGGGTATTTGTTTCTATAAGGTATAGTTTAGCTGCAATATTGATTTAATTTTAATTTCTTCGAGGAATCAATCAATAAGAAATTGATTATATAACAACTCCATTGTTTATATATTGATATATATAATTCAGTATGACATAATTTTAAAAATTTCACCACTTAATCTCGATAAATTGAATATAGAAGCTTAGCGAGACCTTATAATACCAAACATTATGTTTTTAGTCAAATTTCAAGTATTAAAAATCCTAAGATTTCCTTCACGCCCCTCCTGATGATCTTAAGAGCCAATGAGAAGTCGTTGGCGCGGTGATTCATTGATTTAGTGGTGTACTCCTTGATCTTCTTCTCCAAGCTGTGCAGGAGCTCCGGATTCCTCTATAAATTGTGCCCACCCCTTCCTGTAGAGGTCTTCCCCAGCATTCTTCATCTTGGCCACCTTGAAAACCAGGCTCCTGGAGTATTTCACAACGTCCATAATCCTCACCACCTCAACTTTAGGATCTAGGAGATCTGAGATGCTCTGCCTTTTGGCTTCTTGCTCACTCATGATGACGAAATGTGTATTATAGTTTGTTTATGCAATTAACATCACTTAATAGTCCACCTTTGCTACTAACAACGTACTTTTCTTTTTGATTTACACTCAATTTAATTTAGACAATTTTCACATCTCTGGTGATATTGTTTTGTTAAGTTAAATTTTTGTTTCATTATTGAATTTTTTTTTAAGAATAAAATCTTTAAAAAAATTGTTTTATTAAGCTACCTCAACCTAAAATATACTCGGATAGCAAGATATAACTCTTTCAAAAGTGTATCCTCCTGAGGGTTTTGACTATTTTCCCATCTTTACATATAATAAAGTAGTTTTCATTATTTATAACAGGAATAAACAGACAGAAAGTTGAAATACAATATCCTTTTAGCAGAGTAGGTAAGTGAACCTGTTGATATCCTTCTATGTATGTTCACTATCAACTGTACACACAACCACATACTACAAGTAGTAATAACAATAAAAATACGTTAATGTTAATAATATTTCAGCCAAGGTCTTTATTATTGAGACATTCGTAAGAAAAAATGTCAAGGTTAGAAAATGCTATGTGTAGTTATAAAAAATGAGACTTTTTTGCGGAAGGTAAACTAATGAATTTATTCATTGCAAAGTAGTATTGTTCAGTAAACCAGTAGTAAGTATAGTTGTACCGGACTACAGATTCATTTAAATGTGTACTATACTCAACTGATATTTGTATCTGTACTTGGTGTGTCATAAAGTTTACTCAAACTTTTGTTAGAAAACTATAAAAGTTTACTTCATCAAACAAATGGCAAGAAAGAAAAATTGTCTATGAAAAACATAACAAAATGCAGAAGCCAAAATTTCTTTCTTGAAGTGAATTTTAATAACTATAATATAGAGAGTTGGGACTCAAATCTGGGAGTAACATTTTATTATGATTCTATCCATGTTATTTGAAATCACAAGGTTCATTACGTAAGACAGTTGAAAGGAAAATAAAAAAGTTTGTTCTCATCCTATGTGACAAAGTGTATAAATGTCCGAGCAATGCGATTTCCTCTGTACCACTGTCAGTGCCAAAAAAGGCTGCAAAAACCGTTGGCATCTCCATTTGGACTGTCTACCACATCAAGAAGTCAATTTCTGCCTAGAATAACTAAAATTTGGGGAGCAACAAGACCGAGTGGTCCAATAAAATCTGAGCACTTTAAATTTTAAACTTGAACAAGATATAATTTATTTATTAACAATATAATTTCAAGAAAAATAATAGTACAAATGATGGTTTCCAGCCGGAGGTGGAAGTCCTGGAACCCGGAGTGGATGTAGAACTCTGCCATGACGTCCCAGTGCTTGCTGACAGTAGATTATAGGACCAGACACTGAAGGCCTTCCCCTCGACATCCACCCAAAAGGTGTAGTAAGGGCTGCAGGGGGCTAAAAGTGTTAAAAAAGAGTTCTAAAGAACTCAAAAGCCTCATTTAAAAGAGTCTTGCAACAGAGGAGATGGGGTTCTTTAATTGCTGTTTTCAAAAGTGGCCTGTCCACCCTCAGAAGCCTCTTTCCACCCACTTTTTTTTACAGCTCTTTGGACAGTCTGGTGTGAAACACAGAGGCCCCATGCATGGGCACTCATGGCCTTGAGGAGATTGTCTTAGGCAGTTTTCTTTAGCTCCTACGGGTCCAGTTTTTATATATATTTATATAGAGTCCTTCTTCCTCTCCAAGGATTCGGGCTTGCTGACGGTGGTCCGGAAGACGCCCAGCGTCAAGGAGGCCACAAATGGAATAGAAATCACGTTCATGTGTCATTTTCTTGACTTGTACGTAAGCTAGAGAGCTCAGGTTTGTTTTGTTTTGTAACTAATTGTTTATGCTTTAATACATGGAAATAGGAATTAATTTCAATCACTCAAACTTCATAAATTATTTAATTAATAAGTGTTCAGATTTCAATGGAACAACCGGTATTGCTGACTTCTGACCTGCCTCCACATGATCCTTCTATAGCCCTGATCTCAACCCCTGGACTTTGTAGTTTAGGGTGTCTTGTAAAATAAGGTCTGTCACACTTCTAATCCAAATTTGGATTCACTCCGAGCTACCATCATGACAGCATGGTACGCCATGGACACGGCTTTTATCATTAAGAGCTGCTAAAGTGTTCACCGGTTTGGCCAGGTTGCTATTGCTTATAAAGGAGTTCTTAACAAGTAAAAAAATATAGCTAAATATAGTAGTTAAACATATGACGTTTTTCGTAATTTAGTCATACTCCTGCCAAATTTTGAGTCCCCTTTCTGTAGGCTCATTACGAAAATATGAAAAGTTACCCAGATTCTTTGTGATACCTCCATCCCAACCTATTCCAACTAATGTCAATGAGTAGGAAATTGTAATGAATTATATACTGGAAATCATTTACAGTTTTCTGAGTCAGAGTGTGGTATTGCCTTTATTGTATCACACAACCTTTTTATCCAAAAAGAAACAGGGTATCACTCAATCCATTAATCCCATTGACATAAATATGATTAAATCAATCGTTTCGAATCGTTCAAAGATTAAGAAAATCTAATCATAATTCAACCAATCAACGTTCAAAAATATTTATTAGGAGAAAAGATGCAGAACCATCGACAGCTGACTACAAAATACAGTGTACATTTTTGTGCCAGTGAGGTAACAGCAACAAAAACAAACAACATTATAGAGTGTCTTTATAACTATTTTCAAAGGACATAATATTGATTGATGTCTAACACATAAACTATAACTGTGGAACATTTTGTTTAGACGAGAAAGTTAATATATGTGGCCCGTCAATACAAAAGCAAGTTAGAATGTTTAAAAAAAAAATTAAGTGTGGATTACATTTGTATTCTAGTTTTTTTTCAAGCCCTAGGGGTGTCTCACAAATCGCACTTAAAGTAGCCAAAATTGATCACCATCATAGAAGAATTATAAATTGATAGATTTTATTTAGAAGGCCACATTACGGAAATATAAGTCTTTCAAATCAAATAAAAGATCTAAATGAAAGATAAAATTATTGGGTGTCTTAACTTTTCGCACAAATTGGAATAATAAGAATATCATTGACTCAAATATGTTTATTAATTATTGGGCTGTACTTATATATGAAGACACAAAATAAATTGGTATTTTCTTCTTTTCGTGCTTTTTGTTCAAAATTGTTTTTATGTTGACGCCTCACATACTAAGCTACTGCTACACTTTTTATAAAAATACAACGTCAGGCATTTTAAGTATCAATTAATCACCTCTTTTTGACCAATGAATGTCTTAAGTATTTAAGAGCGATGTAACTGCAAAGCCTTACATTTTTACTGCATGTATCCTAGAATAAATAAGCATTAATTAGTCATTTTCATTAAAAAAATCAAAAAATATACCAATAATCAAATTAAGTTTAAATCATTGTCTTTCTTCAAAACGTTTCATCTCATTTTTCGTCTTGCAGGTTCTACGAAATCGCAATTCATACCCAAAAACTATATGAAATATATACATTTTGTTTTTTAAAACTTTTATAATTCGTATTGCATTTTTTGGACGATCTTTTTAAAAATACTTTGAAATACCTATTCAAAAAGAAAAAAAAATCATTTCTTTCCAGTTAATAAATGTTCTACTTTTTTCACGACAACCGTTGTCTTTTGCACAAACTATTCAAAATGTATACATCAAATTTAATCAGCGATATCCCTTTTTTTAGGCTAACTTATCCATGGTGGATATCCCCACATCACTCCTCTTTCGTAGTGATGACTCTGTCTCTAAACGTAACTTGAATAAGGTCGTAATAATTTCGTAATTTTCAGGTATAATTTACTAAAAATTTTACTTAGAAATGTTTAAATTGTTGAAATCCTCTGAAACATATATTTATATTTCTAAATAAAAGTACCTGTAGGTTGGTAACGAGCAAGATATAGTTGTTCATATTAATTAATCTTCCCTATTTTGAAAATCCAAACGTATCAGTGAGCAAGGGACACTCAAAGCTATTAACCAATATAGGCCAGGTGATTAATATTTGTCCCAATATGTCGGCTATATGATAACAATTTGTCTCCTAAGGGGTAAAGTTTACATTTATAACTAACTATTCAGCCTCCATGAAGTCGCCCTGTTAACAGAATGGAGAAGGTGAAGAAAATATTGCATACGTAGTGTTGTAAAGCCTAAGCACTTTTTAAGATGTGTTTTTTTTGTTGTTGACAACCTGAATAGTGTTTTTCCTTTTTTAAAGCTATTATCTTAATTATTGCATTTTTGGGAGAAAACACATAAGTTTAAAGTATAACCATGTGTGAGTGTGCTTATGAATGAGGGACCATAATGCTGAGGATTTGTGTTGGAGTAATAAGCCCCTTTTGAGCTCGGAGTAAAATTGAGGATCCAAAACTGAGTCTTTCCTGATCTATGTTCTTGCTGGATACGACTTGTGTTCATTTCCTTCTTTACATATCCCCTCGCAGCTAATCTAATGACAGCTAAACTGCCCGCTTCTCAAAAAACTTTTAAATTGTTAGTTACCGTCTTAATTTTTGGTTTCTTTCTTTCTTATATTCCCAAAATACTTACAAAAGTGACTTCATCTTCCGAAGGATAAAAAGTGAGATCTGTCGTAGACAAAAGGATAAGATTATGACAAGGAACCTACTCAAGACAACAGGTACGTTTCCCCACTTTTTTATTTAGCTTTGGCAGCACTAAAGATGATCATTAATCTCTTTCAGCAAATACTGAGTGGTCCCTTGAAATCAAACATTAACTAATTCAATAATTATGGAAGTTTGAGTGATTGAAATTCATATTTCGTTATACTAAAGCACAAACAATGTTTACAAAACAAACCAAACCAGAGCTTTCTAACTTATGTACCAGTCAAGAAAATAACACTTGCACGTGACTGACAAATTGGACGTCTCCAGGACCACAGTCAATGTCGTCAGCAGCAAGTACGAAATGTTGAAGCGGAAGAAGGGCTCTGTCAAAAATGCCAAACTGGAACTGGGGAATTAAAGAAAATATCCCAAGAAAATCTCCTCAAGTTCATGAGGGCCCATGCCAGAGATCTAGGTGTTTCACACCAACTGTCCAGAAAGCTATCAAAAAAGTGGATGGAAAGAACCTTGTGAGGGAGGAAATGCCTCTTTTGACATCAGGAATAAAAGAAACCCATCTCCTCCGTTGCAAGACTCTTTTGAATAAGGCTTTTGAGTTCTTTAGAAATATTTTTTGACAATTTTGCCCCCCCCCCCCACAGCCCTGATGCCAACCTCATAGATTACACCTTTGGATACATGTCGAGGAGAAGACCAGCAGTGTCTGTCATCCAAACACCAAGGCCCTCAAAGCTATTGTAAGCCAACACTGGGACGCCATGACAGAGGACTGCATCTGCATCGAGTGCCAGGTCTTCCACTGCAGCCTGGAAGCCATCATTGCACTAAGGATGCTATATTTATGATGAAAAAAGCTCAGGAACACATCTATTTATAATCTTAATTTGGTTGAAATTCTATTGTTAGTTAATACATTGTATCTTGTTAAATTTTAAAATACATAGCGTTCAGATTTTAATGGACCATTCGATATGTTGTCTGTCAATATTACCTAAATATCCTTTTTTTTTAAATTCCCCCTCGTTAGGATTTGAACAATTTTCACATTCTCTCTAATTATATTACATGTTAAGAGTGTTTATTTATCGAGTAGAAGAGAGAGATCTACGAGTAATTGAAGTCACTACGATTCCATTTTAATTCCTACTCGTCAAGGATCGTATCTTTTAAAAGAATCTACATAATATGTATTTTATTTACCTCCTAGGATACCTAGTTTCGACATTTGAAGTAAGGATCCTTAATATATAAACATGTATTTTTAGATCATTCACCCTCCTGCTCAAACGTAAATACACATATCCGTCATTCAAACCCACGCAAAGGAGATACGACACACCACCATTTTTTACTTTTCCTTACTGTCATCATTCTTTAGCCTAAGGTGGTGAAGAATTTACTCTGGGGATGATTTAAAGGAAGAATATATGCAAAGGAGAACCTTCATTAAATCCATATTAAGTTAGTTCATCATTATAAGTCATCCCTAAACATGGATTGTGGTATCTGATCATTAGACAATTATATGATATATGTGACCCGTTAACACAAAAGTAAGCTTGAATGATTATTCTCAAAATTGAGCGTGGATTACATTTGTATTCTTATACAGCTTAGGTTGAATTTATATCTACAAATTATTATTATAAATCCTTTGGACGTGCAGGAAATTGTGCTTAAAGTAGTCAAAATTCATATTTACAATAACATATTGATAAATTTTATGGTTGATAGGATAAAATACTTCTCTGGAAATTAAATAAAGGTTCTAAACTATAACTAAAATTACTGGTTTTTTTAAAAACTCATACGACGTATTTAGATACCAAACCTATCATTGACTCAAATATTTGTATTAATTCGAAGAACAAAAATAAATTGGGATTTTCTCTTTAAATTTTTCATTTGCTGTAGGCTTGGCTTTAAAAATAACGTGTTTAGAATATACTTTCGATTTACAGCAATCTTTAAAAGTAAAATAACAATATAAATAAAAGTTAAAGATAACAAAAATTAATAAAAAAAATTCCAGAATTAGAGAGATAAACTATTTAGTAATTTATCTGAAATACTGTTCCTAAAAAATGGGCCTTATCATACAAAAATCAATTAAAATAAAGGATTTTATTTTGAAGCTAATATTTTTTTGCAATTATATTAAATTATTATTTTGATTGATTTTTTACCCTTCAAGATTTAATTTTCTTTTAGAATATTTATTAAATGCCCAATGTAAGGCTGCATGGAAATATTTAAAAGTTAAGTATAACTAAATCAATTATTTTACTCATTGTAAAAAGTCATGAATATTTTAAAGCTAGGAAATGTTCAGAAATTAAATATAAAAAAGTCGACCGGATGACTTATATCTAATCAATAAATAATTAATAATAAAATACACTGAATTCTAAATCCTACTGCATCTGAGATAGTAATTACTTATTACAATTAGTCAAATTATTGACTTAATTATATTTATTTCAAAACATTTTCACGCTTTTTTATTGCTCCTAGCATAAAATACCTATTATTTATACTTAAACAGTATTGTTAGCTCTCTGTGGGGCAAAAATGACTCTTTCTTTAAACGCAATATTCTCTCCAACCAGTTATCAAATTAAAAAAAAATAAAACCAGATTCTGAAAGCTTGATAATTAAAATCTCTATACGAGGCCGATCAGGCCTTCACCATTTGGTCCCTTATCAAATCCTGAAATTCCTTCTTGAACCGACTAATAAGTTCATCTTTGGTGTTGCAAGGAGTTCGATTGATTTGTCGTAAGATCGTGCCCCACGCGAAAAAAATCCATTACTTTCAAATCCAGCGAGTTGGGAGGCCAAAGGTCCGGCAAGATGAAGTCGTCAAAATTGTCTTGCAGCCATTAGATAGTTTTTTTTGAAGATGTGGCAGGGAGATGAGTCCTTCGCTACATATAAGGCCTCCTATTGGTAACCATGTTGATCCAGGGCTTCACAATTCTAGCAATTATTACATTGTTGCTCCGGGATCAGAGTCCAAGGAGGGTCATCTGCATTTTTTAAATATTTGGGACGACGACTTCGTCAATTGATTCCATTTTTTGTCAACTGGTACAAGTATGAACAAGCTATGTAACCAAAAAAAAAAAAATCAGCTGCGTAAGTGCTCGTGTTTGCCAAGGGAGTACGCCAAAATGGCGGCTAGATAGCTTGCACACCCTGTAAACTGTATATGTCAATAGAAAAAATTAGAGATAATCAATTTTTCTTTAGAGGGATTAACAAAACGAGGGCATTAAATATTAATTAAAGTGAAAAATATTTTGCAGGCCGAAGTTTTTTTTATAAAGGGCACAAAATGGAAAGGAGTGAGATAATTCAAAGTAAAATATTGGTTTTAATGTTGCCAACCTCGTATATATAATATGTTTGTACGGAATCCATGCTTTAGATATATACCTTTGTATATTGTATATATCTCTGTCAAAGTGGAAATGTCAATGTTTCTAGTGAACATTCTGGTTTGATTTGGACAATGCTGTTATGTAATTATTATTTTATCAAAGTGCAATATATTAGTTGTGTTTATTACGCATTGTAATCGCAATTAATTGGTGTGGAGTTTAATGCTATTAAAATTTCATACTAAAGGCTCAATTCCTTTTGTAATATCTACATATAGGGATATACTGGTCCCTAAAACGGAAGAACACGTTCGAGTTGGAAGCAAAGGACAATTTTTACTGAATGAAGTTATCAAAGATATTAACCAGTGACCTCATCATCAATCAATCGTGAATAGCAACTCGCCTTTACTTTTTAAGATTGTTCCTCGAAACCGTTTTATCTAAAAAGAAACACGCATATATTATTCCCAACTACAGGCATGCACGTCTAAAACTGAACACTCCTTTAAATTTTACGGTTTGAGGACTTGACGAGGGGTTCTCTTGTAGACCTTAAGGCCAAGATCTTTCTTAACTAGCCGGTCCATGGTCCTTCTGCTGGCGTTGAACTCCTTGGAGAGGCTCCTGTCAGTGACCTTGCCTCTCTTGTCCTCGACAGACTTTTTCACGGCAGCAACCATTTCGTCCGACCTTCGAGGCCTTGACTTAGATCTTGTGGTCGCCTCAGGAGTCCCTTTGGCTACCAGGCTGTAAACGGTGGTGCGGCTGCAGTTAAGAACCTTGGCAATTTCAGTGGGAGTTTTTCCCCGCGTAGAAAGTTCCAAAATTGCGACTCGACGTCTCTCCATATTATCGGCTGTTGTTTCACTGTTGCTATTTAGATTTTGCTGGAGTTTTGTTTATAACTAGTCAAGGCCCTTGCCTCGAAGTATAAACCGGTTTCAACTCAATAAAATCACTAATATGTGCATGGCGTATAATTTAAAAGAGTGTTCAGTTTTAGACGCGCACACGTGTATAGAAATGCAATAGGAATTGAGCAAAAAAAAAAAAATATATACATATTATCCACGAGATGGTGTGACAGTCTGTAGATATTGTTTTTAAAAATGGTATACGGAGCTGTATTGTTTTACCACAAGACGGCGCCACTCTCTGTAGCTTTGTTTACGACCAAATATGAGTAAACATCACTCATGAGCCAATCTTGGTAACTATTCGCAGCTTAACAGCAAGAATCAATTTAAATCCAACCTATCAAGGTTAAGAACATAGAAAATAAAGTAAAAAGAAGTAGAAAAACAGACAGCTGACAATGAAATACGTACATACATAGTAATGTTTTATTTTAGTGAGGTAACGCTGTGTCAAGGATCCAATTTTTATAAGAGTACAAAACTTTAGTTTCCCTAAATTAGAGTACTGAATGAGCTATTCTTGTGCATTTTGCAATGAAAAAGAGAAGAAAATATTTATATCTAGCTTTTTTATGTTAAAACTCTAAACTAATACGATAAAAAACTATACTTATATAATAGGTAAATTTCTATTGTAAAACCTCTTTGTATACAACATGGTTTGTTGTTTTTGTACCTTTGATGTAAATATAATCAAATCTGCACCCCCCTTTTGACACCCTTAAAAATGCAACAACTAATTGACCATGTGAAAATACTGATTTTGGTAAATATAAAGCAATTTTTTTCAAATGTTTGACACTGTGATTTATTTATTTGCATTGTCATTTCTAACTTGCCATTCTCTTTTTTCAACCATAATGCAGATTGAAGATACACCCTAAGATTAACTCGCTCATTCTCTTCCGTATTCCCGTTTTTAATTCGTATTTATTATACGGTCTCCTTTTCTGTGTCATTAGAATAATTCGTTTTTTTTTTTTTTTTTTTTTTTTGTGTACTTTTGAATCGACAACCCATGCCTTAAAAAAAACTTTGAAACAAGGGGAATCGATCTTATTTGATGAAAAAAATGAACTTATTAGCAAAAAATCAAAATTGCCCTCCAGAGTCCAGGAATCTCGTCTGATTAGCATAAAACATAACTTTACGTACGTAACTTAAAATTCTAAATAACTTTTATTTTATCTTTAAGTCTGTATCTACCTCCGTTTTTGAAATAAATGCGTTTTTATCATTATTTGTCTAAGCGGGACATTCATCACACACAAACATAGATAAATTATGTTAATACTATGTGGGACAGGGATGGGCAACATTCATGATAAAGAGGGCCAATTTTTTTAGTACTATGAATAAAGGCCCATATGACCAAGCACTTCAAATAACTTGATAGGAGAGACGCTACAAATGATTCTCAATAACAACTTGATATCTGTATGTTTATTGCACCAAAATACAACTATTTTCTGCATATAAATAATGGATTTTTACATGTCCTTAATAAGCAGCAAAACCAAACATTTGCTTAAAAAAAGTATAAAAAAAAATGTTTAACTCCTTCATATAAAAAAGATTCTTAAAAAAACTTAGTCCAAATAGCTCACATTCAATAATGGCAGCATTAATTAAACCTAATGAGATACCTACTGGCTCACAATGGATTGGATATCAATCCTCCCGGGCCCCCTGTTGCCCATCCCTGATGTAGGATATATATATAATCCTGCAGAAGCCCCTGAAACAAGACACATTTTAAATCACAAAACCTCTTTATTTTGACAGGGATAGTTGTTGAGGTTTGAAGATTATATTATGCAAAGTTCTTGGACTTAAATTACGTGTACTCGCATGATAAATGTGTTAACACAACTTAACAGAAAAGTTAAACTTTATTTTGTTGTTTCTGCTTCTCCCCCCTCAATGGATTTTCTATATGGTGATTGGTTGAATTCGAATTAGCTCTTGATGTTAAACGGTAATCAGTTCTCAATTGAATAATAGCTTCATCGTTGGGAAGAAATGGCTAACAAATAACAGCGAATTTGGGGCCCTCTATTTTCTTTCTTTTTGGAAAAAAGGCTTAGAAAGGTACAGTTTAATGCCTAAAGTAAACTTGTGCCCGAGCCCACAGCTTTGCATTATATAATCAAGTTTTTCATTTCTTGTAGAAGTAATTTACTTTTTAAAAAATTAAAAAGGGATAATTTTATATTGCGAGTATTTAAAGTGCCAAGTTTAAATTTTTTGTTTCTGTTTGAGTTAGGATTCTTTGAATTGTTCAACTTGAGTCTACACAGCGTTACCTCACAAATACAAAAATTTACACTGAATTTTGTAGTCAGCTGTCGCTGTTAATACTTATTTTCCCTCAATCAGTCTTCTCAACATTGAATGGTTGAAAAATAATTACCTCTTTTTAAGCTGTAAACAATTCTCAGGAATTGTAGAATAATAATTTCAAAGTTGAAGGAGTTGGTTAATTACCAGCTGACTTTGGGCTTTTTTATTATTTGTTTTTGGAGGAAAGGCTGTGAGGTACATGAAATGTAATGACTTACCTAAAGTTACAGTTTAATAATAATACCTATCTAAGTGTCTAGCTTTGCATTATATGAACAAGTTCTTAGTGTCAATTAGAATGAACTTATCTTCTTCAATTAAATAGTAGATAATGTCACGATTTTTAAAGTGGTAATCTGCGTTTAATTTGGTCCCATATTGCTCTTACAAATAATTATCTCATTGAGACGAGGATAACATCCTAATAATTAGATGATAGAAATTAACGATTATTTCTCGTTGAGGGATACAATTGTAATTCAGGCTAAATTTTGATAAAAATTATTCTCGATTGTTTTTGTGTTGACGGGACCATATGTAATCGTTAATGAAAATAAATATTAGGCTGTGAAGGCTCATGAATCAACCAGTGAAAATATGTACTCGAACAAACACGACAAAGGACAATACTTGGAAAAGAGAGGGTTTAAATGGAATCAAACTTATTTGAGTGACTTGCAAGTCACTCATTTATTGAATTGATAAATTTATTTATTTAGAAAGTAATGGGTACATAGCCATGAGTACATATGTACGTTAGGATGAGTCTAGTGCCCAAAATTTCTTTCAATTTTTTATGGAGCTAATGAACATCTCTGCACAATATCATATAAATATAAAAAAAAACCTGATAAAGTTCTGACAAAGTGTGACAAAAATCTATTAAAATATCATTTTTTTGGGGGTTTGAATGTGTGTTTTAGTGGTAAATATATATTTGAGAATAAAATACACAATATTAATAGTATTGTTTCGAAAAATTACTGTTTATGACCAAAAACTGTAAATATTTATGTACTTTATGAGCATTTAACTCCATATATCCTTTATTTTAGCGGCAGTTTTTAAATATTTATCCTTAATATAATTTAAATAAAAAAATACATTCAAAAGTCTAAAAATGTGATTTTTATAGTACTTTTTCCTTTTCCCAAAAGTTCATCATGGGATTTGTGCTCGAAGTAAATATTAATATACATATTTAAATGGGTAATTGGAATTCTTTATTAAATTTTATTACATACTTTGTTATTATTCAATATAACTGCCTCAATATCGACTACCTCCCTTAGACATGATTGAAATGCTTCACATGCTGTAAGCACAATAGATTTCGGAAGTTTCGTCCATTCCATCTGAATAAAGGCACAGAGATCCTCCAAATTAAAATATTGACGATGTTTTACCTTTCACTCGAAATAACCCGGGCCACATAGATTTGTCCTAAAAATGAATATTTGCTTTAAGCCACTCTTGGCATTGAACGCTTGTATGTATTGGAGCTCTATCTTGCTAAAAGATCACCTTAATTGTTTTAGATGCAGTGTTTTTAAACTACCGAAGGACCACAGGCTCCAAAACATATGAAATGTAGTCACCCGTCTTCATACGGAGGCCCTCCGGAATAAAAACCAAAGGAAGCTTATTTCCTTTACTTGAAATCCCTTTCCAAAAGGGATCGACTATTAACCCGTTTCGAAATTGTTCTTTAGTCTAAGGATACATCTTTTGATGATGAGGTCAATATTCCGTCGTTTTGACGGTTGAATTTTTAATCCAGGCCCCATATTTCCTCTCCACGTGCAAAATTCTAATAACGTTTTACTTCTTTGAATCCGCTTCATCCGTGCGTCTTCCGTGACGTAACGCAACGAAACTTCCGGGAAACCATCTCTGGGTCTTGATGGATGATTCGACTCATCAAAGTCCTAGACACGTTGATCTCCTTTGCTATTTTTGCCATTGATCTGTTGGGGTTTCGGTATATTTTTAATTTAACTTTCCAGACGTTATTCGGGTTCTGGGCAGACCTTGGGAGTCCACGTCTTGGTGTATCATCAACGTTTCCAGTCTCTTGAATCTTTTTAACGTGATATTTAACAGAACTTTGACTGATTGAAAGTCTCAAAATCTGATGAATTTGAAAGGATGATTTGCCAGTACGATAAAAACTCTCTACTGTTTTGTTAGATGATCCATCTTGACTAATAAAAATATCCTTAATGGTCCTATTTTTATATCAGAAGAGATGGATTGATCTCAGATTGCATAACAACCAATTAGATTGCTACTAGCATACTTTACCGTCAAAATTTTGCCCACTAAATCTAAGTAGGCTTAAGACTTTTGGACACCCCTGTATATATTATAGCATAAATGTATCTTGTGCATGAGAGAGGAAATACCTATACCTACGTATGCTGTGCAGGCAGGACCTCCAAGTACACCTCATTATCACCGTCTATCTACTTTTTTGAAAAAGTGTAACGGTATCAGGCCCACCTCTGAGATGACGACGAGCACAAATGCCAAGAACTTACGTCATATCTATCACAAACACATCACGGGATCCTCCGCGAGCCACTTTAAATTATATGAGACTTCTCTCAAAAAACATATATTTTTGCCATAATATATATATATATGAGGCTGACAGTTCCGAGGGCGAAACATCCTAAAACCATTTAAATGAATTGCAGGGATGTGAACATCATTAGACAGTACCAAAAAAATAGATTAAACATGTCTGAAACAAAGTTGTGGTATCAGGCTCACCCTAATGTACATAAAAGGATATACATATCGACATGATGATAAAGATATCAAAGCCATCATGCACAATAATATCCATTCAATTTTCAAATTACATTTCAAAAAATTAATTTGTGGTCTTTCATAAATCTTTCGTTCCTTATATCAGGAGATGCATTCGCCTCATAAATTAAGGAGATCTTACTACAAAGATATATTGAGTTACTTAAGCAATAAAAATGACATTCTATACCTATGTAGCACATTCGAATCAAGTTAAAAATAATATGGGTGGATACTAGTGTTTGGGTTCGGCCTGGAAAGCCTAGACCGCTATGATTTACGAGAAAAATCGAACTAATTTGGTCCTTTAAAGAAGAAAAACTTGATCTAGATTGGTCACAAATCCTAAAAGAATTGTTTAAAGTTCGATTGAGACGGATTCTATAGAAGGTTATTTGATGTTCTCATGGTGAATATTAACCTACAATGACGTCATATGAAAAACATGCTACGGATATATTTTAATAGTTTGATAGAAATCCCAACTTCCTCTTAATTTTTACAATTTTAGATATTGGCCATTCCTGTACATCAAGCACTTATTATTTCTGTAAAACCAAACTAATTCGGGCCTTTAAAGAAGTTCGTATTGAAGCGTTATAAAGAAAAATTAGATGTGGATCGATTCCATTTAATATTAAGTCTACACTGATTCTATTCATGAATTGTTTTAAATTTGTGAATATCGACCTGCAATGACGTCATATGACAATGATACCACGGAGATGGTTAAATTGTTTGACATAAATTCCGACTTTCTCTTAATGCTTATAATTTGAGATAATGTCCCGCTTTGATGGGATAGAGGGCGCCATATTGGCAATTATAGTACATCAAAGAGTAATTATCTATGTAAAACCCAAAAATAAGGTTATTTTGAATCGGGCACAAAGAAAAATCTGATCAAGATCGGGTACAAAGAAAAAATCGGTTTGGATCTATCTGATTTAATATTAGGTTCAGAACGATTCTTTTGATGAATTGTTGATAATGCCAGTTGTGTTTCAAAATGGTGAATATCGACCTAAATCATGTCATATGGAGTTAAATGTGTTATATAAATCATAAATAGGATATAGGAGAAAATTGAATCATAGATTATGACCGAAAAATCAACAACAACTAGCACGACTAGAAAACGATTAAACTTTGGTCCAATCGGTATTTAAAAATATCACTTAAAAGCAAATGGAATAAATAGTTCGGTCTTGGACCGAGTCTCAACACTAATAGATACTTACCAAATAAAGTACATACCAAAGGTAGGTAATATTATTGTGGGGTATACATCATGAATCATTAATTTGAAACATATGTTAGTGAATATTACATATAACAATACGAGAAACAGCGTAGAAGACTTCTTCTTCATTGATGAGTATCATCTTGAATTACGAGTTTTAAAATGTTATAATCATGATTACAATTATAAGTGTTTGTCTACTATTACTAAGAAGGAAATCAGATCGGAATATCAAAGCTATCGGGACTTTTTTATGCCCGGCACGATTTATCTGCAGAAGCACGGCTATAATATTGCAGCAAAAAAAAAAAAAAAAATAGGATGTTATGAGGATAATTATTCCGACTTCCTCTTAGGGCTTACAATTTGAGATCGAGGTTTTGATCGGATAGACCCCAGCCTATTGAGCATTCTTGTACATCAAACAGTCACTATGAACAATGCTGAGAAAATAAACCCACATGATCAATATTAGTACAATAGTACAAGACACTTTTTTTGTCTGTTGGGAGCGTCAAGTATTTAGAGCGTCATGTGACGTCAGAATTGTTACGGGCCTAAACAGTCAAGTTGTATAACAATAAAATCCTTTTTTCATTAATATTAGGCTAAGTAAAAAGTGCTGAGCGTTTTTCGCTAGCTGTCTTTAGCCAGCTATATCTCACGATTAATACATAGCATCAATAAAAGCTTCAAGTATGCTTAAAAGTTAAGCCTACACTTAAATCAAGTTTATTTATATTTATGTGTTTGGTGAAGCCAGTCAGTCGTGTGTTACAGCGTTCCAAAAAGGTATTTAAAAAAATAATACATTCTTCAAATTACTATAACCAAGGTTAAAAGGTAGAGCGGGCAGCCAAAAAATTGTGCTGTTTATGGGCCCAATATAGTATCAAATGCAACTGCAAAGCGGTGATTCCAAAGATTCGGTTCTGGGAATAAGGACGTCGAAAATGTTGATAAAATAATGGAAAGCGTCGAGTTGGATCGGCACCTATTCCATTGCCCAGGAACTGAAGATTAGACAGAACTATTTACATCGGATAATCCTAACTATGCTAATTTCATTGTCAAAATAAAGCAAAAAACGCTCAAACTTTTTACTTTGCCTATTATTAGGGAAAAAGTTAATTATTGTATGTCAAAAGGGGACCAAGAAGTAAAATGACTTAAAAAACTTACCGTTTATCAAAAACATATCCCTCCAATGTCTAGTTTCATTATATATCGGCCCCCAAAATTTATTAAGCATATACTATTTAATCGTTATAGAATCAAATTTCATAATGTATGTAATACTAACAATTATATTAGAAAGAGTAAGATACTTTTCATGAATTATCATAGTTTTATCGTCTTTAACTCGTTAAAAAATATATATACATACAGGGAGCGGGGATCAAATTGTCGCCTACTTTAAACCTTGATAATTTGAAGACGACATTATCAAATAAAAAACCGGTTACCAAATAGGAAAGCTATTCTCGTCAGCTGACGATACATAGTTCAGTTAGCATCATGCCGTCATCATATGAGGAGATAAAGAGGTATAAGTGGAACGAGGAGCTTTCGAGGTCCGCCGTAGTCATGGCATTGGTTAATAATGGAGGTGAAATCTCCAATTCAACGATTGCTTCAACCTTAGGAGTGAATTTACGGACTGTTCAGCGTATCCGTAAGAACCTAGAGGACACCTGGGATGTTGATGCCACCATAAAGAGGGCACCCAAGGAGGAGGGCGCCGACAGGAAGGTCAGGGACACCGACTTTGTCGACAAGGTGAAGAAGATGGTTGAGGATGACCCTACCAGGTCCATGAAGGCTATGGCGAGGGATCTGGGCTGTCATGAGAAGACAATAAGGGACTTTTTATCTGAGGATTTAAGGTGCAGGAGCTATTAGATGCAGGTGGGCCAGATCTTGACCCAGAAGGCAAAGGACAACAGGGTGATGAAGTCAACAAAATTGCTCAACAAGCTCAAGCACCCAAAGCAGCCCGGGATGCTGTGGGTTTTCTCTGATGAAAAGAATTTCTGTCAAGATCAGAAGGTCAACAAGCAGAACAACAGGTGGATAGCAACCTGCACCAGCCATGTGAGGAAGGTAATGAAGACCAAGTTCCCTGCAATTGTCATAGTGTTCGGGGTGGTCAGCAGTGAAGGTCATGTTATGCCTCCCCACATGTTTGAAACGGGTCTAAAGGTCAATACAGAGGTCTACCTGGATGTTATGGAGAAGGTGGTTCTGCCCTGAATCCAAGGGTTAGCCAAAGAAAGGCCCTGGGTGTGGCAACAGGACTCAGCACCCTGCCATGTGTCCAAAATATCCATGCAGTGGTTAACCGAGAACTGTTATGACGTCGTAACCAAGGATTTGTGGCCTCCTAACTCTCCCGACCTTAATCCTTTTGGACTATTTTGTCTGGAGTATGTCGAGAGATATACCAACAGACATCCCCATAGCACCAAGGCCAGCCTGATGGACTCCATCAAGGAGGTATTCGGCAACATGGACAATGAGATGGTCAGAAGAGCCTGCGGCCGGTTCAGAGGCCGTATTGAGGCCGTTATTGATGCCAACCGTGATTATATCGAATGAATGGCTACTCTATATCTATATGCTCGTCATAGTTTTGATTTTCAATAAAAAAGTTAAAAAATGTATATTTTGTGTTGTTTTTTGTAGAAAAGTATTTTGGCGACAATTTGATCCCCGCTCCCTTTATATACAAATTGAGGCAGCTCATAAGGATTTTCAGTACATATTACTTTAATTTAATTCAAATGTCAGCATTTATCATTGGCATCAAGTAGCATTCAATGCAGGGATTAAGTCTTTTTTTATTTACATATTCCTAAAGCCGTTTGATGGAGTTTAATCAAGATTTATTGGAAATGTCTATATTTTACGTAGGGAAAATATGAACTTTGATCCCCCAAAAATGTATCCCCTTCAATTATGATGTAATTTATGACGTCAGTGGAAACTAAAATCACTGACTCTATGAGTTCAAACTTTTGACCAAATTACATACCTCATGACAAAAAATGATAAAACGACGTCTGTCGTAGGGAAAAAGATATGAGTAAGACAAGAAATCTACTTAAGGTAACAGATGCATTTCATCACTTTGTTTGAAAGCGTTCGGAACAATACTCGTGTCCTAAACTTTGTGAAATATGTATCTTAAAGATTACGTGTTCAATTTGATTAATGCAGAACTCCTTAATTTGTCAAAACTGCCTTGTAATCATGACAATACAAAAGGTCTGATGATGTCATAAATAGCAACTCCTTTTATATAGTTGTTTTTTAAATATTCTTTTAATATTGGTTCATAAGTATATATATATCTATGAAAGGCCTTCTTATCAACGTCTCAGGTTGCATAATATATATTGACAATGACGCCATGCTGGAGGCATTGTTGACAATTCTTTTTGCTTTTTGGATAAAATTAAATAAACAAAACTTCATCCAATGAATTGAACACTGTTTTACGGTCTATTGTACGAGTATCTTGCAAATCTTTTTTCTAATGAAAACAAGGGAAAAAAGGCCCATATCAATTGTTGGCATTGGGCCAATTCTATCCAGCTAAGATTTATTAATTAATTAGTTATTATTCTACTAAAAGTGAATAATAGTTTTTTAAAGATATACATATATGGGATATGATCAGTGACGTCAATTGTGTTTATTTTGGGCATGTAAAAAAAAAAAGCCTAAAATCAACAATGTAACCCTGACAATTTTGAAAAATATTTGTGTATGATGTTTCATTAGATCAGCTACAATCAAGGGAGAATGAAAGAAACAAGGACATTAGCAAGAATTACTCCAATGCCGATCCTCAATTCTACTCTGAGTCCATCCAAGACTTACAACTATAAATCTGTAACTAATCCTCAAGGTTGCTCTCAGTCTTTTATGAGCAATTCAATCCGGTTTTGAATATAATTGAATGTAGTAGGGAAGGAAGTTCACTACTCAGGAGTTAAATAATAATGACAAAAGAAAATTCATTCTTCAGATTACCTATTGCAAAAAAAAACAGTCGATCCTATTATAACATATACGACCGTCAACACAAAAGCAAGGTGGAATAATGTTTCCTGCAATGAATTAAAATTCGATTGATTCTATTACAAAAGGGATATTGGGGCTAAATAAAGTGCCTTAAATCAAATAAAGGCTATAAAATATAGCTAGCACACTTGGCTATCGAAACTTATCCTACAAATTGGAATACAAAGCCAATAATTGATGTTGTAAGGGACTTATATATAAACATATGATGTAAAAATTGATAAATTGGACATTTGTGCCGAGTTAACATAAGAACAATCTTGAAGAACAAAATCAAGAAAAGAAGAATACTAATTTAAGTTCAATTTGCGACAAACTCTTTAGGAGTAGTCATACTAATTTGCGGATAGAAATTGAGATTAATTATAGTCCTTTGGAAATGACGAAAAATTATGAAGACATAAAATGGTAATGCGGTATTTGTATTCTAAATTACACTAAAATGGCTCTGGGCTACATAAAATATCATGAAATGTGATGAGTCAAAATAAAAACAATCTTTAAAAAAATCAAAAAAATGAGTAAACCACAATATATTTTTTTACTCCATATATCGATGTGGCCCAATATTTTATAGACTTATTTTAGTCAATTATAGGCTTACTATTCAAATTTATGGGATGCGTCTAGATACCCCAGAATTTTAGGTATAGATTTTACCCTTTATTGGATTTAAGAGACTCATATTATGCCCAATACGGCACTTTTTAGCAATAAAATATATCATTTTTACATTATTTTATTGTGACGATCAATTTTGGGTACTTTAAGTGATACAATTTTTCAAGGGATTAATAATAATAATGCGTTGATAGACATTTTTATGAGAAAATAAATGTAATCTACTCTCAATTTTGAGAATAATCGTTCTTGCTTGCTTTGGTGTTGACGGGTCTGGTCAAATTTCTCCTTCATTTGATTTTTGTTTTTGATTGTTTTTTTTTTGTTAACTCACCACATATCTTCAAAAATGACAATAATAATCCACAATTCCCCTCAATTTAAGAGTAATTAATTCTTATAAATTTTAAAATGGAGGACTGCCAACCTGATGACGTCACATTGCTCTATTCTCAAATGGTCTCAATGACAAATTGTATTATATTATTTATTACTATAAATACTGTATTTATAAAAAAACAACTCCTTCCAGCTAAAATGGATTTTAATCTTATCTTAAAGGCTAGGACTTCTCTTGACATTACCTACACAAGCACTTAATGATTAGGTAATAGCTACATATGTATGTACATTGGTATAAACAGACACATGTGCTCACATAAAGTATTGTTAAGCCCTTGTTTTAAGGTACTCATTGCATTTATCATTGCTGAAGATACATAGGTATACCTAGATATTTAAATATATCCCTACTAAATGACTCATAGCAATGATGTGAGAGACGTATATGTGGCCAGTCAACACAAAAGCAGGCTAACATTAGTTTAAACTCAAAATTATGTGTGAATAACATTTGTACTCTTATACGAATGATCGTCCACTTTTATAAATAAATTATTCCTATTAACCCCTTTGTGTGTGTCACACCATACCACTCAAAGTAGGCAAAATTGACCCTCATAATGGAAGAATGATAAATTAATATATTTTATTTAAAAGATCATCATTTTAGGGGCAATATACGTCTCTTAAACCAATAATAAGTTCTTAACTAAAGTTAAATTTGACTCAATTGTAACTATGAAATAAAAAAGGAATTAGGATTTTTTTTCTTGATTTTGGTTTAAGATTGACTTTATGTTGATGCTCCTCATATTGTAACCCCCTCAATTTATCTATATTATCGATATACCATATTTTGGCCCCAAACCCCAACCCTCTCGTAGGCCGACATAGCCCGGAGCCTGATATTTTCTAGACTGATCCACCTGTACTCCGAAATGGTTTGACTTAGACTCACTAAATTTTAACACAATATATTTGTTATTATTTGAACCTATTTAAAGGACATACCAGTCAATGGTTTCCCACAAATTGTAACCCCTCAAACACTTATTCCCGTAGCCAAGGAAACACGGTTTCTATAGTTAAAAATATTGAAAAAGAGTTATGGATTTAAAATAATAAACTAACTAATATTTTATTAGGATTAAAGAAATAAGATATAAGGTGTATTGACATAACTTCCTTTATTAGAAGGCGTGGCAATTAGGCTGTCAAAGTATTAGGGGTGGGTGGGCGTGGTTTCATTCTAGAAATAAGATTCTAAAGTTTCCTCGGAAATACAGTTAGTCGCTATTTTGCCTTGGAATAGTGAGGAACGTCTTTTTACAGTCGAAAATAATTTGGGCAAAAAATGATTTCACATAATGTTTTATGAAATTAAACTAATTTTAATTTATCTCCTGAGTTTGAATTGGTAGGATTGATCAAAATTCGTTAATTGCTTTAATTTTTAATACACAATTTAAAAAAAAAATCATTTCCATGAATTGAAATTTGTTCAAATCTGTTATGCAGAATTGCCAAATACTCATTATTTTATGGACTAATCGTCCACAACTACACAAAAAGACATAATTGCCAATTAAATGGGAAATATTTGTATTAAAAAATATTACTCTAAAACCTCCCAAAGAAAAATTATTCAAAGAGAAACAAAAAAATGTAGAAAAAAAATCACTGGGTATTAAAATACGGAAGTTTGGTTAAAAAAATTCCTATCAAGGGCGTCCACAGGATATGTTTGAGGGAAGGCTTGGTTTTCGGAATCTTTCTCGAAAACAATTTGAAAAATTAAATTTTATGGAAAAAAAATTGAAAAACTAATTTTCACATATTATTTTTTTGGAAAAAATATTTCAATTCTTCAACTTGAAATTAAATTCTTTATTTCAAAAATCGCCCATTATTCACATAAAAGTTAAATTTTTTGGAAAAAAATTTGAAAAAACCCATGACTATATCTAACATCAACATCTCTTTACAAAAGATACAACTTTTTGGGGGAAAAAAAATCCTAAATTAAATTTGAACTAAAAAAAAAAAATCAAGGAAAAAACATTCGATTATCTGATTAATGATGTTAGGTTAATATTTGTATGAAGGTTAATAGAAATACAAGTTTATACCATAACGCGTGTACGACTGATGTTTGACATCCACCACGCTTTTAAACAGTGACGTCATAGTATATGAATCTTGCCCAGTAGTCGGTACGATACATCAAATTGAAAATTCTAGCCAGTCCGATTAGATGAGGGTTTAACCTTGTATTTCTATGAACCTTGAGCTGTATCTTTTATGATGTTCGAGAAAAAAGGACTATCCCGTGTTGCAACTGACCCCAGTCTTCCCTGCATAAAATTGTTCATACGTAAAAACAATACAAGTATTTACTACTATGTGAAACAACAGATGTACGGTAGGTCCCTTTGGTTTATTTATTTTTTTGGATTCGTTATGAGAACCACTTCTAGTTTATAAAAAGGAATCATTAAATCAACTATGATGAGTGGGGGAATGTTTATAATTGATGTTAATCAATAGCAATTAATTATTGATTGTTTTAGTTATTACATTGTTCTTACGTTTCCGCATTTTCTATTAAGCCATTTGACACAAAGGCAGCAAATCTATTAATATATCTAAATACCTTGTGTATCAAATCTATTGCCCGATTGTGTTTCGGCAAAAGACCGATTTTTTTTTTTGAAAAATAAGTGAATTTAAGTCATTTTTTGGAAATCTCTCTATATATAAAACTTAAAAAAATCCCTCCTTGTATGTTTTTTATTGAACTTGATTAAAAATTGCATAAATTAAAGTCATTTAAAATTTCCATCGCTCATTTGGCACACCCTGTATACGTACAGACAAGCTGTCAGGGATTGATGATCACCCAATCTCGATATGTTGCATTTTTAAACATATAACTAAGTACAATATTTGATACATTATTTTTGGAATTCTCGATTTGAGCAATTTTACAAATTCTTGGCCCATCCATGTAGTTTAATAGACAAGAATGTATAAAATTACTCAAATCGAGAATTCCAAAAATCATGTATCAAATATGTGTAAATATATACCCATGAATCTTTAAAGAAAATGCGATTTTCTTCTTAATGACCTTTATTGATAGAAAATTATTGCCTCATCGAAAAAGTTACAAATCTAATTTTAGATGTTTATATGGGAAAAATCAGTCATTTTTTTTTATAACCATCTGCAAGAACAGTCATTCAGTTTCTTTCCATATATAAAAATTATCCATCTCAAATCAAAAATCCGGATTTAAGAAAAAAAAGGGTATCAAAAATCTTCGATTTTGACTGATTTTTCAACACAAAAAAAGCACATTTTTTGAAAATGGATAAGGATTCTAATTACAAAAATCTAAAAATTATGACCGCTAGAGGGACTTTTAGGCATAACGATAAATATTTTCTTCTTGGATCGTGCCCATTTGTTGCGTTAATTTAAAATAAAAGGACGGATACTTACATAATTTCCATAATTGATGACGTCCCTTGACAATTTAGATTTAAAATTAAGTAGTAATTTATATATATCATTAGATTTATTCAAATAGGATTTATAGAAGTGGAATTTGGTTTATTTTGAAATAGATCCAGTTACTTTGCTGCAAACATATTTGACGCCGGTAAATTTGGAACATACGTTTTTTCTTCTGGGAATTTCTCCTCTGGGAGATTTTACCTCATGACATATTTCCCAGTTTTCCATGTATTTATATTATAGGTTCAAACTTTAACTTTAGTACACACTGTTGAATTTCAGCTGCAGATCCGATATGAGGAAATAAAGAAGTAATATTGTCTATATGGACGACAGAGTCGCAAATCCGGAATTATGAGTCTATTTCAAAAGGACTCATTGACTAGTGGTAACTTATTCATTGGTGCATGATCTTCCTTGATGCTTTAAAAAGTGTAAGAAACTCCATCGATGGAAAGAAAGGAATGTTTCAAGAGTAAAGGCTAAAGATACAGTTCGAAAGCGGCGAATCTGTCATACGGTAAAATTTCAATGAGGCGAGATTGTTTATGGCCATATAACCTTTGGCATCTGTACATACTTTTTATCCATGCAAATATTTAGAAATCATTAATCTCCCACAAGACTTACAAACCATTCCCTAGTGCATTTTTTTCTAAAAATTACAACTATTTCTAAATACATCGACACTATTACAAAAATAAATTCATAAGAATTTTGTATAATTGCCAAGCACACAACCCGGACAAAGGGAAACCAAGTCATCTGGGCCATAATTAGAATCCATGTAACTCTTTTTAGAAAAGTATGAGACATAAGAAAATTGACATATAATACTGTTTCAAAGTGCAAAACTTTTGTGCAAATGTGGATCAGTTTACAAATCTTTTACCTGATACATAAATAATGTTAGGTTTATTTTTTTGTTAATTTCTTGCCAATTTTCTAAAAAAGTTGAAGCAAGTGATTCATAAATATATTTTTAAAATTTAATTGAATTCATTACAGTCAAGCGGTCAGAGGAAAATAAAAAAAAGACCACATGGTTAACTTTTAATAACAGATTTTCTATTTTGTAAGAATTTTCTATTTGAAAACGGGCGTTGGCTGCTTCAGTTGGCTCTTAGCTCAGGTATAATCTTATAAATAACTAAATTAACCTTATATTATTTAATGCATGATTTCCTGTAAACATTCCCTTGGTGTAAAATTCCGTAAAATCCACCCGGAGTCCCGAAAAAGATCCCTATTATATACCTACGAACTTAACGTAAGTGAAATCCACCAAATCTAGGTCACAATAGCCAATTTAAGTTCTACCTTTATAAGAAACCTTTCTGCATCTTGTGAAATATGTATGATTAATTTCTATTTATTCCTGAACAATATACATTTTATATAGCTACTAGTGTTGGGTCTGAAAATCCTAGCCCGGTTTGAAGCTGTTATGATCTGTATTGAACAAAACTAATTAGGGCCACGAAACAGTTGGGCCTGTCCAAAGACCTGGATAAGTATTATTTAAAATTACGTCTAGACTGATTCAATAGATGAATTGTTGATGACGTCAGTTGTGATTCAAAATTGTGAACATTGTCACTACCATGACGTCATACAAAGTTAAACGTACTTCATAAATCATATTAATTATACGACTCATAAACCAGTCTAAGGGGTATATATGAACATAAAAAAAATCGTTTGTTCATAAATAATGAGACCAAAAAATCGTTCCACGATTTTAACCGTCAGAATTTGGATCTAGGGTCATGCCCAGAGGTGCTGAGATATATTTGCAAGTGGAGTGTGAGGGAGGAAAACTTGTGATGTAATGATGATGTCATATAACCTAACTTTACAATTTTACTATCTAAATATTCCACTCCGTCTGCAAAGGTGGAGGCCAATGGCACTTATAGATCTTGTGCCACTGCTTGGGACCAAAATATTTGTCCGAATGGGTCTAAAAAGAATCATTTGACACCAAACTAAAATAAAAAATTTGTCTTGGATCTAGTTTCAACACTATTAATTATATTAGGGAGGTCCAAATACTTCTAGAGATTAATCAGTTTAAACCGAACTGAAATAAAAACAAAGGTTTACATATCATATATAAATCCCAGGGTCTGTGCTGATGTGATGTAATAGACATTACATTTCAATTATATAAATAATACAATTAGATTTTTATTGTTGACGATAAAACTTTTCTTGTTGAATCGTCACCATTTGTTGTGTCAACAATTTAGACTATAAAATTCTGCATTAATTTTTATATGTTATTATATTGATTCTAATAGGCTTTATAAATACGTCATTTGGTCTATTTTAAAATAGGTCCAATCGCGTCGTGACTAGTAATTTTGCACCAACGTTTTCCCGGAGGTAAATTTGCAGCATACTTTTTTGGTCTCTTGGGGATTTTGCCGTATGTCATATTCACCGTTTTCTTATGTATTTACATTACAAGTTCGAACTTTACTTTTACCCGTTACTGTTGAATCTCAGCTAAAGATCAGAAGAAGAGGAAAATAGTCAGAAAATAAAGCAAAAATGATGATTATAAGGACGACAAAGTCCCGGATCCGAGATCATGAGTCTATATACAAAGGACTAGTATGGTTCATTTGCCACTGGTCTGGGGAAATATCGGTCATAATCTTACTAGAAATAAATCACTTTAGACCAAGGTTGTGTCCAGTTCAGGTTCAGCGTCTTTTGGTCCTGGGTTTGTTTCTTTCATTTCAAGGGGTTCGGCCTCAGTTCTTTTTTATACGGGCTCAGTTTGGTAACATGCACTTAAAACAAGGGTCGTCTCTAGAAAATCCGGGCCCCGGAAATAATATTTGATACAAACAGGGCCGCAGCTACCTTATACGGAAAGTCCATAGTCCATCAAGTTCAGGCAGGGGCACTGAAAACTAAGATTGCTTAAAGCAATGGTTTTTAAAGTGGGAATGTGAGTTGAGGTTAGGGTTCCAGGAAGATGGAGAATTGAGGATTGCTTTTAGTCTACACATACATAGTACACATGTTTCGATGAGGGGCCTCAGCTAATAATATATTCGTGTAGGGGGCCTTGGCATATTAATTGTTGGGAAACAACGCCTTAAGATTATTATAGGGCCCCGACAAGTTTAGTAGCATACCTGGATCCATAATCTACCCCACCCCTTTCCTATTTTATTTACAACATGTGGTGCCTAAAATCACTTTTACAGATCCATAGGAAGCCCTTAGCTATTTGGAACGCATATACATCTGTATCACCCTGGCGACGTAAAAAATCATTGGAAAACTCGGTAATTATATTAAAAGGTTATAAATATACCAAGAACACAGCAAAAGAAAGTAAGGACAAGAACCGAGACTTATAAAGAAAATATTGGGACCTCCGTTCCACTTTGTCAGTTCTAGCAGTTCAAGAACAGGAACCGCTAGACCGATAGGAGACCAACCTTGCTTAAGACCAAGTTTGATCTTCGACCGAGTCTCAACACCAATAGCTGCTACCCATGTGAACTATACCCAAATAACATATGTACATTTATAAAGTTGGAATCAATGACGAACTGAATGTATTTCAAACTTGACAAGGGTTTGACATGAGTACAGTATTCATCGTTGTCATTTGTTTGAGGATCTGCAATTATTATTATCTTTTTTGTACATTTTTTTTTTTTTGTAAGAACCCGTTAGATAGACAGATATCCATGGAATACCTTCTTCGTTCCCCTCTGAGCCCCTCCAAATGTATGTATGCTTTTCTCAAAACCATGTGTATTTATTATACTATAACAAACTTGCAAGGTCACAAATAACCAAAAATAGATAGCTTCATGAATGAGTCAAGAGTATAACATTACTGAGCGTAAATATAATATATATTTTCTTCAAGACAGACTAGATTTTTATTTATTTTTTCAAAAAAAAAAAAAAAATCTTAATGATTCAACAAACAAAAAAAAATCAAATGATTAGTAGCAACGTTTTCACATCTGTTCAGCATTTTCTACTTATGAATGTATGTACGTACAAGTCAAACGGCATTGGTTGTTTTTTTTAATCATGGAGCGGCAATTTGAACGATATATACATATAAATATATATATGTTCCTGTGGTTACATAAAAACAATATTGAACAATATCCAAAAAAGGAGAAAAGACATATAATTTTTTAATTCTTTCTTCATAGACATATTTGAGTCAATTGTGAGCTTTATATGCAAATTACTGGGAGGATATAAGATACCCAATATATCTAACTACAATTTAAAAACTTTATTTGATTAAACATATTTATAGTGGCCCTATATGGCCCCTTTCAAATGCATCAAATCGGTCAATTTATCATACTTTTAAGAATACAAATTTTTAGAAAAAATATTCTAGCATGGTTTTGTGTGGACGGGCTTCATATGTTTGCGAATGTATTAAACTATTACTGCAAAGAGTTGAACGAATATAAAACCTCCTGAGAATGATGTAAATGGTACTTCATATCAAATTAAAAAAATATGCAATTTATATTCTGAAAAATACTTTAATGTAATGGAGTATTTCCCGGGAATTTCCAGTAGGTCTAAAAACCACGGGAAAACGGGATTCTGACCGAAGATCCCTAGTTCGAACCTTTTCTCTTCAAACAGATGCGCACATAAGAACCAGGCTTTGACTTCAAATTAATACATACTGCCCCCATATCTGAGTCAATTTTAGGTTTTGTATGCAAATATGTTGGATGACTTAAGAAATTATACTTTAATTTAGAACCCTTATTTGATTTTTAGATACTTTTATTGATCTTTCATGCATAAAATCTATCAATTTTGGCTACTCTAAGTGCAATTTACGACGCACCCAATGAGATAATATGAATTAATTGGTTGATAGAAATTAACAATAATTCGTAAACATAATCCAGGCTCAGAAACAAGCAAGTAATCAATCTAGCTTGTTTTGTTGTTGACGGCCACATATTTTGTGTATAAATGTTTAAATACTTGTAGGTATAAGTTACAAGTTCTACGCTTTATTATGCTTTATTCAATTACAACAGCTGTTGTTTTAATTACCGACTATTAATTGATGCAATCATTTCATATTAATCTTTTAAAATAGTGCATTTCTTATGTATCTATGTGTATTTGATTATCTAATCTGGCACAGAAAACTGATCAATTATAAATGTTCCAAAAAATGTCAAAAAATAATATATGAGTCGTCTAAGGGAAATCTAAGTAATATTCAATCCATGGCTGGACATGGATTGAATCCAGACTTACTGAGTGTTCTAATTGGATCCCATGTTATTTTATTTAATAGTATTGTCTTTTAGTAATTTTCATTTAAATAGTTAAAAATGACCTACTTATTATGAAGAGCACCTATGACAAATTTACTTAAATCCCTATCTGCAGTTCGAATTCGGATCTTTTGAATGTTGTAATTGGGCATTTTGATTTCATGATTTAATAATAAATATAATTCAGTACTTTGTA
Source organism: Lepeophtheirus salmonis (assembly GCF_016086655.4). Taxonomy (NCBI): domain Eukaryota; kingdom Metazoa; phylum Arthropoda; class Copepoda; order Siphonostomatoida; family Caligidae; genus Lepeophtheirus; species Lepeophtheirus salmonis. The sequence continues at coordinate 1,923,948 of NC_052140.2, forward strand.
ATTTCCATTTAAATTGTCAAAAAAAACAAAAACACACTTAATAAATCGATCATCTATAGTCATTCAATTACTTATCAGCGAGGTGCAGTTTGAATCCAGACTTTTTTACTGTTGGAGTTAAGCATCTGGTTATTTTATTTCATGATTTAATCATAGATAAAATTTAGTAATGGGTAATTTTCATTTACATACTCAAAAATTAAATTCTTATTATATCAAGCATCTAAGATAGAGCTATTGAATTATCGAGCAGTAGTTCCAATTTGAATCTTCTCTAATGTTGTAATAAAATATTTTATTTTATGATAATTAAAGTTTAATATTTTGTAATTTTAATATAATTATTCAAAAATTTCGCCTCTAATATTCGTGGATTGACGATCTAATCTCCTCTGATCACAAGTACTCTAAATTTGTCATTTGAGTTTTTGAGTACCAACTTGTACAATTAACGAATACAAATTAGAACTTGTACATAAGATGTATATAATAAATATTGTTTGAGTAACTTTTAACTTTCTAATGAAAAGTACTAATGAGTTATGAATATTTCATAGCACATTATACAGTTCAAATCCCACCCGTGTATAATTACTCCTCAATTTCAGTAGGTTACAATGAAATGATGGCTTGTAATTCAAAAGTCTGTTGTTACAAGTTAAAACTTGTAAACGATATATGATATAAGTAGGACATTTTTTTTTTTTTTGAAATTCGGTGAAAAATATAGGGTTTTTTTTTTGTAGGGAAAAAAAATATATTTGAAATAATCATATTGTCATAATTCACCCGGATCCTTTGTTTCTTTCTCATCCGTGACTCTGATTAAAATGAGGACATCTTGGAGACTACAAATAATTCATTTTTTGACTACAGTTCCTTTTTTTTCGGAGATCCGGCGGCAAGGAAGGCTCTCCCCGGAGACTCTTCCTCCTGGAGAGGGAACCCCCTTAGCTTCTCATGATGGGTAATAAGAGTAATTACAAGCCACCTGTGTTATTTTTGGGGTATATTCTATAAGTATGATGATGATGATGGTTCTAAGGGCTCTTCTACAGACAAGTGTGGTGTAGGTTTTCCTCAGTACCGAGGATCTACCACCTACACAAAATCTTCAAACAAAATGAGAAGAGAAACATAGGTACCCGCGCGCTCATATTTATTAAAAATAATAAAAAGCAACCATGTTACCAGTTCGGAATATATTTTTTTAAAAACAGATGTCCAATAATTTTTCGAAAAAAAAAGTTGACTTTTCTTTACAAAATTTTGCTTTTTTTTTCTTCATTCACGGTTTTACTTTTGAAAAGTTCGTGTGTATTGACGACTCCTACGTTTCATCAGCCACCATATCCTCCGCCATTCCCATCATCCCCGCCATCATACCCCGTTCTGGACGAACGGAATAACAAAGGACTCTACCATCCTTATTTCCCCTCATCCTTTAACTTGAGGAGATTTCTCCTTATGGAGCTGTTTAGTTGACATCTCAGTGCTTCATTTATCATCGACGTGAATCAACAGAGAGAGTCCATGAGTCGGATTCTACACTTAAAAAGGACATTTTGATAGAAGAATCAATTCCCCCCCATCCCTTAGGCAATTATTTTTCCGCAAAAAACCCCCTTTATCCCTCATCGTAACTCCTTTTTGAATAATGGGCCTTCCATCAATCAGTGTTTGTTTTGAAGAATATTTTACTCATTTGCACGTTAAGAGAGGTGAGTTTTTTTCTTCTTCAATCAAACCATTTAAATTCAGGCACAGGTGTAATCTGTTGATATTGTGATATGTTATTATTATTATTATTGATAGTAGTAGTAGTAGTTGTTGTTGTTGTTGTCGTCGTAGTAGTAAAAAAACATGACGTCATGGAATGAGGGTTTCTCTCCTTTTTTTTACGGTTACACCATCGTCTTCTTTTCAATTTAAAAAAAAAAAAAAGAAAAGGAAAAAAAAGAGTATGTACATAACCAAAAAGGAGCACATCTGGAGAGTATTTAATTGTAAAATCACTTAATGAGCTTTGACCAAAGGACCGGAAATGAGGTAAAGCCTCCTAGATACTTAAAGTCCATGGATTGGGATCAACTCACGAGTCCTTGGGTCAAGGATTAAGGTTGTTTATTAGTTAAATAGAGCAACACTTGTTCTATGTACAGCTCAGAGAGTTATTACTTATTTATTTATTATTATTCTTTTTTACGAGATCCTCAAAAGAGAAGAAGAAGAAGAAGAAAAAAGAATAGGGGGAGCATTGAGGAGGCAGTTCTGTTGTTTCATGATGATGATGATCACTACTCCACCTATATATTTTTATTTATGAGGAACACATGGTTCTTAATTGTTATACTTGTGTATTGGAGAGGCCTCTGTGTCGAGGGTGAAGTGCTTCTCCATATTTGGAAGAGCCTCCATAGTTACATTATTATACATAATTGTCATAATAGGTAGATAGATACTAGGGATTGGTTCGGGTAGTATGCAGCGTTTGCAGGGGCCCCCTAGTGTACGTTTCAAACTCAACTCCGCTTATAGTACGACCAATATCCCGGAACTTTAATGAAAAAAAAACCCCTCATATATTACCCCAAAAAAACCTCGGTTAAAAAGGTATTTAGGATACTTAATTATTGGGCTGTACCCTCCCGTTTTTACTCGCTACCATTGACAGCCCCATGGTTTCGAATCCTTCTCTTTTTGATGGAGTATTTTTGACTCTCCTCACAAGAGTGACAAATCGAATGTAGTAGTTGTTTGTGACGTCATCTTCTGTCTTAAAAACTTAGCCCGGAATTGCGTCACTAACTGTTTGACTCCTTGCGTCTCATTCATCATTTTTGGTAATCGATCCAAAAGTATTTGGATATGCAAAATAATGACAACATAATCATTGCCCCTCAATCCCCTCTTGTGGCGTCTATCCTCATCTTTAAAAAACTCATGTCCGGTTCTATCCGAGACAAAACTATTATTACCCCTCTTTACCTTCCTTTTTATATAAAACACCCCCCAGATCTATCCCTATTGCATACCATATGAGTTTAAGGATGAGGAGAATGACGTCATTATGGGTTATTTCTCATATGGTTTATTATGTATCATAATAATAACTTACGTTGTTATTAGATACTATATTAACCTCTTATGCAAGGAGAATGAGAAATATGGTATAACATCATCATAAGCGCACGCGAACTGACGGGATAAAAGTTGTTCTGCGAGCGAATTTACGGAAGAAAGAAACATAGATAGATCTCTTGTATGTACATATTATTATGAACAACTAATGATGGTAAAATACAATCATAGTAGTATCATGGTTTACCCTCCCCCCCTCTTGCTCCTGCAGCTTCTTTACTCTGACGTATGTCGTCGTCGTTTTGAAGTACATACTACTTCATAGGTAGCGAAATCACACGCGGCCTTAATTATCTCCTAAATCCGGATAAAGGTCACCGTTTCTAAAGTTTAAAAACAGAAAATGGTTTTTTACTGAGTAGGGCTTCATTTGAGATCCTTTCTAGAGCTCTTGGACCGTATTTAGTGTCTTAATTTGAGGCTTTAAATTCCATCTTGTTATTTTATTATTATTATTATTATTCACTGCTGAAGTTTTCTATCTTTTTTTTTTTTTTTTTTTTTTACTTTACTTGTGAGGAGCGCGCGAAAGTTTATTGTTATTCTTATTTTGGTACAAGCAGATGAATCTTATGTGGCAACATTTAGATCTAGGCATTATTATTAAACTCACAGATTGAGAGTCACAGTGAAGTTGTTATTATGTTATTTATTGGTGTGATATTTTGTTAAAGTCCCCCTTCCCCTCCACTCAAGGATTGAAGAATCCTCTCTCTCTCTCTCTCTCTAAGGCTACTAAGGATTTTTGTGGTGACTCTCTCTCAAGTGTGATTGTGCTCTCTTTTGTACAACCTGTGAACTGACTACTACTACTTGCTTTTACTTATATACTTTTCTCTCTTGCGTTTAGCTCCTCCATCCTCATCAGGATATTATTATTAGTAGTTAAAGTGGTGAGGGAAAAAGAAAAGAAGAGCCTATGACGTCATTTTGACGTCACTGTCTATAAAAAGCACAGAGAAAACCATTAAGACAATAACAAGAACAGCAAAAAAAAAGTACATTACTTCATTCATAGTGAAAGACGCACCTGAGGGCCAGAGTCTCTTTCTCTCTCCTCCCTTGCCCATTCATTCACTTAGTTATTCAATTCTCATTCATTCTTGACTGCACTCCAAACAAACATACTATTCATCCCTTCAAGTGCTCAATAATTAGTGTCTATATTGCACTATATCAGCAAGAAAAGGAAAATCCATCTATACTTAATATGAAAGGAAGAAAGGCCGCAGTAATCTGGGAAGAGGGATTTCTAGAGCCTTCGTCATCGTCGGAGTACCTCCTCTTCCATATTCTCCTTAAACAAATATATAACTCACAAAATTGAGGAACAACAGATATCCTCAAAACCCGCCTCCTCTTCCTCCCCAGTGAGAGTTGACGACCCTTCCTCTTTAGCATCTACTTTGATTGAGGACGAGAAGAGTGTGCCGCCGCCGCCGTCAACACCACATCCACCAAAGAGGATTTTCAAGGATCTCCTTCTTGATTCATCCCTTTCTTCAAACACAAATAATTACCCAGGGCCTACAAAAACCATATTCAATAACACCAATAGCACGGACGATCACGTATCCACAGACTCGAATGCAATGATTCTGGATGTATTGGAAAACATTATCACTCTCTCAGATCCTCCTTGTTTTGCCTATCTACTGGATGATGAGAATGAAGAAAAGGAGGAGGAAGAGGTGAGAGAGGAATTGGAGGACGAGTTAGATATCCTCTCAGCCATTTCTTTCAAGAAAAAAAAAAGAAAGCTCTCATCAAAAGGCAAGGAATTAACAAATTCATTTTATTCATCAACATTTTGCAGTCTCCCCCACCTGTTGGAGTGTAGATCTCCTCATGTTGCTCTTTAAAAAACAAAAAAAAACAAGAACCATATATATATAAGATATGACGTCATATGTACCGTTGACTGACTGCAGTCATCCATGCAAAATCAGTTATTCTGTTAGTACGTCTTTTTACAAATACTACTCCTAATAATAATAATAAAAAAAAGATTTCAAAAGTCCCATTTTTTTTTTTTTTTCCTTTTTTCAAAAAAAGGAAAAAAAATAATAAATCCTAGAAAAAAAAAAAAAAAAATCGGGCGCATTTCCTCTCCCGCATTATTTAATGTTTATTTTCAAAACTCCGGCACATCTGGTGTGTTAATTCTCTCCTTTTTTTTTTTCAAAAAAAAAAAAACCTGAAATATTTGCGTCATACACACCTGGAAAAAATTTAAGTCACTTTAGGGCCTTGGGCACAAATTTGAAGTTTCAAATGGGGATGGATGGTCTGATTTGGGGGTTCTGATGGGAATTCCCTATTTTTGGGGTGGCTTAGGGGGGGCTAAATAAGTGTTTGAGCATTGAAATAGAGGAACAGGTGTATTTCCCATAGAATTATTGTACTATAAAAGACTCGTTCTTTGTGTTGGGGGGGAAAAAAAGAAGAATAAAAAGTATGTAATTGAGTCAGAGTAGTCGGTTAGGCCCTCATATAATAATGAAATGTGATGATTTCCTCATCACCATGCTGCTGCCACCATACCACTACTACTACGTATACTATCAGTACCACCGCCCGCCATGAAGGGTCCTTTAATGACCCTTGCACATTTTATATAGAGTCTCATAATGACTTGATAATGTTCCTTAATAAGTTAATGATCAATTAATCATAGTTTCATTTATTATTTTCCAGATTTATTGCTGGACATAAAGAAAGAGGAGGATCTAATCGAGCGATTCGAAAACAATTCTTCGTCTTCCATTCTTATGTCCAAAAGACTGGAAGAGGACTCGAGTACAGAAAGTTCTAATATGACCTATCAGTCAAGCCAAGACCCCAATGGCATTCATTATAGAGTACAAGGCACATTTACTAGGTAAGTGGATCCTTGTGCTTGGAGAGTGTTGAACTCTTTTACATTCTGTCTCTCTCAGGTTTATCGATGATTCATCTACCAATCAACAAAACAATCCATCATCAACTTGGAGCTCCTTTGGAAATTCCATGTTTGGAGGACAGGATGCGTCCCCTGTCGGCTCTCATACACCCTCACCCTTTGCGGCAGCTCCAAGTCCTACGAGCTTTGAGGACGCACGAAATGCACAGCAGCACAATTTACTCTCCTTTCCTCCTAGTGACATGACCTCCTTATCCTTTGAACCCAGTAAATCCATACCATTTTCCTCTGGAAATCCAATCCTAGATGAACAGGGTCTCTTCTCAACGGCTCGTCTATGTCCTTCAGATCCATTGACTCTACAGCCACAACAGCAGCAGCCCCAGCAACACCACACTAAATTAGAATACCCTTACTACACTTCTCCTCAACCCCCTTTCTCTTCGCATCACACAGAGGCAGTCCCAGTGGGCCCCCTGCCACCACCTCAACAACAGCAACAACATCCTAAAGCAGAGTTTGCCACGGACCCCCTTCATACAGACTCTCTCCTTCAGGAAGCACAGCAGCCTTTACAAGATCCCCAACAGCAGCAACAACACATACACCAACAGCCCCAGCAGCAAGCTCAACAGCCCCAACAACATCCGGTTGCTGAGGCCATCAGTGCCTCTCTCGCTGACTATAACCCCAGTACAAGCAAAGGACATGAAATCCTAAGCCAGGTGTATCAGCAAAGTCAGCTCCCCATAAGACTGGTTCCGGTTCGATCCCGGAAGTATCCAAACCGTCCAAGTAAAACCCCAGTGCATGAGCGCCCTTATGCATGTCCCGTATCAGACTGCGATCGCCGTTTTTCTCGAAGTGATGAGCTCACACGGCACATCCGAATTCATACGGGACAAAAACCTTTTCAATGTCGGATATGCATGCGGACCTTTAGTCGAAGTGATCATCTCACGACACATATACGGACTCATACTGGAGAAAAACCATTTACATGTGATATTTGCGGACGGAAATTCGCCCGCTCAGACGAGAAAAAACGTCATTCGAAAGTACATGCCAAAACAAGAGGGAAAAAGGCGGCCTCCTCATCATTCAAAAGTGCCACGAGTACGAACTCCAATAACAATAATAATAATAATACTCATCAACATAATAATCATAACAATAACAACAATTCAGCATCTTCCTCAGGGGCGGTCCCCTCAATCACTCATCCCGGTGTTCAAGCCCCTCCACACCTCACCCAACATCTTCATCACCACACTCACCAAGGTTTATCCGAAGATTCCTCACATCTTCCTTCCTCTCTAGCTAATCAACTATAGTTTCAATCACTCAACCTAGCCCTCCCTCCATATATCTATAAAACAAAATGGCGAAACGCTCCTTTTTTTCCCGCGATAGATGTCGCTTTTTATCATAGCTATTTATCATTTTCTGCCATTCAGTTCATTTTGACAGCCCGAATGGTCTCATTTCCCCTTTTCTACCCATGAGTCTAGAGAAGTGACAATGCCCGAGCTTTTAGGGGTGTGAGGATACAATTATGCAATTTGCTTTCTAGGCCCAACTTGTACCAAAAAGTAGATTGTGAATTTGTATTTTTGCATGCTTAAAAAGGCAATCATTTATACTTCTTGAGCACTCATTGAGGCTTTTATTCCTTCCCAGAGTTAACCTTGTACATTCAGTTAAAAGGGTGAATTAATCGAAATTACAAGTGTTAGTTATAGAGTGATAAAATTATCTTTTAGCCAATATATATTTGGACAAAGCCTATATTGAGCATATTCGTTTCGTCACCTGTTTATTTATAGTTCACCCACCCAATCTCTCTTTAATTACATTGTAATACATATTTAATAATCCTACATATTTCTTAACAAAAGTCCCCCCTTGATCATATTATACATACTTGCATCGAATTTTATTTTTTTATTTTACAGTGTTTATTCTATTTTTGATACTCTTATAATATTATTCTATTATTGTAAAATTAATTACATTCATTCAAGTCATTTAATAATACATTCATACAAATGTCTTTATTAGTTTTCAATATATATATATACCTATATATCGTGTATCTTTGTAAATGCTCTTGCTCTATACAAAAAACAAAACAAAGCAAAACCAAGTGCATTAATGTAGATACAACAAAACGAACCCTTGAAAATAAATAAAAAAATAAAAAGTTATAATCACCTAAAATATTGTATAAATATTTCCTTCTCTACACGGGGCTATCTTACAGTCTATATCATTGTCAGCTGACATTGTTTCCCTTTATTTTCCCTCAATTTGGAGGCTGATTGATTGAATTTAAATTATCAAAGCTGTTAACAATTCCAAACAATGATTAAATGATTTGTGTGGTACATTTTGAGGAGAGGCTGCTAGATAGAATAAAGCTAACGACGTGTTCACATTCCATATTGAATTAGCTAGTTTTGTACTCTTTTTTTTTTTGGTTTATTTTTTTATGGAAAGGTTGATTTATTCGGCTCTAAGACGTAAAACAAGTAACTCGAGAATGATCGAGCATAAAGAGCTAGACTAAGTTTGTTAGGCTGTTGCCATAGGGGCGGAAATTTCTTCTTCGTCTTGAAGAAGGCGAGATGATTTTTTAAAAACGTTCGATGGTAATATTTTTTGTCCAATATCAGATCTTTTTAACATGATGATTTATGAACATTCTGAATAAATCCATGGTTAGTTGGGAAGTGTTTCAAATGGATCTTGTGCCTTTTTTCTGTTTATTTTCGGAGGAGATATTGCATAGTTGATTTGGCCGGATCCAAGACGTCTAACTATGGCTGCATAAACGACTACACTTTCAAGCACTAATTATTAGCCAATTTTCTGTAGAACCAGTAGCCTACGTAATAACATGACGTAGAAGGAAGGGCCAGATCTGTCCTTCTATGCGAGTTTGGCTGTTGTCTATACTGTAAATTTTTTATATATTTTTGAAACGGTCGATGATAATATTTTTTGTGCAATACGAGATTGTTTTAACAGGATGATTTATAAGCATTCATAATGAATAATAATTGATGAATAGTTAGCTGGGAAGAATTGGCTATGTGCTACAAACTGATGTTTCACTTTCTTTTTGGAAGAAAGGTTTCGAGATACAATGAATATAACATACAACTAGTTTTGGATCAGTCAAATAAAAAGCTATAAAGACTGCAATCATCAGGAACTTTTATTGCAACAACAGATCTGTTTGGACTACAAGTAAAAATATTCCGGAGGCATTTTATTTTCCTAACTAAATAAATGCAGTTTACGAAAATGTAATTGTCGGATTAAACCCTTCTCCGACACATACCTAAAATTGGCCTTGAAAATTTGCATAAGGTATTTTTGAAGGGTTTTAGGTACATCAAAAATAATTCATTTGAAGTGCTTTAAATCTACATTTGGTGAATTAATATATTTTAATTATTTTACATACGAATTTTAGATGGAATTCTGGTCAAATTGAGAAAGTTATTGATGCTAAAGTGAGGATGGAGTCAAATTTAAGTTCCCTTTGTGAAGAGAGTATATTTGATTCCCTATCCTTAAATGCCCATATCTCTAGGAATTCGGAGATATGGGGTTGACTCTCGTGTTTGTGTTAGACTTTTATGACTAAGTTTGTAAATACTAAGCATTTTGTTGTGTGAAAGTTTTGATATATTTGGCAAGTTTGAACCCAATGCTCTTTTTTTCTTGAGGAGATAACATGTAAGCATAAAGTCTAACCACCAGAAATTGTGTGTTCATAAATGACGGATAATAACGCTGAGGATTTATTGAGGAGTTATTAAATTAAGTCCCTGTTAGAATTAAGAACCGAAAACGGAGTAATTTTATCTTTATATCATTGTTAAATTCGGAGGGATATTTGTGTTTATTTCCTTCGTTTCTCAGGTGTTCCGTATAGTTAATTTAGCTCCTCTTTTCTTAAGCATTACCTAAATTCTCAAGGGGTATTCATATTCATTTTTTGTGCCATATGGATCATTTCCCATTTATCCTTTTTGAAGGAGGAGAGGCTGAGAGATACTCTAAATAATACATGTGTAAAATCACGAAACCCTTCACAACTGAAGAACAATGTCCATTTAAAAATGTAGTCTCCCATATTTATAAAAAGTACATACTTAGAGGGGCTCCATATTTCTTGATCATGCACCAAAGCCTTCCCTCCATTATGGAGATTATATGTATAAAATGCAACGATTATAACGATAATAATTAATTTGAAAAAGAAAATAATTGGAATACCAATGTCTTATAGATGAAATTACCAACTACTCATAAACCTATATTCATTTAATGTATGTAGCGTAGGGAAGCCCGGGAAATGTTACAATACAAAAATACTTTCATCATATAATTTACATCACAATTGTTTAATATTGTTACCGGTCATTTTGGCGCAAATTTTTTTGACACTAAAATGGGGACAGCTGCAAAATTTGACTAGACAAATTGGATCGAAATTGTAGACAAACTATTCATTGATGCAGGGACATCCACAGGAGGTGGACTGAGGGGCTGTAACTCCTCCCCCCCCAATTTAAGAATTTTAGCTTTCATGAGAAAATTTTTTATTTTTTTCCCAAAAAGTTTAAATTTTTCAGAATAGCTATGATTTTTTGAATTTTTTTCCAAAAATTAACTTTTTTGAGAATATTTATGGATTTTTTGTTAAGAAAAAATTAACTATTTTGTGAATAATTGAGCACTTTTTAATTTGCTTGTGAATAATTGAGCACTTTTTAATTTTTTTCCAAAAAAATTAATATTTAAAATAATTTTTCCAAAAAATTTAACTTTTCTAGAATAGCTATGGAGTTTTGTAATTTTAATTTAATTTTTGATTTGTTTCCCACAAAATTTAACTATTGAATTTTTTCCCAAAAAAATTTAATTTTAGAAATTTTCTTTCAAAAAAATTAATAACTTTTGAAATTTTTGTTTGAAAAAATTTCAAAAGTGCATAATTGCTCACAAAAAGTTAAATTTTTTGTGAACAAAAAATCCATAAATATTCTCAAAAAAGTTAATTTTTAGAAAAAAATTTCAAAAAATCATAGCTATTTTCGAAAATTTAATTTATTAAAATTTAAAAATGTTTAAAAAACATTAAACCCCCCAAAAAAAAAAAAAAAAAGAAGTTATATATATATATGGATTCAAACAATTAGAAACCCATGTAGGTATTTTGAGTTAAAACGGAGGCAAGTCCAAGACAAACCAACTTGGAATAATTGAACCTGGAGCCAAATTTGTTGCAATTGTTCCACGTCTCCCCTACATACTATTTAGCTACAAACATAGATATTATTTACGTTCCACTAGAATACAATGACGTTATCGTGAATCATTGAACCTTAGACATCTTGTTCAATAATTGGCTTATGTGTACATGCAAGAAAGAAATATGGGAAACTCTTTTGGAACTTGAAATCTTCATTACTTCTTTTTAAGTCCTAACGCGAGTACTTCTCTTATATTATAGAAATTTAGAATTTTACTTGCGTTGAGTAGTTGATACTATAAGCATCATGAAACAAATTGAATAATTTTGTACCATTAAATATTATAGGTCTGTGAATTTCATAATTTTCAAAAATAAGTGGAGAAATACATATATATTAGACATTAGAGAATTAGTCCCTCTGAGATGAATTATTGCTTTTTATTTAATTCTTTTTTTTTTTTTCTTCCAAAAAATTCAATATTTTAAATTAAATTTTTTTTTTTTCAAAAAATTCAATATTTCAAATTTAATTTTTCCGTTAATAACTATTGATTTTTTTTGTGAACAACTGGGGATTGTTGAATTGTTTTTGCAAATATTTAATTTTTTCTGAACAACTATGGATTTTTGAAATTTTTTCCCAAAAAGTTTATTTTTATGATCGGCTGTGGATTTTTTTTTCTCAAAATTTTAATTTCTTATGAACACCTCTGGATTTTTAAATTTTTTTCCAAAAAAGTTCCACTAACCAAGTAATTAGATCAGTATTTCTAGAACTAAAGAACCTATAAAGTTCAGTTGTCAGTTCCCAACGACAACGTAGTAAAAATGGAGGTTATGTTTTTGCCCCTGTATCTTTGTTAGTCACCAGAATGACGGCAAAATCGAGTTTGATCAAACTTGATACAAAGATTATATATGGTCACAGTAAGAGGCCATTCAATTTTGATATTGCTTCAAGGTAAACCAAAGCGTAAAAAATGCATAATCGACCAATACTTTAAAACAAATTGAGATACTTAACCAAATTATATTTTAAGTGGAGGTTTAGTATTCTACTGAGTGCCCATTCTAGTCTTATTATAGATCAGATCCTAAAATATATATTGAAAATATGCTTTATCATTGTTATTAGGGATATATTGACACCAAATTATCAGCCGATTCGGATACCATTTTTATAAAGTATTCCAATTCCTTATTAATATTATCATAAAGGAATTGCAATATATAACGAGCAAATAACGAAAAAAAGTTTTTTTTTAATGTATAACTTTTTATTAATTAGGGCTTGACAAGACAAGAAAAAAAATATATCACTTAAATATTTAAATTTGAAATTCAAATTATTAAAGTTTTTAGTTCCTCTTTTTCCTCAGGAGTCAACTTAATCCTGGTTGGCTCATAAAAGTATATTGCCACACTACTGTATATACACTTTTAATTTCAATGGATGGACTTGAATTTTGTGCTGCAGGTATATCATTATTGCACTAATTATATTTTAAAATTAAAAAAAATAATTTTAACCGGGGCCCCTTGTCTTCGACCTAGTCTATACTATGATTCTCACTTCTTTTTATTGAAAGAGCATTTGAAATAATAAAATTGGATTTCCCTTAATAATGTACCTTATAATTAAGTAATCAGCATGATTGAGCCTATTTCAATATTTCAAAAAAGGCTTTTTCTTGTCAATCTGATGCATTGATACACTTCTAATCGCTATACAATCTCATTTCCATAGTATAGATAAAAATAAACTATTAGAATGGAAAAAATAAGATATTTTTCTCTCATCATTCGACTTTTATCGTCACAAAAAGTACAAGTCTAGCAATTTTTAGTACATATTACTTTGATTTAATTCAAATATCACTCTTAACCATGAACACCTAGTAGTATTTAATGCAAGTGTTTTATCTTTTTTTATTCAAAAAACCATTTGATAAAGTTATTTACTGTAGATTTGTCTATTTTATGACGTGAAAATAGGAATTTGGAACCTCCAAAAAGGAGACTCCTGTAATTGAATGTTATTTATGACGTCACTAAAAATGATCCATTCATATTTCCTTTATTTGTTCTCCGATTATTAAAATTTCAAATCGTTCTATAAATTTGACATAAACTGGATAATTGTTATTTTATTAAGAAAATTAATCAGATAAGTAGTTTTATAACTAAAATGCCCATAAATGTCACTATGTACTAACAACTTTCGTAATCAAGAGAAGGAACACTTTCAACTGAACTTCATGGGGATTTTTAGTGTCGAATTATGTGCCTTAGTCAGTCTTGTTATAAAATAACAATGATGTAATATGAAATAGAGGAGTTAGGCAAATTTGAATTGTGGCAATTGGTTGACAAATAAAGGAAATATGAGTGAATTATCCTCTGGTCAACCACTGGAATAGGGGATTTGAAATTCCTGTGTCTGTTTGCATATGATGTACTAGGTCCGTACATCAAACAACATCGACATAATGACTAAAATTTATTAATGTATATACAATGTATTAATATGATAATGTATAGTTTGTCTCTTTTTTTTTTTGTCATTAAAGAATTCCATCGACCTTTTAACAAAAAAATAAATCATTTAAATGCATTTTTTTGTTCGTTTTTCGTTATTAATGCGAAAAAGACAATTCAACCGGTTCCAATGGGGGCTTTTATAGCATGTACCTAGTTATACTTATGCATATCAAAATGAGTAAATAAATTGATATTTCTGAAATACTTTGTATTAACTTGTAACTCGAGTCGTCATCCTCAGAATTTGTAAAAATGTATATACCCCTTTAAACAAAAATAAACTGATATTTTCTCATATGGAATTCAATTCTCATATTTATTTGATAACTAGTGGTATTATACGGTAGTATTGTATCCGTCCTTATTCATTCGGTTGAGTCTAGGGTTAGGACTCGTCCTTTTGGAACTTTTCCTTGAGATATGGATAGCTTATTAAGCCAAATCAAGTATATGACTATGATAAATATTTTAAGAGCATTGCAGATTTCAGCCTAGTATGGAAAAATTGAGATATTGTATGGAAATTACCTTATGTGAAATTTTATTGTCCTATAAAGTAATCTTCAGGTCGCACATATGGATCAGATTATGAAAAAAATGCAAAATACAATTTCAGTGAATTTGTATAAAATAATTTTGATGGACATTTTTTTAACCTATCAAGACTGTTTAGAAAGTTTATTTCTAAAATTGTCCTATGGAATAAAAAAATAAAGAAAAATGTTAAGAAAATTTGATGATTAACATATTTTTTTACATTTTCAGGGAGGAAAAATCTTTTTATCAAAGTTATTCTTTAATTTTGATCCATACGGTAGCTTTAGAAAATAACTTTATCAATGTTTTTATAGTTTGGAATAATGTCTTTCATAATTAATTTTTTCAAAGTATTGATTAATGCTGTATTTTAATCCTGATGGACGAAAAAAAAAAAAAAAAAAAAGGGCTTTTGTCTCATTTCGAATTTTGAAAGATGATATCATAGGAAAATGAAATTATTTTCTTACTCCAAAATAAACTTTTTCAAACTAGTTGTAATCGAAATTCGAAAAAAGCAGAAAAAGAAACCACCTTACTACTCATATCTTGGGGGAAAAATATTCATTTTTTCATCATAATTCCATATTATATTTTTTCTTTGATACATAATTTATTTTATTATATAACAAAGTAATTTAAAAAAAAGGAAAAACACACTTAATAATGCCATGAGGGATGGATTTAACCTTCTTGAAAGACCGACAAGTCTCTTGACGGTCCTCGGTCCTGAATACAGACTGACACAAGGATAGTACTCGGCATTAACCAGGGTTGTCCGGAGTAATTAGGCATCGTCTAATAGGAAAATTCTGTTTTAATAATAAGAAGACAAGTCCCCGAGAAATCCAAAGTGTGACTCCTCATTATTTTAGGAGTATATTCAAACGTAACTACTCAATACAATAATTCATTTGACGTGTTCTCTCTTCAAAAAGGAAACAAGAGTTATATTAAGAATCTGATAAAAAAAATTAATATGTTGGGATGACTGATGAGTAATTTAATCTTTAGAGCCCTTACTCACAAAAACAAACAAAATTCATTTTTAAATACCAGCTTTGTTTCAAATTTTAACATATACTGAAAATACATATGAATTTTGATTTATGTGCATATGTGAACAATAACAAAAAAAAACAACAACACATATCTGCAATATTTCAAAAAATACGACTACGCTGTTATTTCTTAGGTCAAAATTTATATGTACGAGTATGATATAGATCAGGGTGCACTATTTACAGTGCATTATGGTACTGTTTTTCATACATTCATACAGATAAACATTCCTTTCCTAATAAGAACATGTGTGCATTCTGTTTTTGTTTTGACAAATAAAAAGGTTAGACGTCTTGTGGTGTGTTATAGTATTGAAAAAGGTTCAAAGGATAAATCAATTTAAGGAAAAATTGATATCAGAAATTACTCCGTTTGCCCAAGGTTAACATAAATATCATATAATCGGGCTTGCTAGAATTTTTAATTTGATGTATCGTACTGATTGCTGTACAAGGCAGACAGATTTTGATGAAACACACAACCACTAATACACTATGATGTCAATGTTAAAAAGAGTGGTGGAAGTGAAACATTAATCGTACATGCCCTATGGTTTAACCATGTATTTCTATTAACCTTGTGTTTGCCGATCCTCAATAACATATGTATTGAGCTCAACAGCTCAACTCATTTGTATCTCCCTAGCAAATCATCAATGTTGTTAATCTCCGTTAGGGATCTGCTCACACACTCGTGGTTACACTATATAATGAGACATCAACACTCATTGATATTAATGAAAAAGGGTTCAACTTTTAGCCCGCCCGTTTATTTGGAACTGGCAAACTGAAGAGTGATTTCCGCCCACCCTTAGCTGTTGTCATTAATATTTAATTATTAACTTCCTTTTCTACTACATACAAGCTGTCATTGATGTATACGAAACCGGATTAAAAATTGGCGTTTGCTCATAAAAGACAGAGAGACATTATAATTGTAAGCCCTTGTTGGACTCAGAGTAGAATTGATGATTGTCATGGGAGGCATTCTTGACAATGTCCTTGTTTATTTCCTTCTCCCCCTCATCACAGCTGATTGTAGCTGATCTAATGAAACGTCGTGACAGCTAAGCTGTTTTTTTCAATACATTTTTCAAATTGTACGGGCTTCTGTTCTTTTTTGGTTTCTTTTATTTTAGCATGCCCAAAAACCTCTCCAACACACAAAAAAAAACTACATGAACTACAAAGTTTGGAATAATTAACTACCAACTGAGTTTGGGCCTTTTTTCTAATTTCTTGTAAAGGGAAGGTTTGGAGATACAATAAGGGTAATCACGTACGAAGAATAATGGTAAAAAAGAAACCCAAAAAAACCCTGTTCAGGTTGCTTATTACAAAAACGCACACGTACTAAAGTGCTTAGGATTCACAACTCTATTCATTACATTAGAATTAAACTAAAAAATAATGACTCATATAAAGTTGACTCTCTCGCTCTCATACACTAAAACTAATTCATAAACCAGCATATGACTCTTTCTTCAATGAGGGAGAAAGTTTATGAACGAAGTGAAAGTGTTTGATTTGCATGTTTATTTATAGAATTTGTTTTAATTTGGTAAGTATAGACAAATTGTATTAGTATAAAAATACAATAATTAATATCTTAAGTACGAGAAACGAAGTTTCGTGACACATACACCTATCAAATAAAGTTCCGTTTTCACAGGAAACTATTAATATCCAAAATTGTCAATTTCAATTCCTTGATATAGGTATAATGTATATTACAACTATACAGTTTCTTATAGTCTTTTTTTCTACTATAATAATATGTAGATATCACTTTTTGCACATGGGCATATAAAATGGCGTTTCTCTAATCCCCCCCATCGTATACCATATTAGTTACTAGTGTTGGACTCGAGTAACAACTATCGAGTTCAAGTTTATTACCATAAAGGCAAGTCGAGTTTCAGTTTGAGTGAACGTATCAGGCAAATAAATAAAATATATAAAGTCTAAGTTCAACATTTAAGTTGGTTTAACTACCTTTTTGGGGGGCCATGTCAGTAAGCTCCAAGGGCCAAACTGTGCTATTTTTTCTGCCATAAGCTCATTTCATAATCCCTAAGTTTTTGTGGGACGGACTGCTGAGCAGATTAGGTAGCATATTTGTTCTACAGGCCGTAGTTTGTAGACCCTTGATTTACAAGAGTAGTATATTATGAAAGCTAAAATGAGCATTCAGTCAACTTAAGTCTACTTCGAGTTGGAGTGAGTCATCAAGTAAAGAAAAGAAATTTATTTTTTGAATTGATAAAATCAAATTTCAACAGGAGTTAAGTAGGCTCGACCCCCTCAATAATAAGGCCTACAAATTTATTTATGAAAATCTGTTGGACATTTATAAAATATTTATTTGCAAAAGGGGAAAATCACATATTTCAAAGGGCTATATAATCTATATAATCAAACAAAGCATAAATTAAATTAGTGTAGGTTCCTGCCATGTATACATATGTAAGCCGCATCAAAACTAGTGTTGTGTCGGTCCTTATTTAGTAAATAGGACCGTAGTCAAGTCCCACTTTGTAGTCCTTTAAAAAGGAAAGGAAAAAATGATCCTTCTTGACGTAACTGAGTTGTTAGTTACGTTTTTTAGTAATATTATACTGTTGGAGTTACGGGCGAGTCCTACAAAATGAGGCCCCAAAACTTGCTGTAGCATTTAATGCACGACTTTATTCCCGTTATTTTTGATTACAATGTTGTATTACATAACCAAACAAGCGCTAAAATAAAATATAAAAAAGTTTTGTTATTCACTCGCATCTCTCAAAGTGTAAAATATTTGAGAAACGACAAAAAAAAAAAAAAAAAAAAAAAGTAAAGCGTGTGCCATTTCCCTTTGCCAGTTTCGGATTCGAGAACACTGCAGAGACCGTTCTTATCCCCGACTCTCTACAACATCAACAAGTCCGTTGGCAAAGGCAAGAAGAACACAAAAAATTATGCACTAACAATATGCCTAACTTCTGCCCTGCATCCATGTGGCCCTCCTTCAGCCCTGAACTAAACACCCTGGACTTCACAGTTTGGGGTGTTTTGGTTTAGTATATCTGCCGCATCCAGGGTCGTCCGAAGGATTATATTTTGAGGGAGGGAGGCTTCATTAAATTATTTACCTCTAACTTTTTCAGTACAAAAATTTCCTTGATTTGGGGGGTGGGGCTCCAGTCTTCTCCCCCTGCAGACGCCCCTGGCATCTATAATGCAAATATAGCTCCGATCTGTCACGAGTGCTGTGTATACCATGGAGTCGGTTTTCATTGCTAACAGCTGCCAATCTGTTCACTGGCGTCTGTAGGCTATTATTGCTTGTGAAAGAGGACATATTCTATTTAAATATTTCATAAATTGGTTTGGTGTCGTCTTTTCTTACTTCCATAGAAACCCCGTTTTTCTCAACTTGTACACATTACTTAATCGAATAAATTAGTCGCCAAGGAAATTTATAAGGAACAACTCAATAGACATATACAATGATCGAAGTTGAATATATATTTTTCAAATTTCCCGACTGACATGTCATTTTTGTCTGAAAGATAGTTTCGATAAAATATGGGACTTTTCATTTTCAAAAAGTTCAAGCTTTATTAGGTATCTCCTTCTAAACTACTGTGCCAATATTTACATTGATGGCGTATTTTTTTTCAAATTCATATTTTTATCTAGGTCCTTCTAAAAACTCCATAATGACTAATCGTTTTTTTCGACTTTGTAGCATCAGCCCTGCATAAAAATTAATCTACTATACTTGAAGTTTTGATCAGTCGAGTTCAGTTGAGTTTTCAAATAACTATATTGGAGGGATGAGTTCGAGTTATTTTCGGGAAATTGTGAAGTTGTTTTCGAGTTCAAGATATACTCAATCCAAAAACTTGTGACTAATTACCTAAAAGGAGAAAAACTATATATTAGCTGTTGTGTATACAAAGAATACATTTACTTCTAAGAGAATTTAATTAGTTTATTTTTGTTTCCTCTGAATTAGTTATAATACTTTTTTATACTTAGTCAAAATAAAATTACGTCATTGGCCATGTAGCAAAAAAAAAAAAAAAAAAAAATGAAAATATTCAACATGCAACTATATCTAAATAACCCAAAAAGAAATAAGATATTTATTGTTACACATGCAATATGTAAGTACTAGGATTTCTACTTTCCCGGGAAATCGTACCAGAGCAGGATCCCGGGAAATACACCTTTTAAATTTGATCCCCTTAGTAATTAATAAATACAATAAAGTTTCAGTATATAATTTTATATTCGTTGAAAAATGAATAGATTTTTGCCCAAACAGCTGTTGTTTTGGTGGCTAGCCAGAAATTTTTGAGTTCAGTTAAAAAACGGCATCAATGAAGGAAGTATTTACTCCAGAATTGTGGAAAAGGCATAGTGTCCTTGTTAAACCTAAGTTTAGGTACTTTGTTTGGAGAGTGAGGAAGGAACTGGTAGGTCATTTGTCTGGTAACAAGATTCTGCTCCATACCACACTGCAAAGAAAACATTAACGTGTTTGTTGGAATTTTTTTTTGGGCTTTGGTGGATCCAGTGTTGTCCCATTGAGATCATCGGACCTCAACCCCATAGACTTCTTTGTGCGGCCCGTAGTTGAGTGACACACCAACAGATCCTCCTGGAAGATAAAATCCGAGCTGATTCCCTAATCTTCCAAAGTAGACTATCATCAAAACTTGCTTCTCTTTCCGAGATCGAGTCGAGGCTCTTATTGACGCCAAAGGCTATTATATTGAATAATAATAAATTTTTATTTATTCAACTTTCATTTGGCATTGGTTTTTATTCACCCATCGGATGATTAGTTTGGGAGAAAATTCATTTGAAGAATTAAATCATGCTGGTTGTTAAATAGAGGTCGCGCCCTGTATAATAAATTATATAACTAACTAAAAATATAATCTGCTCGCATGACAATGCATTAAAATGAAAACATGAATAATGTTTAAAAGATAATTGCAATGCTTTTAACACCATCGAACCATCATCTTTTTTCGGAAATATTCCAGGGACCGGTCGGAAGATTGTAGCACACCAGTAGTCCTACACTCTAATTTTTTCAAAGATCATATTCTTCATTTGAGTCTGTACCTCAAATAGTGCAAGTGGTTTTTTTTTCTACAACCCAAGGACCCGACTTTATTGTATTTCATAACTCGACCAGCAATAAAAAACTTCAAATGTAAGTGATGAAATGGTTAATTTTTGGCTGAACTGTGGGGGTTTTAATTGTCAAACCCAGAGAAATCATAGGCCCACAGAATTCCAAGAGAGGTAGCCTAGTAGGCACACTACGTACTCTTAACTGCACACATTTTTCCATGCCTTTGAACCTTGACTAAAGATACATATATTATTATGTATTAATACATTTTTTTGGCAAATTAAATGAAACCATTTCTATTTATATATATACAAATATCTTATTTTGATACCTTCCCCGATTCGGGAAGCGAACGGGGCTCTTCTGGCTTCTTTTCATGTATACTTATATGAATGATCATTAGGGTGTATTCAACTCCCTGGCAGCCTTGGATTTCCTTACCATTTTATCTCAAATGTGACAACTGGTGAAATACTCATCCATGTGTTTCATTCGCCAGTTGTCACATTTGAAAGAATAGCTAAGACAATCCACCAAAGATGTAAAAATCATGGGATGTTTGATCCACCCTATTCTACGGTAAATATAATTTTCAAGTCTTCCAATGCAGATGAATAAATGTATATTTGTACGCCTACAATACAAATATGTATTGTAGTAGGCCAGACAGTTAAATACGAGACAAAGGTGAAAATAGTTTATTTTATTATTATTTTCAAATCAATGAAATTATTTAGTCTAAATAATACTTGGTATTAAATTGGATTTTCTAAAATACAAACGGTTCAACGTGTTACACATCCTGATGAGATATTTTTAGCAAACAAAGGGCTTATCAAAATGTATCTGAGCTGTTAACAAGTCATGGTTTACGAGTCTGAGGTAGTGTTGTGTCGACTAGAGTCGAACCGAGTCCAGTCGATAAATTCAAAATTTAAAAAAAAGAAGAGTAAAATTAAGTAGCTATGCAGCATATTGCCAGTCTGTAGTTTATGTTTTAGTAACCTACTTTTTTTTGTACCTCAATTACGGTGAATTTTCGTCTCCTTCAATAAGCACCAGTAAAATCGTGCATTTCGAACCCAAAACCGTGGTATAAATATATCTAGTCAATCTCCTCAGAGATGAGAAGAAACTCATTACAAATCTTGATTAATGAGTAAATCATTTAAAGATAGCAGCACCACAAAAACTCATTTGATGAGGTTTTGATATTAAATCAGTAGGCTGGATCAATAAAATGTGGAACAGCCTAGCTCGGGATAAATTATTCTCTTGAACTCTAAGGTGCGTAGGTTCTCGTCTTGGTCGTTTCTAGAGAAGTATATAAACTTAATGTAGATGGACATGAAGGATAGTTCCTTGGTGAGATGGAGTAATTGTAAAGCTATAATGTTTAGTTATACTTAATCAGTTCAAATCCACCTGACCAATGATCGGAACATTATTTAAAAATATATGAAGTCCACTCAGTTTTTTTTTTTTTCGAAATTAAAAATCCACTCACCCTTTGAGTCCAGTCGATAAGCTGTACAAATTACGAGTCTTTGAATCCTTTGATTCGAATCCAAAGCTGGCAGTTACATCATGAGCCGTAAGTGTGTCTGAGTTTCCCGCTTTAGAATACAAGTGCTCTTTGTCTCTAGCAGAATTAAGTTATTTTCTTTTATCAAATTAAATAAGTTAATATTACGAGTACAAATTGCGATTATTTAAGCTCTTCGACTCGAGTTTACACGGCGTTACTTTACGAACGGTGGATGACCATAAAACTTTACAACAAATTAGAGTAAGGAAAGCCACATAATCTATATTTGTATAAGGTAGATCTCATGTTAAGGGTATTTTGTTGTCTGTTAGGAGCGATGTATATTGCTACATAACCAACAATTCTTCCTTCATGAATTCACCCTTTAAACTGAATTAATAACAAGGGGAATTCCGACAACAACAGAAAGGAAAAGTACAAATGACATCAAGGGAAAAGTCCGCAGGATCTTTTTTTTGCCCCTAAAAAAATAGGATTTTAAATTTTTTGGAAAAAATGCAAAAAACAAATCTTGCGTAGGGAAAGGATATCACTAAGGCCAAGTATTTTTGAAGCAAACAGGTGCGTGTCTCTGCTTTGTTTTGTTGCCATATTATCATGAGTGTATATTAAAAACTTTACGTATGATAATCTTTTCAAACCTCAAGAACTCTCCTTTTCCAAATAAAAAGGTTCTTTAAATTAAAATGTTTCTTGTTTGAGGGAGATAGAATAATATTATCACTCCTACAAATAAGGCTCATTATAAATCACAAATCTTCTCCATTTTGAGAGGTAGAATGGTTGAGGCTTGAAAATGATCTTATGCAAAATTCTTAGAAATAAATACTCTATACACGTATCATGTTTCACGCATGATAGATGAGCTAACCCACCTTAACACAAAGAGTTACACTTTAACTTTTTGTTTCTACTTCTTTTTCCTCCATCGCTGTTTTGAATGTTGATTGGTTGAAATATAATTAACTCTTGTTCTTAAACTCTGAACCGTTCTCAACAATTATTAAATAATAATTTTATTGATAGGAAGAATTGTCTGACATATAACAACTGATTTTGGCATTATTCTCTCTGTTTCTATTTGGAGGAAAGGTTGGGAGATGCAATAGGGGTAACAATGGGTCTAAGGTTGCAGTTGAATCACAAGACCTAAGTACAACTCGTGGCCAAGCCCTCAGCAATGCATTATATGAACAAGTTCTCTTCGTGTCCACAGAATGAACTTATTTTCTTCAATTAAAGAAGATAATTTCATGTTGTAAAGTAAATGGAAACAAAGAAAATGGAACGTTCTTCCAAGTCATAATTTTGCAATCGTTATACTAATTCACTATCACGACATGTCATTCAGTATTTTTATTTTTGAAATTTCCTTTATATCTCTATACATATAAATCCACACTGGACTCACTCAGTAATGATATGTTGTTGAAAATGAGTGATGCACGGATTGACGTTTAGTCTGGTTGTACGGCTCTGTATTTTCAACCTGCACGTCTTACAAAGATCAGCTCCTTCATTCATTTGTAGTTAAGTTTTATTTCACACATATAATATCAAATTTTTTACTAAACAAAAGTGCCCCCTGCCCCAATACAAGACCTTGTCTAGGGGGGGGGAGGACTTTTTTTCTTCAGAATTTTGTTATTATGAATTTTGTCAGTTCCAATTTTTTTGAATTTCTTTAAATTTGTGTTGCAATGTTATATGGTCAAATATTATGTCAATTTTTTGGGTGGAACAACGGAAAAAATAGAACTATGCCTTATGGACCCTTCCCAATTACAGGTATTGATTATCCTTGAGGAGTGTTTAGGTCAATTTTTTGGCAGAGTATTGGGTAAAGAGGCAAAGTAGAGCTCTAAGATCATACTCCACAAATCCACAAAAAACGATACAGTCCATAGAGCAATGAGACATTGTTCTACTCTGTCCATTGCTTCACCAAAAATTGATCTATTGTCTTATCCAAAAAACATTAAATACAGTGACGTTGCTCAGAGGAAAACTCGCTCCGGAGAAATTATTCTCTTTAAATCAATGTGCGTAGTAAATTCAACGATTCACAGTCAGTCGCTGTTTGAGACAATTCTGATTGAGTAATTTTAATACTACAATGTTTACTTATACATATGTACTTCATCAGTACAGCTCCATCTGACAAATGAAAGGAACATTAATGTGCTTCTTTTTTTTTTTGTCAAATAGTACTTCCCTAAAGAACATCGTATGTTGTCACTTTTCTAAAATCTTATTCGTCAAATTAGAAATTGATAAGCAAAAAAGTTAAACTGTCAAAAATTTGTCAAAAGGGCCAATGAATAATCCACGTAACGGCACTGCTAAACCTCATAACATTAGACGTAACGGTTTAGGGTGCAGGTTCTATCATTTTCCCGGTAAAATCTTTAATAAAATGTTGGGAGATAAAAAGTTTGATTTAAAACTTTATATCAAACACAAAAAAAAAATATATATATATATTAAAAGGTAATTTAAATAAGGGATTTAACAATGAAATATGTTTAAATAAATTTGGATTCAATAAGTATGAGAGGCAACAAATAATGAAATATAGTCTATTTTCGTCAAATGGTCTGTTATAGTAAAATGAAATAAAATGCTGCAAGGCAGGTTGCAAAAATCAAAAAGACCTATGGGGCTCAAAAAAGCCAACCTATGCATCACTCTTGTACATTTATCAGTAAATCGTTAGGATTTTTGATATGTATAAAAAAAAAAAACTGAAAAATAACGTGGTAGTTCTGTCAATTTGAAGAACGTTTGGTAGAAAATATTCTAAACAGTCATGGCGTTTTATTAGATTAGCCGCAAGCAGTGTTGAAATGAAGGAAAAACACAAGAGTCCATCTCCGTATCAAGCAATGACATAGGCAGTAATTACTTCGTTTTCGATCCTCGATTATATTCTGAGTCGAAAAGGGGCTTAGAATTATAATTCCCAACAAATCAAAAAGTCATTAGTGACTTTTTAATGAATGTAAGTCCTAAACGTGCTCATAGGGATCGAGTTTTTGTTGTGATTGGCAATCTGAGCAGTGTTTTTTTATTTGCTGAAGCTGTTGAAATTATTTTTTTATTCTCAAAGAGAGAATATATCAATATTAGGTCTGACCATAATTGTTTGTGCTTTGTAATACTGCTGATTTGTTGAGGAGATATAAGTGAAAGTAATCTGTGGGACTCTGAGTAGAATTGAGGGACAATAACAGTGTTATTCCTGCCTATGTCTTGAGCAAGATATGGAGTAGGCTTGTGTTGATTGTTTCCCTCGTGTAGTTGCTCGTAGCTAATTTATGAAATGTTAAAAAATATCTGAGCTGTTCTCCTCTAAAACTCTTTTTAAACTGCTAGGGCTACCCTATTAATTTTCTGTTCATTTTTTTACCAACCGAAAATGATTTAGCGAGCATTCACATTTTTTAAATACGAAATGAGAGTGCATGTCTTTAATGATATTATTATCCTCATTTAAATGATCTACTTTTCATCCATAGAGTCACTTTGATATCTTTGCATGTTGAATTAAAATCAAAACATGTTTTTAAATGAAAAAATATATATGAACACGGAATCACGACAATTCTTATCAAATTTCACACTTTAAAAAAAGACTCCGAGAACGATAATACAATAATTACATTCAATTGACTTCTCATGCCTTGTGTTCGACTTGTACCTATCATCAAATAAGATGATAAGTATGTAACACAAAGAGATTTTCTATAAGGAGAACCCATGGATCAATTCTATATTTGGCAATGAAGCACTCTGATTCTGCAACATCAAACAAAAGAATATATATTTACACTCAAAAATGGACACTATATACATAGATAATATTCACTTTTTTAGATAAATGAGGAAAAGTTAGGAGAGGAGAAATTGAATACTAAATTAGATAATAAATCTTATTAGTCGAACCTTTAGTCTACCTTTCCACCGAAAAAGAACAGGGAAAAATAATAGGGAATCGGGGTTTTCTACACATAGCAATCTCTATTGTATCTCCCAACCTTTTCTCTAAAAAGAGAAAACAAACAAACCCCAAAATAGAATGGGTACTCAGTAGAGCACAAAAGCTCCCCCTCAAATCAACAAATTGAGTTATATGACGCAATTTGTTCAAAAGTTATGGTTGAGTATGTATTTTTTACGTTAACCTTCGTCTGAACAACATTGATACGTAATTTTTCCGTAATCCTGGTGACCAAAAAACACACAGGGGCAAAAATGCTACCTCTCTTCAACTTTGTTGATGGAAGTAATTAAACAGGAGTAGAAAAATCGACAGTTGACAACAGCATACACATACCTTTATTGAGTCTCGTAACTTTCTACCGAAAATGAACGTAAAAAAAAGGATGAGCAAGTTTAAGTCCTTGCATATTTTAATCGAGTCCATTTGAAGCCCTCAAATTTATTTGAGCTCATTTCAAGCTCATAACTATAATGCAGGGTTTCCATAATGTTAAGACTTTTCCTGAGTTAAGTATAAAATAGCTTTGGAGTCGCGAGTCTTAAGCCCTTTCCCCTCAGAAATCGTTTGTGAGTAAAGTGCAAAATATTTATCCATTAGATTCCCACGAGATACATCAGCACTCACTTTGGATATTGCAGATTTCTTCCTCGTGTGGGTGTGCAACTTTTTGAATACAAATAAAAAAATACAACCTTGTTATAATAATTTTGCCGTGGAGATGGAGCCTTAGCTATCAAGTCCAAGACTTTGATTGTCATATTAAATCGAGTGCAAGTTTAATATATTGTCTGAAATATGAATCTTCCACCCTTTTATCTTCTAATAGAATATGACATCAGCATGTCCGGCCATCTTGGGGAACTCTTGTATTGAATGTCTTACTTTGTGTTTTTAACTTTAAAAAAAATAGAAAGATTTGTATGTATAATAACTGATTCGTAGACAAAACTTAAAGTGCATTCCGTCTATGTTTGTAAATATATTGACAGATAACATTCGTATCAAAGTAAATTATTTTTTTCTAAAACAAACACGATTGAAAAGAACAAAAAAAAAAAAAAAAAAAAAATACAACAACCAAAAAATCC
This sequence comes from Lepeophtheirus salmonis, assembly GCF_016086655.4. NCBI lineage: Eukaryota > Metazoa > Arthropoda > Copepoda > Siphonostomatoida > Caligidae > Lepeophtheirus > Lepeophtheirus salmonis. The sequence continues at coordinate 1,951,176 of NC_052140.2, forward strand.
TTGTAACGCCCAATTTTTTAAATATACATATATATTGAGGTTTTGAATATTTATATAGAATATATTTACAGTTGTTATTTGGAAAAGATAAGAATAGAATAAGTGTGATACCCACCAAATACGGGTAGGAATGATTTAATTATTATTCATATAGGCAAACAGCTTACAAATATACAAAAACAGTACTCAAAAATAAAACCAAAAATATTTTGACATAGATACACCTAATTTTTTTTTCCAACTCAAAGAAACTTTGTGTGTCCTTGTATGTGGGAGGTACCTATTAGGATTTATATCACGGTATCCCGGTATTATCGGAGCTTTATACCTTCAGTATATTCCCGGGAAATCCCTCCTGTAATTATTTGATAATATAAGTTTCATGTATCATATATAATCCACCAAAATTAGTTTGTTCATCACTTTCTTGTTGCGGTTTGGATTGTGTTAGGAAATTTAAAAAAAAAAACATCGCTAGGTACTTTTACCTCAAACTATTTTACCTAAATCTATTTCGATATTTCGTCTTCAATAAATAAATAAATGTGATTTATACGTCATTATTGTTTATTTTTGGTTAAACTTGATGTTCCTTTAAATTTGTAAATCAAAGTATCTTATGTGTAGTTCTATGAAACGCATTAAATAATTATTTTCTTTTGGAAAAATGATAAATTACGACCAAATTTATGCCAAACAAATCTCACTATGTAATGAATTTGAAGCAGAGACAAAATAGATCATAAAAATTACTAAAATAAGAAGCACAAATATATTTAAACACGCTAACAATTCTAATTGAAGAAGTGCATATCACTCCTCTGCTATTAATTATCATTAGAAATAGTGGATTATTCATACTGGGATACAAAAAAGTTCTAATGCATAATGTCTTAAGGGGAAAATGGTTGAAGGCAAAATAGTTTAAGGCAAAAGTACCAAGCCCTCAAATAAGCTGATCCTGCAGGCTCTAAAAAACAACCTGTGTACTATGAACAATCATGTTAAAAATGAGGCACACAAGATAATTCAGAATATATATGGGTAAAAAGTTTAAAATTTGATTATATTTCGTCATTAAATACATATAAAAATAGATATTTAAGGTCTGTTTCTTTTTGAAGGACCAATTTCTAACAAAGAAATTTGGGGACTATGTAATTGGTGGAATAATTTTATTTTTATATATGACTTCATAATGATACTGCAATTAAAGGTGGACTAATATATAGGATCGAAATATTGGGGCAAAAATTCAATATTGGCATCGGAGAAAATTCTTAGACATTTTGAGTTTTATATAATACAATCAGGAAAAAGGAGAGCATGAAAGGCAAAAATTGTTTTTCAATTTTTTTAGACAGAGTATTCATACTTGAATGAATGAATACATCTGTTTTGACTTATGTACTTCTTCAAAATAGTGCGACAATCAGTTTGCCACCCTGGTAATTTCATTAGCTAATAAATCCAATATTTGATTGATTCGTCAAAAATGAATGGTAATAATTTATTTTTTGAATCATTACCAAGGTTTATCAAGTTTGTCTTCCATTAAAAACCACTCTCTTTTTCAAAAAAATGGTCCTCTTGCTAACATTACTAAATTGGGATCCAATAGATGAATCCGTACTTTATAACTAATATTATATATATTATTATTCAAATAAATTTGTCGCTGATAAATTCACCTTTTTAATCTAGTAAAACATTAACCAAAAGTGATAAAATAGGATGCAAACGAAACAAACCAATTGTAAATTAACAAAACAAATGCTTTCAGGCATATGGGTACATCTAATCATTTGTAAAATATCAAAGCAGAAAATATTTTTTTTAATGATATTAGATCGGCTGGTATTTTTATATTTGTCCATATCCAGTATCAATTGTAGTAAACCAGCGCTTGAAATGCGTCAATACCTCGATAGCACACCAGTATATCGAACACTAATTATCATATTTTTACAAGCTGAATATACAACTGAAGATTTCATTTACTGTCTAAAATAAGTTAACGAATAACCAAGTAGTCATGAGGAATTAAAACTCTCACAATATGTGCACAAAAATATGTAGTAAGGAATCGCCCTACAATATATTTTGAAATGAAAAAAGGTAGGGATTCTGTAATTGGCTTTGCAAAGTCAAGGAAGACCAGCTCAAGGATGGGTCATTTAGTCCCATATTAATGTTAATTGTTTTATTAGATAAGTGAATTAAACATGGAAATATGGTCAAAGACTCATTTTGAGGTTAACATCCCTGATACTATAACTGATTTAAAGTAGTGGATCTCAAACTTTTTAGAGTGTGTACCATCTGAGGAGAAAATATCAAGATCTCCAAAGTACACCACTATGCCGAAAAAAATATGTAGGATTTAAAAAGAAATACTTGATATGGTTATTTTTAAGACCTTTTGTTTATAAAAAAAAATGTCTTTAGATGGGCTTTAAAATATAAAAAAGATGACTTTGTGGGTGATGATTATTCATTCAAAGGATGCAGGGTATTTGAATTTTCTTTAGTTCTATGAAAGGGGTTGTTTTCGAATGATTTTTTTATTTTATCAATTAGATTATTTTTGAATAAACTGTTTTATATAAAAGGCATGCTTTTTAAATGGACTTTAAATATAAGAGACAGGGTTTTTGGAAAAACTTTCTTTAAAAAAAAGATATGGCTTTTTATGAGGATTTTTTATATGAAAGACATGGTTTTTTATGTTTTTTTTTCATTAATTATATTTTTTTAAAGGTCATATTTTCATATAACAGCCATAGTTTTTCTATTCTTTTATGGTTTTTAAATGATTTTTTGTTTTATAAGTGACATCTTTTTTATAAAAAAACATTGGTTTTTTAATTCATCGACATGGTTTTTCCATGATTTTTTAAATTTTATACATGAAATCATTTTCCATTATCTTTTTATATAAAAAACCATAGTTTTTGAAGAATAATATTCCTTATAAATAAGGCATAGTTTTGTGTTTCATAAAAAAAATGGTTTATTTTTATAAAAATCTCGGTACTTTTGGTTACAATGAACAACGCAACCTAATACCTTTAATCTAACTCTCTGCCTTCATTTTATTATCTTGAGCAGATGTGTAATATAATGTTCTCCTACATATATGACGTAGAGTAATCATATGTATAGTACATTTAAATAAATTCTTGGGGCGTTTCTGTCGTTCTTTGTGACGAAGGGGCTTCTATTTTTATTATTTTATTTTGCGGTTAAATTTTAATTTTCACCTATTACCTACTTCCAACTTAAAAAAATGTAATTATGAAGTGTTAAAGGAATTTTTAATAGGAGATGGTTTTCGACCAACAAATGTACATTTTTTGCCGTCAGTTCTTTTATTGTAGGGAGGTAGAGTAATAAAGCCTCATTTATGGGCTCATAGGTGCTAAAAAAGGACACCCAACATAACGGGTCATCAAAAATTAGAACACTCTGAAAAGCCTTATATCTATTGTACAAAAATTATATATACTATATATATATATAATTGTATATACTTATACAAAAAATACATTGTATTTTGGGGTCAGCTGTCGATTTTTCTATTTATTACAGAGTAGTTACGGGAGTATAATATTCTATTCTATATTTCGCCATTATGGCCGAGACTGAAAAATTTAAAGGATATTTTTTTAAATAAAAAAATAATCCATATGTCTCAAAATTGGCACACATACTCATTGATAAGTCTGTCAGGAGTAAGAAGTATACGAATATAGTATTTCTTTAAAAAGAATTATAGAAATTGTTGTCCAAATTAGATAAAATTTGATAACAGCCCTTTGTATTCAAATGATTTTTTTAAAAATTGATCTATAAGACTACTTTAATATAATAAGTATTTAAAGAAAAGTATGTCAAAAAAAAAAATACAATACGAAGAAAAAGTACCCTTTTGCAGAGACGTCCACAGGGCGTGGGCTGGAGGGGCTTTACCCCCCCCAAATTGGAGAAAATATTACTTTTTACTAGAAAATTTTATATTAGAAATTTAATTTTTCATATTTTTTGTCAAGACCTGTTAATTACCGAACTTTTTCCCCAAGAAATTTCATAAATAAACTTTTTTTCAAATAAATTTAATTTTTCAATTTTTCTTCCAAAATTATTAATTTTTTGTGAGTAGCTGTAGATTTTTTATTCTTTGTTTAAATCCCATTAATAAAGGTAAACATATAAATTTTTAAAGTGATTTTAATTAAAGAAGAATATAAAAGGATATTATCATCAAGAGTGTCGTTAAATATACAATAAAAATAGTTGAAATATTGGGATTTTGAAACACGCCAGTACATTAATGGATTAATAAAGAAAAGTTTATATGTCTATATACATGAAAAAACAGTCACGGGTTTCACTTTGTAAAATAAATTAAATATCGTAGGCGTTTAGTTCAATTCATATTTAAAAAAGAAGAAAAAAAGAGGAGTACTTTATATAAAATTTAAAATGACTTAAGAATGAATTTTGCTGATAAATTAGAAAATGAAAGATATAGCCTTTCCCTCATTGATTAATTTATAATAATTTTCAGCAATATACATAGTATATTATTATTCCTTCTATGCTGATGATATATACAAAGAGTGATTGATTCGTAAATGTTAGAGAGGGGGCAAAAAATAAGTTAAAACCTTGGCTGGTGGAGAAGTACCAGAATCCCTTAAATACCCTTATCTATCTTAAAAAGTACATATTTGGGCGAATGAGGACCCCATATTGAGTAACACATTGTTAACAAATGATAATTATAGTTCAACAAATCAACATTGTTCATAATACATTTAAAGGGAATGTTTGGCAGAAAAATCAACAGCTAACGAAAGAATACTTCAATAAAATTGAGAATGGCTTCAAGAGCGTACACAGGATTGTATATATAAATATATATATATTTTTTTTTTTGCGAGGGGGATTAGTTTTTCTAATTTCCTTGAAAATAATCAACAAATGAAAATATTTCCAATTAAAATTTTCAAATATAATTTCTTTTTGGAAAAAAATCTTCAACTAATCACAAAAACTTTAAATTTTGGGATTTTTTTTTTAAATATTGAACTTTTTAGAAAAAGTTTGAAAAATCTCAAGAAATATTTTTTTATTTGAAAAAGTCCATACCTATTTACAAAAATTAAATATTTCAGATAAAAAGTTTTACAAATTCACAGCTATTCACAAAAAATTAATATTTTGGGAAAAAAATTCAAATATTGAATTTCTTGGAAAAAAATTAATATTTTTGGGAAAAAAATTTCAAATATTAAATTTCTTGAAAAAAAAACCAATAGTTATTCCCAAAAAATTAAATTTTAGGGGAAAAAAATAAAAATTAAACTACAAATATTAAATTCCTTAAAAAAAAATCAATAGTTATTCTCAAAAAATTAAATTTTAGGGGAAAAAAATAAACTACAAATATTAAATTTTTGAAGAAACATTTCCAAAATCAATAGCTATACATACAAAATTAAAATTTTTTGAAAAAAATTAGAGAGATTTTCAAATATTACAATATCTAGTAAAAAACAAAAAAAAAATCCCTTAATTAGGGTAAGGGGCTACAGTCCTTTCTGCCCATCCCCTGTGTGGACGCCTCTGAGCTTACTTCAGAATATCCAAGTCAAAGGGTCATTCTTTGTGTATGCAAATCCATAGAAATTGTTATAGGTGTAGGGCAATTTGGAGTAAGCGTTGTTTACTTATTAGCAGTTTGTGTATATACCCGGGGATAGTGAGGCCACCTTGTGTTCATTAGTTGTTTCTTTATTACTACAGACCTCAGGGCTATCTGGTGGAAAGAGATGTTTTTCAAGTTTGCTCATATACATACTATTGTCTCTCAATCCTGACTAAACATTCAATATTCAGGGTATATTTCGGCAAGTGATATGCAGTAGTATTGATACTTGGTCAAATATCAAAAAATGTTTGGCTCGGTCTAAAGCAATTTTTCTCTACCGATTTGAACCCCTTTTTTTTGGTGCAGACTACTATCTCAGACCATATACCAACATTAAATCGTGATGTATGGAACAAATTTATCTTCCATGAAAATAAATACGGTCTCATATCAATCTAGAATTTACAAACCCAACACTAAAATTGAGTCTAGTAGCTCTCAATATTTTGTATACATTTTAAAAATTTATTAAAAATAAACATTAATTATTTTTAACGAATATTAGGTACCAAAAAATGTGTTCATTAACTTTGATGAAGTGGAGCGTGATTTATTGAAAACAGCTGATAATACATTCGTACCAACTTGTACATATACCTTAAATGAAAATAGGAAAACCAAAAAAACGACTTAAAAGTAAACAAATTAATCAAATTCACCAAACCTTGATTATATTTACTCTGAAGGATGTTTGAGGAGCAGACTGAAAAGCACCCGGCAATCAAATCTATTTAAAACAGATTTAAAGCAATTTGATAAACTTTGTAGTATAGAAAATCCCAGTTCACCAATCTATGCTTAAAGAAACAAGATAACTCAAAGTTAACTACTAGTGTTGAGACTCGGTCCAGCACCGAATTTTTTTTTCGGTTCGGTCTTAAGTAATTTTTTCTAAATCAATTTGAAACGATTTTTTTCGGTCCCACATTATAAGATGGAAGACCGATTTCTTTGTCTAAATCCATCGTCATTGATTTTTTAGAGCATTTTTAAAAGTACACGATTGTTCTAGAACGAATACTTTATTTATATAAGAGACAACAGGATCAAAATTAATCCGAGCTATCTTTTTTAAACTTCGTATGACGTCATATTACTTGAAAATACATATACTCTCATATTTTCCTTTGGACCGATCTAGGCCGAATTTTTATATTATAACCGTCCAAAGCGAGCTCTTTGTTGGACCAGATTAGTTCCACCCAACCAAAAATATAAAAATCTTAGACCGGTTTAGAATTTCCAGAACGAAAACCAACACTATTACTACCTATAGCTACTTATAAAAACTACTTATAAGAGGTGTATGACACCTTAACAAACATAAGTCTCATGGTGAGAAAAATCAATCTGACATGTGTGTGTTTTTCTTCTCTTATTTTTAAATTAATGTATTCAATTTTTAAAATAAAAAAAAGGTAACTCCTTAATAAATATGTCATCATCCTTAGGAGGGTGGGTGTCATTCTTTTTCCATTCATTCCCCTCTCATTTTTCGATGAATATAAATGATAATATGGATTTTCCATTTGAGTAATTCCCTCATATCAATTAATTTAATAAAAACGTCCTCCACTCAACAACATGAAAAAATAAATATGCCTATCAGAGAAAAGTCCTTCAAATAAACAAACCAAATAAAAACAACAAATGAGCATAAGATGTCCTTGAATTCCCTGTCTTTGAGCACAGGTCACCTTCTAAATATGCATGTCCCCATGATAACTGTCCTTTTTTCCTTCTATTTTTTTTAAAGAGAGATAAGATATTATATGAAATAAATCAAAACAACTCCTAATAAAAATTTGTGAAAAATATCTCCTGACAAATTATAATTTCATTTTTACCATCATAATGAAATTCCAATGGTTTGAATGAATTATACACTAATATCTATCCATCTATCTATCTCTGTAGTTACGTTTCATTTCTTTTATGTTGATGTTACCTACTTTTCAAGGCCGCAGCCGACTCATTAAAAATGAATCATATGTTTCAAAAAGAATGAAAACGCGTTAAATAAATTAGTGTTGTGTTGGCTTGGCTTGAGTCAATAACTCTACACATATTCCCCACTACCCATTAAGTTTTTCTAATAATTGTCAATTATTTATAAATTGACTGTTTTATTTGTCAATGGCGTTTTATTAAGTTGTTGAGGCTGAGGATATATATTTACGGAGTGGGGACCTCAAACTTTAAAATGTATTTAATAATGAGGTTCCATTACGAGACCAAAGGACAGTTGAAACAAAAATAAACAAGTTTCGTTCTTATCATATAGGTACATCTTATAACAAGGAAAAATGTGCAATCTAAGAAGAACGTAAACTTCTGCAACAACAATATGCCTGACTTATGGCCTGTCTCCATGTAATATATTCAAACCTGATATCAACCCTGTGGACTTTTCAGTTTTAGGAGTATGAAGAAGAAATTCCGCTGTACCTCTCGTTCAAATTTGGATTAACTCCGAGTTGCTTTATGACAGTGTGGTATGCCATGAACACGTATTTCGTGATCAACAGCTGCAAATCTGTTCGTCGTTGTGTAAAACCTACTATTGGCTGTGAAGGAGGACATATTGAATAAAAAATAAAGCTATATATAGTATTTAAACATATCCCAACTTGGTTTTAAATTCACTGTTCTTAATTCCATAAAAATTCCGATTCTTGTAATTAAGTCATGTTATTGCAAATTCTGGGTCCCTGTTCTATAAGTTGAGGCTTATAAAGGTTGATTCCTGAAGGTTAGAGAGGGGGCATGGAATGAATAGAGTTTCTGTCCAAGCAAGGGAAAGTAGTTGCAGAATCCCCATAATATCCTTCATATATCTTAGAAGATACATGAGGTAACCATATTGAGTAACACTTTTGACCAAAGTTTATTAGTTAAAATGTCTTATAACTCCTTAATGAATTGATAAGTAAAATCCATGAAATTACGTAGAACTCCAAATATTTGAGTATGTTTAATGGTGCTATACAACTCTGAGTCAAACAGAGTGGATAATTTTTCGAGTCGACACATTACTATTTAATAGACCCTTAATTTAAATTCAGTTCCTCACTAAAGAATAATAATAAAGAAGAAGAAAAAAAAAAGAATATTTCACCCTCAATTAAGGTGGATAAATGTGCCTTGTTTATATCGATGCATACATACTCAATCTGAAAATAATTGCTTTGTTTATAGCCTAGATAATATGTATTAAAAGCCATTATTCCATGCATTGTTCTTGTTATTACCCACTTTTCATTTTTGGAGAGGGTGACTTTTTTAAGTAACTGATGAAAAATTAATACTTTACTCTACATAAATGTATAGAAGGTTAATGGTTTAACCTCCTCAAACCATTTTACATTTACAGTTTGACTCTGAGAGAAATCAAGTACATAGATGATTATCCACTCTTAAAGTGAGTGGAGTTGACAAAATAATACAAAAACAACTAATTTGCTTAAGTAATGTTGAAAAATGTAGGGCAAAATAAAAGTCTAATGTCCACTGCGATGCGTCATACCCGCTTTTACGCTCAAACCATCTGTCTCTCTCTCTCCTTAATATCCTTCTATTTAATAATGTATGATCTCGAAAAATAATTATCTATTCCAAGGGGATATATTATAGCATATGAAAGAAATGGTACATCAAGTTAGTATATGGTTTATGTAGCTTCTACATTATAAACAGTGGATTTCTTTCTTTTTTTAAATTAAAGAAACTACCCTTCTTTTTCATCAATAGTCTTGAGAAGTACAGCTAGGTAACGAAAGGAGACTCAAGTTATAAATAAATGTTATGGCAGTATGTAGCCCTTGTTGTGAAATGCTACTTTTAAGTTCGAATAAGAAAGTAATTATTAATTAGAAGACGCAAAAATGATCAATAAATAGTTTCCTGCAAAGGCAAAATGATTCGATAATATTGCTATCGGCACTCAGTCAAAATATACATATAAAGGAACTTTAGTCAAAGAGTCTTGTGGGATCATTTTTCTATTCAGGTCTATGCAAAGATTCGCAGTTGGTAATTTTATCTAAATAAGTTACCAAGGGTCGAGGTTTAGGGGACCCATCAAATCTTTACTGCCCTTTTAGAGCTTATTTATTTAAAAAAAGAGATAATATGTTGCCTTTACCTAAATCTCTGGATGGCTCTTAGGATAGCCTCTACAGAGATGAACATTTCCCTACTGGAAAATGGATTAAAACAGGAAGAAAAAGATCGTAGCATTTTTGGTCGTAGCATAAATTGGATTGGATGCATTCTAGATCCCATATGAAATAATGATAAAGTGTAACTAAATTGCAATGACAAGTGGTAACGTCTAGAGAAGTCCGATACATCACTAATGCTTACGTCATTAAGTTAAAAAAGTAATTACGTTTGTATGGTTGCTATTTATTGTAATGGTTCAGGGGGTCGATGGCTCAGGGAGCTAAATACTGTGGTATAAAAGGATGGGGAGTAGTAGTAAATGGGGTAAAAGTCTTAGAGCCTTAACAATTAATTATATTACTAGAGTTGTATAAAATATGACCTGCCTGTAATGTAAATCATGTATTGTAGGCGTAAGAAGCTACTGGAAGAATAGACTAAACACAAATCCCACTCTGTGTGAAGCAAGGACATTGGCAGGAATTACTCAGACTCAGATTCTCAATTCTACTCTGAGAATTAATTATTTAGATATATCTGCTTTTAACTCTTGAGCGTTACACTACGTCATTCATTAGCGTACACACTTGTGGCTATACGTTAAACATATATTTTATCGCCTCAAAATTGAATGAATAACTATCACAGCTATAAAAAACAAAAAACACTGTTCAGGCCTTTTATGAACACACAAATAGTTATTAATATAACTACTTAAGAATATTTGTCATTAAGGAAATGGAGCTATTTATTATAATGAGGGCATGACTGTTGCGTGGCATTTTTTATGCTGCTGCACAAATTCTTTAATATATGCAGACATATAAAGCATAAACGCTTTAAAGTCAAAACTAGGTTAAGAGCATAATATATAAATCTAAATAAGTCTGACAAACTTAATTACACCACAATAAAAAAGTAAAAAAATTATCAGCTAATGAACGTTATTTTTTGAAGGGTTGAGTCATTGTATAAAAGATTATAATTTAATCTTAAATCTTTTCCCCTGGCTTCATATCTAAGGGAGTTATCATGTGGTTAGGATTTAGGGTGGTTCCTTACATGACATATCTTGGTTCGGCTGTTTTCGAGTCTAATAAGTTCTTAAGAGATCTGGGCCTTTTTCTTTTTTGTATGAGATTCGTTGTTCAAATCAGGTGTTTATAATACTGAGTGGCAATTGCGTAGTGACAAGTACAATCATGATAATGTCCCTACAACACTTGTACATTAACTGCCTTAGAGTAGAATTCACCAACTAGGTACCTCATAAAATTATGCCATGACCAATAAACATCTTTAGTCATATAAGATATTTGACTTACAAACTCCTTAGTTTGTCGGATCACAAACTGGGTTAACAAACTTTTATTGCGGGACATCCCTAGCTTCTTTTTGAGAAAGAACTCCCTTTATGTAGTCTTTTTAATCATACTTAGATCCTAAATGGTACACACGAAATTCTAAGAGGGGCAGTATTAAAACTGATTTAAAAAAAATGAAGTTGAGTGAAGTGATCAATTACCAAACTTTATGAGTTTATAAGAATGATATGCAGGACTGAACTGGAGTGGATCGAGACGGATCTGGGCGGCAACGGCACAACACTAACTGCGACTATGACGTTTCTTTGCGGGTTGACTAGTTTCAAATGACATTTTTAATTACCTTACTAATTTAATGGTACAAAATTTGAAAGAATGATTATAAAATTTCACTTATATTTACATACATTTATGTATAATTCCATTGGAGGGAAAGGGCACGGCTCTTTAGATCCACCTCGTAGTTATGGCATTGCTTCCAAAAAAAAAAACACATTAAAAAACAAATGGATTTCAGACTTTTGGAAGCTCCACACCTTAAATTATATCCGATCCTACTAAATTTAGAAAAAATGTCCCTCCATGTAGTTATTTAACCATGCTAATATGCAAGTTGGGGCACACCAAATTTTGGAGGTGCCAGGGTCGTGTCACTGACTTCATACTAGACTTGCTCTCATGATCAAAGACTCACAACTTAACTTGTACTCCATAGCTATGCCTTGAGATTCTAAAGTTAGTTGATACTCAACATCCCGTCCTATAATAGGCTCAAAATAAATTTGAGAGCCCGATTAAAAGACTAAATGACTCTTCCCTATATCTGAAAGCAACCCTTAACCAAGTGGATCCCTTCTTTTGTCAATGAATTCATATGAATCACACAAAAACCTGTTGCTTTAAGCAATAGATGGCGCTGTTTTACAAATACATGCAATATATATTTATGTAAATATTCAGTATCATGATGTACAAGCCGGAAAGAGGGATTTCGTGACAAAGTAGACATTTTGAATATAATTACTATTGTTGTATGTATGTATCTAGTAGTCAATTCCAGGAATATCAATTCAATTATGAATTAAATATTTCATAAACTACTAACTATTGACTAGGGATAGAAGAAAATAAAAAAGTCTCATTGTCTGTTTCTCTTTTGTTCGGTCTTATGATTAAAATACAAAAAAAAAAAAAAAAAAAAAAAAACTCACAAAAAAACTATTGTAGAAAGAGGAAGATAATTATGGTATTGACCATTTTTTTTTTTTTTTTTTCATCATCATATCATCAATGTCGTGCACAGAGGCTTCTATCCTTCTCATCACGCGATCGGAATGATTCCCCTAGAATTATTATGAAACAAAATAATAGAGAGAGAGAGAAAAAACAACATGAAATACAGTGGAATCTCTGAAATTGGCCATTCCACTTCCCTTCCAGTTATATCTATATAATAAGGTCTGGGAAGTAGAAAAGAAAACAGTTATTCCTTGCAGTGGAGTTAGAAAAAAAAAGTGTTGAATATCCAAATATATTAATATCTTTCAGTATTATTTAGATAAAAGTTGGTATAAATGTATTAATGCCTCCAAAAAATATTTTGTACTCAACAATTTATGGTGGATCAACATTAATTGACTTACTTCTCATTATTTAATCGACTTATTTCCCTAAATAATATTATTCATCTCATAATTTGTGGTGTGAGTTGAGATAGCAAAGAATATTAACCATAGTTTGGACCAATCATCTGATATATGAGACTATCTTTAGTTCCAATATGGTACATTCAAATTTAACATCAATTAATTTTTTTTTATAATTGATCAAAAAACAAACAAAAACAGGATCTTCAAATGAAATTTGCGGCGCCTCTGAAAGATTTATAATAATAATTTATAAACAGAAAAGTAAGATAATTAAATGCAAAATACAAATGTAATCCAGGCTTGCATTTGAAAAAAATCCTCCGAGTTGTTTTTGTGTTGACAGGCGACTGCACGTTTACAACACATGATTAATCTTTGTTAACTTTGCATCAGTTCATCACAAATCCTCACTTTATTAGAAAGAGTCTTTCTTAGCAAGTCAAAATCCATATTACAGTCGATTACATATATGTATAATGCATTATATATTGCTTAATCTATTCATATCCGAAAGAACAAAGAAATTTCGTTCTTTTAGAATATTCTTGTTTTTCCTGTTAGTAGCTAATTCACTTATTGAAGAAGGAATATTGATATTGGCTTTTGAAGTTGATTGTGACATAATTGTTAGCCTTTCCTATTAGTCTACTCATTCAATAGTAGGTTTTAAGTGTGGATAAATAAATAAATAAAGGCAATAAGATGCACGAATTATTAAGCAAAGGTATCAGTTTACAAAAGAGGTATAGTATGACGTCACTTTTGTTTGTTTTTCTTATATTAATAATCGACAATTACAAGCAGAGAAATGATATTCAACTCTGATGCTGTAATAAAAAGTTTACCAATCCACTTCTTTCCTTTAGCTGACAACGTTGAAATTATAATACGCCAGAGGTAAAATAGTATACACTAATACCGTAAAATACAAGTTACATTAGTTTCTGAACCATACATCCAGATCCATATTGTGGATATTCGGGGTTAAATCATACTAATATAAAAGGTTGCGTAAACAATACATTATAACTTCCACCACAATTGTTTTGACAACAAACAATAGTCATCATGGAACAAGCAAGGAGAGACGCCATCCTCGAATTGGCTCACGCGGGACACAAGCCCTCTGCTATCTACAAGCTTCTTAACTACCCCAAGACCAGGGTGTACCGGGTCTTCAATGCCTGGGAGGTTGAGGGGAAGGTCTGCCGTAAGGCCCACAACATGAGAAGTGACCGAATTCGCACTCCCCGCCTCCTTGAAGGCCTCCGGAAGTCCATCAAGGCTTCGCCGGGGGCTTCCTTGTCCAGGTTGGCCAAGAACCGTGGAGTGAGCAAGCAGCTGGTCTCCAAGGCTGTGAATGAGGACCTCGGGTACAGGTTATACCGAATGGCCAAACAACACATCCTCACGGCATCCATGAAGGCCACCAGGCTCACCGAAGGTAAGCGTCTCCTCAATGACCTGAAGAGCCATGGAGGAAGAATCATCGTCTTCTCCGACGAGAAGAACTGGACTGTTGACAGAAGCTACAACGTCCAGAATGACAGGTGGCTTGCCAAGGAGGGAGAAGAGGTCCCTGCGGTCTTCACCACAAAGTTACCGGCCTCCGTGATGACCCTGGGTGTCATCTGCAGCACCGGTGAGGTGATGCCTCCTTTCTTCTTCAATCCCAAGGAAAGGGTTAACACGATAAGATACTGCGAAGTCATGGAGGAGTTCGTCATCCCCTGGATGAAGGATAGGGCTGCTGGGAGGGAGTTCATATTCCAACAAGACTCAGCGCCCGCACACATCGCCATGAGGACCACTAACCTCTTCAACTCCCACGACATCACTTTCTGGGATCGCAACACCTTGCCCTCCAACTCACCCCACCTCAATCCGTGTGATTACTACTGGTAGGGGAAGTTGGAGAGGGAGGTGTGCAAGGTCAGCCACAAGAGTATCACGCCCCTGAAGGGCTCCATTACGAGGGAGGCGAATGCTGTCGATTCCGCTCAAGTCATCAGGGCATGCAAATCATTTAGGTGCAGGATGGAGAAGATGGTGGCTGCTGAGGGAGGACATGTTGAACAAATTTATTGTTTATTATCATGTCTAACTTTTTCATATTAACAAATACAATCCAAATTCCATTTTTATCAAGCAGGTTGAATTTTAAGATAGTTCCAATTTATCGTGGACACCCTGTAGTTTGTAGATCAAAGCAATTTATCCTTAAATAAATAACTAAAAATAAAAATAAACTTGAAGTGGAAACACGTTCCATCGCCAACTCTGAACATGGATAATACCAATACAAGGTTATAAATAACGCTTTTCTGACTTATGTTTGACTTCCACCACGCTTTTCAAATGTGACGTCAAAGAGTATCTATATGTTAGTGTTAGAGCACCATTGTTATACTCTATGACGTCCAAATCTGTCTGTCTTTCTCGGCAGTTGAAACGGTACATCAAATTGAAAATTCTATTAAGCCCGATGACATGATGGCATAAAGTTTCTACAGATTAAATATTTTAATTCACAACAGCCTTACTATACCAAACTCCCATTCGAAATCCCTTTGTCGTTTCTATGTATTTATTTCTCTATGGTTGTACGTTTTGTAAACAAGTGTATCAGCTTTTAATGTGTCTATTAGGCCTATTGGTATTACATGCTAGGTTTTTGGATATAATACGAGACATATTAAAATATACGACTGTGTTTCATTAAATATCTTTAGGTACAAACAAAGTCACAGAATCATGGTCGGTTGTGAGGAACCACAAAATATCAAATTTATATACCTAAATAGGTAAAATGGACACAGTTGGTATTTTATAGTTTTCATCCCTGATGTTTTAAGCACAATTTAATTTGAAATATATTCACAGTTATTTTAACAACAATAACATGATTAGAAAACCGCTCAGACCTTAATTCTACGGGTTTTTTTCCCCCTCTTTATTCCTGATATAATTAATTAAAACTACAAAACGCAGCAAAAAAATAGTGTTGCTTTCTAAGTATGTGCTAAAAACAAAATTAATCATAATTAGAATTGCACATTTCAAGACTCATGTGTTGAATCATTAATTATAACAAAACGTGGAATTTTTGCAGTTAACTAGCTTTGCATGTTTAATTACAATAAATTAGTCAATTTAAAAACAATCTATGTTCCCCCCTCCTACTATTCTCTATTTTATTGACTTAAACAAACAGAGATTGTCAGGTGCTATTTCTGTGATTGATTTATGACATAGAAATTAAGGAATAAATCTAAGTTTAAAAAATAATAGTTTCGGTTATGTTTGCCACCTATATTTCCATTGTGATAGTTAATTTATTGGTTACACTATGGAAATAGCACATTTTAAACAAACATTAAGGTCTGATGTATGTACATATAAAAAAGCTAAGATGGATATATATTTTTGATAGCGGAAAAATAAATTCCTTAGATTGACTATAGCATATGGCTATGGATTTGCAAAGTCTGACTCTATAGAGCATTTTCACTGACGTCATAAATGACATCATAATTGAAGGAGGCGCCATCTTAGAGGCTTAAAGTTGATATTTTTACAATATACCTAAAATAAACAGGTTTCCAATAAACCTGTAGGAAACTCCATCAAGTGGCTGTAAGAATGTAAAAAGACTTGACATCCGTATTGAATACTACTTGAGCCCAATGATATACACTGATATTTGAACTAAAACAAAATCTATTAAGTATCTCAATTTGTACAAAAATGTATATATTATCCATTTGGTGCGAGAAAACATTTAATTCTTTCCAATTGTAATTGTTAGTTTTTTGTCAACAAATTGTAAATTTAACAAAATATTTTTAATACATTTTAGGCTCAGATATATAAAAAACTGGGAAATAAAGCGATATATTAATTATTAATGGATTGTAAAGTATAAGTTCTATTATTTGTTCGTCCCATTTTGACATTCAATACTTTACCATTTTCCTTAATATGAATGAAAAAAAGTTTTTTTTTTATTGTTATTAAACTTCCTTGTTTTAGGCCCCAATATGGCTGACATCAACAATGAGAGAGAGAAAAACAGTTCAAATATCTACTCGTCTATTGATTAAATAATGATTAATTTTGTACTTTAACGAAAAATAATTTATTAAATCCTTCAATTCTTTTATTCTCCTCTCCTTTTTTCCCCCTTCAGTAAGATTTACACTAAGGTTTCTCCTTTGGAATCCCATTTTACACCTACGGAAAAGCCCACATTTAATTGGATTAACTCATTAAATTAAAAGTGAAATATATATTGACAAATCCCGCAGTATAAAGTTGGATACTTAAAAAAAGGAATTAAGGACACTGAATTACCCGGAAAACTTACTAGTCATAAAATTGTATGTATTGTTAAAACTATGTTCTGTCTTGCTTATAAAGTAAGATAAAATATGTTTTTGCCAGTCATGTCACGTTGGCACCCCTTTGACATAAAAGTATTTAAATAAATTCTAGTTACAGTAGTTGAACTTGGGCTCCTCAGGTCGAGTTGTGTATTTCGCAACTATAAAGCCTCCCGCTCTGTACAAAATTAGCTCTTTCTTCACTTACTATTCAAGTATTTTTATTGGAGGTTGTGTTTGGTACTGGAATTGCCTCTATAAAAACGACCCAGCACTTTTAGTAAAAAAAAAAGATAAAAATGAAGCGAACAAGAATTAGTAATATATGGTTTAGACCAGCTTAAAGTTTATTTTTTTCTCCTTAAAATATACCCGAATAATTTGAAAAATGTTTAGGAAGAGAGGAGCGCAGACCTTACTATGTTAATTAAGTTAAAAGGATCAATTCATGGAGGGTGAATAGTTAGTTATCGAGTAATTTTCAAGTAGTATCTTTTTTTTTGTCTGCTTGAACATAAAAAAGTATCGCTACGACCATTATTATTTACAAATATTGATCTTTGCTACTTAATGATTAGTAGGTTTGACTGTACCTAATCAACATACGACAGCTCCTATCATCCCTAACATTCTTTAAATTGATAGGGTTAGCATGTTAGTTTTCGGTTTCTTTTCAACATACTTACGGGTAATATTTTTTACAACTATAGTGACTTCTATCAGCAAATAAGTCGTCTCTCAAAGTTACAAGTCTCTAAGGCGTGTGTTTTACACTCCCGCAATCTAAACAATATCCCTAAGCATAGTTTAACTCAATGTTATGCACAGGGCTCGTCGGTTGTTAAAATTAGCTACTAGCTAACAGGGTCCAAATATTGAATCATTTTTAGAGTTGTACAGGACTAGTATAGAGGGCTTTAAAATAAGCAAAGCTCTGGGAGTGAAGAAAAAGTCATATATTTTCTATGAAACACAATTTAAACAACTAAAAATTGATCTTGTAATATAGCAATTATTATTTATGTTCAACAGAAGGAAATTCTATCTTCAAACAAGTATAAGCTCTATGTTCTTAGAACATCATTGATGTTTGTATTGTATATTTTTATTTATGTTTGTTCATAGTATTATTTCGTTACTGAAGTTAATGGGTTTGATGACATAAAAGTCCTTCTCCATGATACCTATTACGTTTATTCTGTTATTACATATACTCTAATTGTTCATGGGAAATATAAAAAAAAGTCAATTTACTTTATTTAATGAGATGTGATCTTCTCTAACATGATCCCTCAGTCCAAAAATGGACTCCGAGTAACCCCCAATACTTCATAAGAGACAATGCTTCTTGTCTGAATATCTCGAAAAGTTCAGATCCCTCTCCTTCAAATCCAATAATATATTTTTCATTTTGCAAATTTATTTCCTTATTATAAAAAAGTTATAGGGATATAATTTCAGCTATTCCCTGTTCCTGTATCCAATTTCGAGATAGAAAGAGAATGTAGGACGTACGGACAAACTTGTATAATGAGCCCCTTTTCTAGTTGAGTTTCTTACTGAAAATTTGAAGCCTGTGATACCTTTTGGTAGAATCACCTAGAACAAAACCATTGGTAAACAGCCCAACGAAACATAGTGTGACATTAAGCGTGTCCGCAGGGATTGGGCTGTAATCCCTCCCAAATAAAGGAATGTTTGTTTTTTACTAAAAAATTTAATATTTGAATTACTATGTCAAAAAATTAATTTTTGAAGTATAATTTTTCAAATTTTTTTCCAAAAATTTTATTTTTCAAATTTTTTCCCATAAAATTAATTTTCTATAAATTCCTATGGATTTAAGTAACTTTTCTCCAAAAATGTAATATTTGAATTAAAACAAAAAAAAACTTTTTTTGAACAGCTGTGGATTTTTGAAAAAAATTCATTTTTCTGTCAATAGCAAGGGTATTTCGGAATTTTTTTATAAATAACTGAATTTTTTGACGCAAAAATTTAAGTATCGAAGAACCCGCCCCCCCTTCCAAAAATATCCAACTAAATAAATATATATATATATATAATCTGGCGGACGCCCCTGGCTATGTCACTTTTAATAGTCCTTGGAAGCTTGAATAATCACATACACCTTTCCCTTCATCATCCGACTCCTGAAAATACAGGGTGCATCGGTTTACCCCCCTTCCTTATACCTATGTATGTAATTTTAAGTAACAGCCAACAACGATCATTTAATAATAATAATACCATGTAATATTAAGAATAAAATAATAATTTTTTGAGAGTTGTGAGTGACAGACGAAACAGGAGGGAAGAAGCTGAATTTTAGTTCTTTTTTTTTGTACGTTTAAACACGCAATGTTTTATATACCGTCATTATATATTAGGCCGGCTTGCTTTTCAACTTATTTCGAATGTTGACGATGCATAGTATAGAAAAGATGTCATGTAGTATGTAAAATTTCAAAATATTACTAAGTTTATTGTCAAAAGTAATGGAGAAAATAGAGAAAATAACGCAAGGAAATTTTCAAACATACATTTTGATATTCTGACAATGTAAAAAAAATCCTGCTACAGGGGCGTCCACAGGGGGTGGGCTGGAGGGCTGTAGGCCACGAAATTAAGGAATTTTTCTTTTTACTGGAAAGTTTATGAAATTTAATTAATTTTTTTGTTTTTTCAAAAAAAAAAAAAAAAACCCGAAATATAATCCCGTGCACGCCCCTGTGCTATACACAGATCTATAAGATTTACTTCAATACCTTTGACTCTATTTTCTTCCATAGGGTTACTTTAGAAAATAAATTTATTCATATTTTTTATAGGTTAGAACAATGCGCATCAAAATTGTTGGTATGAAATGACGAATAATGCTTTTCTTTAATATAAATTGACTAAAAAACTAATGTTCGTTCGTCTTTTTTCTTTTTCAAAATATTGAACGAGATGTGCAACCTAAAGATCATATAATCGATGGTCAGTGCATATATTTTATTTTCTCAGCAATTGTCAACTTTTCCGCACTGGCTGTATGCGAAAATGTTCACATACAAACCACCCTAATATCTTATATATATATGTAAGATTACATGGAAATGAGAAAGAGAGAGAGATGGAAAAGGCAGGTAAGAGTTTTTTTATTAGTAGAACTGTATAAAATATGATGTAGAACGCGTCAATACTTTTTGTAGTTGTAACTTGAACAGTGTTTTTTTTTCAGGGTGTTATAATTATTATTTAATCCTTGAGAATGGAAGAACTGAGTAAATAGTAATCATTGGTGCTGAAAATTGTTTGTATTCTTTGCTGGTCCTTTCTTTTAAATTTTATAATTGGTAATCTGAAGAACGAATTTTGATTTCTTCTGCTATTTTCATTATTATTTAACTTACTGAGTAGTGCACAATTATATTCAAAACCTGATTGAATATTCGGGTGAGCTCATACAAGACGGAATGTAACCTTCAGGATTTGGTGCATAGTTATAATTGTAATTCCTTGTTGGACTCAGAGTAGAATTGAGTATCGAAATCAGAGTCATTCTTGACAAATTTGTCATTTCTTCCCTTCTTCCTTGGTACAGCTGATTGTAGCTGATGTAATCAAACATGATGACAACTAAGCTGATTACTGCAAAACATATTTTAAATTGTCCGTGTTTTCATGTTAATTTTCGTTTTCTTTAACATGTCCAAAATACATACGATTTTATATGTGGGAGCCCTTTTTGGGCTCGGAATAGAATTGGGGATCAATATCGGAGTAATTCTTGTCATGATCTTTGTTTATTTCCCTCTACCTATCACAGCTGATTGTAGCTAATCTAATATATAAACCTCATGACAACTAATCTTCTCTCCTACATAACAATTTTCGAATTGTCTGGTTTACCATGTTAATTGTTGGTTTCGTTTCTTTTATCATTCTCAAAATACACACGATTCTCATCACTAGCGATAAGAGTTAGTCCTTTGTTGGACTCGAAGTATAATTAAACGGAGTAATTCCTTTCCAATTGACAGGACGCCCAAATTAATTTTCAGTTTCTTAATATTTTTACATACGGGCAGGTCATATTTTATATAATTCTAATGATGAATAACGCTGCTCAACGTTCAAATTGGATAGAAGAAATAAACAGGGATCAAAAGAACAGAGCATCACACATATGTACATAATTGCATGGATATGCTACGCTTAGGTAGGGTCATACAAACATATGTAATATGTATGTATGCGTATCTATAATTAGATGTGAGATATTGTAAACAAAGTAAATGGGAGTTAATAACCATATTGATGGACAGGTGGTGGGTCCGTCCTCATACCTCTGTTAGATGAGATGGGGAGTGGATCATCGTCATATTAAACAGCATTTATACATATATGTACTTGTTTGTAGTTTTAAGTTGTAAATAATATATAGTCCTTTTTATTTTTACTGAAATTAAGGAGCAGCAATTGCGTGCAGGTCAAATCAGAGTTGACCTCAATTTTTAAATAATATATGTATTCTTTTTTTTGAGCAAAGTGAGTGTGGGTCGTACCAAATGTATCTGGGGGTTGGATCTAAAGAAACTCTTCTCTGGAGTCTTCATTTGATACCGGACCATGACAGGATCCTGGATCAATTAGGAAACAAGATTATTAACCATTAATTATAAGTAATTGAACCCCAAAGAACAGGTTTCTTTCAATGTATCCACCCTCAAAATTGATGGTGAGCTCCCGGCGGTGGCGGAAACTGCAGACGTACTCAGCGCTCATGGAGGTCAGGCCTTGTTGACAGAGTGCTGTTGCGTAAAAGGATACAATTTTAATAGAGGTTCAAATTTGAAAAAAGTAATTACAGCTTGCTTTTATGTTCATAGGCCAAATATCGTGTGGTTAGTGCAAAAGTGACGTAACTAACCATTTTCTCAATTTGTTCATGATACGTTTGCTTATGGAATATTGAATACGTTTTGACAAGTTTTTTTCTTCCACTGAATGTCAGGGTACCCAACAATAGTCAATGAATAATATCCCTTACACAAAAAGTAAGAATGCTAATTATTTCAATTGTATCAATTGTTAATTTTATTCTGGTTTCCAATTGATTTCCCAGGTCAACATTTTTTTTTCTGGGTGCAGCTGTGGTAAAATTGACGTGACTATCATTTATGGCAATTTTGCAGGGTAGATTTTTGAAACCATGGGAGTTACGTTTACATTGCAATGCTAAAATCAGTCTAGAAACTTAGTCGTAAAAAAATAACATATTTAATAATATCTTCTGTATTGATTATAAAGTCAGATAAAACTATAAAATATGATTTTGTCTGTTAGGTAACTTTGGCACTAAACCCACGATATGATAAGAGTTGTATTTCAGTGTGATTATTTTGGATTAAGTCTATAGCTTTGTGTATGTTGTTAAAGGTCGACTAAAGTCCATAAATTAGGGAAAAAAGAAATAAAAATATATGGATAAAATAGCCAAACATGCCCACTGCCAATTTGAAAACAATATAAATATTTATTATGTACATTAGGGTGAGTCTGATGGCCAACTTTACAATTTTCAATTTTATCATTATCACTTATACTGAAGGGTTGGCGTTTGTAGCCCTGCATGTCTCGCAACAACAAAAACTTTATTATTAATGGATCAACGAGTTAATTTTTAATTGAGCTCGGGCTTTATAATAAGCAACAAAAAAAAAACAGTAATGACGGCCAAAATTTAGTCTTGGCAGATCTTACGATATTACTAATGCATATTATCATTTATCTAGAAAATCCTGTTATAATATTATTTTTTTAATAGAAGAGTATAAAATGTTAAATATTCACAATTTTACTAAAATATATCCTAATATTAAATAAATTGAAAAGGATTGGAAAATTTACTATTTATAGGATTTTGAAGCAAAAATACTAAGGACTTTATTTTATAAGTGAACTAGATGTAGTACTCGTAGTCATATTTGGTAACAAAAAACTGGAATGCCTTCAAAGGGAAACTAACCCCCCCCCCCCATTCTGTCATAAGGGCCTCAAAACAAGCCAAAAGTCTAGTTAAATGTTTTATCTTTAGTGAATAATTATTCGTCATTTTATATTTCAATATTTATTTACAATAAATATTGAAAGCACGGTTGAATGACGTCATAACAATGATATCAGTCCTCATTTTGACAGCCTCGCCAGGGAGATCTGACGAAAAAAAGATAAATAATTATTTTCATCAGACACTCAAAAATAAAATATTCAATACTCAGAAAAAATAGTCAACTATAAGATGTCAACACGTGACGAAGAAATAAATGGCTTTAACCCCTACTGCCTATCTAAAATTTATACCTCTAACGCTTAGTTTTATTATTTATCAGGTCCTAATATATTATTACATGCTTATACAATCTCATTTCCTACAATCACATTAAATTAACTATTACAATGGAAAGAATAATATAATTTTCTCCAATTATCCTGTATGCATCGTTAGACATCAATCCCAAAACATAACAAAATGGACAAATTTAAACATTTTATAAGGATTCTTAGTGCAAATTACATTGATTTAATTCAAATATCACTATTATCATAGACATCAAGTAGGTATTAAGACTTAAAGGCATATGAACAAGGCTTATGCAGATTAATTGGAAATTTGTTCATTTTATAAAGTTAAAATATCAACTTAGAGTCCCCAAAATATTGCCTCCTTCAATTATGATGCAATTTATGACGTCATGAAAACGCTCTATAGTAAAATAGACGGACCACAATTACTAAGACAAAGTACATTTTAATGCTCTGTTGACCATACTGCCGTGAGAAGTTAACTTTGTTTGTTGCTATTTTAATTTGTGTGCATAATAGTGTATTTAAATACAGGGCCATTATTTCAATTATGATGTAATTTATGATGTGAGTGAAAAGGCTTAGTTGTGAATAAAACAAACTGAATACATCACTAATTTTCTCTCTCTTTCTTTATTTTATTAGCCCTTCTTATTTAAACGTAATTTAGAAGCAAGTTGAAGAGGAATTAAAAAAAAAAAATTTCCTGCATGAAAAACTCCATGTCCTGAAGAGGGGAGGGAGAACTGAGGAGAATTACAATATAAGAGGAAGAAAGAAAAAAAAATCACATGACCTAGCAATTATAGAACAATTTAAGACATAAAGAAATTCTTTTTATTTTTATTTTATTGATTTGAATGAATGAGGGACTTACAAAAAAGCAAAGCAAAGCTACTGGCTTTTACGATAGTTCCACTCCCTGTTTTCGCTTTTTTTTTCTTTGATTGACAAAATTACTAAATAGATACTCTATAAAATATATATATATATACAACATCAATTTCCCATCAATTGACAGTTTTAAATTATATTTATAGGTAAATAGCGGTTATTAAGCGTCGACGAAGAGACAAACTTTAGCTTGAAAAAAATAGAAGATAACTCATACGAAATTTTAACCGTTTTTCATGAAAAGACATCACTCGTAATTACTCAATACTTAGATGTCCTCTCCTCTAGAATCAAAGAATACTACTACCAACATGATAAAAACAAATTAATATGACGTTATAACTGATGATTTAGGGAGTATGTTAGTCTCTAGAGTGCACCCTAACCTACATTTGCTTGATACTACATGCAAAACGCCTGAAGATTTTATTAATACGACTACATTGTTATTTTTTAGATCAAAAAGATGTCTATGATATACATCAGAGAGTCCCATATACAGAGCACCCTCTATACACGTTCCATGATATATGCACACGCCTTCAATATTTCATTAATGCGACTACATTGTTATTTCATCGATCAAAATATATTTGTGAGTATGATATATTTTCCAACATTCAAACATCCTTGCATAATAATATTTTACCTGTTCGATGGCTCTTAGGTTGAATTAATTTTAATTTTAAATATATTCAAAGTGTATGCCATAGTCACATAATGAAATACCATAGTTCCACTGATAGAACATCCTTTTAGATTCAAGGAAGCTAGAGTTGAGTTGATGTTATCATAAACACCCAGGAATGAAATTTTGTTTTATTAAATTGAATTTAATGTAACTTTTTTTTATGCGTAAAGTCCTTCAAATCAGTTGACAATAATACAATCGTCTTTCTTCTGTATGCTACGCATAAATTTAACCAAATCATATCTACATATAAAACTAAGGACAGAGGAGGACGGAAGAGGATGTCGTAACTTTTAATTGTCCTTTAACAGTCTACATTGTAATTGAAACGAAATTCCTACATTTAATCGGTTGAAAATGAGATCACGTATGTATATATTTAGATAGTATAAGCCCTGGATTGCAAGTGGTATTACAATTAGTGCTGTGTCGGTCTGTATTTAGAACTGAAGACTCCAATTCAGTCCTGCATCTCATAAACTTATAAAGTTTAGTCCTTCTTGACGTCCCAACAATTGATAGGACCGATCCCAAGACTGCAATGCACCGAGTAAATAAGGACTGACACAACACTAGTGGAAATCATAGCATTTAAGTGATCTTATAAATATGTGCTAGAAGTGACTGGAAATTCTCGTTGAGCCGGATCCTGATAAATAACTTATTATTTTCCTGGATCCCGGGAAATCAGTTTTCTTTCATGAAACTGTATATATTTGTTATGAATGTGCCCTTTCAAATAGGTAGAGCCTTTGTGGTGCGTCAACATTTGAACAATCAAGAAAAGAGGAAAATCCACGGATACATTTGTGAAGCTAAACAAGAATCCTTGAGACTGGTCCTTAAGAACATTGTTCCCTGCAGGTGCGTTCGCAGAAGGTCTACTATAGTCCTCCCCAAGAGGATTTTTTACATTTGCCTAGATAATTAAATTTTTTTTTAAACAGCTTTGTAGTTTAAAATTTTTTTTCCAAAAACTTTTATGTTTGAAATTTAATTTTTGAAATATTTTTGTAAACAGCTGTGGATTTTTGAATTTTTTTTCCAAAAAATTGAATTTCTTGAGAATAGTTATGGATTTTTCAAATTTTTTAAAATTTAATTTTTTGCAATATTTTTTTCAAAAAAAAATATTGCAAAAATTAAATTTTTGGAAAAAAAAATTTATATTTGAAATTTAATTTTTCAAAAAAAAATTTATATTTGAAATTTAATTAGTAAAAAAAAATTTCATTTATGGATTGGATCTTTTAAAAAAATCCCAAGAACCATGCCCCACACAAAATAAAATTCTTTGGAGGCCTCAGCTTGTGGATCGGTAAAAATGTAAATTGATTATTGAGCCAAATAAAATATATGAGATATATATTAAGAACATTATTCATGCATTCAACACAATGCAATATAAAAGTAAGATATTACATTTGTACTTAATTATAAAATTTATTATATTATATAACAGAATAATTAAAAGAGGAAAAACAACCTTAATGACGTTACATGGGATTGTTTTTACATATGGGACTGGCCAGGACCCACCTAAATAAGGACAACCACAAGAGTAGTAATGAACCTTTGTTTGAATTATCAGCTTTTAAAATTTTGGGATAAGTTTAAATACCCAAGAATTTTAGTTATAATTTAGAACCTTTATTTGATTTAAAAGACTTGCATATATTGTCTCCGATATGGGCTCTTTTAACACTCAATTTTGAGAGAATTTATTCTATCTTGTTTTTTTGTTGACGGGCCACATATCATATTATTTTTTCTGAAAGTTAATTAATACTATATATTTTTCCGTACTTAAACTAAAGTGCAATTTTTGCGGCCTCGGAATAGTTTTTCATAAAATTTGAATGATCTTTTACGAAAGTTTTATTTTTTGTAGATTTTGGTGACAGTAGATCGCACAAAGTATCCACTGGAGATCAGTGGGAAAAGGATCGTTATTTCTGTTGTCGACTTCTCAGTCTTCTATTAATTGTATGTATTATATATTAAATATTATTATGATCTATGTACAAACCCTTAGGCAAAAAACAAATATGATGTCATATATTTTTTTCTGTTTTAATTATCATTTTGGATGTTTTACATAGATTGTTGTAGATTTTTGTGTGAGTCTTTTTTCCTAAGTGGAGATAATTACCCTCATGGGTATGTAGTTACATCATCAAAACTGTCCTTGATAATCTCACTATACATATTATGAACATATAAAAAATACAACGCTTTTTTAATTAAACAAAATTGCTTTTGTAAATGTACCACCAGTGCTGCTGTGTATATATGTAATTATATCCATGATGCGAAAAAAAACAAAAAACTTCTTGAGAAATTGTGATCCTATATAATCATTCAATTCATTTTTCGTCAGTTAGTTGTTCTTTTCTTCTTCATCGTCTTTTATGACGTCAAAAAACGCCAGTAGGTGATTCTTTTTTCTTATTATATATATACTGGGTGCACTCTACAAACTTTTTTGAACAAATAATAATAACAATCATTTTATTCATAGTACATTTTAAACATTTATTGATTTAATATGATTATTCTCTATTTCTATAAAAACCCTGCCCTCTGCCACCATGCACTTGTGGCTGAAACCTAGAGCAGATCAAGTTTAGAGTCTCGACAGAAATATGTATATTGGTTAGAAAATTCTCCTTAACTGTAGTTTTTAATGATGACTCAACATTGTGTAACTTGACTAATGCAAAAATATATAGTGTATTTTTGTTGTCAGCTGTTGATTTTTCTACATACTGTACTCTCTAATGAGTGTTCTGAACGTTGATTGGCCGTATTAACTCTTGTTAATCTACTATGAGTAATCCCAGACAATTATTGAGTAATGAATGATTCCATAATTGGGAAGAATTGGCCAACCAGTTCCAACACATTTAGGCCCATTTTTCTATTTATTTTGAAAAGAGAGATTGCAAGATACAATAAAAGTAACGAACTCTCAAAGTTTGAGTGACTAGTAGTAGTAGAAGACTGTCTGTCAATGGCGACCCACACATAGTAATCGGAGGGATTCAGGTTTGGCGAGTTTGGGTGACCACACCTTTTTGAGAGAACATTTGTTTGATCCCAAATTTTCATTGAAGTAGTTTCGAGCCCAAATGAAAGGGTTTCCTTGTACTTCATCATGGGACCATATCAATTTGTCCATATAAGCCCCCCTGGCAATCTGTCACACATGCAAAAGGAGATCACCCTTTATTTTGTCGTTAACTGCCTCAATGTTAGCCTCAGTACGCGCTGTCCTAGGTAGACCAGAATGAGGACGATGAGAAAATCCTCCGGTTTCTTCAAAAGGCTTTTGTATCGTTGTAAACATCTTCCATAAACTTCTAATGGAGAGCTGGCCCGTGACTACAACTTTGTTATCTAATTTGTTGTATATGCTGTTTTTTGTGAATGAATTAATTTTTGTTTTGTAATAGTATTTATTGTGGGGCAAATGTTTTGTCAAATCGTCACGGGTGTTTTTGAAAGGACCTTTGGTAATTTTATTATTTATGGAAAAAATTATTTGCCAATATAAAAAAAAAACAATAACTATGAAATGGTCATATTTTGTGTCTAATAAAAGTCCTTCTGTCAAAATTGTCCCCAAAGTAAAAACACGGGGAAACGAACCTATTGGAAAGTTCTTAGACGCCTCAATTTGCCTGTAAAGGCGTGTACGTAGTTTCCCCATTTTGCATCTTTTAGCTACATTTTGTAAATATTTTGGTTTTTGCACATAATTAAAGCCCCTAAATTAGGTATTTTTACAATTATAGTTATCATTTTCTAGAACAGTTAAATAGTTTGAAAAAGTGATGTAGATATGATGGAACACCCTGTATATATACTCTACTTATTACATCACTTGGTGGATTTTTATTTTAGTTTTTCAATTTTCTTTCTCTTCTTTCAATTTCCCTTCTTCCAATTTTCTTTTATATATATATATAATACTAATATTCTTTTCCCTATTATTTGGTCAATATCAAAAGAAGGTCTTTTGATACCTTGTGCTTCTTGTTCCTTGAATGCAGGGCACATGCCTTTAGGGGATGATGGTTCTTAATTGTTTTGCAATTAAATGATGGTGATGATAACGATAAGAAAAAAGGAAGAATTGATTCGGGTTAACATAAAAAGAAGGAAGAGATAGCCTCTACTCCAGGTGTTGGTGTAACCTCTTTGAAAGGAAGAAGAAAATGATTGTTTGAAGAGGGTAAGAAATAAAAAGAAGAGTAGAAGCAATTTACCTCACCCCGGCGACCGCCTAATTATATATATTTTGAATATGTACATAGATAGGTGCTTTTTTATCACCTTAAAATTAGAGGATATCAATCCAAGAGCGAGAAAAAACGACAACTGTCAACCGTTTTACCAAAGGAGATGAAGAAGAAGCAACAGTTAAAATAAAAGTCTTTGTGTCTTGAGTCCTATATTTTGTTAAATTATAAACCGTACTATGTATAATTGTCCTACAGGGAAACCTCGCTAGCAAAGTAAGAGGTCAATAAAACATTCATTCAAGCATTTCTGTATGATAATTATAAAGAAATATATATATTGTTGAGGTTGCCAACAAAAAGAGCAAACCCCGCACGCTAAAAAATGGTTAGCATTTAAAAACTTAATAATATCTACTTCCCTTTCCTTTTCAATATGACACGCTGAGCCTATACGCACTCGTTGCTAAACTTGATCTAAAGTCACGTTCATCATTGTTTATATGTACTCACTTTTTCTTTTTTAATATGACGCACTAAGATTAAGCTTTACAGGCTCCTTGTTCATAATGAGTTCTCCCCAGACAGACAGACAAACAGTATCATGACGCATAATCCACCATAACTTTGAAATTAATTGAGATACATAAATCAAATTAGTGTCATTTTATAGTTATGCATAAGGAACTTAATAAAAACATTACAAACTTTTGATTAATAACATAGAGCAGAGATCAATATAAATTTTGAAGAAAAATAATTTTAGGTATAAGTTTGGGCTCCCCCGAGTACCCATTATAGTTGTTTTTTTCCCCCCAAATTGTTTGGAGGACATAGTCTTAAAATGTTTTTTGTGATTAAAAAAAATGAAGTTCAAAGCCATATTGATCCATGTTTAAAGGTTTTACAGGGCCTTGAAAATTGTTAATGTCACAATTTTTTGGAACAGAAATAAAAAATAGATATCTTTCCAGAAAAACAGTCACTGTAATTCCAAGTAAAGCTTTTTATAATAATAACCTACATATTTTAGATGAGTAAACAAGCTTTCAAAAAATTAAAAATAGTTTTCCCTAAAAATGAATATTTTTTTCATACAAAAATAACATTCAAAGTATTTTTGCCATTTTTTTGCCTCCTTTATAGAAAGTCTCATCAAAATTGATTTGTAACTTTTTCCATAATCTTGCTTATAAACAGAATTAAAAGGGTTGTGAATTCCTGGTTGGACGCCAACTACCTCAAAGGGCAATACTGTTTGCAACAATACTTGGCCATAAAATCATAACAACTCACGCTTGATGCAAGGAAAACCTCTCAGATTTATTGCCTCCAAACTTGTGCCCCCTCATCACCGAAGTGTTTGACACTTTACTAACGAAAATGAGGCTACGTGGAGAGGAAGGGTTAAAAAGGTCCCCACAGCAATGCTGATTCCATCAAGACCTCCTTGAGAAAGAATGGGATGATATGTCCAATGACTACGTCACCAATTTGAGCAAGGCTTACAGGCCCAGAATGTAGCCCATGGTGGGGAAATAATTCCTGATAATTTAAGGTGTAAATTTAATAAAAAAATATTTCTGATACTATGCACATAATGTTTTTGATATAGTGGATTTAAATCCACACAGGAGCCTCTCCAACAACAATTCATTTACTACAAAGTTAAGTTATAATATATGTTCATTTGATAGAAGACTTCAAAAGAGTATGTAGAATGTAAATATATATGGATACAAAATAAGGCTTCCCTGTTTATCTGATATGCATATTATGTACAACCATTTTGAAGGATGTCCAACATGATTTAAAAAAAAAGAATAAAAAAGCGGATATCCTCACTTTTTTTTTAATGTTATTTTATTTTTGGAGACAGATTTTTTGGGGGGCTTTTATTGTTGTTCTTGAAGGTCAAAGCAGATAGATCTCCCACAGCGGTTTAATTATATCGATAATGACTTAATTGACGAAGTAGTCAGAGTCAGTAGGAGGAGAATGCGAAGGGGAAATAATGATGATGAACTCGTCAACATTTCCAAGAATCTAAGCAACTTGTTATTTACTCTAGAGAGTTTTTTTGATTTTCTTTCCTATTCTTTTTACGACTTTAATTGGCTTTTATTAGGAATCATAAAGGAATATTATTATAGCGTGGTATACCATGAACCAATATGCTACTGGGAAGGGGGAGAGAGGAGGGGGCAAGACCATTGCCATATACGTACATATAATACACATGCAGACTGCAAGTTAAAAAGGTTCTATCGATAATTGCCGATTTCCGTTTATTTCTACGCAATATATGTACATAATTTACTATGTAGAGTCCCTCTCAACGGTTCTTTTTACCATACAAAGAGTCTCTGTCTGTAGCTAATACATCATCAGTAGCATCAATAATAATAATAACAATAATAACGTAACCCCAATAGATAATTAATTATCCTTGTTTTGTTTTTGCAGAAAGAGAGAGAGAGAGATAAGGACGCGATCAGGCCGTGAAGAAAGATGGAAGAAGAGTGGAATTATTAATTACTTGTAGTCAGCGATTCTCAACCTTTTGATGAGTCCTAACAGAAAACATATTGTTATGCACAATGTTGTAAAAAATATGATATTCTACGAGCGCGAGGCTTTTTGTAGTTGAAACCCAAGCTGGTGTGATTATTCTATGTATTAAGTAATCATTTGTCGATAAAAGACAAAGAGTCACACTGAGGATTTGCTACGGAGTTATCAGTGTAAGAAGCCACTGTTGGTCTCGAAGTAGATTTGAGGAACGACAATGTAGTAATTCCTTCCTAGACTCTTGCTAGAATCAAAGTGGGATTTGTATTTATTTCCTTTGTTTTCTTTTGTTAAGCCATTGGAAATGGCACTCAAAGTATCTAAAATTGATCGTCTTAATAAAAGAATGATAAATTGATATATTTTATGGACTATGATTGACTTAAATATGTATGAATATGAAATAATGTATATTTGAAGTAAAGAAATCAATTGAGATTGTCACCTTTTCTTGATTTTTGTTCAAGATTGTTTTTATGCTGCCATAAAAACATAGTAGGGGGAAAAAATAATTAACTCAATGCATGTCAAATATAGCTTGTATTTATTTATGATTAATTTAGTCTTTTACGATGATCCACTGGGAATCTTCGAGGAATCTCGGTTGGGAAACACTTCTCTACGTAGTGAGTAGGTATTGAATGTCTTCTTTTTCTAAGATGATTCTTATTATGAAAATGGAGAGCAGATAAGAGATCAAGAGCCGGGTCAATTAGAAGAGCACCTACTTCGTCTTCTTAAGTATGTATGTATGTATGTGGGTGCTTGCGTCCCTGTCTGTCAATAATAACAAGAACCTCATAAAATGATGATGATTTTTTCCTTCCTTTTTTGATCTATCGTCAAACGTGTCTCATTTCTTTTATCTCTTTTTTTTTTTTTTTTGAGAAAACAACAGAGTAGGACTCTAAAGAAGAATAAACGATAATAAAAGCCCGTAATTATTAAGTACTTGTTTGTTTGTTGCTTTTGTCAATACATTGATTCTGTCACGTACTTTTATCATTTCTCTAATGAAAACCATGCTTTTATTTACACAAGTAAGGAAAAAATCGTTATAGATGTGAAGGAGATTTGCCATGGGTCGAGGCAAGGAATGCTCTATAGATACATATACGGTACATACTCTCTACAAAAATCCCATATCTACTCATAAGTAAATTAGTTTCATTAGTACATTCGTGAGTATTTCTGATGATTTCATAATGGTAGTTTCATTTAAATATCCAAGTATATAGTATTAAAGTAATTATGTCTGTAATGTACGTCCCACTTAGAAAAACAATGATAAAACGCATTTATTTCAAAAATG
The DNA here is from genome assembly GCF_016086655.4 of Lepeophtheirus salmonis. Taxonomy (NCBI): domain Eukaryota; kingdom Metazoa; phylum Arthropoda; class Copepoda; order Siphonostomatoida; family Caligidae; genus Lepeophtheirus; species Lepeophtheirus salmonis. Next base: position 1,984,478 of record NC_052140.2, read on the forward strand.
GAGACAAATACAGACATTAGACATGAAATAAAAGTTGTTCAGAATTTTGAGTATGCTTAATTCTAAGTAGAAGACATTCCTGGGCTCTGGAAGCTAAGTTTGATTTTTCGCTAATAAGTTGATTTTTTTCATAAAACAAGATCGTTTCCCCTAGTTTAAAAGTTTTTTTAAGGTATGAGTTGTCGATACGAAAATGACAGAAAATGAATTATTGTACAAACAAAAAAAGGGAGACTGTATATTAAATACAAATTAAAAAAGAGAATTAGGAAGCATGGCAAGTTATCAATGGAAATAACAATAAATCAATCCCAGAGTCAAACATTTGAAAAAAATTGCCTTATATTTACCAAAATCCGTATTATCACATGGTCAGTTATATTTTGCATTTTTAAGAGTGTCAAAAGGTGGTATAAGTTTGATTATATTTACATCTAATGGATAGAAACATCAAACCATATTGTATACAAAGAGGTTTTAACATAGAAATTTACCTATTATAAAATTATAGTTTAAATTCGATTGTTTTAGTTTAGAATTTTAACATAAGCAAGCTCAAAATAAATAAAATCTTTTTAATTTGTCATTCGCTATCTTTAAAATAGAGTGTTCGTGCAAGTATTTATTCATTAAATTAAGCCTTAAAAGCATTTTAAAGATTGTTAGGCTCATCACTTACTATTCAGTGATTTAATCACGTTTTTTTATCCTGTTATGTAATCACATCCGTTTGTCTGTTTATAATCAGGATTACGGAAAAATATACAAAAATATTTTGAAAGGAGTTACTTTAAGAGGGCATTACATTTTGAGAGGTCAAGGTCACACATTAACCCAAGACAAAATGTCTGATATTATGAACATACGTTGTGATCCTGTGTACCAACATAAAAAATCAAAAATTGTGAATCGAATATGAAAATAACGGTTTCTTTTTGATCAGAGTAGTATAACCTCTGCATGCAAGTATACATTTAAGTATAAATCGGAAAGTAGCGGTCAGTTTGACTACCATTGCTGTTTCAGGTATTAACCCATTAACGGCAAGATATATATATATATATTTTTTGAAAAAAAAGATAGACGATTTATTTGGAAAAAATCGATATTAACTAGGGAATGTATTATTACAAATAGTTGACATTGATCACATACACCCTTTGAAGAATATATGAAGAATATGATAATACCTCATATATTTCAATTCAAGGTATTAATTAAATCTACCATTGATGTAAGGGCTTAGAAAATGACATTGCTCACGATAAGTGTTAATAGGCTTATAAGTTTATGTGGTTTTAATGTGAAACTAACAGTCGGTTTGAGTCTTTTTTTTATAGTATTATTATGAAAAATAAATGAAGAAAAAATATGATCTTGTAAGAATATTTGTACAAGGCATACCTTTAGCAGTAATTGTTACTAGTGCAAAAGGATTCTAATAGATGAAGCCTTTCATTGTTTTTTGCATTTTTCTTGTGTCCTCAGTAATAATTTATTAATTAACTGTCGTAAGTAAATTACCACAGCTATCCAATAACTTATTTTTTTTACTAGCAATCTTATTGTACCAGAAAAAAACATTCAATGAAATTTCAAATGTTGCTATGCAGGGGATGAAATAAATATTTGATTCCTTGCCATTTTAAGGATTGGGATTTGGAGAATTGCTAGGCTACTTCAGGACTTTAATGTGCTTCTTCCTGAGCCACTCCTTTGTTGCCATGGTCGTATATTTTAGATAATTGTCGTGTTGAAAAGTGGCATAATAACCATAGGGCTATTGCTCCCCCTCCACCCACTTTTGTGGAATTTTTACAAGGATCGAAATAAAAGAAAATCGTCTTGCCTAAAAGAATTTAAATGTCACAATTAGAGGGATCTGTTGTTTTTCAATTTGTCATTTATATATAAAAAAGATTATTCCTTCAAATTTTATCCTTTCCAAAAAAAAATAAACGCTAAAATTAAAAAAAAAGTTTTTTATGTCATATATAAAAATAGTTTTTAAACATTCTGTCAAAATTGGGTAAAAAAAAACAAAAAAAAACCTGTAGGTGCCCCTGATGACGTAACCATTCCCCCTTGCAGATACAGTTTGGCGCCGGAGGTACTGGAATACCCATTCTAGTACCCTGTCATGAGGGAAGGAAGTTGCCGCCAAGATTTCGTGGAGAATCGATGCGGTAAAGTCGTCCGTTCCTCTTGACGAGAAACCCCCGCAATATATAATATTTCCACCCCATAATTGACGGTGGAGATGGTGTTCATGGGGGTCATACTAAGCCTTTTTCTTCCTCCAAATACTTTTTAGGTTGTTCATATAATGTCTCTTACTGTTAAAATAAACCTACCATTAAAATGAATGACCGTTCCTTTCTTTTTCTCTGGGCAAACTTACGAAATCGGCTACGGATTAAAACTAATTTTCTTCAAAATATAAAAGTTATAGTTATTACAAACAAAAAAAAATCAAGTCTAACCCCACGAAAAAAATAGGATTTAAAGAATATAAATAAACCTTGTCTTATGATAATTTTTGATAAATCAAGATTAGTCATACATATTTGAATTCCTACGCAGTTAAAAGACTGTATAAACCATGAGCTGAAAAGTCGTGGACTTCAAACGTAGATGGCCTTTTTTTTTTTTTAAATCCACCTCATTTTGAGCTAGTACCAACCTTCAAATGTAGGTTTGAAAAATTTGATGACGATTTGTTCTTTAGTTAATGAGTTATTCTGCTAAGTTTGATGCTAATTTTGTTAGTTTCGAAACAATGGATTAAAAACAATGCCGTGTTTTAATTTTACACTGCTTCTTGGTGGGAGAATATACCGTTCAAGCAAAGGAATGGCTTGAAAAGTGTTATGGGTACTCCCTCTATAAGGCGACAACATATAAATAATAATTTAAAAAAGGCACTTTCTAACGAAAAAAACCCGTTTTTTCATTGTTAAGCCCCGGAATTTTCAGCCCATGAGTTATTATTAGAGAAAACCTGAAAGTACATGATTGCAATTGTAATGCCAAACCTCGGAATATTCTTCTATAGGACTGAAACCAGGGGCGTTCTCAGATGGAGGGCTGGAAAGGGCTGTAGCCTCACTCCAAATTAAGTTTTTTTTCTTTTTACAAGAAAATGTAATATTTTAATTTAAAAAAAAAAAATTATATGAAAGCTATTGATTTTTTAATTTTTTCCCAAAAAATTAATTTTCTGTGAATAGCTATAGGTTTCTGAAATTTTTTCACAAAAATTTCATTTTTGTGAATATGAATTGCCCCTGGAAAATTGCAGAGTATGTTTCTTACACCTAGGAACAACTTTTGTTTGATAGCCATTACCAAAATTTAAAGATAATAGTTTTTGAACCACTCTACAATATATATATATATAAATTTTTTTATACATACTTCCTCCATCGAAGTTTAACAAATAAATAAAAGATATATCCACTATCTACCTACATAATTCAAATCCCAGAGTTCATGAAACATTACATTATTGTAGTTCGTTTCTCCTTCTCAACCTATTATTGAACATGTCTAATGAGAAAAAAGGAGGAATGAACGAACGAACGAAATAAATTCTCTCTCCCCCTCCTCCCCCCTCCACTGGTAGTAGTTGTTGTCAGAATAGTAGTTATATATGAAAGACTTGCGTGTTTCAAGAACATATTGCATTAAAAGTAGTCGTTGTTTTAACAATATATATATGTATATAAATATTAGTGATGTGTCGTTCATGAACGTTTCTTTCCAAATGAACGACTCTTTGGAAAGAGTAAGATAATATTAGGACCATATAAATACATGCGCGAATGATTGATCAAAACTAACAACTGACAAAAGGGGTATATTATATGACGTCAGATTTGTTTGTGATGTTGTGAGCTGGTAATTTCCAATACTGCCAACTGGTCTTGGATAAATTATAAAAACTATTTATAAAAAAATTGTTTTTATGAATATCTAAAGTTTGTTTAAATGCCTAATATATACACCTGTAAATAGTTGTAATAATTTGACTGAAAATTGAAATCAGATCCCTCATTGTAAAAACTAAAATTTTGAATTATTCAACAAATAGAATATCCATCATTATTTTGTGAAGTTAGACAGTTGGCTTCAAACAAGTTAGTTACTGATAAAAGACGGTGTACCATATGTATCATGCGTGTACACGTATACGTGTATAGACAGATTATTCCTAAGAACTTTGCAAATTATAATCTTCAAACTCCACAACTAAACCTAATCAAAATGAAGAAGTTTTTTTAATTTAGAACGATCTTTTGTTTGAAGACATGGCATGACATTTGATTTTGAAATGACGGAAATTACTAACATGGTATTTTCTCTTGGCCAAATAAGAAATATTTTAAATCACAGAACCTTTTCCTTTTGAAACAGGGTGTGTTGTTGAGGTTAAAAGATTATAATATGCAGAGTTTTTAGAAAAAAAAAATCCGTGCACACGCAAGATAGTTGTGATAACCCGCTTTTAGTTATTAAAAAACGATTGAACGACTCATGAAGACTTGTTTTTTTTCTGTATGAGAGTTAAAGAACCGAGTCAATAAGAAGAGTTGATTTTTCCATCACTAATATATACATATATACATTATTTGGGGGAGAAAAATAATAAAGGAAAAAAAAAAATACACATAATATATATATTTGTTGAAGGTATTAGAATATTACACAGAGTCAGAAGGGTAATAATAATCCAGCGAGCGTTTTCAGTTGACGTCAGCATTGCTGATGTTGCCCATTTTGGGGCCCTGTTTTATGATAATTTTTTTATTAATATTAACGAAAATACAATTGGATGTAAAAATGATACCAAAAATTAAAGCCCTTACAGCCTATCACAAATATATTCCTCTATTCCATAAATTTATATTATTTTATATAACAGACCATATATGTATGTATTAATAATATGTTACTAAATAGTTATAGAATCTAATCTCCATATTGTAGGTAATAAATTGACATTTCCAGTAGAAAGCATAAGGTCATTTTCTCTAATTATCTTTTTTAGATTATACCTAATCGCTCAAAAAAATTAAAAAAATAAAAATTTGTACAGATTGATAAATTTTTTAAGGATTTTTAGTAAATATTACTTTGATTTAATTCTAATATGAGTGTTTATCATTGACATCAATTAGTATTCAATGCAGGTAGTAAGTCTTACAGCAGCCAATTGATGGATTTTGATCAGGATTTATTAGACATATGTTCAATTTATGGAGTGTCAATATCAACTTTGAGCCCCCAAAATGGTGTCTTCCTCAACTATGATGCAATTTATGGCGTCCTAATGTCCTTTTAGAAGCGGAGCATAAGACGTTGACTACAACTTATGACTTCATTTAACTAGCAAGAAGAATAAATTATGAAATAGCCCCAAAAATATAGGCTACTTTTGCATTAGGGATGTAACGCCGTGAGATATGCTCGAATCTTTGCTATATAAATCTATATCAGCATGTGACGTCATCATCAATCCATCTTCACCAATTAGGCCTAAATTAAGATTAATGGCTAACTATTTTTATTTTATTTTTGTTATAGAGATGATTTATTATTCCATTTTTCAAATTTATCAACGGTTGGATTGTCAAGCATTGAACGAATCTTCTAGTTCCAACATTATAATAAAATAAGCAAATGACATATGATAAAAGGCCCGTGAGAAGATACAAAAACGCATTCACTTAAATATTATGATCAAAAGTCGCACTTATCCGCCATTTTTAAAGCATTATCTTACTTTTTTTCCCCCCAGTAGTTTATGTAGTAAACTATTTATGTCTTAGAAAAAGTTGATTTATTAGCAATTTTCTATATTTGACCATATATCAAAGCATAAAGTTAATTTTAGCTTGAAACAAAATTAAGGTCTTGGAATACTTGCAGGTATCCAACTACCATTTATTAATGTTATTCCAGCCGTAGAACATCAACAATGACCATGGACAAAAAGTTTTTATCCATAGGCGCGTTGTATACAAAAAAATAAATACAAAAAGAATATTGGGAAATGGAAAGAGGGAAAGGAAATTTAAGGATTGTTTTTGAATAAGTCATATATTATTATATAAAAAGAAATTCTGCGAGATTACCGAATTTCTTTTATTCAATATAAATATAAAAGATAAATAAATATCTTCCTCCATGAGAGTAAAGGAAAAGAAAAGGAGGAAAGGAAAAAGAAAAAAGAAGTAGGGAGGAGAAATCGTGTGACGTATGAATATTTAAATAGCCTCCATCTTCTTTTTTCTCTCTCTCTCTCCTTTTTCATCTTCATACTGAGTGACTGATAAGAAGAGGAAAGCTCCCTCTTTTTGGCGTGCAGGTAGTTGCTTCTAGACAGAGAGAGAGAGAGAGGCGGAGCTTATTTTCGTCATTGGTCGCCCCTGTAGGGTCGAGAGAGAAAGGTGGAGCTTTTCCCCCTCAATTTTCCACTTCTGTACATCCATTTTTAATAATATATCTATATATTTCTTCCTTTTATCTAATACAAAAATACTAGCTGCCGTTGACGTCGGCGTTGCCCCCTCCTAGGTAACTCCTCACTCACTAACAAGTCAGTCCATGAATAGAGGAGAATGCAACTCCACGAATTCTGACACTGTTTTTATTTATATTCTCAAGGTGTAACATGATTCAAAAGTGAATAGATATTTGATTTCGATTAATTAAGCATTTCCTTAATAGAAAAGGCATTGATTAGATTTATTTTTGTCATTACCCGTTGTTGTAGTATTCAGTCAGACATGAATTTAAACCCCTTGAGCACTGTGTATGCCACAAAGCGACGGAGACGATCCAATAAAAGGTAAGAAATCTAAAGTTGTTCGTTGAGCAATTAATTTAAAGTACTCATCATTCAAATTTCCCAAATTTTATACATGATATATTTGTAAAAATCAATAACTTTTAAAAATCACCGCATGAGCAATAATTAGTATTATGTGCAAATGTGACCTGTTGACACTTTTCTTTTCTCTACTTACTCCCCCTTTTTGCAACCCCTGACTTAGTCAAAGAGACAACTTTGATTACATTTTTCATTGTATTTATACAAATAATTTGTTTCACGCAAAAAATATTAAACTAACAATTTAATTTAAAAAAATCACATTAAATTGTTTAACATCTCTCGTCAATGATTTATTTGTAAAGCTAAATCAAATTAAAACGAATTTTACCCGGAATTTATGGGATATCGTCGCTATTATATGAAATAAATAGAAGGTTTAACAAAAAATCATGACGCCCTTACTAATTTTTATGAGTCTTCAGTTCCCAATGTGCAATTTAAGAGAGCTTAGAGACTTTCGCACTCCCCAAAAATAGGCCCGCAATAATATAACAAAAAAAAATTAAATAGATTATAAAGGAAATTTTATTTAAAGAAAAAATTTTCCAACCAAATTTTTGCTAGCGTAGAATTTGCATATGTTAGCCTAATTATCAGTCGCACGGCTATAGGATAATGTCCTCTGATAACCATATTTGATAATTACAGACTTGAATCAACGAGTCTGAAAAACTCGTTTGTATTTTTACATATAAACTTGACTTGTTCAAAGATAATTTATGTATATCAAGAAACCTGCATAAAAATATTTCTTTAGGTATTAAAAAAATAAAATAATATAATCATTTTATACTAGAATGACCCTGAGTGGGCCATATGATGCCATTTTGACATCATTTCTAAAAAATCATGAACATTAGTTTTATTTAAATTGTATTCTCGTCCTCTTTATGTGGGTAACGTGTATTAGTTGGTAAAATTAATGTAATTGGTGAAATTGTCAACTTAAGAACAATTTTGAACAAAATTAAAGGCAAGAAGATTATTCCAATTAATTTGCTTACTTCATATATACATAGAGCCTAATATTTATAAACATACTTTAGTCAGTTATCGGCTTTGCAATAAAACTACTGGGATGATTCGCAATACTCAAGAATTGTAGAAATATGTAATTTACGTGTTCATCTTAGATTGCCGGATTATTAAATGAATACAATTGTTATTTTGTGGCTTGACTTGAGATATATCTTTATGACCTTGAGACACGACTCGGAATGAATATTTCCAAGCTACCAAAACTAGAGTTTCCCCAATAAATAAATATATTTATTTAAGAGCCTTAATTTGGCATGATGAAAATACTATACTATTTACATTCATTTAAAAAAAATGTATCTATTTATTGGAATTATTATAAATAAACAAAGGTTTATCGTTTCGTGGAGCACCATTTGAAATCAATGCTGTAGGCAATGCCACCTTAAGCTAATGATAGCCGAATGAAAAGAAATGTAGGTAAAAAAATACCAATTTACAGCTAATCAGTGGTCCCTTGGGCCTCATTCTAGATTAGCCCATTGCATTAAAGCGCCTTTGGCTATAAGTAGATGAACTCTGAACCTTGTTAGCATTAAGCAGCTGTCTTACATTCGATAGATATAATCCAGGAAACTCAAATTTAAGCCGACCATTGTTGTATTTTTATATGAGCAAAACTACTCTTTTTTAACGATCAAATGAGCCTAATTGGCTTTTGCAAATGTGCTAGGCTAAAAAGGGAGATGATTAATTTCTATAACATGGTACGCAGTCATAAAACTCGTTACATTTTTGGGGTAACGTTCAAATGTCCCAGTTCATTAAATGCGTTAAAAAAGTACCTAACAAACAAAAGGTTATCAATTGGTTTCGTTAAAGTTAAACTTGTCAAATTTTATATTGTCACAATCATTTCTAAAGTCTTTAAATTGACATCATGGTGTCATAAGTGTGCTTTTGAAGCAATTTCATAAGATTATGACGGAAATTATTTTTGGTATTTTTCAAAATTTACGTAATAATGTTTTTGCTCGATGAATGAACTTATTGGAGCCCATATGTGCAACATCAAAAGACCACGATTCCTCTGAAAGCCAAAAAATGAAAATGGACTCTTAAGGAAAAAAAGGCTTAAGGATTTTTTGGCCTGTCCACTCTATTTCTCATGTCTTGAAACTGGCGAGGCACAGTTCACCATCTTTCGGGTCCCAATCCAGATGTTTTAAACATGACATGAGGTCAGTGTAATGAGTCAGGATTGCACCTCCGGTTTTAAACAAAGGATCATTTGCTTTCAACTGCAACTTTAGGCTTAGTAATACCCAATAAATCACATACATGTTAAACTTCTTGGTAGATTATTCAAAACGCACTGATAATAGTTATAGCGAGCTTCAATGATCAACCTTATATTAATACAATCTTTTAAAATGCTTGATTCTCGGTACTTAGGCAAAATCCGAAAATTTCTCCTAAACTTCATCAATGATCAAATCAGTCCCTCCAAAAATCCTACGAGCAAGTATCAAAATACTGAAGTATAAAGATTGGTATTGTTCCAATACTAGACTAATGTATATATAATTTATTTTCCAATTTTGACTTCATGTTGGCCGTATACGGCCAACGGCAAAAATTTGGAAATCACTGTTGTAAATTACATCTTTATAATGAAGAGTTGGAAACAGATAATGATCAAATACTATCCAAGGAAGGAGAGTGCAAAGATACAAAAACGTTTGGGAACAATTCTTTGTCAAATTTTTATAAGAAATTACAAGAATTACCTCAATTATGAAGGTTTGACGATTTTCAAATGAACGAACACCTCTTTTAAGCGTCTCACCGCAGCGCAGTCAAATCCAGCTTTCAAATTAAAAAACTGGAACAAAATAGAAAAACTAGTTTTTAGAAATGATCTTCACTTAGTAATCACTTTTTGAGTTTCCTTTACCTTACTGCTTAATAAAGGTTTGACTGTAGGCAATATAGACTATAGATCTTTCTCACTGACGTCAATAATTGCATCATAATTAAAGAAGTTGCTATCTTGGGGGCTGAGGGTTAATATTTTTATTGCATAAAATGTACAAATTTCAAATAAATCTTGAATAAACTCCATCAAATGGCTTTAAGAATAAAAAAAAATTAACACCTGAAATGAATACTACTTCTTGCAAATAATAAGCAGTGATATTTGAATTAAATCAAAGTAATATAAACTGAAAAACCCCTATGAAAGGCATCAATTTGTACACTTGTTTTTTTTTTTTTAATCTATTATAGATGAGAAAAGTAGTATAATTAGCTCTTTAAACTGTAATTGTTAGTTTATTGTCTACAATAAGGTTGTTAAACGCCGTTATAACAACATATTTGTAATACCTGTGATATACAATAATTCTAGGCATTAGAGGCATATATTTTTCATGTACAATAGGGTTCAACTCATGGTATTTGTTCGTCCCATTTTGACATGATCCAATAGTTTACTATTTTCCTTAATATTAATCAAAGGGTTTTTTTTTATTCATATAAAATTTGATTCTTTAGGCCCCAAAAAATGCCCTAACCAAAAGCGCTTACATCGAATGAAAACGCTCTATAAGGGACTTGTAGAGGGCTATTGAACTCCCTTGCTATTGAATATTTGTATATATATATATATTCATATAATAATTAAATATCTTTTTTTGAAACATCTAATTTGTGTGTGTATTCTCTGTCGAAACAAAAAAAAAGTTGGTTAATTGTGTCGTTTTGACGATTATGTTTGAAGAAAAATAATAAAAACACAAATACATTTTTTGAGTGCTACCTTTTAAAAAGGTTTCATCTCAATAATATATATGTATATATCTTTTTCTCACAGTTATGTCCAAATAAAAGAAATAAGTAAATGAAGAAAAAAAAACCAACCCCAGAATAATGAGACTATCACATTAATATAATTAGAGGTTATTGTGTAAAGTACAGAAGCTCTTTCTCTGTATGTAAAAACAACATCAACGATGATGATGATGACGACGTGGGGCATAAAATCCAGGTCCATTTTTCCTAGGGTTTTTAGTTCATTTTTACAACCTCTCAACTCCCATCCCTGAGGGGCGTCTAAGTAGGATCTTTTTTTTTTCTTAGTTGTAAGTAATTTAATATAAGTGCCTTTGAAGAAAGAAAAAGGCAGTAGTCGCATTAGGTATTATTTAAAAGTCAATTAAACTGAAGCTTCCATAATATGGAAATATTATTTGTTATTACACTTGTGGTCCCTCAACACAAAAACAGGCTGGAATGAATTTACACTCAAAATTTGTATTCTTTGACGTTCTTTCAAATGACTCCAGGCATTTGAATTTACATTATTTTCATAGTCAATTACGCGTAAAAATATAGATATTGCGTCAATACAAAGGCAAGACGGAATGATTTTCATAAAAACAGTGATGGATTAGATACATTTGCATTGTTTGAAGAATAATTATGGTCTTAAAAGACACGGCAAATTGCCCTTAAAGTACAGAAAAATTAATTTCATAATATATTTATTAAATGGAAAGGTGTTACTAATCGGTGTTCAATTAGTATTTAAAAGTCAATTAGAAGAAGGTATCCTATATACACAGGTGTTATTTACTAAAACAATTGTGCTCCATTAAATTAAAGCCAAACTAGAATGATTTTAAGCTCAGAATTGAGGTATAAATACTTTGGTATTATTCGACAAATAATCTTGCATTTCTATCAAGAAAACATGTTGATTAATCTTTTGGAGGGACGGTGACAAATTGCACTTAAACTAGTTGCTAACCTTATTGGTCATAGTGAAAGAATTGAAAGTTAACAGAGATGGAGTAAAGGTTCAATTCGAGTTTCAAGCCTTTGTTTATTTTCCTTAAGAAAAGTTCAAGACTTCAGAAAGTAAAGAATAGTTGAAAGATATAGCCATTCAAAAAAATTGAAATGAATTTCGAAATCAAGTCGATTCGCAAGTATTTAAAATATGTACTCGAGTCTGGAATTCTAAAAATGGATACATTGGACATTTATTATGAAAATCAGAACCAAATGCTATATAATAAATCAAACTAAAATTCGAAACTACAGATAACATTCTGATATATTTAACTCATCATTAAACATTGACAACAAAGCACATAACTGGCCCAAATATGGTGATAAAATTTAGGGCTGTATATACCTGTAATAATTAAAAAGGATTTTTTTTAAATTTTTGTTCAAGATTATGTTGATACACCAAAAATGTTTTTTTTTCTTCCTAGAAGCCAATATTTCATTGATGTATTTTTGTCAATTATAGGCTTTGTATTCAAATTACTGGGATGAGTTAAGATGCTCAATAATTTTTGCTTTAGTTTAAGATCAAATGTATATATATATATAAATCTCTAAAATGCATTTTTACAAAAAAAAACAAAAAACTATTATATCAATACTTCCTATTACAGCATCGAATATTTCTAAAATGCAGATTATTTGTGAATGCAAATCCAAGATTCCAATAAATCAGTAATATGATGTGCAATCTTGCTCAAAAATAAAGAAAAGAAGAGAATCTTAATTTATTTTCATGGTTCATTCAGCCTCATATATAATATAGCATATTTCAGTTTTCAAATTGGTGGGATGATGCGATACGATACCCCAAAATGTTTAGTATAGTTTGGAATCTTTATTTATTAAGATACTTATGTGGTCTTTTAATTAAAGTTTATTAATCTCTCATTCTTTTAGAGTGATCATCCATTTCTGCTACTTTCACCGTAATTTGTAACGCACCCAATGTTTTAATAAGAAATAGACGATAATTCGTCGCTGATTAATTCAAATGTAATAATTCACAGCCCATTTTGAGAAAAATCATTTCAACTTGCTTTTGTGTTGACGGCAAGAATATATATTTTAAACTGTCATTTTCAAAATACTTTTATTGTGACAAACAATTTTGCCAACTTAAAGTGCAATTTGTGACCCTCCCAGAGGTTTAGTAATAATAATTTGTTGATAAAAATTGACAAATATTTGTCAAAGAATACAAATGTTAACCCAGGGGCGACGGCAGGATTATATTTTTGGAGGGACTTGGGTTTTGAAATTTTTTTGCAATGTTAAAAATTAAATGTTTGAAAATTTCACAGCAATTCACAACAAATTAAATTTTTTGGAAAAAAATTTAAAAGCCCATATCAATTCTATAAATGATTTTAATTTTTTGGAAAAAAATTGCAAAAATTAACAGCCATTCACAACAAATTTCATTTTTTTTGAAAAAAATTTCAAATATCAAATTTTTTGGGAATTTTTTTCTCAAAATCAACAGCTATTCACAAGAAATTAAATTTATTTAGAAAAAATTTCACAAATTACATTTTAAATATCAATTTTTTTTTGGCAAAAAAAAGCTTTTGACAGAAAATTATTTTGTGAATTTTCTTTTGAAAAATTAACTTAAATTTCCATTTTCTTTGTTTACTTCTTTCTTTTTTACGCATATACATATAATGTATTAAAAATATATTGGATATTTTCCTCATTTTAACCCACCACACTTGATATTTATTAGACTAAAACTCCAGAAAAGTCTTCTAAATTCTATTGACTATTTTGATAAAACACTTTTGTTTATATATTGTTGTGTTAGTTTCATTCCTCATAGCACTCTTAACAAGTTAATTAGGATCTCATTAAAAGTGCATCGACTAGTATATATATCAAAGGGAATATTTATTTAATTAATTAATTAACATGGCAAGGGAGAGGAAGAATCGTCCTTCCAGAGCCTAGAGAAGAACATACCTACACACATAGGGAGAAGAAGAGCCTCACAGTTGGATTTCCCATCATCCCTTGCTGTGATTCTATTACGTTTAACCCCCTCAAGGTGTGTACAAATTATTGTATGTATTCTCTATTAACACATCAAGGGGAAAAGAAAGAAATGGTATAGATTAAACAGTTAAGACTCATTCCGAGAACGCTTTTTTTCCCTTGTTTTCAGAGTCCAGTCTTAGATCATTACTTCCACATACATAGATTTAGTACATTAGGATGTCCCATTTTGGGAATTCATCGCACTAAAGGGTTTTTTATTTCCTCTAGAGTTGTAAGCTGGGCTTACTTGTTAAAAATCTTCAATAATCTTAGACATGGTACTTCAAAATTAAGGCTTCTATTTATTTTGAGCTAGCAGAAGGAATATCCCAGAGTTTGTAGGCGTCGAAAAACAGACACACACTTTTCTTTAATATTTTATATAATCTGCTTCCATTTTATTTCATTTTAAATAGCATTCTATTGCAATTCTATATAAATACTTTTTTTAATATGACTTGCACACTGGACTGTTTCTTAGATCAAGTATTTCAAATCAAAAAGAACTTAATTTCATCATAGATGCATTTTTACATACTCTACTTTATTAACACAGAAAATAATAGTATTTAATAGTTGGGTGACCAGAGAGGCTCCTGTTTTTAAAGGTGAATTCCCGGTTGTATGTACCCCCAGTTTATTCATCCTAGTTAATTGCACTCCAAGTATCTGGGTTCTCATTTGCCCATAGGGAGGGAATTAGTAGGATCCTAGGGATTTAAGTAAGAGTTCCTATAACGAGACATATTTAATATAATTTTGGTGCATCCAATAATTGTCTTTAATAATTCCTACTCATTCTCATAAAAAATGGAATAAATAACATTCGAAAGCATTTGTACTTTAAACGTGTAACTTTTACTAGTATTATCGAGAAGGAATATTTTCCCCTTTGGTGCTCAAGTAATAGCGAATATTTTTAGCTTTCCCTTTATAATTAGATAGGTTGTATACTAAAAGCTCTTCTTTTTAAATGTATAAATGGCTTAGGATATATGAAAAAGGGTATTTGAAGGCTGAAAACTCATGTAAACATTCTTTTTTAGTCAATACATACCATCAACTCCTTTGGTCCAAAATGATATAACATAAAAAAAAGCACACATAAAATAGCCTAAATTCATCGTCCCAATAAATTATTAAGAAACTGATAGACTTGATATAAAAGGCCAAATCGGGGCCATACAAAAACATAAAAAAACACACAATAATAGTTAACATTATAGGATATTTTAACTCATCCTAATAATTTGAATTCAAGGCTTATAACTGATGAATAAATGTCCATGAATTATTGAGCTATATGTATAAAATAAATTGGGATTGTCTTTCACCCATGATTTTTCTTCAATATTGTTTAATTATTGACGCACCACGTATTAGTGACGTATTGCATTCACGTATAAATCGAAATATTCGATGCTTTAATAGGAAGTATTGATATAATATTATTTTGTAGATATGCTTTTTGAGATTTTCATATACTCGTAAATAGGGATATTTCATTGTACATGGAACATTATTTGACGTCATCAAAACTATGTTAAACTTTTGTCCTGAACAAAATTGAAGAGTTGAGTGATTACGAGCGAATATCAATGATATGTATAGGACCAAATCTTGTTTTTTGGGCCTGTCCATAATTCCCGAGCCAAGTTAGAACACTATTATAAATAGTGATCTATCTTTATTCGCATCCCTGGATGAACCACAAATTAGAAGTAGTAACGTTTAAGTCTCTATAATAACATTTTCAAAGACTCGATGTATCACGAAGAATTTTATTTTGAAAAGTCTTTTTAAACACAAAATACGTATGAGACCCCTTTATTAAAAATGGAGCATAAAAAATGGTGAAACTGGCTATAAATACTTATATTTTAAGTACTATCTATAATATGTAGTCATAATTTATTGATAAAAATCATTTGTGAAAAGATGATCTTTTTTCAAAAAAATAAAATAAAGAGAAATTATAAGAGCTACTCGTTACTACTACTACCAAGGTTTCAAAACTGGGAGTTGATGATCTATTATGATCTACTGGATATTGAGTTGATCTTACTTACTAACTAAGGAGAGTGTGGGGGGACTTAATGACAGGTGAGTCTCTATTATATGTATTATACATAGATACGAGTAGAACAACGTAAAGATGTTATTAAAAAAATAATAATTTTTGGACAAACATACTCTTGATAATAAGTCATTAAGAATTTTTTTTTCTTTTTTTTTTTGTGATGATCATCTGCTTGAGCTCTCCTTCTCAAACGTCAAAAATCAACTGATGACGAATATAATAATAATAATATGTAAAAGGTTAGATAAAGACTGACAAAGTTATCATCTGCCATATTTTACCAACATAACATACATAAAACCATCGTCGACTCTCTAATCTAATTAATAATATCAACTACATACAACAACGTTTCATAATTAACCTTACGGAGTTCACTACCAACGAACCCCACTCTAACCCCCCTTACTTTTCTGCTCCCTGAGTAGTTACAGTATAAATCCATATGGGAAGATTAAAAAGGCTCACATGAGAGAGAGAAAATCGATGGGTATCTTATGTATGAAAGGGTACTATCCAGAGCATTATTATAGACAAAGCACCTGGGTTACCCTTAGCAATCTGTCACCAGAGTGGCCTCTGGACATTATTGATAAAATGTTGTTTGAGAAAAGAAGTAGTTTCTTAAGAATAGAAATAAAATTTCCAATTAGTCACGAGAGTGTATTATTTCCTTACAAAAATAAGATTAAAAAATTAAAATCAAATTTTCAAAAAAAAATAAGTGCACACACCAACCCTCACCCAATGTTTAGAGATTAGAAAGAGGAGGAATACATGTGGTATTACTGAATTAAGATCCTTGTTAATATCAGCAGTTTGTTTTATGATTTCGTAAGTAAAAAAAAAAATTACTCCTATAAAAGAAAAATCTTATCCATTTAAAATAACAATGGTACAGGGAAAATATTATAATTATATTTAAATAAATATATATTTATTTTATTATGGATTTTCAAATCAATTTACACCAAGGATAGGCGAGAATTCTTCCTTTAGAGAGATAATTTAACAGCCCCACGACTGATTAGATAATGAATAAAAAAGAAAAAAGTGTACTTTTCTAGTCGTTATATTTAGTTTCTTCTTTGCAGAGACCTCTTCTTAATCAATTATAATTATTATAACAAGGTTAGTCAGCAACGATTTTTAACTTTCAATAAGAATTTACTAGCATAAAGGATGTTTTGACCACAAATACGGGAATATAACTATGGAGAATAATTGAATAGCTTAAATATATCGAACAAACCAAGTTAAAGTTCTACATTTTTTACTTTTTACGTGTTACATTTACCAAAAGTAATGCGCCCAATGACGTCACTATCAAAAAACAGAGAATTACTTAATAAATCATCTGTGTTTTCCCTACGATTTTCTTTTACCTAACTTTGTTCTAATCAGATTGCCCTAACTTTATTTCTTATCATATTTCCTACCTATGTATATTTGGATTTGAACCCTTTGCTATCTGTTTTGCATGGGGCCCCACAATAGACAATCTGAATCACTAATACTCATTTCCTATATTACAGTTTTATTATCTAGTTTTCTTGTTAAATCTGGAATTGACAGTCAAATACGTATCGAGTTCTAGAAGAGGTTCTTGAACACTATGTTAATTACTTTAGGGGAAGGACCCCATACAAATTTATTAAGTTTTGATCATTTTTCCAAGTTATACTTTCGCAATGTCTTTACTCGTGATATATTTATCTCCACCAGTAAAGTTAAACAGAAGTTATTGGTTAAACTCTGTTTGTTAGTCTTTTGGTTACTAGGAATACGACAAAAATCAATTTTGATCTAACTTGGTATGAGGAGTAAGTATGATCAAAATAAGAGGTCATTAATTTTTTAGAGGTCAAGGTAGAACAAACACTTCAAAATGCATAATCGACCATAACTTTTGAATCATATTGAAGTAAAGAGCTCAAATTGGTGTCCTTATATAGGTTTAATATGGATTCTTTATATAGCAAAAAATCTACCGAGTGCTCATACTTTTTTTTTTCATGATATTTCTATTAGGCAGTGGTTCTCCAAATGTTTGTATAAAAAAAAAATAATAATCATCAAATAATATGGTTTTCCGCCTAAATGTCAAAAAATACATCTTTTGTTACAAAAACCTCATCCAAAGAATATGGTTTTTATAAAATAAAAAAGTTATCAATGTCTTTCAAAAAGAAGATGATAAGAAAAAATATTTTACAAGTTATTGTTTTAAATCAGGGAGTGATACTTGGGGATATCTTCTCAGATGCTACGTAATGTAATAAGTTTGAGAACCCCTGCCCTAGGGCAGATATTGTAGCAATAGGTAAATTGTTATATTTAATCATATAGAAAGGATAGTTTTGAATTCAATTCAATTTCTACATAACCTACTCCTAAAAAAAATCTTCCTTGAGATAATTGATGCCTCGACTAAAAGACACTTACATAAGTAAAAGCCTGAACATATAATGATAATAAGAGAGTTAAAATGAGTGATTACATAATAGGGGTCTGTTACTTTCTTTCTTTCACGCCATGACATTAAAAACAATGAACAAAGGTGTGCAAAAATTTAATTAGGTATAATTAAATGTTCTCGTTATTTGACCGTGTGTCATTAGCGACTGAGAGTTGCAAGAGTAACAACTTCAGTAGGTTTGGATATTTATTCGGTCTGGTGAAAATATACTCATGTACATTAGAGTGGTCACTAATTTTTAGTATAAAATGTTATAAGGATGCCCATTCTAAGTATGAATGTGACATGTCTAAGGAATACAAAAATAGTTTTGCCTCCACTCAAAGTCTTTCCAAAATTTGAACATGAGGTTGCAAGGATATATTGATTTTAGATGTGCCCATAACAGCAAACTTCCCTTTGATAAACAATAGCAAACCGTCAAGAAAAAAAAAATCCGGGATTTTAATAAATTATTATGAAAAACTCAATCCACAACTTTGAAAATGTCTCAGGATAGTAGAAGCCTTTCGCGGACGGAGTTCCAATCAAATTGCAACAGGATTAGTAACGTGAATTTCGAGTTATCAATGGCTATTTGGTGATTACTAGATGACCTTTTGACACTGATAAGGTGATCCTCTTTCATTTATATTGTGAAATATTTGCTCGGAGCATATCTATAAAAAAATTAGGAGGTCTGATCGAAAATAAATCCTTATTTCCTAATTCCGAATTCGCATGTATACTAAGTTGGAACTGTTAATTTGTTTTTGATAGGTCAAAAGGTTAAACATTTTTTGGTGTGCTCTGCGATTTTCTACCATTGAAAAAAACATGGAATGGAAAAAACAATTTAGGGGATTTTTTTTTTAATTGTTTATTCTTCAAAATATATCATTTTGTATCATATAACTATTTCAGACGAATAAAGCACCATTATAAAAGTTTTCGCTGATTTATATCCAAAATGGAGTTGTTTTTTTCTCTTTCAATAGTTGAAAATGGCAGAGCTCACGAAATAATATGTCAAAAATAAACTAATTGATGAATCTGGCTGATATTGTCAACATACGTTGAGGACCTGTGTATCAATATACATTATTGCTTTTGGAATTAGGAAATAATGTTTTCTTTTGGATGAGAGTAGAATTATTACAACTTCCTTTTAAAATGAGTCAACATCTTAAAAATGGCCATTGTGAGATAATTGATAGACTTAAAGAGTCAAGACAAAACTATTTTTATAATCCTTAGATATGCAATATTCATACCCTTTTAAATGGGCACTTTCATAATATTTCATTACAAAAATAGTGATCTCTCTAATGTATATCATGATAGAACCAAGAGTCGACCTTGAAACAAAGCATTTTTCTTCTTCGTTGGTCTTTATTGTTTTTATTATTTTTTCCAAAAAAAAGAAGGAAAAAAAAAGCACACAAAAAATGCGTTGTAAAATATCCTAACCCTAATCATATTATTTTTATTATTTCAAACCACATTTTAAACATGTAACAATGTAGCATGTACGTTTCGTAAACCGTCCCTACATACAACACATTTATTTATCCATCAAAATCTGACATGAGATAGGGGAGTCATATTATATACATATATATATATGGTCCCTCAACACAAAAATAAGCTAGAATGATTTCATATCAAAATGGAGTGTGGATAATTTTTAAATTTTTAATACGGTTATTTATCAATTTCTATTAACTAATTACTCTTATTCAACTTTTGGGTATGTCGCAAATTGCAATTAAAGTAAGCAAAATGGATATTCATAATAAAAGAATTACCGATTTTATTTGTAAGGGTTATATGGGGGCCAATATCAGTCTCATAAATCAAAAGGAGGTTCAAAACTCATCCCAGAAATTTACATACAGCTCCTTTGATTCACTCAAATAGTTCTATAAACTATATTAGGCCGTATTTTCAAATTTCGTATATGTACACAATATATGACGTAAAAACAAAAATTGGGATTTTCTTGATTTTCGTTCAATACTGTTTTATGTTGACTTTCCAGATATTTTGAGGAACACACATAAAAAAAGTACATTGTTTTAATTGCACACTAACCCCTCAACCAATGGTCTTAATCCATTTCAAGTTTTAAATGTGTTCCCTGCAAAATACTGCGTATTTTGTGACATCATGTGGCTATGAATCCTTACTCCTTATCTAGGGAAGCATTAGTCCCAAAAAGTCCGATTTTTTACCAAATCTTAAGGACACTTACAAATCCAACGTAATGACCGTACCATTATTGAACAATCTTCGCTAAATGTCATGTTTATCATAGATATCAACCGGGGACATCATCGGCAATCAACTTTGATCATCAAGGATTAAATATTTATAAGAATAATATCAAATACTTTAATATGCCATATATATTAAGACTAATAAAAACTATTACTCTAATTAGTTTAATAGGCCTTATTGTTCTTGCACCCCGAACACAACATTGAATTGACAAATAATAAATAAAATTATTCGGGAATCGCATTATTTTGCTGATGGATTTGTACACACAAAGGTAAATAATTAAAAAACAGGAATACCCCAGTGGTAAACTAAGGTACTTTTCAAATGATGCCTTGTAAAGAGTGCTTTAGAATTTGGGACGTTTTTCAAGGACAGGAGGGAATGAGACACATTACATTTTTGCTTTTTATATCAAGGGGATAGCTTGGAAATGTAGACAATTAAGCCATCAGTGTGCTCAATTGTTTTAAAGAGATAATTGGACTTCAAGACCTGGTTTCAATATCAATTTAGTGTAGCACTGTTTTAAATGTGTAAATAATCCCGTAGCACTATAGTACCGGTATGCGGGACAACAGTAGTTATGAAATATAAATTAAGAAAATCTATATCAATTGTGACGTGTTAAACCAAGTTGTGCACTAGGAGGTATATATTAAATTAGTGATGAAGGGATTTGTAATAAAGGAAAGAATCTTATCTATATTAATAAAGCAAAATTTGTTTGAGCTCAGTTTGTCATATTAATAAGGAAAAGGAAATGAAACATAATAATTGGGATTTTAAATCAGGTTAATTCAACGAGCGTGTGTAGCTAAAGCTCAGGGCGTCATATTAGAAAGGAAAGGGGAGATTAAATATTTAGAGTCGTAGATCCTAAGCAAAAATTGTTAGCAATCTGAACATTTTTTTTAAAAATTTTCTCCAGCTATTATCATTATTAAGGAAACATGCAGTGTCCCCAAGATTTTATGCGTTTGGGAGACTTAAGTTCCTCCAGCCCACCTCCTGTGGACACATTCCTGGGAGAGAACATCTAAGAACTGAGTCACGACGACGTTTCAAAGATGGAGAATAACACTGTCCATTTGTTAGAGAGTGATCTTTTATATTAATTGAGCAAAGTAGGTCTGTTCTTCGAACCCTAATAACTCCAAACAATGACGAGGAGTATATTAAAAGTACTTTTCCGAAATTGGAGCTATTAATGTAGATAAATTGAATATTTTCATGTTATCCTTGTTTTTTACGAAGAAAAAGACATAATGTTCCGGAAGGAGCGTAAAACACCGACCCAGCTGTCAAGCTTTGAATCAATTTTTGTAATATAAATAAATGAAAATGGATTAGTCCGTTCTCCAAACCTTCAATTTTTAAACCTATGCTTGCTTTTTATACATATTCTACTATTTCTTTCTTGAGACCAATATATTTTTTGGCTAAAATCACAAAAAAAAACAAAAAAAACCACGAAAATGTAGCTTAAACTAGAATCCCAGCCTTACAATGCTTTAATCAACCCTGCTTAACACCAATACCAAGTAGTGGCACATATGACCGTAGCACAAACTGTATTTTGTTTACAAAAGTCTCATGAATAATATACATTAATCTCTCTTGTCTCGTACATCTCTGTTCGTAAGAGTATCATTTCATTCAATATATTGAATAATGTATACCTAATCAGGTATATTCGTAGATAGAATCTCATTTAAAAAAAAGAGAGTAACCCTTGGTTCAAAGAGGTTTTGTCTATTTCTTCTTCTTGTTAAGTAATAATTGCTTTGAAATATATATATATACCTACATAAAATATGTTGCTATAAAATTGCTTCAGAAAAAAAAAATATATATATGATATTTTTTTCGGGACGATGAAGGGAATCTAAAATAAAATAATAATAATAACGATACGAAAAGAGAGAGAGAGAGAGAGGAGAATTATTTATTAGATGAACATATAATTTGACAGATTAAAAAAAAAACACTTTTTCCATCTATTTTCTTCTTTTTTTTTAGTACGTATATAACTATTTATACATAAGAGGTTTGTGTGAGCCTTATATATATACTTATTTTCACAAATAATTATGTACATCTTTTTCCGTAAAAATATATATATAATTTTTTACATACCTCCTTTCCTTTTTTGTACCTTTGCTTTCTAGCAGACTTTTAATCGATTTATCGATTCAACAAACCATATAACAATATGTAGAAACTACCTCTACCTAATTAAGTTTAACAAAAAAATAATGTTATTATTATTATTTTTTTTAATAATCAGACAAAGAAAAATGAATTTTTTCGTAGAAAAAGAATAGAATTTTCATAAGGAACGTACTATATACAATTATTTTTGTATATATATATATATATTATATTATATTATTTCAGTTTTTTCTCTTTACGTTTAACGAGATATTTTTTGCTTTTTGTTTCTTTTTAAATGTTGAAGTCATTTGCCGTGTACTAATAATTTATGATATATTTCCCCCTCTTGGCTCTCTCAATGTACATAGGAACGAGACTATCATCATTTGAATGAAAATTCCTTTTTTGATTCGAGTAATGGTCAAAGCCTAATAATAAAAAATAATAAATACAATATTACACAATGAATTATCTTTTTTTGGGGGGGTTTTCATTTTTATGGTTTTCAATGTTTTAGAATTTATTAGTTTTCTGTCTTATTGTCTTATATATCTATAGCATTTCTATATAACATATACTTCTTGCAGCCTACGACCCGCTCCCAAAGAAGGAAACAGTCAAGCCAAAAGCAATCCCTCCAAACGCCATCGAGAGCGCCTTAATGGCGAATTGGATCATTTAGCCTCTCTATTACCCTTCGAGTCCAACATCCTCTCCAAATTGGATCGACTCTCCATTCTACGACTTGCAGTCGCATTTCTACGCACTAAAACTTACTTCCAAGGTAATGATACTACTTAATATCACTGTTAATTCGTCAAATCCTCACGGGTTGTCCCCATATTACGTGTATGTGCTTCATACTGTCATAGATATGAAATATGCCCATGACCTATGAATTTGAACTCATGAAATGAGAAGACGAAACAATAAAAAAATCACTGAAGAAGGAACGCAACGCTTAAAATATATCTACTTACAAAAATGAAATTTTTTAACATGACATAAATACCTTGTGTTGAGTTGAGCCTTACCTCCCTTTTTATGTATATTATTATATATATATATATATATAATAGTGATAGTTTACTGTTTGGAAATCCAAGATTGGTCTGAGATTTTTATAATTTTAAATAATTCGGTCCGACTTTGGTCTGTACCGGTCTTGTAGTAAAAGTCGGTCAACAAAAATCAGTCTTGATCTTGTTTCACGTCATTTTGTTTTTTAGAAAATTTAACGAATTGACGGATTTTTTAGAATATGTACAAACTTTTTCTGTAAAAAAGGAAATGTCGGCCGTGGTCGAAACATGATGGATGAGGATTGGTCTATAAAAAATCTCTTAGAATCTAATCGATTATATATTCACTAGTTGTGAAACTCTGTTCAAAACGACTTTTTTTTTTTTTTTGCTCGGTCTTAAGAGACATTTTCTAAAGCAATTTGGACCAATGTTTCGAACCATTGGCATGAATCATTTTCAATTTGTATAGCGATTTTTTTGGTCTGAGTAAATTGATCGATTTTTTCATCGGTCTTTATCAATGGAACTTCTATTCTAAGTTGGACAAATATGATTTGTGCAACAGGTTTAAAATCCTACGACGTTATTGTTCACGATTTTGAAACACACATGACATCATCCACAATAAGTGTGATTTATCCAGGACAAATTGTTCCAAACCAAACTTCTAATAAAAGTTCGGTCCACTAAAAATCATAACAGTGGTAGACTGGTCTAGGATTTTCAGAGCCCAACCCAACATTAGTATACATTTACTAGTGTTGAGATTAAGTCTGATTTTTTCTCCAGTTTGTTCTTAAGTGGTTCTTTCTAGACTAAAATCTGGACCGTAATTAATTCGTATATAAAAATTTTCTTTACAAAATAAAAGAAAAAAATGTTCTCTTGAATCTTCATTTTTTTACCTCAAATTAATTCTCTAGATCGATCCTTTGTTGGCCGAACTTTACTAAAAATAGATCCAAATTTGTTAAAATTGTAACAATCTTAGACCGGTGTCATATTTCCATACTGAAATCCAACACTAAAACACCTTTATTAGGTCAAAAAATTAATTAAAAAACCTATTTTGTTATTAGATATTATTATTTGGGGTAAATTTCTTATTCGTGATTTTATAGCCTCAAAAAAAGAGGAGGAATGACGAAGCCCTTAAGGGCCTATTTTGACGATGATGATGCTCCGTGCTGTTTTTCATTTCTTTATGATTTAATCATCTAATTTATTATTATTATTTTTATATTTATAGTGGCCATGAGACATGAAAAAGACGAGCTGAATGATATGCATTATCGACGAGACTTTTTAACATATGACAATCATATGCTAAATGGTGATACTTTTCTACAGGTAAGAGCCCAGTGACAAAGTGGTAATAGTGTTGTGTTAACTCGAACAACTATTGGCTCGACTTAAATGGCGAGTCGATTTTCAAACTCTAAAAAGATAGACTACGTAGTAATTATTGAGTGGGCTCCGTGATTTTTTATCACTAAACCTCAACAAATAATATTTTGGTTTTGTGCCACTCATGTCCCTAAGTAATTTTCTATGCTGGACAATTTCTAATAATCAAGTATTTAATATATGATAAGATAAACTATTTATATATATCACGGTTTTATAACAAATGGGTCGATTTCAGCACAGTTATTAAAAAATATATGCATATAAACCCCAAACAAAATACGCTGAAAGTATTTCACTGAATATAAATTAATATATAAGGTAGGCATGGGCCTCCATAGCTTGTAGTGATGTCAAGATACCAATATTTTTTGCTAGGATTCGGTACAAAAATTAGTATGGGTACTTACATATTTTTCGATACTTTGCTATAAACTAAAAATCTATAAACAAAAATGTCAATTGAGATGGTTGACCACACGTCTATCATGATCTCAACAAAACCTCCCTCTGAAAAGCAAAGAGGTTCTGTGATTCAAAGTGTACCTTGTTTGTAGGAGTTAAAATTGCATTATGAAATATTTTTTGGAAGCACAAAACTACTAACCTACGGAGCATTTTCCCCCCTTAACCAGGGGGTGTTTTAAATCCCAGAACCTCTATATTTTGAAAAGGAGAGTTGTTGAGAGTTAAAGATTATAATATGCAAAGTTCTTAGAAATAAATTGCATGTACACGCATAATAGATCTTCCTTTAGGCCTTCTGCGCCTGCAAGATTTTTAATTGAGTTGAAAAGTTACGAATAAGCCAGAAATGGAATAAAGACACAATTATTAATACTAATAAATTTGGGAGATTACGTCCTTGGCAGGCCAATATCAATTTATTATACATAGTACCGTTTTAAATTCGTATATACCCGGTTACCACAACAAATAAAGTCTACCAAACAACACTTGTAACGATATATATATATTTTTGTACTGGATACGGTACGAATATAGATATATTGGTATACTTTTTCGACCTGCACATACAGGAACGTCCGCAGGGTATTTGTTCAGGATGGAGACTAGATTAGAAATTTGATTACTTCTTTGTTTCTTATAAAGGTCATTTTTTTGTGAGGAAGGGATTATCAGAAAATTTGAATGGCTTTATGACATTGGCGGTCAATTTATTTATGGCGTAGCA
Source organism: Lepeophtheirus salmonis (assembly GCF_016086655.4). Taxonomy (NCBI): domain Eukaryota; kingdom Metazoa; phylum Arthropoda; class Copepoda; order Siphonostomatoida; family Caligidae; genus Lepeophtheirus; species Lepeophtheirus salmonis. The sequence goes on from NC_052140.2 coordinate 2,010,848, forward strand.
AAGTTAATAGACCGGTTTCAATATCAGCTGTCAGGTACTACTATATACCATATAGTACCTGTATAATGAACAACACTAGAAATTATTTAAGTCCTTTTTTCCGTTGTTTCAAATTTATCAAGTCGACACAACACTATTAACAACAGTTTCGTGATGTTGTTTGACTATATATTATGTATGACTGTAGAATCTCATTCTCTCTTAGTCTCATGTAATGATTATTTTACAAAATAACAAAAAAAAGTTTATAGAACATGCAATGCTTGAATTTCCCTAACATGATATTCTTTTGTTATATTTTATATCCCAGGCTTTAAACGGATTTTTAATGATCTTAGATTGTAACGGAGAACTATTCTTTGCAACTCACTCAATAGAAACATATCTGGGTTTCCATCAGGTGAGGAATCGTTAGAGTTGTATAAAATATGCCCTAAATAAAAGAAATCGAAAAATGCAATTGTAACCCTATCAATTTGAAGAATGCTTAGAAGAAAAAGACTTTAGTTGTTAAGACATTTCAAAAGATTAACTCTGTCTCTATCAAGGACATAGAGAGGAATTGCTCAGATATTGAATCTACTCAGAGTGCAACAAAGAATCAGTGCCTTTCATGAGCACACATCCTAGTGATTAGTGAAAATTTAAATGTTCTTTCGTGAAGAATTAAGAAACTATGCTAACAACTTTGGAAAATATAAACACTCTTCAGAGTGCCAACGACATAAAAGAATCAATAATTGTTACTGATGTAGAAAATATAAACAAAAACACTCGTAATACTTTTTGAATTTGACAATCTAAACAGTTTTGTAAAGTACATGTGCTCATGAAAGACAGAGATTTTCACAGAAGATTTTACGGGTAGTTATAAATCAAATCAAGTGGATCGACATCGAAGATAGTCCTATCTATATCTTTGCTACCATTTACGTAGTTGGATTTGTAGTTGTGGATTTGATCTTCTCATAGTACCCCTTTGCTAATCTAATGAAATGTCTAAGCAGCTAGCTGCTATTCTCCTTCATATTCTTTAAATTGTCAAAGTTACCATGTTGTTTTTGGGTTGTTGTTTTTTAGCATACGGGCAAGTCATAATTTTTTACAACTCTAAACATAGTTACATATCTATCTACATATATGATCTACTTATAGTCTGACGTCATACATCAATCAGTTTATGAATTAGTTCATTCAGAGGACCGAGAAGAGCTTCAGCGACAACTCATGTGGAATTCATATGTAGAGGACTCAAGTTCCTCTTCTGGAGTCTCACTTCAAGATATCCTTTCTTCTCCCGAGGGTAGCAACGTATTAGACCGATCCTTTACCGTTCGATTCCGCTGTTTATTGGACAACACCTCCGGATTCCTTGTAAGGACCCTATGATGACTTAATTGACTTTTATGTATAAAATTATATTACTTTTAGAGACTCGACATTCGTGGACGGATTAAGGTCCTTCACGGGCAAAACAAGAAGACGGAAGATCCTCCTTTAGCCCTCTTTTGTCTCTGTACTCCATTTGGACCCCCATCTCTTCTGGAAATCCCTCAAAAAGAAGTCATGTTCAAGTCCAAACATAAATTAGACTTTACCTTTGTCTCTATTGATCAAAAGTAGGTTCCTCCCCTAAATAGTAGTATAAAAGGGCAAAGTTTTACTTAGGGCTTCATATCAGCTGTTGCTGGGGGAGCTTATGCTGCATATATTTTTATTGACTTGTGTCATACTGGATGTATTAAAACATTTTTCCGATACGGAAGCCCGAACTAAATCAAAATCTATGTACTTCATGAGTCTAATGTTTCTGTTTTGGTACTTTTTTTTACAGACAATTTAGGTTTATTATAGATCAATATGCCATCCATTAGCCTTAATGAAGGCCTCCAATCGGGGTATGAAGGTAGAGCATTTCCTCTTCACCAACTAGTTGCCCATATTGCCCCAAATTCGCATTCACAGGAAAAATAAATACACTCAAATTACTACCATATGATTTTTTTAAGACTATACTATTTTTCTAAAGTTCTCTCTGCAACAGCTAACATGAAAGTATGCAATAACAATGCCTCTCTTGTACCTACTTACCATATTGTCATGCAGTTCAACTAAATGTGATTGTCTCTTTTATGATTAGGGGTAAGGATATGCTCCAGTATGCGGAGAATGAAATGTCAGATATAGGTGGCTATGACCTCGTTCACTATGATGATTTGTCCTATGTTGCAAGTGCTCATCAAGAATGTAAGTATAGGTTCATTCAATTCTACTTCAACTTACTTATTATATACATAGTAAAAAAGTAATTATTACTCTTTGCTAATCCTTGTTTTTTATTTTTTATTATATGTACGTATTCTCATTCCACTCTCCGTCTCTCCCTCAATTCAAAATTATGTAGTACTTAAGACAGGTGCAAGCGGAATGATTGCCTATCGTCTACAAACAAAAGAACATAAGTGGCAATGGCTCCAAACCTCCTCTCGTCTAGTGTATAAAAATTCAAAGCCAGATTTCATCATCTCAACACATCGACCTCTCATGTATGTATTCCTATTTATCAGGAGCGTTTTCAGGGGGAGGCTGTAGCATCCTCTCCAAGCTATCAAATTTTCATAAACAAATAATTTTTTAATTTATTTTTCCAAAAAATTTAATTTTTCGTGAACAGCTGTGAATTTTTTAATTTTTTTCCAAAAATTTAATATTTGATTTTTTTTTTTTGGAAAAATGTAATATTTATAATTTAATTTTTCAAATTTTTTCCCGAAAAATTAAATTTTCTGTAAACGGCTGTAAATTTTTGAAATTTGTTTTAAGAAAATATAATATTGATTCTTCACGCCCCTGGTTATTTACCCATAAATTAAGATCTATCCTCAGTCTAAAGAGGTGCAAATGCACGGATTTTTAAGCGTTTAGAGATAAAAGTTGCTTACGACTAAAGTTGTAGAAAATATGATCTTAGACTTGTGCAAGAGTTTTTGTATTCGCAAAAGTGTTTTTTTTTAAATCTAGCTATGATTATTATTCTTTAATTTTTGAAGAGCAAACAATGAACATCTAAAAATAAGTATAAAATAATAACTAGTAGAAACAAAATCATTTACAATAGAAATAACATCATGTGTATGTCAATATTACAGCTAACCAGAACTTTAAAATAAAATACTCTTTTGTTAATAAAACCTTAATTATGTATGCTTCAAGTAGGTTTCTTTTAGCGTAAAAACAATTGGCACCCCAATAGCAAAACTCTCATAATATGGTGGTTTTCTAACCTTTAAATTACATTTTATTAGAATTGTCTTACTGCATATCAAATACAAGCTTATTTTTTTAATTAACATGGTTAAAAAACTAAAAAAATCAACTAACTTTTTGATCAATTAAGGATATTTTTCATACTCAAAAATTTGATCAAATCAATACAAAGTGTAAAAATAATCAAAATTTCATATGGAAACTTTTGAGAAAATCCGATACAAAAAAAATATAACAGATTTATCAATCAGATCATCAAGTATAACTAAAATTGAAAAAAAACTTTTTGCCGACTTGTGTAATTGTCAACTTTTCTCTACTCTTGTAGAAAAATTAATTTTGCATGATCATTGATCTATTTACTTATTTATTTCTAGGGATGAGGAAGGAAAGGATCTATTGGGCAAACGGACTATGGACTTCAAAGTGACTTACCTAGATGCAGGACTTACAAGTGCCTATTACTCCGATTCTGAGATCTCCAATGGAGCTGTGACCATCAATGGTGCCTTAAACAACGGAGGAGGCTCCAACTCATCTGTGCCACCCACAAAGATTGCCAAAAGATACAAGACTCATCTCCGTGAGTTCTTATCCTCTTGTCGAGGCAAACGCAAAAACAGCCCCAACTCGGGCGGCGGGGGCAGTAACAACAATAGTACTAATAACAACAATACGGCCCCAGGGGGTCTTGGGAGTGATGTCTACGTGGATCCCTACTCCAACGCTTATTCGCCAGGGAACACAAGTGCCGCCAATGCTGCCGCTGCCATGAACCACCACCATCACCATCATCACTACGCAGACTATGTACAACCCTCAGCCTATCCCTCAATATATTCTGCAGCCTCCGTGGATAACCGCTACTTCTCTCCTGAGTACTTGGCTAGTTACCGATCCTTAACAACGTACTATCCCGAGTATGCAGCAGCCAATGCAGCCCAGTATATTGCAGGGAACTCCTATCTGGCCTCCGACCCTACTCGAAGCTCACTTGCCTCTCTTCAGTACGACCAATTCAATCGTTACTTTGATGAAAAAGACTGCAAATACAACTTTTCCTCCCCCTCTGCTCTTCCTCTCGAAAACAACAACAGCACGCCTTCCAACGAGAATCGGAGTGGACACGTTGAAGAACAGGATAAAGTGTCCAAGGATTCTTCCTCCTCCTCCTCGAATCTCCCACTTGAACCCACCACCACCACCGCCAACAACAATGTCAATAAACAAAAACTCATCAAAGAAGTCAAGTGTGAACCCCTTTCGAATTCAATTGCCTATGATTACTCTGGTGCAAAGGATACTTCCGGTTCATGGCAGTAGTAGCATTCAGTCTTTATTCTATTTAATTGTTTTAACTACAAATTCATCATCCCTCTCAATATTTTATTCATTCATATTAATGAGTGTGTTATCATTTTTTTCATTATTATAATGACTATATATTAACCAATTTGTTATACCTATGTAGATTCATTTATGAAGAAAACTTTTAATATTAACCCCCCTTCTCTTCATTCATTCATATACCAACCAACCAACCAACCATATGTAATTGGTACACCTTAATATACTTCTTTTTTTTTTCTAATATCATATTATTTTTCTAGTCATTTAATTTGATTTCTGTCTTTCCATGAAAAAAAAAAAATAATAATAATAATATGCATTACGAATCCAGAGTTTCATTATTCATGTCATAAGTAGGGGAGGGGTGAGGGGCTAGTTAATACACGTGGGCAGTTGAAGGGTTGCATGGGGTGACTTTTACACCAAGGCCCAGCGGATTCCTCGCATTTCCAACGTAGTTCATTTTTATACCCATTAAATATCATATTTCTTACAGATAAAAAGATATCCCCCTTCCAAAGGACACAAATCTCAAACAATAGACTATAAACTGATCTAAATTTTCTTCTCCTTCTATGCCATTCAATTTCCCACACATTTTTTCAAACATTGAAGGGTTCATATTTAAGTTGATCTAAGGATCTGGACAGTCACACGTTCAACCTTTCTTTGACAAAGTGGTTTATAAATTGTGAAGGATAGAAGGTTCAATTTAAATATATATATATATCACTCAAAAAGTAACTAGATTATTTCATTATAGGCTTATAAACATTTCATAAATAAACATCTAAATTTGAATAAAATACATTGAAGTACCTATTACCTACTCAATAACTATATAGCGTAAGAAATAACAATGTCTGACCCGTAATTTCGCAGCATACATTTTCGCCGTCTTTTGACATTCACTTTGGTCTTATTGTTGTATCTTAGCCATAGATCAGATGAAGAGAAATGGAAAATAGTCATAAAATAAAGACACAATTAAGGAGTCACGGACCTGGGTGGATATATTGAAAGAATTAATTAACTGGTAGCACCTTAATCATGATCTTGGTTGAGACTTCAATAAATATAAGGAACTCCGTTGTTCCATCCTGTAATGTAACAAAATAAAAAGCAGGTGAATATGTCATGCAGTAAAATCTCTAAGTGAAAGGACCATAGACGAAAATCTGTACGACAAAACTACCTAGAACCATAATTAATTTTGACAAATTTTCTATAGTAGTCAAATTATATCATTTCTTGCGGGTCGGACTGAGTTACAGAATTAAAAAGCTGAAAAAAGTGAGTAGGCGTCCAATCGTCAAATTTCAATTTTCTTATAAGTTATCACGAGTTGTGCTTCAAGTCTATGTAGGAATAAGGATCTATAAAGTGCTGCATTAGCAAAGCCTCTTTGAGGTACATGAACCAATCCTGAGCTGTGACACATTTTTTTGAGTACTTTTGAGTAATTTTATTTTATTAGTAATTCAATGAAAAAGTCAGACAAAAATCTCTTATTCTTTTAGCATTGGATTTATATTAATAAATATATTTCGAATTTTCATCCATTTTCAGTCACTCAATATCCATTTTGAAAGTGGATTGAAATGTCGGGGGATAAATTTAAGAGGGAATGAATATATCTACATATTTACATACAAATAACCTTTTGACCCAAACATTCTCATCATTGGACCGTTAAAAATGGGTTGGACTTGTCTCTTTCCTTTCTTCAAAAACAAAAAAAAATCTCATTGTTGATGAATAGGAATAGAGTTTCGTGGAGAAGAGGGAGACTCAATTCAATCGTGTTTTGATATCCAATCAAAAGACATTTGATAAGTCTATTAATAAAGTTATGATGATGAGCTATAAATGTTCCCTTGATGTAATAAGATGATTGCTCAGAAGGAGGGCTGTACGACCGCACATGTTGTAGACGAAGAGAACCTTTCCCAATACTGAACAGCTGGTCTTTTTGTGTGTTTTGTTTTATGGTTCTTTCATTCATAAAAAAAAAGAACTAAAGAGAGATAAGTTTTTATTCTGATTATCGTTATTCTTATTTGTGGTTGATCATTTAAGGCTATTAGGGATATTAGAAGGAGAGGATGGATATGTATATAAAGAGCTACTGCGTATGTATGTAGTACATAAATACAGAGTTGTTATTAATTTTACCTTTGCAAAGAGTCATGAACAACTAAGAAAAATCAATAATGAACGAGGTACTCCCTCCCCCTCCCCCCTACTCTTAATAAGGTGGATATTATGTGTTGTAATATATTGTGTTCATGATACAATATATCTCTAGGTATACATATTATTATATGCAGAATAATAGTGTTGCTTCCAAAGTTGACTCAAACTCGAAAAACAACCCAAAAAAACTTGATCTTTACTATAAATGTAATATTTGAAATTCCTAATAATTTGATTTCTTGTGAATAGATGGAAATATAATCCATAAAAATTAAACTTTTGGAAAAAATTTTTTTCTCCAAATCATTTGATTTTTTGAGAATAGCTGATGGGTTTTTGAAATTTTATCCACAAAAAATTAAACTTTTGGAAAAAAATTTATTTATCAAATTTAATATTTTACATTTAACAAAAACCATGTTAACTCGCCCTCGAAATGTTATTTGTAAAACTACTCTATATATTACTGGAGCTGAAAAGTCCCGGGCTTCATACATAGATGACGATATTTTATTTTTTAATACACCTCATTTTCAGTTACTACCAAGCTTCAAAAGACAGTTGTCATAATTTCATGAGAATTTGTTCTATAGTTTGTGAGTTATTGTGCTAAATCTGAGGCTATTTTTTTTTAATTAATAAACAATTTTGTGTTTAATTTTACACTGCATCTTGGCAGGATAAAATACCATTTAGGCTTGAAAAGTGTTACAAATACTCCACTCTATAAATTTAGTACAATAAATAAATAATTTAAAAAGACAAATTTGTAAGGAAAAAAAACCCCTTTTTTCTTTGTTAAGCCCGGGACATTTCAACCCACAAAAATCGATATTTGATTAAAAAAAAAGAAATACTATTGATGCAGTTGAGATGTTAATAGCCGTAGGCGGTAACTTCACAGTATACCTCTAGAAGTTTTACTTCTGGAATATTTTGATACAGGACATATTCACCGCCTGTTGATGTTTTTGTACGATCAGCTCGAATTTTACCTTTAGTCTTTACCGTTGTATCTCAGCCTTAGATCAGAAGAAGAAAAACAAAGGAAAATATGAAGGAAATAAAGATGGAAGAGTATTTATAAAAACGAAGGAGTCACGGATCTGAGATTAGGAGTCTATATCGAAAGTACAAATTGACTGGTGTCACCTTAATTCATCATACTCATGAGCTTATTTGAGTTTATGATAACAACATAAAATTCCGGGAAATAGGTCATGAGGTAAAATCTCAAAAAGGCGAAAATGTAAGAAGCAAAATTAATGGCGGTGAAAATCTTCATAGCAAAATCACACCCAACTGTTAATAGGTCAATTGTCGGTATCGTTGGTCGTTGAGCCTTTAGACCGAAGAGGCAAAGTAATACTATGAAATCATACTCCACAAAAAACGATACAGACTATAGGGAAGGGTCCATAGGGCATAGTTCTATTTTGCCTGTTGCTGCACTAAGAAGAGACCAAATAACTACATATACATGACAACCTAAATTGATTACATTAAATCTAAAGATACAAAATAAAGCACAATTTTTTTTAATATAAAATGTCCTACGTATTTTGATTAATAATGATTGATTGCCCCCAGAGGTTCAAACAAATTTAGCCTTCACTTTGTAAACTGGGAAATTATACACCCCAAACATTTTATCACCCAAAACTTTTCAGTATGATCCTGAAAAATTAAATCAGAGTATATGAATATAAGTTTATATTCTTTATTTATTTAGAAAATGCCTTGTTTAGGAGTTATTCATATATTTATAAATTTTTATGGAGGTTTAATAAATTTAAATAACTTAGTTGCTTTAAAGTCGTTCATTCGTTTAACCTATTGATTTCTAGAATTCTTTATCAAATATATTAGCTATTATTTAATTTAATTGTTAGCGTCACTCATCCAAACTGATGGGTACTAATTTGATTCCCAAAATTTGCATACATTTCATAGAATTTTCTTATGTTTTTCCATAAAACCAACAAACATTATCTTCTTGAAATGTTGTTTATATTATATTCATCTTTCCTTGATATTTCTTATTCATGATAGTATTTGAGCACATTAATTGATATTTACGAATGCAAAATGTATGAAATAGTTCCTGATATCATTATTATAATCGTTCAACTGTTAATCATGTAATTAATGACGTTTTATTTTCGGGGTCTCTTTTTACCCAGTTCACTAAGCGCGTTATTTAACGTATTTTCACAAACAGAGAGTTAAGTTAGTTGAAGTTATCAGTTCAATGGAAATGTATTTGTACTTACGGCATACGTTTACTCCAGCTCAACGTGACTCAATGCTCAAAAACTCGAACTTAACTCAATATCCCCTTACTCAGCCTCCCTAGTTATAACTCAAACCCAAAGCTACAGAATATTAATATAGAATCCCCCTCAGAGCTCCACCCCATTTTTTTCCTTTTATGGTTTCTCTTCCTTCAATTACTTTAATTTGAGAATTTCATTATGCAAATTAGGAGAGGATTAACTCCCTTGACCCCTCCATAAAATGATGACTTCATTTATTTTCTTGAAATAATGAAGATGTGGTGGGATATTGTAAGTATGTACCGTTGTAGGGATTCACAAGGAAAGGTGTTATAAGCTCTTAGCGGGAGTCTTTTGTGAGTTATGGATGTGTACATTGTACATGGATTAGCTGTTGATGTGTCAATCTATGAACAGGGAAAACTCTTTTTTTTTTTACATCAGTAGCTACATAGATAATGATATAATCCAGTGGTTCTCAAACTATGCCACGTCCCGTTTTATCTAGTGTTACGTGGAGACACGTCATGAATAGAATAAGACAGGAAAATATTCTTCAATTTATAAACTAAGAAGACAAGACCCTTATTTGAGTACGAATAGATTCATTGTCAATGTGAAATCTTTTTTTTTTTGCCGCAAGATGTCACTTTTAATGTTCCTACAGAAAAAGTGTCCTTATCCATTTACTTTGTTAAAAATGCAATGTTTTTGTTCCTTCGTAGAATTTACGTTTTTATTTAGTTTTAAGGAAGAAAGATGCGTTTTTTTCGCTAGTCAATAAATTTCAAGGTGCTAACCTTATGTTCTTCGCTATGATACATTTTTGTTTAAGGGCACTCTAGCTATAGGTAGAAAACTCTTTCTTTCTAACTCAGTAATTTAACATAATACAATCGATACTAATCATCAAATAGCTATGTACTCCCTTGCAAGTAAATCCATTACAAAACACATACACACACACAAAAAGAGAGAGAAAAAAGAGATAAACTTACACTAAGTTTCTTATCACAAAAAAATGTTTGATCGAACAAATAGATTATTATAATTTCCATACAGCATAAAGTTAGGAAGGAGAAGTTAATGTAGGTGGAACTACAATATACATATTTACAAAGTATATGTAGATCCTCAACATAAAAAGAATCTTTAATAAAAATTAAGAAAATTCCAATTACATTTTTAGCTCATAAATTCATATAAACTAATATTTTATATATGTACAAATTAAAGTTAAATATTATTATTCAAACTTGTGGGTTGAATTAAGATATATAAGACTTTTAGACAAAGTTTTATTTGATTTCAAACACCAACAGTGACCAAATATGGGTCCTTTTAAATACATAAAACCTATTAATTTATGATTATTTATTGGGACAATCAATTTATGCTACTTTAAGCACAGTTTGCGTCACCTCTAAAGGTTAATAAGAACAATTTGATGATAGAAATTGATTCATCCATGAATGTAATACATACTCAATTTTGAGAATACACATTCCAGCTTACTTCTGTATTGACGGCCTACATATTAGGTTATGATTCCATCCTTTTTTTTTGTGATTTGTTATATGTTTCATATATATCCCATTTTAGTTTATAGCCTTGTTACTGACGTCATAGTGTACCAAAAGTGTATTTCTTTTATATTTAACAAATAACTCTGAGAATTACGGGGTACAGCCCCTATTGTCTAAGAAGACAGGGTTCATGGATATTGATTAAACTCCCTTCTGAAAGCATTCATGACGGTATATGTATGGACCTATTATATGGCTCTAGAAGGAAGAAATAATCGATGAGAACACATTAAAAATAATCTAAAAGGTAGGTAGTAAATTATGGAAATTGATTTTCTGTGGTTTAAATGACAAAGAAAAACCTTTTTGGACCCTTAAAGTTGTATACCGTATGTATGTTACAATAAAGAAAGGAACGGAAGTTTGGAAAAAATAAAATAGTGTTGTGTAGACTCGAACAATAGTCAATGATTTTTTGACTCCAATTTGAAAAAAAAATATATAGAACAACGACGTAGCTCAGTGATTAATAACACGCTCAGGAGACATTATACTCTAGAACTCAATGCGTGCAGGTTCGACACTCGGTCTCTCATAGACAAATTAAATTTCCGTCTATGATCTGAGATTGTGATCTTGCCCGAATATCGGTCTGGAAAAAAAGACACTTTAGACCGAATCGAAAAATATCGGTCTATGACTGCGTCCCAAACCTAATAATAAAAAAAAATGGGTTAAATATCTAAGCTATTTTAATTCATTAACATAAAATGAATACATTGCAACTTGTACAATTTACTTCATTACGACATATATTTACATATATCTATTTTTAAAGCAAAATTTGTCTTCTTTCTGTCTATATGAATGTATGAAAACGAGTCACCAGATAAATTGTATATAGTGCTCCATGATGTTCCAGCCCCCCGCAGATGCCCCTGTTATAGGGACTAGAAATTTCTTTATAATCTCATAGATCACGTGAATGCAAGCTCTTTTAAAACTATTCTTTATTTTGATTAAACATCACGTCTGTTCTACATAAAATATTGTACAATGTACATATTTTGAAGTACACCTCATGACTAGTGGTGATTTAAAAGTCCATAGATAGATAATATCTTCTATGTACATTCCTATTTTTATTATTGTGCTAGCTTCATGAAAAAAAAAAAAAAAATATTAAAGAATTATACAGAAAATGAAAAAGTACATTTTTTTAACTTAACCAGAAAATGAAATGAGATAAAAAATGAGCACGGAACATCTTTGAGCCTGAGTAGATAATGTTCTAAATAAAGTGAGGTTTGGCATGTTTTAATTTCCTTTTAAATTACATATATTAGTGTTCTGCCGAACTGAGTCGAGTCGTTGAATTATATAAGTGTAAAAAGAAAAAAAAACAATTAACTAAATACTAGAGTTGTGGTCACGATGCAAATACTTGAATACTTATTGTAATAAAAATGTTGCCCGTCAACACAAAAGCAAGCTAGAATGATTTCCCCCCAAAATTGAGTGTCGATTACATTTGTATTCTTATACAAATTATATTCGTCAATTTCTATGAACAAATTATTCTTATTCATCCTTTGTGTAGGTCGCAAATTGCCTTTAAAGTAGTCAAAACTCATCGTCATAATAATATCCATATCAGTGCTAATATAAGTCTCATAAATCATTGAAAAGTTTCAATGTATAGTTTAAATTCTTGTGTATTTGAAGCTATCCCAGAAATTTGAATCAAAGCCTATATAATTGACTCAAATATGTCTATGAAATGAGGCTGTATGAAATAAATAAATACATTGGGATTTCTCCCTTTCCTTGATTTTTGTTCAAAATTGTTTTTACGTTAATATAAAACACACAAGTTGAAAAAAAGGCAATTTACATGCACTTACAAATATATTTACATGACTTTTTGGGGGTGATGGGCCTGTGTAAGCGATTCCTTGAACAATGTTTTAGTGAAAAACGAAAAATGACTTCAGTAATAATCTGAAAATGGATATTTACATAGAGGTTTCTAGAGGTTGATTTCTAAAGGTTACAGAGGGGAAAAAATAGATGGAGTTAGTTTCTTGGCTGGATAAAGTAATTGCAGAATCCCCCCCAATAATATTTATTTATTTATTTCTGAGTTGGGAAATAAATAATTGATTGACAATTTTTGACTAACATCTCATTGTAGCTACCATGTGTATAATTTGAAATCCTTAAACAACCCTAGTAAATGATTTTAACTCCTTAAGGAAAATATATCAAATATCATTTGGTTATACACAGATTAGTGGGTAAAATCATCCCGATCCGAAGCTCAAAAACACATTTGAGGAGGTTTAGTGATATACATCTAGGCTTTTTTTTTTACCAATATAAAAATCAACTCACGACCATTTGATTCGATTTGCACAGAGTATATATTATTCGAGTTGACACAACACTAACGTTATGTGACACTTTTTGATGAGATACTGATTCATTCAAGAATAACTATTCATAATAAATTGTTTAACAACAATTTATTAAATGTACAACAAAATATGTGCATTATACATTGAAGGGTCCAACCCCAGCCCTCACCCCCTTTTACTCTATCATGTACTTCCCCAACAAGTAGGACTACACTACAAATTATATTATGTATCTCTTGCAAATTAGATTCCCCCTCGTGTTTGCATGTTAAATCAAATTTGTGTTTCGTTTTTCTAAGCATTTGATTAATAGAATCACATTAATCATTTCAACTCTATAATATAAGGAAAGCGACAGGAAAATCCAGGAGATTTTACTAGAAATAATTACACTGAATAACGTTGAATAAATACCTGGATCGAGGGAAAAGTAATCTAGGGTGCGTGATTATTCAAGTTTGAAAGTTCCACTCTTTTTAGTTCTTTACACTATGGATCATCATAATTGAAGACGTCTTGGGGGATCATAGTAGTTGTTTTGATTGTATAAAATGAACAAATCCCCAATAAATCTTTATGAAACTTTATCATATGGCTTTGATAATAAAAAAAGTCTTAAAGCTTGCATTGAGTCCTACTAAATACTGAAGATAAATAGTGATATTTGAATGAAATCAAAGTATTATCTAGTACTAAAAATGGCTAGATTTGTAAATTATTCTTATGGTAGTTTTATATTTTTACATATTATTAGGGTCTGCGATTTATAAAAGAGGGATGGGTTTTTGATGGATAGTGAAAATTAAGCCCTTTAATTGTTGGTCCCTTTTTAAGCTCCAATACTTCATTATTTTCCTTACTAGTAGTGAAAAGGTTTTTTATTGCTATACAACTTGGTTATTTAGGCCCCTAAAATATCGGACATCAACAATGCTGCTTATCACATCGTTACTTTTATTGTATCACGTAGCCTTTCACGCGAAGGAAACACAGAAGAAGATTCAAAATAAGTTGGAGGTTATATTGAGCTAATTTTAATTCAACTATTCAATGTACAGAACACTGATTAGGAGAAAAGGAGAAGAAACATCGACAGCTAACTACAAAATACACAGTAACTTTTTTTGTTAGCGAGATAACGCCGTGCTATATGTCAAACCTTTTCTTGGGTAGTTAACATTAAAAAAAAAAAAAAATGACGACGCTTTTGACACTTTCATTATTTTAAATTAGTAGCATATGATTTGTAAACAGTACATACTTTCGACTCTACTTGATCCCACTATCAAATACTCGATACTTGACTTGGATTCAAAAGCTAAGACCTGCGACTCGACTTGGACTCAAAAGTTTTTAACTGGATATAAAGTACTCTTTAATGTATCTTATATTTTCAGAAGAATTGAACTGGAGTTGAGGAATATATGCATGACTTGTTGGCACAGACTTGAGACTCGACTTGGATTTGTAGTATGATGACTTTTTCACACCTCTACTTCTAGCTAAATATTAGCCTTAGCTAGAAGTGTCAACTGTCAACGGTTAGATCGTTGACACTGACGGTCAAACGATCTGACCATTAATGGTCAAGGGCCGCCAGTTGATGACTATTTTCCTTTCAGATATTTTCATTAATTTTTGAAAAGCTGACTTTTGTATTGTTTAAAGTAACTGACTCTAGATTTTTTGAACTAAAAAAGAGAGTATTAAAGATGTATAATTTGGATTTTTGTTTATTACTGTGTATGAATCAAGGGACCTCGTACAGAATTAGTGTCATTTCATATTCAGTCATTCGTAAGAATTCAATCTAGGTAATAATTAATAACTATTCTCTAAATAATAATCGTCATTTGACAATAAGAAAAATAGGTAAGACTACTTACTATATATTTTTTCAAATTTGTGTAGAAGCATCATAGAAACATCCTGGAAACACTTTTTGTGAGAACTTATTCTGTAAAATTAACTTTTTTCACGAGATACTGCTCTTTAAATTATATTTGTGATATTTTTCGAATAATTAATTGGGAGCCCCGCTATGTAGGAATATATTTTAACACTAATAATAAACTATTAAACCATTTTCTTTCAGTCACTCTTGATTTTCTTTGCAAGAAGTTGGAATAGACAAAGAAAAAAAAAGTAAATCAAATTCATAGTGAGAGTAGAGTCATGGGTATGAGTCCTTGTCTACTCTCAATGACTTATCACATTAAAAAGGGAGAAAAAAGGTCTACTAGGAGATTTACTTGTTTAAATTAAGTGATCGAGTTAAAGTTATTACCAAGTATTTAATAAGAGGATGACTTAAACTTTAAATTACGCAGCTTTATATACATAAAATTCATAGAAAATACATGGTATCAAAAAATTAATACTTTTTACAATATTAATATTTTATCGAAATAAAAATAAATGATAGGCTTAAGTGTATTTTTTTATCCATGAAAAATATCATAGTAATTTCTTATTAAGTAATATAAAAAGAAAAAAAAGAAAATTTTCTCCTTTTTGTCATTAAAATTCCGAAATATTTTCATGGGGCATCTACAGATTTGTTCTTTTCATTTTGACAGTCGAGGTTGAGATAGGATAAAAAAGATAATCGTAACTTCTCTCTATGAACAAGGTAATTTAACGGAATATTTCTTAAAGTTTAGTCACGCAAAATCTCTTTCTTTTCAATAATTTTTTTTTCTTTATTTTTTAAAACTTAATGTTATAAGTCTCTACCATGAACAATACATTAGTACATTGACCAATAACCATTGTACAATGTGAATAATAGACATTTTATTAATTTACCTAGATGTAACTCTATGTATATAGCTCCCCTATAAATTCATCATAATCCCTACGTCTCAGCATACAAACATAAGCTACGCTTAATATTCCATTTTAGTTAGTAGGGTAATACCTGCTAAAAATAATTAAGAGAGTATTATTAAAAGCTTCTTTTCATTAGTTCCCACTGGTTCATTTGTATGCATATGTTACAACATAGAAATTCTGAAGACTTATGGTAAAAATTGATTAAACATCTTGTAAAAATTGAGTTTATTGACATTTTTTATCTTAATAAAATATTGGTAATTACGATATTAGGAATTAAAATTGTGGGGAAAAAATTTCATATATAACAATTTTGGGGAAAAAAAATTCAAAAGTCAACATTTTTTTAATGAAATTTCAAAAATTCACAGCGGTCAAAAGCAAAATTGTAAATAATAAATTTTTTGGAAAAAAATTTCAAAAATTGATAGCTATTTACAAAAAAAAATGCCAAGTTATATATTTGGGAATTTTTTTTTGGAAGACTTACATAATTTAGAAATTTCGGGGAGGGGGTAGAGCCCCTCCAACCACTTCCTGCAGACGCCCTTAAGTTATAAGGTAAGTCTTTATTGGAATTAGTAGAATTGATAATCGAAAACCGAGTAATTCCTGCCTATATCCTCGCTTGATATGGAGTGGGATTGGTGTGCGTTTTATTCTTATCATAAGTGCTCGCAGCTAATTTAATGAATTGTCATGACAGCTAAAACTATTTCCAACATTATTGAAATTGTCAAGATTTTTTGTTTTCTTTTTTTTTATACCAAAAATGCTTACGATTTACAGCCTGTACATATGTACTAAAATATAAGTTAATTTTCTTATGATAGTGCAAAAGAGTAACTTAAGAAGGACCCGATGAATTTTCTTTGCACCCGTTTTCATCAGTTGACTCCTTTATGATTTAAAACAGCGTGAACACAAAAGCAAGCTAGATTGGTTTTCTCTAAACTGAATGTGGATTACAATTGCATTCCTTGAAGAAATATCGTCAGTACCTATCAACAAATTATTCACTAAAAATGTTCTTTTTTTTTTTTGGAAAATATATTCAAAAATCCATGGGTGTATACGAAAAAAGAAAATTTTTCTTGTTTTTTTTCTAAAAAATTTAATATTTGAATTTTTTTCACAAAAAAATCCCATTTTTTGTGAACACCTGCTGATTATTAATTTTTTCTCCAATAAATTTCAGTTTTTGCGAATAATTTGTTGATACTGGCACTGACGCTAATATTTTGAGGAATACAATTGTAATCCACACTCTAATTTGAGAAAATCTAAACTAATCTAGGGTATCACACAAATTACACTCTAAAAATAATACGTTATCTATTTTAATATTAGACTTGTACTAAATTAAATTAACATTGAAATCATTTTTTAGGTTAAACATTCTTTTTGAACTTTAATCGGCATTTCTTTACTATTAAAAGACAGCCACGTATCAGGGCGAGATCTCTTAGATATGAATCCGGATCTAGTGCATGAGTTCAAGATGTACCCCTGGTTTAAAGCAGGCTTCTTAGGATTTATGAGTTCCATTGATCTCCCTTTAATCACGGTTAATAAAAATACAAGGTTAGACCCTCATGTAATTGGGCTTCCTAGAATTTTCAATTTGATGTATCGTAACGACTGCTGGGCAAGACAGGCAGAGTTTGACAAGACACGCAACCCATCATAGCTTATGACACCACTCTTGCTAGAACTTTCAATTTGATGTATCGTACAGACTGCTGGGTAAGAAAGACAGAGTTTGACAAACCCCACAACCAATCATACTCTATGACGTCAAAATTACAAAACGTGGTAGGAGTCAAACATCAGTGGTACACGTTATGGTATAACCTATTAACTTTTCCTTTAATAATATTCTCACTCTTAACCTGAAGATTATTCAATCACATTAACTTGAGATGAGGAGACAAGTCTTTGACTACAAGAAGATTCAGCAATATTCTTCTCAACTGAATCAGATCCCATAAATACAGCTTTGTTTACTAATCCATCGTCCATCGTAATTCCTTTTTGTTGGCTGGAATGTGCTCTTCAGTATTATCTTTATTCACAGCTCACAATTGTTCTTCTCTATCAACTTTTTCATTTTTTTTTATGGTTCAACATATTCTTACCATTTTACAGATTTATAAGAACATTCTTTTTGCAAAACCCACACACTATTAGTAATAATAATGATAAAAATTAAGGAAAAAAATCAGATGAGAAAAAAAGTGTTTAGGAATATATTATGATGGTTTAGATTATCCCAAAGTTTATTATTTATTCTTAAAATGTATATATCAATTCTTAAATTTAACAGCATATTTTATATACTTTCAGGATCCAGATATTTTCTCAAATACCGTCATTTAATCACCGGAAAATAAAACTTCCTAGCAACAGTATGTTGTTTTGTGGAAAGCTTGAGCATAAAAAAACTTTTTTTATTACTCTGTATGGACTTAATGAGACCACTGTGCAATTTCATTGAAATATATTAATATTTACCTTGAGCCCAAACCGATGAAGTTGCGGAAAAAGTGACAAAAAAAAAAAAAATCTCATGTATAGTAGTTTTTCATCACTTTTTTCAAATTGTATTGGCTTTTTTTACATTAATTTGCTTGGATATCTTTAATAAAGGTTATGCTTGTTTGCACAGATTGGTACATCAGCTAATGCTGGAATTTATTAAATTGATTTTTAGACGTTCTTTGTTGGAAGCTTTAGAAAGGTTAGTAAATTGTAAGGATTTTCGGTCAAAAAAACAAAACAAAAGGTTTTTAAAACCTATAATCCACATGTGAATAATTACCTTTTTAATGTGATTATAAAAGCTTTTTAGATTAACTAGGTAATTAATTAGTGGGGATTAAATTCAAAGTTTTGCCCTTATCAGTCTAGCGGTTCTAAACGTTCAAGTGGTTCCAGTTCTTGAACTGCTAGAACCAAAACCAACAAAGTCGAACCGTGACTACAATATATTGCTGATCAGACGTAGTAATTGGAGTTCTGTTTATATCTAGAATATATAAAGAAAATACAATATATATTATGAAAAATAAATGAGCTTTAATCAATAATTCAATTTTCTGAGTTTTTTTTTTTTTTTTTTTTGTACAATTACAGCGTTTTCCAATGATTTTTTACGTCGTCGCCAGGATGATAAAGTTGTATCTGAGTTCCAAATAGCTATGGGATTCTTATGGATCTAGAAAGGTGGTTTTAGTCACTAGGTTACGTAAATAAAAGAGGGAAAGGTAAGGGTTGATTATGGATCCAGGTCCACTAAAAACCTTGTCGGTGCCCTATAATATAATTACTATAATATTTCTTAAGCCAGCCTTACCCACACTTCACTCTACCAAGGCCTCCCTACAATAATACATTTTTAGCTTAGGTCCCCTTTATAAGAAACATATGTACTATGTATGTATAGACTGAAAGCAATCCTCAATTATCCATCTTCTTACGCCCCCTAGCCTCCTCTCCCGGCCCTTCTTGTCTTAAGCAACCTGAGTTATTGTGGTCCCTGCTAGAATTTGGGGCACAACGTACTCTGCGTATAAGGTAGCTTCGGCCCTCTTTGTATTTAATATCATTTCCTGGGTCCAATTTTCTAGCAACGACCCTTGATCTAAATGTATGTTACCAAATTAAGCCAAATAAAAAAGAATTAAGACCAAATACCGGAACCGAGACCGATAAAGTTGCACTTGTACCGAAAACGTTGAAATGAAAGAACTGGGACTGGTAAAAATGTTGAGCCCCAACCGGCTACAACCTTCAATTTAAATCAAGTTACTTTGTTTTCTTAACAACAGAGTTTATGACTAATTTATCAGAGCAAGCAAATCTGGAAAACATCATTTATTTTGTAGAGGCAAGGCAAAAAACTGAAAAACATGTGGATAATAGATATTGCAAACAGAGGACAAATTTGTTGTGATGATATTTCATTGAATCAGCTGTAAGCAGCTGTGGAATGAAGGAAATAAACACAAATCCCACAATGACATAATCAGAAATGACTCCGTTTTCGATCCTCAATTCTACTCTTAGCAGGGTCGTTACATGACTCTAACGTCGCTACCTTTATTATAAATTGTAAACGTTCCTCCAAAAAGAAACAAGGAAAAAAGGCTCAAGATGAGTTGGTAGCTAGTCACTTATGGGTCACTTCTTCCCAGCTGTTGAATGATTCAATAACTGTTGAGAATAGTTCATAGTCTTATAAAATAACTAATTCAAATTCTACTCTGAGTCTAATAGTGATTTATAGCTCTCCAACAAATCCTCACTGTTTATTTCCATCATGACACTTTATACTTGGATGATCTCTCCTAAAAAATAATGCTAACAGCTTTAAAAAAAAAAGAAAATAGTTCAGGTTGCCAACAATCAGAAAACTTGTTCGCTAAAAATACATATGATTTACAGCCATACCTATCGTTGTTTTGCCCATGTTTTCGGATTTAACGTTTGATATACAAAGATACAAGCATGCAATTGTTGAAAATTATTCTTTATTACTCTTTCACTCAAGTGACTTAGAACACCCACTTTGATTTAAGACCAAATATTTAAAACACGAAGATACAAAAAAATGAAATATGCAGGTAGATTTGCCATTCCTTTAAAAGGAATTTTAAATTAAAATGCTGAACAAATCCTTTTGTCATTAAATCAGTCATCTATAGCCAAATTGGGGAAAATAATTAAAAATAAAGCACTGACTTTAATATGGTAGATCATTTAAAACAAATTCACAATAAACATCACACTGAAATGATATGACATAAATAGTTTTTTAGTAATGAAAAAAAATCAACGTATATAACTGGGGGGGGGGTGGAGGTGGGTTGTTGTTAATTCATGGAAATGAGCAAATTAAATTTAAGCCCAATTTCCCGGATGCAAAAAGATCTTTTAGGCACTATGGAAAAAACACCAATAATTTCCGGCCAAATTTATTGAGTAGGTATACCCTTTTTTAGGTTTGATTCAATTTTTAAATAATTTCACATAAATCTATTTATTCTTTTTAAAATTTTATGCGGATTTTAAATATGTTTTTTATATTTAATATGCAATCATCAAATCCTGAGAAAATGCAATTTAAAGGTTAAAACCCATCATATTGTAAGGGCTTTGATTAAAAAGGAATAACATTTCGGGGCTTTTAATTGTTTTTAGACCAAAGGAACTTATGTGAAGTTTAAATTAATCAAGTTTCATTTAAAAAACTTTATTTATTTTTAAAAGGTTTGTTTCAGCTGCAATATATTTTTTTAAATAACATTTTTGTGGAAATTGATCTCTTAGAAACAATTTTTTTTTGAACGAAACACTATGTATTTACACTTCAAATAAGTTTCGTTGGCGTAAAATCTATTTAAAAAACCCTTAAAATATAATAGTTTTTTTCAACTTCTAATGCTATTTTCTCAGGATTTGACGATCGGTAATAAAATATAAAAATAATTGTTGTAATAATACAAAATGGTGCGAATAATACATTTATTTATATGTTGATTTTTCAAATATTCATATTCAAAAGTTGACTTAAGCCTACAAAAAAGTTCAAAATACTCAGAAAAATCCAATCAGAAATTCTAGAGAACCAGATTTGATTCGAAAAAAGTACTTATCGATTCGTTATCAGCTTATAAAGTACTACTAGAATGAAATATATTTTTTTTAGTTGTCTTTAGACTGTGAAAAACAATATCACAACAATTATTTACACATGACGTCACAATAAATCGATATGCTACCAAATTGAAGGTTTATTAGTTATAAAGATTAATACATAGCATTGTTTCTGAATTTGTTACGTCATTGAAAACTACATACACAATCAAAAAGGATACAATACACCCTGTATTGTATCTCACAACCTTTTATATACAATAAAACAGAAAAGAAGCCCAAAATCAGAAGCAAATTAGCCAATTTTTTCCCTACTTTTGAAATCATTACTTCATGATTATTGGAAACTGTGTATGTCCTGACAAGAGATAAATTAAATTAATTTAGTAGAGCCGGAACTATATGGACCCATTGCCACCACCCACTTTGGGATTTTTTAATAATAATCACAATAAAAAATAATTTGTCATTACCCAAAATTTAGAATCTCATAATTTTCGATAAAATGGTTATTCCTTTAAATTTGCCATGTATAAACAAAAAATGTCCACAAATTGTCAAAAAAAAATCATAGGGACACCCACTGATGACGTCAATATTATATAATTTGGCCCATTTACTTATAAAACCTACTTTTTACCGACGGTAAATTCAACCAATCAATACTTAACATATTTATGAGAGGAAAAGAAGTAAAACAGTCGACAGCTGTCAACAAAAAACAATGTAAATTTATATCTAGATGGGTTAACCTTGTTGTGACTGGTAGATAATTCTTTTCAACTGTTTGACAAGCTATTCATCATTTTCAAATAGTCAACTCTTCAGAGTTTAACAAAAATAATTTAAGCTCAACGAGTATAACGTAGAGAATTACAAATGAAACTTTTTAATATATCTCCACCTTTCCTTACAAAAGATAAATAAATTCTTGTCAGCTGTGGATTTATCATTCTAATTCCCCATTGTTAGTCTTGTGAATGTTGATTGATGGAATTCAAATAGCTATTGTAATTAAGCTATGAAACATTTTCCAAACAATTATTAAACTACAATTGGAAGTATTGCCCAACAACTACCAACTGATTTTGGCCCTTTTTTCTTTTTTAGTAGAAAAATAAACAGAGAACAAAAAAAAAAAAAATACTCTGTAAATTTGTATAATAGTGGAAAAATCCCCTCTTAATTTTTTAAAAGAGTATTCTGACATCCAAATTCCTTAACATTTCATCAAAAACACTCACTCATTTTCCGAGCTCTAAATATCTTTATTACACAAGACAAATTTAAACATAATTATAGATAGGGGGTTCAATCGTAAGCCTTTCTTTTCGGTATGTAAAACCAATAAACAGAAAAATTTACCCAAGGTAACCCTGCCAATTTGAAGAATGTTTGGGAGGGAGCTGCCTAGCTGCGATGACGTTATATCAAATTATATACAAGCAGCTTTGGGATGAAGGAAATACTCACAAATCCCACTACGTATCAAGCAAGAGCATCGGCAAGAATTACTTTGAGCCAATACCCAATAACTCCCAACAGTTCTCCAGTGACATTCTACATCATTCATGAGCTCACACAATCGTAGTTAATCTTTATGCTTAGATCTTCCCTGCTCAAGAATGAAGGAATTACTGATAACAGCTTTAAAAAATCAAAAAACGCAGTTCAGGATACCAACAGCAATAAAACACGCACGCCAAAAAATGCTTAGGATTTAGAACCCAATATGTAGACATTGTATGCACATTTACATTATGTGTAGATCTTCTTTAGATTAAATGAGAGCGGAGATGGGTGGGGGAGGTGCCCCTATACAATGATTATACTTAATTAATTATAGCATGATTTCCATTACTGATATGACAAGTACCTACTATATTGAGTGCCATAAATAATCTTGGAATGATGTAATGACTGAAGATTAATGATACTTGGGATTGTAGGTACATAAACGAGTTTTGTAGCATTGTATCAATCCGAGTTTGAGAAAATGAATGAGGCAAAGAAAAAAACTTTGTATTTGAATAGATCAAATCTAAGTTCGACTATTAGTTGTGTTTAATTATCTCACACAGGAAATTTTAACAAAAAATGGTCGACTTGAGTAAAATCGAGTTTTCATTCAGTTTGAGTCATACTGGAGCCCAACACTAATTATATATAATCGTAAATGCTTACTGGTTATCAATAAAGGATAATATGTGAATATACCGCTTTTAAGTGATTGGTTAAATGGGCCATCTATTTCATTCAGTCCATGTAAGGGAGACCAGGAACAGTTAGAAAGTATAATGTTTGGCTTAATTACTCTAATTTGGTTTGACTTAAACAAACCAAATGTCAATACAACATACCTACGTATGCTTCATATTGCTTGAATATATTTATTTAAAGATTACACCCGTCTATAGTTGTTTTTCCCCGAAAATTGCATTCGAATACAACACGTCAAATAGTTAAAAAATATCGAATTTGAGTTAGAAATTTAAAAAGTTAAACCAAATAATATTTTTATATAAATAAATAACTAGACTACATAGAACCAAGTTTTCGTTTTGCTATAAACAAAGAATCATCACTTCGATCCCATTGTGTTGCAAGGGTTCCCGGTCTCCCTCTACCATTAGTCTTTTGCATTCCAAAGCCCCCTTTATCTCATTAATTAATCATAATAATATAAACATATTTCTCCCATTAAAGAGTAAAATAGTCATCTTTATTTAAATGCTTAACAAGTGATACAAAGGAATGCAGTAGAAAAACTATGTAAGCAATGCCTTTCTTCCATTGGATGGAATGGAAGGTCATTTGGAACGTCAACCATGATACTTTTATGTATTATACATAGTTGTATATCATACGATGCAACCACCCACTTAAAAATAATATTGAGTTATAGCAACATCAACCAAAGAATCATAATAAAATCACTAAAGATTTCGCATAGTATAATGAGTTACTGTACATACCTACTGTATACCTATTAGCGGATCTTATCAATCACATAAAAATAAGGTGGAGTAGGAGTAGAACGGAGAACCTGTTCTCCATGAGGATGATGATGTCATCAAACGTTTGAAAAACTATTAAGATTCATTACTATTAAATGAATAAATAAATAGTTTTAAACCCTATTTGAAAAAAGACAATGAAAAGTAAATTATTTTTTTTGCATAAGGACTTGAGAGAAAGTAATGGGTAATACACAACTTAGCACAATATCTCTAAAGTACTAGCGTATTGTGGGACTGGTTAAAAATATGAATTTGAGTACTTTTTATTGCCAGACAAACGGGGGGGGGAGCAAGGAGCAGAGTCTACCTTGTTAAATGGCGTGTCGAGCCAGGGGCGATACTCGACGGCAAGCCTAGAAGTAATGACCACTGAGGTCAAGAGGAGGGCCAAGGCCGCAATCAAATGCAATCCTAGATAGTCCATATTGACTTTTCCAAAGAAGCAAAGTCTTTGTCGAAGTACCATGTCCAAGGTTGTGAAAGATGTGAGTGTTATATCTCTGAGTCGACGAAAATGTGGTTTGTACATCATCTTCCTAAAGGTGGGTTCTGCTCAAAGGAGATCTGCCCCCTATAATGATCTACATACAATATTCGATTGAAATATGAATAATATATTTTATAGACTTTAAAGTCTACAAGCATTAATGATAAATAAATTGTTATGAAACAAGACATGTTCTATAGCAGTATCCTTTGGTGTTCTTAAGATTTTAATATATATATATATATTTTTTTTAATAGCATCATTTCTAAAGTCTTCTGTCCATAGATCTAGGACCTGACATCTATTGAAGAAAAAGAGAGTTAATTGAAAAAAAGAAAGATTGAGTAATGTTTAATAAGACAAACAGTGTTAATACAAAGACGTCTTTTACCCCAGGATATATTTTTTGAGTTGACAGAGTGTTTTACGTCTATTCTTTAACTAAAATACTTTAGTCTGGTTGCTGGTAAGGCGGTCACACTGTTTATTTTTGTGTTGTCGAGGTAACGCCGTGATAGATATTATTCTTCATGCCTGATGGAGGGTTAAAGCGGTCTTTCACTAAAAAGTTTGCCAACTCCTGCTATATATACACTAAACACAACGGAACATTGTGGTAGGGGCACGCAACCTTTTCTACGTGGATATCAATTGTTGATTGCAAAGGTATTTTTCAAGATCTACCAATGGTCTAATTTTCTTTAGAATATCCTCTGCCATATCAATGGAAAAATCATTTGTTTTGGAAAAATCCTTCGTACGACATCAACTGACACTGACATGTGGAAGTAAGAGAAAAGGATAAACGTCAATTTATCCTTACAGAGCGTAAAAACTTGTTAAAAGTAAGAAAACTAGCCAAATAATTATAACAATTGTAGGTTTAAAAGGCTATAAGGATAAATGGTTCTTGTTTTGTCCACTTGAAGTGGCAAAATAAAACAGATTTTGACGAATATATTCGTAATTATACAATTGAAGGTAATAAAAGGCAAATTAATTGTTGGTAAAGGTTACATAGATACAACAATGCACAAGTTGACGATATACACGATCCGCAAGGAAGATTATAAGACTGATTTGAACTAAATCCTTAATAATTCACTTTCGATGATTATTAGAGTATTAAATTTGTTTCAACAAGCTTTAAATGCTTAACTGGCTCCATTTAGTGGTTCAATTTGATGACAAGTTAAAATTTAAAGGAACCTATTTATCAGAGGGAATTCTAAACACCCTTATTTTTAAATTTCTATTTTTTGTTTGTTACTTCCTCAAACGAACTTGAACAGAAGATATGTTTTTGTCTTATATGATTGTTCTTTTAGTTTGTTGGTTGGTTTGTTAGTCACGAGGATTACGGCAAAAATTATGGATCGATTTTGATCAAACTTGATGCAAATATTATATATGGTCACAGTAAGAGGCTATTAAATTTTGATAGGTCAAAGTCAATGTAGTAAAAAGGTGTACAAATGCATAATCGACCATAACTTTTGAACAAATTGAGATAAATAACTTAATTTGATTTTACGACATGGTTTTACACTATCCCGAGTGTGCATTCCAGTTTGCTAAATATATTTTATAGTTATGTTGTTACTTAAATACAATTTAAACAAATAAACTTATTTTTCGAATATGTATTCATTAATTGAATGTGATGTGTTGGTCAAAATAGAACGCATTTTAATAGACACATTTAGCTTCTGAGCTATGCATGTAATTACCCATTATGTTTGGAATGAGTTCCATCAATAGTCTTGCTTACAAATAACAAAACTATTTGCGATTCGGATGCTTGGTTGGTTTTTTATCTATATCTCTAATAAATTTTAAATAAGCTGTACACATAAGTCAACTATTCTTTGTAATAGTATGTTTGTATCAAAAGTGATAAGAAGTTGCAATTAGAAATAATCCTCATATCTTTGGCAGTCGTTCATTTTTGTGACTCGTGTTTTTGATCAAGATACCTCTACGCTCGTAGTTGATTCGAATAGTACATTGTTTAAAACAAAGAGAATATCAAACCTCAGATTCTATTACAACTTAAATATTAAGTAACTTGAATTTATTGTATACGAGTATAATTAGTGTCAATAATGGATATTAGGGTGCATCAAATGCTCATGCCCTCTTGGATTTTCATTAGTATTCTCTCAAATATGACACTTTTTGATATAAAAATTTATATACATGCACATCCTTAATTTTCCTTAAACTGAAGCATGTTAAAATCATATTCAATGGTACCCCGAATTTTCGAATATAAGAGTATATTAAGCACTTTAGAAAAAATAATTTTGGGTTTGCAGCCAATCAGAGGTAAGTACAGTGTTTCAGATCGTATGAGTATCCAAAGTAGCTCGTTGGGCTACAATTTGTTTTTTATGTCACAATGAAAAAATCAGGATTATATTGTTTCTGATTCACTCGAGGAAAGGAACTTTTAAAATTCAACATTATAATTTCAAAATTGAAATCTCTGAATCCTTTTACTAATTCATAATTTCGTTAAAAAAGACATTTTCCTAAAGCTATAGAGGTCACAAAAACGGCTTTTAAAGACTGAATATTTTCCTATATATATTTTAATCAATACAAAACAGAAGATCGAATTAACAGATTACTCTAAAAATGGAACATCCTAGTACACTAGCTGCTAAAATAAAAATTTGGAAGAGTATGTACCTTTTTTCTGACCTTTGCGTCCGATTATTTTTTAAACTCCCGAGGTATGTGGTCATTAGAAAAGCTGTGCTAAAATTGAATTTGCAATATAGTTACGTTTGTATCAATTTAAAGGTCTTGATGTGAATAATACAACTATAAGCATTCTATGCAAGAACATCAAACATAACTAATTTAAAGTACCTTAATCAGAAAGTCAAGGAGTGTTATACTCAGGCCCCAGGTATGCATTAAAAAAAAAACTTTGTGGCCATCCAAGACCAGCTCCGATGTCGTTGATTTTTTGCGCAAATGTAATTATCACCAAGTATCACATTTGAGATAATTATTAAGAAATTCCATCAAAAATTTTAAAATCATGGGCTGTTTGATGCACCCTAGTAGATATTGAATGAGTCATAGTTACCTACTCCATGATGTCACGTAGAGCATTACTAATTATAATTGGATGTAGTAAATGACAATGGAGTCTTGTTGTGGTATCAGTATACAGACCAATACATTATAGGAACATACATTGTAAATAATATTTATAATCATGGTAGTAACTATAATTAGGATTGTAAATCGTAAGCATTTTTGTTATGTAAAAAAAATAGATACAAAAAACGAACATGGTAACTCACATGAAGTTTAATTAAATTAGCTTCGAACAACATTGAGACGAAGGAAGTAAACACAAGTTCCAGTCCGTATCAAGGAAGTAATTGCTCCAATGTCGATCCTCAATTCTACTCTAAGTCCAACCAACAGAGACTAACACTTATAAATAGAGCTGACATATTATGTGTAAGAGAAAACAAAGCGGGAGAGTTACATATTTTATTTGTCAATAAAGAGCATTGTTCAAGTCAGCTGCCTTTTATATGATTTTTTTTAGGGTGGAGGGGAGAAAATGAACCTTCAACATTTAAAAATAGCATGAGTGAAGGATACATATCATAATTATATTTCAATAAGATATTCTAAAACTATTTATAGCAAAGGTAGGCGAGAATGCTTACTTCAGAGGGAGAAGTTAATACTAAAAAATCACCAAAAAAGAAGAAAGAACACACGCAAAAAAATGTGTTTTCTTTTCTAATTTTCAAATGTAGGTTTTTCGTTACAAATAAAACAACTCTAGATATTACTGTCCGTCATTTACTCATGAGGACACCCACTCCTGGTTACACTAAATAATTAGATGTCCTCTCCTCAAGAATGAATGAATAATGACAACAACTTTAGAGAAAGAAAAACAAACGTTGTTCAGTTTGCCAACAGCAACAAAAATACTTGCACACTAAAAAATGCTTAGGCTTTACAACCTTAACTAAAATCATTCAATTCTTCGATGATTTGTTATGATTTGGATCCTATTTACTTTGGATCCACAAGATATCCGTGGAAAAGATTTGAATTTCATAAGCAAAGACCTTAATTGCTAACAAGCAAATATCAAAGATTTGAAAAGTTCACTCAACTTCAACTAGACCATATGGAACCTAAAAGCAATCTTATTCAGGGCTGTTTTTATGAGGGATTTGGAGGAAGTGCTCTTGATATAATTCTATATAAAAAAATAAATATATATACTAAGAAAATTTTGTAGAAAAGAACCTCAAAATAAGAAGCTTTACCGGTTGGAAAAAAATGTAATATGAACATAATTTATTTTAAAAGATCATTAAAAGCCTTTTCTGTAAAGTTAATACTAAAAATTAAATAAATATATTTTTCTCCCTAAAAATAAATAACCATTCCATAAATATTACGAAAATTGTAATATAAAATAGCGGATGACTAAAGGTCATTTTTTTTTATAAAGGACCTGCATTTTATTTGATCAACAAGGGAAGATATTTTTTAAAAAGTTAAAAAAAACAAAAACAGAAGGGCAGCCCACAATATCGTTACCCCAGGCCCCGCTGACGACTAAACGGGACTGGACATGTTCCATCCATCCCTATTGTTGGTCTGTAAAAAACGTTCCGTTAAATTCTAAAACATATGTACAGACAAACACATTGTTGCTCTCGAACAACACTCATTGAGCTACGTCGTTCCATAAAAACCATTTGCTTATTCAATTTAAATTACAAATATGGGCTTATATGTCATTTGGGATCCTTAAACCCAAACAAAATTCAGCTTAAATTTTGTTTAACTTTTTGGGCACTATTTTATAAATAATTGTACTTTTTTCTTCCACCTCAGTGATAGGAGTCATAAACTTGGAAATTTTTTAAAACAATTTATATATTCTAAGATATCATTGGTTTAATTTAATTTTCCTTATAGAAAAAGTAGGGATATGCATATGGACTCATTTTACAAAAATAATATAATCTATCCCTACGACAGATTAAATTCCCTACGAGAGAGAACAGTCAATGGTTTGTGGATTTTGTTACCCATTTTCTCAAATGTGAGACTTGATCCCCCAAGTGTTTGGCAAAAAAATAAGCCAAATCGGAGGTGGTCTATCAGGGCCACAATGGACTTATATATTTTATTGAACCATTTAATATATATATAATCTCATTTTTAGTTTGTTTTTTACTCAAAATATCAACTCAAGTCATCAAATACACTTTAACAAAATGTAAAAATTAAAGTCATTACATATGATTTCCGTTCTAAAACTCATAATTACGAACATGATTAGTCTAATACATAATAGCATATTTTTACATAATTTCGTTTGGATTCTTTTATCGATCATTTTCTACTACTTTAAAGACATTTTGATAGTGTTTTTCTCTCCTAGAAGCTGATCAAAAAATTCGATACAAGCTTCACTGCTCTCTTAGCAGGGTAATTAACTGTATTGCTATTGTTAATAACTAACTTTGCTTCCTGAAAATCTTAATTTTTTTTTGCCATGTGTTGATATCTTTTTTTCAATACGTACTATTTCGATTTCAGTCATTTTTTATAAACCAAAAGTCTTCATTCTGCTAGACTTGTCCTCTCTAGAATGTTTTGAAAAGATGGCTTCCCATATGTTGAGTAGTCTTGCGTGAATGTTAATTTGTCTAGATGTATGGCTAGTAAAGCATCTGCAAGTCTTTTGCGCTCTTTTTTAGAAACTTTATCACTGAACAGAGTCATTACTACCATTTCTGACGTTAAATACCACAGGTGCCTATCAAAGTATATTAAGGAAAGTCTTGAAAAAGTTGAGTTGACATGTTTATAATTAATTAGAGTTAAAAAACAAAACAAAAATCAGCTAATGGATCAGTAGACGCAGACTGTGAAGGAAGCCAACAATGATAGTATGTATAAACAATAAAAACTACAAATTTTATTGTAAGAACTCCTTGAGGTAGTAAATAAATTTGATGTTCAAGAAGGCAAATTTTAATCGAGTAAATCATGTTCAATATCCAACTGACTTTATGCATTCCTCCAGGTATATAGATAGTCCTGTTTTGTATTACCATTAAGTGCAATTTTGCACAGTTGAGCCATTTCCTTGTCATCATTCCTACAAAATAATATATTTGATATGATTTTGTCTAAGGTCCTTCTGTTTGAGCCACTCATGCTCTAATGTCAGTTTTTTTTCAATACATCGTGAATTGTATAACGAAACACTGGCGTGAACAATTGACGTAATTTGGGATTGGCATAATAGGTCGAGTAATCGTTTGCCGCACTGTTGGTCTGAGATATAGGAATATTTGCTTTGTCATAGAAAGTTTTTAGATAAATAAGGACG
This sequence comes from Lepeophtheirus salmonis, assembly GCF_016086655.4. Taxonomy (NCBI): domain Eukaryota; kingdom Metazoa; phylum Arthropoda; class Copepoda; order Siphonostomatoida; family Caligidae; genus Lepeophtheirus; species Lepeophtheirus salmonis. The sequence goes on from NC_052140.2 coordinate 2,042,283, forward strand.
GTGCAAGCAGATTCTTTTGCTGAATTTATTTTCTGTTGCCAACCTCTTTCTGTAGTGCCCAAAATACATCTCAGATGTTTAGTGCCTCAAATTATATTCGTAGTTATTCTTTTCCTTTTTGAGCTTCAACAAGGACTTGACAAACTACTCCCTAATATAAAATTTTATGATGCTGTTTTTGAGATTTTTCAACATTTCGCACGTTATATATATATATTATGTATATTTAATATATTATTTGCGTCAAGAGTTTCAATTTGATATCAAACATGACTAGTTTTGAGTAAATAACAAGCAAGTCGAGATTTTATATGCATTAAATGTCTCAATAAAATATATATGTGCTTGTTAGCCCTTATAGATTATGTACATAATATATTCCATCTAATTTTGAAGAGAGTTAAATATATAAATCCCATCAAAAAGTTATAGACGTATAGACTTATTCTTCAAATACCAAGAAACCTTTAATGAGTAATTCCTTAAAATTTATAATAGAAGTGAGTGTCCACATCATCAGAAAAATGTTATATTTCTAGGCAATTTCTATGAAAACATTTAAAAAAAACTATAAATTAATTGTAAACTTCAGAAAAGCAATCAATCGTTATTTCCTGCTACCTTTACTCTGTAATTTTAAGGTGGAACTCTTACTAAATATAAAATCAAAGAAGAATCTAGATTTGGTTATATTTTCCATAACAAACCAAGCATCATTGCTGGAAAAATAATTCATTACAAATTATATTGCAGACAGAATTCGGCAAAAGTAATCAGCGGAAAACTTTGATAAAAAGATTATACTACTAATCAAAGAGACATATCAAAGTTTATTGGTACATTATAAATATTTTTGGGTATATGAAAGATAACTCGAATAGTATTTAATAATAAAAAAGATTATTCTTTTACTTTTGTTGTTTGTTCCATGGATAATTCATATTTTTGCCCTTCGCCACAAAAGTATGCTGGAATAATTAGGGATTACATTTGCATTATTCTGCGAATTATCCTCAATTACTATAAGCAAACTATCCTTGAACCCCTTTGGATATGTCGCAAATTGCACTTAAAGTATTGGAAATTGATTGTACCAATAAGAAAATGATAGATTTTATTTAACAGACCATATCGGGACCAATATATGTCTTTTTAATCAAATAAAGGTCTTTAACTATAGCTAACATTCTTACATATATTAAATTCTTCCAGTAATTTGAATAACAAGCCTATAATTGACTAAAACATGCCAATGAAATATGGGGTTGTATGAAGGAAAAATATAATTTGGACTTTTCCTGTTTTGTGTTCAAACTTTTTTATGTTGACATAGTATATATATACTTTTTTTTTACACATCCATTAGCAGTTGTTGTTATTTTGCATTCCAATGACTAATTAAAACCTATATGCTCCACTTCCATGAGCAAATTGTAGGGAGTGAATGCCTCAGTTTATGAGTTAATTTGTGTTGTTGGTACATCCATCTACTTACTGCAGTACACACGTAGCAAAGATAAATAATCCGAGACTCCACATGTAATGTTTTAAATGCATGGAATGAAAAAAGAGATCTACATATTATTTAGAACAACATAACAAAAATGACTTCATTTTCAAATCATTTCCACGTGCAGAACATTTCCAAAAATAAAACAGCGTTAAAAGACTGGGAGACTCATAAATCAAATTGTATGTACATTAGAGTGCATACTTTTAATGGGGCTTAATCCAATTTTGACAATGAGGTATTGGGAAAAGTTGTGCATTGCTATAAAAAATCATTTGTATAAAATGTGACCTTGAAGAAGTAGGTCTCAGAGATTTCTCAATACACAAGGCTTCACTCAATAAGCCCCAATCTATGGCAACACTGTTGACTGACCCAAATAATATTCCCTCAGTACTATCCTTCAAGTACTACGTGTCAAAATTCCATTACATTATGACCGTTAGCTTAGAGATGTCAGTCATTTGTATGGCCTGAGTTTTGTAATTTTCAAAAAAAAATAGATAAAAATAAATTTCGTGTGTTGATTAAGAAATGTTTTTTAATGGGCAAAATAAAGTGAAGTCCTTCATAAACATTATGAGGACTCTGAACAGACCAGTATAAACAAATCTGCTGAAAAGTTATAGAATTCAAAGGGATTCGCAGGTTATTTATAATCATTTGGGCACTTTTAATAACCTCCATCTATTCTTGAATGTTTTGATAAACATTAATCTAAAAGAGTTAGGTAAAGTTATGCGATTCTTGATCCTCTCCTTCAATATACTTTTTAGTAAAAGTAAAAATGCATTCATATCATACCTTCCGGACTAACATATGGTCCCATTTTTTTACATGCCCATACAATCATCAAAATGAGATCATCCATTTTGTAACTCCTCCAATTCTAAATCAGAGGCCACACTCCATACTCTTTGGGTAAGTTTCTTCTGACCGCGATCCCCAAAGAAACCAGAAGTTCTGCTCCTTTTATACTCAGTAGGACTTTCTCAAGTAACTTTGAATATAACCACTTCAAAAGCTTCCTTTGATTTTTAATCGTTTCATAAGTTTAGGCATGACCATAGCAATGAAGATCACAACCGTATTTTATTTTCGCATGCTCCCATTTACTGAGGATGCTCAAAGGTGTCCGTAAATCATATACATATATTTGTTTAAGGGGGGGGAGGAAGGGGTTTTGGTTTTTTGATTATTCTTTGAAATAAATGTTTTGGAAAAAAAAAATTTAATTTAATTTGAAATATTAAATTTTTAAAAAATACATGAATTCCATTGCCATTCTCAAAAAATTAAACTAAAAAAAAATTCAGAAATTAAATTTTTTAGAAATTAAACTATTAAATGTTTTTCAAAAAGTTTATAATACAAATTTTAAAATTTGAACTTAAAAAAAAAAAAAAATTATATAAGAAAATTTAAATTTTAAATTTTTTTCCAAATTTTTAATTTCTGGAGAACTGCTGGAGACTTAATTTTTTTTTACAAAAATTTTATATTTGAATTTGTTTTCACAAAAATCTTATATTTGAATTTATTTTTCAAAATATTTAATTTTTTTGAAAAAATTTAATATATAAATAAAAGACTATTTGTATCATTTTTTAATAGTGTTATGCCGCTAGCTGAATTTTTCTGCTCGAGTATTTTTGAGTCTATAAAAAAACACTCGAGGAGTTACGAGCTATACTCGTTACTCGTTTGAATACTGATTCCATGGGTATGAAACTTAAATTTTTTGTCTAACTGATAATTTTGGGGTGTCCATCCCCTGCAGACGCATCTGACACTACGTAATACTTTTAGCACGCTAACAAATTCGTCAATCAAAAACTCATATTTTATATAGAATAAAAATTGTTTTTACCTTCTTTATTTAATTCACATTCTTAACCGGCTCGAATGAAGTAACTTTATTCGTTTTGTGGATCCAGAAAAATTGTTTAACCCTAGGTTAATAGAAATACAAGGTTAGACCATCATGTAATCGGACTTGTTAAAATTTTCAATCTGATGTATTGTACCGACTGCTGGACAAGACAGGCAGATTTGGACAAAACACGCAACCACTCAACGTCTATGACATCACTATTGCTAGAATTGTCAATATAACGTATCGTAAAGACTGTTGACAAGAAAGACAGATTTTGAAGAAACACACAACCACTCATACACTATGACATCAATATTAAAAGCGTGGTGGAAGTCAAACAACAGTTGCTCACGCTTTAAGGTATAACCTTGTATTTCTATTAACCTAGAAAAAAACATAATTTTTGACGAGTTACGAGTAAATACTCGCATTTTAGACACACAACCCGAAATTTTGGTTTCTTTTTTGTGCACTTCTTAAAACTTGAATACCAATTTACAGGCTTGACTAGTGACACATCACTAATTTTTAAGTACAATTTCATCCTTTGGCATAACAGGAAATTAATTTATAAATTAATTATTTACAAAAATGTATTGTATAACATACATATAATCCCATGCTTCTGTACAAAAAAAATTGTTAATTAAAATATTATTTGGGCTCCAAAAAAATATACATATATTGATGAAAATAGGTAATATTTATGTATTACTGCAATAAATACAGGGATTGAGTAATATCAATCAATTCATTCACTGATTGAGTACATTGATGTCTCGAATGTTTTTAATCATTTTAGATAGAATAGATTGGGACTTGGTCCAGTACCGATTATTTTTGAGTCGTTCTTAATCCTATAACGTCATAAGTACAATATTTTATAAAATCCTCGAATTGAGCATTTGGACAGTTATTTTGCTCAAAAACTTCATAGATGAAATTGTAAATATATATTTTTAAAACAATGCAAATTTCTCACATATGAACTTTGAGTATTGTTGCAAATGTATTGCCCTATCAAAAGGCATGATAAAATCTCGTGTTTGTTTTTAAATTACAAATATAATTTCGGAGATGTTATGTATAGGGAAACCCGTTCATTTTTTATTATATCAACAAAAACCGTCTGTAAATTAGTTTGAATACAAAATTCTAAATTCTTGACCAAAACACGAAAAATCTTGATTGTTGTATTATTCAAAATCTTTGATTTTGACTGTTTTTCAATAGCTTGAGCCTTACATAAGTCAATTCTACAACCAACATTTAGGGTTTTGTTTCCAACAGCCGTTTGGTGCTGATGGTTCGGGGTACCACTGCTACTCATACCGCTTTGAAAGTACAATCCCTGTGCAAAAATGAACTTAAACACTTTTAAAACATGAACCATTGACTCCCCTCCCCCCTCTTCATCAGACCTGAACTGCCTGGACTTTTTCATATAAGGAGTAGTAGAGAAGAAGGCAACTACTGAGGTTTTCAGAACCAGCAATAACAATATTTTGCCCGTTTTAAGTCATCTGTGGACAATATATTAAAGGAAATTTTAAGAGCCACATCCAAAGTGGTACCAACCATGTTTGTCCAAGGTCATCAAGGCCAAGTTTGGTCATTTTACATCAACTTTGAACATAAATGGTCTTTTGCATACTTTTTCATATTAAATTTATTAGTAAACGTTATCAATTGTTTACTCATTCATATTTGACTAAATTGACTATGGTGCTATTTAAAAAGGCTTTTAATATTTTTTTCGTTCTAGGAGCTTTGTCCAATGAATTCCTTGTCAATAGATACTTATTTACATATCTACAATAATGTTATGCATACAAATAGTCTTATAATTTCACCTACACTCATTCAATATTTGTTGATGCTAAATAAAGACTTAAAATTAATTTACTACAACAATATGAAAAGAAACATCTGTCCACTTCAATTGAAGAGAAAGAAAATTAACTCGTTTCTGATTATAATTGATATTAGAATATGTAAATATGAGTGTGGTGCCTTTATATGAATATGCACTAGATACAATTATGTATATATGAACATTGATTAGGGTGAATACTTTTTGGACTTTTTGTAAAGATTAATTTTCTGAAATTCTCATAAATAAACTTATACCTACTAATAACAAAAATCACCTTTTTTAGATTAATTTAATTAAAAAAAAATAATGCGGAAATTAATTTAAATGTATTTGATATGAATGTACTAAAAAAAATATTTTTGCACACAGTTTTTTTATATTTTTGGGGACACAACATGGTAGTTTCATCAAAAAAAATTGTGCTCAGCACAAATATCAAGGAGTTCGCCCATGGTTCCTTCACATATCTAATGCATATACCGGCTGTAGAAAAAGTAATGCGACCTTCTAAAAATACAGTTTTGAATAGGTGTTGTTCATTAAATCTTATGGTTCCCATTTTCTTTAATACTTAGATTCTAAGCCTTTGATTGATGTACATATTCTAGACAAAAATTATGTATATATCGCGATGGAGGCAAGAATAGCCATCATAGGCATTTAATCCGCGCCTGGAAGACCCCTTCGGACCTCATAAAGGCCTTAAACATCAACAAGATCACAGTCTGTCGGATCATAAATCATTTGGCTGATGGGGACATCCTTAAGGACAAACTCAAGACTGAAAGACATACCAAAGTGAAGCCTGAAGACATCATGGAGGCCTTTAAGGTCAACCCAACGATGAAGATGTCAGAGTACGCCAAGAAGAAGAAGTTGCATCGGTATACTGTGGGCAAGACCATCCAAAACGCTGGAGGAATGTTGCTTAGAAAAATTGAGAGGCCACCCCCGTCACAACGTCAAAAAAGATCTCCGTCTTCAGCGATGTCGACAACTCTTGAATGATCTGAAGCACAACAGCCACCGGGAAAAGACCTTTATCATTGACTCCGTCTACAACAAGCAAAATCATTGGAGGGTATGCTTGGGCAAGGATGACTAAAACATCAGGACAGTCACCAAGACCAAACATCCGGCCTCTGTGATGATGGTGGGGTTTGTGGCATCAACTAGAGAATAAACGCCTCCAATTTGGTTTCCTGTTGGATACTCGTTATACGCAGCCGACTACTTGATGGTGTTGAAGGAAAATGTGGTCCCATAGATCGCCGAAGAAGTCCAACAAGGCCACTTACGTATTTAAGCAGGACGGGGCTCCGGTCCATACTGCTAATATTGTACAAGAGTGGATGGGTAGCAACTTCTGGTCCGAGAACCTTTGGCCCCCTCAGAGCCCAGATCTGAATCCACTGGATTTCCTTAATTTAGGTGAAGGCCTGCAAAGTCCGCCACCCGAATATAGATGCCCTGAAGACCTCTGTTAACTTTCAGTGGGAGATCATGAAAAAGAACTACGTTGCCAATGTGGGCAAGGGATTCTGGAGGCTGTCATTGAGGCTGATGGTGGCCAGATTCATAATTAATGTGCATTGTTATAGTTAAAAATATTATGATATATAATTTTCTATTTACAACATTATCCTGATCAATTATGAGTATTTTACTGACTACTTAGAGGCAGTATTTTTTCCACGCACAGTGTATATAAATAAGTTATAGATATATAAAAATATTACTATAAGAATATTTCTCACATAACTCTTATATATAGGTCGTAGAGAGTTGATCTAATTTGCCAATATAATATCCTGTGATCCACCCCTGTGCTGAAAATTTCAAATAATATATTACAAAATTTGTACGGATCTTGTCATAAAAGAGATAGGTTCTCACTCAGATTCAACCAATGTGATAAATGTATTAAAACTAATTTGGATTCATAAGAGCCCAAGGAATAGGATTTGATTTGGTATTTATGTTATTCTTGAGTTTGTATTAAAATAATTATAATGTCATTCGTATATTCAAAATTACATACTAATATAAGCTAATAACATACATTTGAAATCAATCTATGCAGGGCAATAATTCATTTTAAAAAGGAGTTTTTCTTCAAATCCTGCATAAAATTCATTCAAAATTGACTCAAAAATTATAAAAAAGACATTACTCCAATTTACACAACTGGACATGTATTGTATAGATCATGTTGTATAAAACATTCATTCTGACGGACGAATCTATTACAACTAATTTGGATTCTTAAAGGATCTAAGAATTTGGATTTTATTTTGTATTAATATAACTCTTATAGTTTCTCAAAAAATTATAATTTATTTTATATATCTCAAACTATGTTTTTTTCCATTCTTATAACATCAATTTAAAAAACCTTTTATGCGTGTTGTTTTTTGCTCAACCCACTTTAACAACTAAATTTTATTACTAATGTACCTTTCTAATTTTTTTAAAGCTGTAAGGATGTGAGGTAGTAAAAAAATAATTATCCTATTGTATATTCTATATAAATACTGTTTATTACATCTGTACAGATGAAATGGGGAAAGTTTTTTGATGTATTATATAACCAATCAATAAGTAAATCAAAGAACTCTTAATATACAATATAAGGGATCAATCTACAATTTAAAAAGAAAGTCATTTTTGTCGCCTAGGAATCAAATGTTCCCACAAATCTAAACCTACCAGACATACGATACAAAAATTATGTAATTTGTCCATTTGATAAATATCTACTCGTTTAGTTCAAATAATACCTTGATTATTCCACTGATTAAATTAACTGGGTATTGTTCTATTCGACATTCACATAAATCCTTCCAATAAATCAAAAAGTAGCTAAATCCCTCAACTCATTATGATAAATATTCGCAGTAGGGAATCTAATGATAATGTCACGAAAACTTCGTGGAGACCACAAACAATTGCAACAATTTTTCTTTTTGGCTCCATTGCACGACCAAATTTAACAAAAAAACAATAAAATAACATACTTACCACTATTGTTTGAATCCATTTAGAGATTATAATAGTCCACAAGCTTTATTTGTGAATGACCCGACAAATATTGCTACTAGGCCGTTGTCAGGTATGTTTACAACAGTGAAAAAATTCGAGTCTGAGATATGAATTAAAAAATTAGACCTAAGAATATTTACTGATGAATAAATAACACATCTTTTCAACTTGTTGAAAGATTTAGTTTCAAAGTATTAAAGCAGTTTAGGATATAATAAGGTTTATATTATAGATCATTGATCAGTATTATAGACACTGATCCATAATAAATGACTTCCGGTGAGTAAAACTAAAAGAAACAGACAATTAACATGGTAACCCTGAATATTTGAAGAATGTTTGGGAAGAAAGCCGCTTAGTTGTCATGAACTTTTATTAGATTAGCTGTAAGCAGCCGTGAGACAAAGGATATAAACACAAATCTAACTCTGTATCATCAAAGGATATAGGCATAAATTACTTCGATATCGATCCTCAAACTTTCACTTAGTTGGTCCAACAATTCTCCAAGCCTATCACAAATGTGACATTCTGTCATTCAAAGAGTTGTATAAAATATTTCATGACAATATGTACAAATAAAAGAAATCCAAAATGAACGTACTAATCCTGACACTTTGAAGAAAGTTTTTTTGATAGTATATGATGAGCCTGAATAATTATCGGACCCGCTTTATCACTAAACTATAGTTATAGCATCTCAAATTTTTGATTAGTGAGTAAATTCTAAATTTTGATCAAATTAAATCAACTGATAGCAAAGCAATCAAATCTTCAAACGATATAAATTAAAACAAAAACAATTAATAACGGACTGAAAAATTACAAAAATAATGTTCTTTTAAAAAAAAAAAATTACTTTTACCCTTCAAAATCAGTTTTTATCCAATTTCTTGATCAAAAGTTGAACAAAATGATTGATTTCTTATAATAATTTGCATTATATTATACAACTATTGCTCAGAGTCATTAGGCGTTGACAAACAGACAAACTTTGACTTTATAATCAAAGAAAGTCATGAAATAATAATGATAAAAGCCTAAGAAAATATGAAACATTGTACAGGTTTCGCACAACAAAATTATTTGCACGCTCCAAAAATGCTAAATATTTACAAGCCTAATTATATGTACTCCCCCCCCCCTTTGTTTTTCTTCTTTTTAATATGTGGCGCTGAGCTTTAGTTACACACGCTCTTTGCTAAACATAATCTAAAGTCACATTAAGTATTTATTATTTTGTATGTTACTTCCATTTTCTTTTTCTTTTTATATATGACGTGTTGAGCTATAACTACAGACACCAGTTGCTACATCCCTACTTTTTAAATCAAGTTGTAGCCCTTGAAATAGAAGAAGTGGCAAGTCGTCCAGAGAGACAAATTTTGTTCTATTAATATAGATTAGATGATATGAATTGAGTGGATATAGCTTTTTTGATGCTGAATAAAAAGTGTATATTTCATTTGCTTCGCTTTTCCCGTACTATGAAATGTTTATCTTACGTTTAGTTTTCGCTTATCTTACGTCTTGACTACCGATGAACCATTGAATGCAAGAAATGACAAACTCTGCCTACAATATTCCATATGATGTTGTGGTTTTTAAATTTATGGAGTTATACACAATTTGATGTCATAAATTACATAATCACTCTTAAAAGGGCTACATAAATTATTATACAGGTAGATAAATAGGACCCTAATGTGTTATTAGTATGAACGCAACACCCATTATTTGACATTTCCTTTCTTTGACTGCCAATACATCAACTTATTATTCGTGGATTAATTAGAGAAACATGCAAAATATACATATTTATGTATCTAGAGATGACAGGTAATTTCAAAGGGCAAATATATATAAAAAAACGTATCCAACAAAAGTATGATGGAGTGTGGATTTGAAAGTTATTGACAAATGAATAAATCAGCTATGAATATTTATTTGACAAGTTCCATACTTTGGTATATAATACATACATCAATATTCATCAGTTATATAATTATCCAATAAGCAGAGGTGGGGCTTTGTTTCGATACTCGACATGGACACTTTATTGGATTGTAGACCATTTTTGACAAATTTTCAAATATTATTATTATTAAATATTATTTTTATACCCTCAGTAAGCACATGTTCGATTCCCAGTCTCTCTTTCAGAATGAAATATACATTATGTACGTATATTGAGTTGAAAGACATTTCCTTGGTCAGACAGAGTAATTGTAATACTAGAATGTTTACTTAAACTTCATCAGTGCAACTCCAATTCACACATTGTAGGAACATTTAAAAACTAAGTATTAATTCTATATCAATTACATTTTTCCCAACTCATTTTAAATACATTTTAAGGCTGTATTTTATAATATGGCATGACATAATCCGTACATAAAAGATGTTACTGAATAAATGATAAAAACACAGGAAGAGGAATCATATTTAGGAATGAATTCTAGAGTTCATTGGTGCATCAAATACTTTGAGGGCTTATTAAAGCCATACACTACACTACCTAGAATCTAAGTATTAGGTTTATTTATCATTATAAACCATTGCATTTCTTCAAATATGAGAGAATAAGCCTTTGCAAGTAATGTGGCAAGTCTTCTAAATGATACTTTTGATCCACTTGCGTTCCGTTTTTGTTGTGGGTCTTTTTTGGGGGTAATAACTGAGAGCAATTATTTCAATTTATTTGCGAAACAAATCTATGTGACGTTATCATTCGTTTGACATACAAACTATAGAGAAAGAACAAAATAAAAGCAAATGTAAATTTGAATTATTTGAACACCAATATCTTCAATTAATATCTCATATATATATATATATATTTAGAACCGGCAAAACGTGTCCAAAATATATGAGCCTGATCAAAAACACTAAAAATGTGATAACAATTACTTCGAGTAAAGATCTAACAAGACTCATGAACCCATCATGTAAGGACCCGTGACATCACTAGCTTCTCTTCTGTCTAAACTTTGAAAACAAGTTGAGGACGTTCCGGTCATTATATTCTTCATTTTTATTTTCTAAAGCTTTATTATTTTTAATTCATTATTGAGTAGAAGAAAATCTAGGTATAAAGTGAGACCACGAGTCTGTGTGCTCATGAAGGATATAGATTAGTTGTTGGGGAGTAATTTGTAGTGATGAAACTTTGTTGTATTTTTTAGCTGGCCCGATTTTTTTGGAATTGGTAATTTGAAGAAGGATTTTTTTTCCACTCAGTTTTTGATCCTCAATTCTAGTCTATGTCCTTGATTGATATGAAGTGGGGCATGACTTTATTTCCTTCATTTCATAGCTACTCACAGCTAATTTAATGAAACATCACCAAAATTATCCAAACCAATGAAACTCTTGGATATACAAGCTTAAGTGCGCTACATTGTAAGGATTAGCATTAGCATATCCTGAATTATAGTTAAAATTGTTTTATTGCAAAGTAACAACGTTAGGTAGAAATCAAGCTATGTCTATGGTCAGGTTTAGGTGGACAAATTTTGACAGATAAAATCCTTAATTTATTTTGAACTGTAACTTTTTGAACAGGTATAGATAACACAAATAAATAAATAGACTTAGTAATGTCATTTTGTAGAGCAGTAATTAATTATTGCAGTCTTTGGTTTTGAAGTCCAATCAATTATCATAGGAACATACTCATTATGTATATAGGTATGTTGATTGAATAGTTATCAAAAAATTAGATTTATTGTTCGAATATGAATGTGAGGTCTGTGGGAATGCCTTTAAGACATGTTATGGTTTAATGCTATGATAATGGGTACCTATATTTAATCATTTTATCTCGGATCTTTATGACATGATTGCACTTCTTTTTTTGGCTATAATTAGTGTTGTATTCGATTTAGAACACTTGAGTTCCAGTAGTTATATATTGAGTCAAGTCAAGTTCAAGTAAAGTCATCAGGCTAGATTTTTTTCCCCTATTTAATTCATAACATCAAAGTTCAACAATTAAGTGTAATAAAAAATAATGCCGTCAAATATTACACTAAGCAACAAAATCAGGTCTTAGGGCCCACATTTAATGTTGTTATTGAACCCATAGAACACAAAAACGATCTATAAAATTTTTCATTGGAGTAGGTTTTTTTTAAATCACGTCTTTTGAGTAAAATTTCGATTAAGAGGCATATTTAGAAATAAAATAACTATACGGATGAAAATTACAATTCATAAAAAACATTCCAACATTCGAAGGATAAAGTATTTATTCAGTTATTTTGAGTTCAGATCTAATCAAATTAACCTAATCATGAATAAATCTAGTAAAATGAATGGTCTTATTTAGAAGCTAATATTTTTTTCATATTTTCAAAATTTAATTTTCAGAAAATGGTTCACTTTACTAAATTCAAGTTTTTTGTTCGAGTTTTGCTCGAATCCAACACTAGTAATAATATATTGACCAGGCATTGTATGTATTGCATACCGCAAAATGAACTATAGCCGAGTCTACAAGAGCTGCTGGTTTACATTCACAAATAACTAGTTTATTTGACATTTAGAATACCTATATAATTACTCATTGATTGAATAAATTCCATAGATGGGTGCTACTGCTCATTTAATATTGGCTTTATATATGATGTACAAAAAACAAACAACTCATAAAAAGTGCATCATGTAATCTTAGATTGACTTTCTTACATATTATGCTGGTTCTATAAAATTGGCCATGTTTTCTGGAAATTTTGAAAGGAATAATTAAATATTTAATATTGTGGTCGGACCTTTTGTTTCAAGTATTTTGAATTGCCCTGTTTCTAAAATAACTTTGTATGAAAGTGGAAGAAGAAAGCTGTTCTTAGCCATGAAAATAATATGATCTCCCAGTATGCTAAAAACAAACGAAACAACCATTAATGAACATGGTAGGCCTAACAATTTGAAGTATGTTTGAAAGAAGAGCAGGATAGGTGACATATCGTTTCATTAGATTAGCTTCGATCAGATATTAGAGAAAGGAAATAAACACAAGTCACATTCCGTATCTAGCAATGATATATGCAAAAATTACTCCGATCTCGATCCTCTATTCTACTCCGAGTCCAACAAGTCGTCAGAGTTGCTCTTCGTCTTTAACACAACAATAATTATTTTAGAGTTATACCTAATGACAAAAATCTGCAACATCTCTCCTATTTACAAAAAAACAACAACATTGAATTGGTAATTTTTATTTTGAATAGAAAGAAAGTCTTTGAAAATCATGTGTCTTGAGCCTTACTCGAAATAACAGCCCTCAGTATCTTGGCCATGGCCTTGATACGGCATTTGAAGTAGGAGAGGGTCTTGATGACGATATCTCTGGGCATAGATGCGAAATGTTCTTTGATGGCGACCACTTAACTTGCCTTGTGGGGATCTCTATTTGTGTATGCCTCAAGGTAGGTCCAGACAAAATAATCAGTCGGATTAAGATGGGGTTGCTGGGGGATGAGATATAAGACTTGAGTTTGAGATCATCATTAACACATACTTTAACTGTCTTGTACCTTACTTCAAGTTCCTTTCCAATTGAGACGTAAGATCTCGTCGAGGACCTGCCAATGGCGGTGTACACCATCTCGAGGAACTTCGCAACATAGGCCATTCTGGAGTCCTCCTATAACCTCATCAACCTCAAAATAGTCCTCTGGGGGTTCTTCAAATCCTCCAGTTTCCTCAATGTAACACATTGTCAGCCTGATATTGTTACAGATGTCACAGTTGCTGATTTATCCTTGATTATTGAATGGGTTTTGTCTGTGCATTGCGTGGGATTTAAAAAAAATGATATGACGACGACATTTGGTTCCAGGCCAACACAAAAAGGGCTTAGATTTCATGTTATAGTCCTGTATTTCTCTTCAAAAATAAACGAAAATGTGATAACAGCATTGAAAAATATAAAATAAACCGTTAATATTACAATTACACAAACATATTTTTTTTTTTCATTTCTGTTAATCAGACTTTATTTCTCTAATTCACTTCTTATTAGTGGTAGATCGGTCCCAAAAACTAAAAATAATGCCGTCATATAAAAATTATTAAAGAAAATTTTTACTCGTTTTTTTTTCTCAAAAATTCTCAAAAATGAAAAAGGTTATGCTCATCCAACGGCCCTGTAATCTTACTGCAATCCTGATGAACATCTAGTGAGTCATTTTTTTAACTCAAAATACACATTTATTTATTAAATATTCATAAGGAGTCCATAATCATGTGCCACGTCATAATGTTCCAAACCAATGTTATTTTAAGTTGATATTAATTTATGGATATATCTACATAAGGCTTATTTTTTCCCCCCGATAAATAAAGTGCATATTCAAACAAAAATATATATCTTTTTAGTCAAATGTCGTTTTTTTGGAACTTTTAATAAATTAAAGCCACATTGAGATATTTAATGATACCTAGGGATTTGAAAATTAATTTATGAAATCATAAATGTATATTAAAAGCGTATAAATCAAAAATAAAAGTATATTTTGGCAATTTTGATAGACAATATATCCTCTGACGGAGATCCATATTTGAACTATTGTACTCCTTGCTTGCTAATACGTGCAAATATTTAAAATAGGGAGAAATCATTCTTTAGAGCACTAATATTTTGCCATTTAAAATGTATACTTTTTTTCTAAATGTATGCTCAAGAGGATGTGGGCATTTTTCACATCCCTCATGATACTCTAATGTTTCCCAGTACTTTTTTCTTATACACAATATAGTATATTGATAGGGTTGTAGAAAATATGACCTGCCGGTATGTAAAAAAAAAAACCCGGGAAAATATCAATTTGAAGAATTTTTCGGAGGAAAATAGCTTAGCCCTCAAGACGTTTCATTGAAGGAAATAAACACAAGTCCCACTCTATATCTAATAAAGACTTAGATAGTAAATTACTCCGTGTTCGATCCTCAATTCTACTCCGAGTCCCAAAAGGACTTACACTTATAAAAACCCAACAAATCATCCAAGTCACTTTTAACCTTCACGTAGAAATGATTACTTATTTTTCTTTCTTCACGAATAATATAATAATGATAATAGTTTTGAAGAATAAACACTGTTAAGGTTGCAACTACAAAAAGTAAAGCACTTGTATAAGGTCATATTTTTTACAGCTGTAGCTATTGATCACATAAATACAGGACCGATACGAGGAGCTTTTAAATACTTGCTATGATTATATTGGGAGGTACTATAGCATAAACAATAAATTTTGTTGTCCTAGGGAAGTTGTTCTCGAAAGAGGGACGCGTACCACCTGGAGTACTTGGGGGCCCTCCAAAGGGTACTGAAGATTTTGAAAGAATTATTGTACAATTGATACATAACTCAAGGTCGTCTGAAGGATTGGGGCTAGAGGTGCTGTAGCCCATCCTCCAACTAAGGATTTTCATTTTTTATTAGAAAATTAAATTTTTCATTTTTATTTTTGAAAAATTTTATATTTGAAATTTTATTTTATTTTTTGTGAATAGCTATGGATTTTTAAATTTTTCTCCAAAAAATTTCATTTTTTGTGAATAAGCGTGGATTGTGATTTTTTTTTCAATCAAAAATACTAAACTTTTTGAGAATAGAAATGGATTTTTGGAAAGAATTTAATTTTTGTAAATAGCTACTACGTATTTCGGAACTTTTTGAAAAAAAAAAATATTTTTTTGAATGGCTGTGGATTTTGGATTTTTTTTTATAAAACAATTAATTTTTGTGAATTTTAGAAAATAATTTCATAAAAATTTTAATTTTTGATTTCAATTAAAAAAGATTCAAATAACAAAGCCCCCTCCAAAATATAATTCTGTAGATACCCCTGTCACTGAAGCTATAAATACTTTGTACTCGTAAGGGGGTACTTGTGTTAAATAAATATTTTACAAGTGGTACATTAATAAAAAAAAGGTTGAGGATCCCTGTTCTAGAGAAATGCACTATGTTAGGTGGATGTTATAAAAAGCGCATTTAATTTTAATGTTCCTTTAAGTGGTCAGATGAAATATTATAGTTTTACAATAACTCCATCTGATCTAGGAATCTTCTTTGAAGTCAATATACATACATAAATATACTCGTAGTAGGATCCGGCATTGCCAGGAGTTATTCGGAGATGACAAAGAGACAAAATTTTATTTATGAATATAGAAACTAACTCCCCATCTAATACTCAATTGTTACTCGCCAGTTTTCATGGGCACACTCACATGTAATTACTCAATACATAGATGTTCTTTCCTCAAGAATGTAAGAATAATTATAGCAGCGAGAGGAAATAAAAATACATTGTTCAACTATAATTATTAAAACTATAAAGAGGCATGTGAAAGTCACATATCACAGTTTTATTAAGCTATTTAAATAGAATATATCAAAAATTAGGCGTATAACAGGCCTAACTTTTTATATAGGTATATATTCGATTATTTTAATCTACTTAATGGGTTTCCCCATAAAAATAGGATAAATGTACTCCTGAACTTATGTTAATTCATCGTAGGTATGTCTCAGTTATTGTACCTTTTAGTAGCGGGTGCACTTTAGCCTACGCTTACAGGTCTTTAGTATTATTTGGTTGCCAACAACAAAAAAATAGACAACTAAAAATACTGAAGAGTTACAACTTTAAATATATTTGATTTTTTTATATATTTAATATAACGTGCTAAGTGTATGTACACACGCTCTTTGCTAAATCTCATCGAAAGTTATACTCATTATTTATATATATATATCTTTTCTATTCTTTTGTTATATGAGCTTTAGCTATACACGCTCGTTGTGTAAAATGAGTTCACTCAGAGAGACAAACTTTGCTTGATTAATATAGATATACTATTATATATTTTTAATTAAAAACACGAAATTTCGATTTTTACAAAGATATGGTTATTTTAAGCCCTTTTTGACTCTAAATTCCTGAAAAAAGCTTCAAATTACCTAATGATGCAATTCCAGTATAGAATGGGCATGCCCCAAAAACCAACATGGTGACCCTGATAATTCGAAGAATGTTTAAGAGGAAAAAAGAATAATGTTCATGACGTTTTATTAGATCAGCTGTGCCAAGAGAGGAAGGAGAAAAGAATATGAAAAATGACATTTGCTTGAATTACTCTGATGTCGATCCCCATTTCTACTTTGAGTCCAACAAGAACTTAGAATTATAACTCTGCAACGAAACCTTAGGGTTACGCTCCGTCTTTTATGAGCAGACAAAAATGTATAAATTATGTTTTGAATATAATTAAATCTATTTAGGAAAGGATATTTCGTGAACATCTTTCACCACTCAGGAATTAAATAATAATGACAACTGCAAAGGAAAAGAAAAGTACTTCTTTATATTACCAATTACAAATTAACGGGCCCGCTAAAAACACACCGGATATACATCATTGATTATATAGAAGAAAATACATACAAGGCTCGAATATGAAATCCGCACGCTCATTCGTAGATACAAAAACCAACATAAAATCCGTTATTTTTAATAGTTTTATTTCAAATAAAAACAAAGTCATTGTGGGTCATGTGTCTTGAGGCTTACTTGATATAATTGCCCTCAGCCTCCATCATGGCCACCAGATTTGTGTGGGGGCTTCTATTAGTATATGCATCAAAGTAGTGCTCGACAAAATAATCAATTAGAAAAAGATAGGTGCTACTGGGGGACCGATGGTCCATGGTCACGAGGTCGTGGCATTTCTCCTCAAGCCAGAGAAGAGTCTTGTTGGAGAAATGTCAGGTTGAAGAGTCCCCTGGCATTCTGGGTGATTTAGGGATCACGTTCTGCTCCACCACTAGCAGTAGATGTTGGCTGTACACACAACTACGGCACATCTACTTTCTTCCTCTGTGAACTGAATCTCCGGCAGCTGAGAGTATAGTTCTTCCAATGTAACTAAATAAGACTGAATGAATGTACTTTGTCAGTATATCACCCATGATTAAAAAAATGATATAACTACGACAATTGGTTCTAGGGTGAACCAAAGAGGGTAAAGATTTCATCTTCGAGCCCTGTATGTATATTCTTCTATATAATAGCATATCTATATATATTAATAAAGCAAATTTTATACAGTTATAAATTAGTTTTCCTAGAGCAACTTATTTTTTTTTTTTTTTTAATTTATACAGAAATACATCGTCATCAGGATATGATAAGATGGACCGTTGAATATTGTACAGTAATAGTCGTTACTATGTTTGAAATCGTGTTCCCTCGCAGCATGATTAAACCATAGAATTGTGGTGAAAAACTATGATTTTTATATATCATCAACGTTCATGTATCTAAGGAAGCTGCAATTGGGTTGTTATATGATATTTTGAGTGACTTTTATTCTTTATTTTGGCCTCTTAAATTGATAAACATTTTCTCAAGAAAAAACTTTGTTTTTATGTTAGTATAATGGAAACGTAACATTCTAATTTTGGGTAAAAACGGATTCCATTAAAAACAAGTTCACGATCATTTAATTAACAATGAATTACAAGAAAAAAAATAGAAGAATAGTTCTACAAAAATCCTGTATTTAAATAATAAACGATACTAGAATAAACATGGGTATGATTTTGGGTTAAATCTACCCTCCGATGTCCTCCCGGTAGCTACGGCACTGTCCGTGTGGATACAGAGGGGAATATTTTAATAAAATACAGATGATATTCAAAATGACGTTAAATGACGTTTTTGTTGAAATCACAAAAACATGTTCATTGGTCATTATTTTTGTAAGGTAAGAATAATAATAATGTTTAATTGTCATTCAATTTGTTAGTACATTAGGATGAGGCTAATATCCCACTTTTGCCCGGAAAAGCTTAACCCTTTTTCTGAGACTGTTCAAATGAACACATATATGCAATTTCATTGAAATGTACTTATTTTTACCTTGAGCCGATATAAATTTGAAAAAAATGACAACAAAATATGGCAATCACATTCAAAATGTCAATATTTACTTCGTTGGTTATTCTCAATGTATATATAATAGGACTTAAAATTTTCGAATCAATATGGAGAAATTTAATTGAAAAAAACTTAAAATTTAAAATATCCCGTCAAAATACTGTTTTGATTAAGTGAAAAGAACATATTGCTCAAAGCAAATTGACATTTTTTGAAACTCTCTTCCATTTTTTGGGTAACAAATAGTAATTATTCGAAAAAATTATAATAATATCCTCCAACATGTAGCTTTATCTAAGATACTAAGAAAAGAAAAATTACTCACATATAATTGCCAAAAATTGATATTTTATTTACTATTTGTCACTTCTCACAAAATTTCATTGACTTTTTGCTTTAGGTTAAAATTAACATATTAATATGAAATTCTACTGAAAGCTGCTAATATACCGCAAGGTTAATAGAAATACAAGGTTAAAACATTATGTAATCGGGCTTTCTATAACTTTCAATTTGATGTGTCGTATCCACTGCTGGGTGAGACCGATATATTTTGACAAAACACGCAACCAATCATATTCTATGACACCACTATTAAAAAGCGTGGTGGAAGTCAAACATGAGTGATCCACCCCTAATTTTGTATTACTATTAACCTTGATACACAGTACTCATATGAAAATAATACTTTTGTAGTTGCTACCCGAATATACGTTTTTGTTTTTCCTAAAGCTGTTATCATAATTCCGACATTCATGAGAAGAGAATATCCAAGTATAAAGCTTTACCCCGAGTGTGTATGCTTACGACTGAGGGAGAGTAACGCTGATTAGAGGAGGACTTGGAGAAGAATTAAGGATCTACATTGGAGTAATTCCTTCCTATATCCTTCCTAGATACGGAGTGGTGTATGTATGTATCTATTTTAATCCCCCAAAGCTGCTTTCAGCTAATTTCATAAAACAACATGAAATTTAAGCTGATCTCCTCTAACACATTCTTCAAATTGTCAAAGTTGATTTTCTCTTTTTTTTAAAAACATATCAGTGGAGATTATTACATTCATCTATGCTTATATTGACTATTCTGTTCCATAAAAGGACCCATTCATAGTTGATAACTCGTATTACTATACGTCAATGAAATTGCAGGAATGTGCTCATTAGGTCCAAAAATTTGTTGTTCATCCACCTCACCCTAATAAACATATTTATAGACATTTGTTACTGGATGAGATAACTATTAAAAAAAAAAAGCCTCAAAGGACGTCAATACTGTTTTTCTTGTAAGTTTTTTTTCATCATTATTACAAAATAAAACAGGATTCTTGATTATTTGGTTATATTTACTAAGGGATGTACAGTTAACTTAACTTATGTCGTAATGATCTGTGAAACAGATATTTTAAGTCGGTGCTTTGGGAATAATAAAAAACGAAATGATTTGCTTCGATAAACGAGCTATGAATGGTATTAACATCCTTCTACATAACGACACACATGGGCCTTTCCATCAAAATATATTATCTGATTGATATGTACTTATAATTCCCCTTCCAAAGCATTGAATGAGTCTGATTGACATATGTACATAAGTATGGTTATATATTTTTGAAAAGAAATGGTATGAGAGTACCCATTGATAGTATGAATGGAGCATGTCCGAGAACTACAAAAATAGATGCACATCATCTTTAAATTAGATTTTGTCTAATTTGACTATAAGTTTGTGATAATATATTGATTTAAAGTCAAACAGAATAATGTTTAACTAAAGGTACTCTTTGATGTACAAGAATAGTCACTAGTGCTCCCTCTGCCTCGTCAAACCCTGACAGGATCTCAAATTTTTAACACTATGAGTAACTCAAATTTCTAACAAACAATTCAAATGACTTCGTGGTATCATTTTCTTGTAATATACACTTTACCTTGAGCTGGGATTTTTCTCATTTTATTGTCTTTTCAGACAGCATTATCGTTTACAATCCTAATGAGTTTTCCTGCGAGGGTGCGACGTTTATCTCCAGACAACTCGTGCTGGCCATTAAATAGTCCTTATGGGCATGTGAGAAGGTATGTTGTCAAATGATCACATAAATCATCAATGACGTTATCTCACTAACAAAAAAAATTAATTATGTTACTAATGTAATTTCCTCTCAGTTGATGATGTTTATGTTTTTCCCCGTCCAATCAATGTTCTGAACTTTACTGGGACAAATTTAAATTATTTTTAACTTCCGATCAAATGAAAAAAAAACCTACCATGAAAGAGAATTTTTTAATCTATTTTCAAAGTAATATGAAGAAACTCGCAAATATCTTGATCATTAATATATTTTTACGCTTAAATCTAGTACATTTGACCTTTTATATGAGCTTAAAACTGTACTCTATTAACTTAAAATGTTATATCGCCATTGCTTTAAGCATCAAAAGTATTTAATGATCACAACATTCGCGAGTTTCTTCTCATTACCTTGAATAGATAAAAAAATACGCATTCATGGTTGAAAATATATTTTTCGGGGTAGGAGGGGGGGTTTAGTGGGCATTTTTTTTTTCTTTACCAAAAGACTATTAAAATAAGTAGTCACAGAAAAAGTTGAGCTAAAATTTAATTGGCTCATTTTCATGAATTACCTGATTTAATGCCTTTTTTTTTGTCTCTGTTTCTTTTAGGATGAAAGGTTGAGTGATACAATAAATGTAACGACGTTTTGAACACCTCTAAATCCTTCTTTCTTGCAACAGTATCAAAGTTTATGACTGAGTTTTTATAATAATCAATTTATTTATTTGACTACTTGTGATGACTCAGCAACGTGAATTCCTTCTGGGCAACTTTAAAACGAAATATTCTCGTAACCTCATAGTCAAATTATCAAAAATCTTGTAAGAGTCTTTGAGTAGTATTAGATAGACTTAGGGTCAAGCCAATGCTATTTTTGTCATTCCCGGACATGCCAGAGTCAAACTACCACTGGACATCTTTATACTCTTTCATAATACAAAATATTGATCACTCTAATAGGTATATTCTTTATAAATAAGTAAAAATAGATCAGTATCTGAACATAACCTGTTTTTTTTTAATAGCCACTTGGCTTTCCTACTTCTTTTTACTTCATGAGCTACTTTTAGTATCATCAATTATGAGATTAATATGGGTATTTATAAATTTACTTATGTAATCGATAGGAGGTATTTTTACAAACACTGCTAAAAGTACAGACATTCCTTTCAAAGTCCTGGAGACTTGTCCTCTCTATCAGACATTTCAAATCTACGGAACTTCTCCTTAAAATTAAAAAATAGGACTGAGATCATTAACAATTCTTTAGAATTGCTAATAAACTAGATAAAGGTTCAATTTCGAATCATTTGAGGAAGATATCAGTCATTAATAATTATCCATGTACCAAAAATTCCACGTTTTCCATTTAAAATAGATCATGTTGATGATGAATTGGTTAAAAGGTTTCAATCAGAAGAATTTGGAACGATCAAGAAACCCAACTCAATGCTGGCAAACAACTATAAACGAATGAAATGAACACAAATTCCTATCCGTACCTGGTAAAGACATAGGCAGGAATTATTCCGTGAACGATCATCAATTCTACTTTGAGTCCAATAAGGACTTATATACACATTTCTGTGAGGGGAAGGAGATATGGTACTACTGAATTAAAACCCATGTTAGCAGGATTTTAGAGTGATAAAATGAATCACTGCTATAAAAAGGATAACTTTCTACATTTAAAAGTAGCATTAGCGCAGGGTATAGTATTATAAAATTAAATATCAACAATATTACGAACACGCCATCTTAAAGATTTTATTGTCATTTAGCTTATTTATGCTAAAATTCTAAACTAAAACGATTTACTATCAACTATAATTAAATAATAAGTAAATTTATATTGTAAAACTTCCTTGTATACAATTTTTGCTGTTGTTTCTGTCCATTTGATGTAGATCTAATCAAACCTGCACCTTCTTTTGATACTCTTGAAAATGCAACATATAATTGACTCTGTGAAAATACTGATTTTGGTAAATATTGGGTAAACTTCAAATGTTTGACACTGTGATTAATTAATTGTCATTGCCATTACAAACATGCAATCCTCAACTATATGAAAGATACGTACAAAGATTAACTTGTTCATTATCTTCCTAATTCCCATTTCCTGTTATTACAGAAATTCGTATTTCGATTTTTTTTTTTTTTTTTGGTGGATTTTTGAATCGACAGCCCACACCCTTGAAAAAACATTGAGACGCAGGGAATCGATCTTGTTTTACGAAAACAAATCATGCAAAAAATCAAACTTGCCCTCCAGAGTCCATGAATAGGGTCTGATCAGAATTAAACATAGCCTCAAAATTCTAAACAACTTTTATTTTATGTTTGAAGTCTGTATTTGTCTCCACGTACATCACACATAAACTATTTTAATACGATGTAAGATTTATATTCTCATTTAAAAAATCACACACAAAAAAGGCTGTAATACATTATTCAGAGGGAGCCCTTAACGCAACGACGATCTATGCAAGAATGAACAAAAATGATAAAAGAGCACTCCCACCACCAAATCAGAACTGCTATTTTTCTCTACTTTTTGACCAGTCATATTTATCTACCACAAAAATCCTCATCGTTATTCTTCGTCATTAATAAACACAAACACTCTTGGTTATACTTAAATCTCGGTTGTTTAAGGGAAAACTCAAATGCATATCACGTTGTTGTCTCACTAACACAAAAATATACTGTATATTTGTTTGTCAGCTGTCGATTTTAATTTATTTTTTTCCTAATTAGTGTTCTGACTGTTGAACACGTTGAGTTGATTTTGTTGGTGTTGTGAACAATTCTAAGCAATTATTAAATAATAATTCCATATTCGGGAGGAGTTAACTAATTACCAACTGATTTTAGGACCTTTTTCTGTTGTTGTTGTTTTTATATAAAAGGTTGCGTGACACAATAAAGGTAACAACCTTAGAAGGAATGATATCTTTATTTGGTGTGCGCTTATTTTGACTGAAGTAATATGCGTAATGGGGTTAAATTAGAAATATAGAATATATATTTTATATCTTAAAGATGGTAATTGTTTAATGATTACACTTTCGCTCCAAAATAAATTTAATAGATTATGTAATGGGTAAAATATTAGCTGTTTTAGTTTTACTTCAATGTATTTATTGTATAAATACGAGAAAATTATATGGGACTTCTGTAAAGAACAAAAAAAGAGCGCGTTCTACATATACTCATCACAATGTTTCTTAAATGTTGTTTCCTCAAGAATGAAAGAATAATTATCAGAGGACTAGAAAATAAAATAAAAACACTAATATTTTTGGCAACCACACCAAAAAAAATTGTAAGAAAAAAATGCTTGGGATTTACAGCCCTAGGTATAAATCCTCAAACAATCTTTCAGTGTTACTCTCTGTCATTCGTGAGCACCAGTGACTACATAATACTCACAAATAATAAAATCACACGAGTTAATCCTTGAAATTTACAGCTCTATGAACACCTTCATTTTTTCCCCCCTTATGAAACGATTTGAACAGTGATTTATCGAACGTTAACAATCTTGAATGGTCTACATTTTAGAAATATATTCGTTTCCACAAGTTTATCCAACTAATTTGAGTGGCACTCAAGCCTTACTGCATTTTTAAATCCATGGGTACATCACATCAACACAATTATGTATCATTGCACCTGGGTTAAACTATTTTATTAAATGAAGAGTAATGCTATCTTTATTTTGACGTGAGTACACTTCACATACCTGTGGTAATTATAGAACCACTTAAGATGATGATTCATAATTTGTAAATAATAGAGCGTAGACCATATTTTATGGATAATTAAATTAATCTATATATTAGTTTATAACTTTATGATAGCGAAGAATATCATATATGTATTCAGTAATACTTGAACATACACTAAATGTCGGATGGTTTGATATTTATAGGTATGACGTATATGACAAAAAATAAATTAGAGATTTTATTTCAAACCATTTAAAAAGAAATGGATTTTGATTTATTAGAAGGATGGATTTAATTGTTAATTAATTAGTATAAAGACGTCCATACTGTCAGTCAAATCACTACTTAAAACTCATTTATAAATGATTTGTTGAAGAACCCCGCATTACTCGGAGTTGTTAGGCGTCGATGAACAGACAGAAAGGACAACAAACTTTACTTTAAAAATATAGATATGTACTTGCATTTTCTTTTCATTTTCAATATGAGACGCTGAGTTAGGCTACAATATGTATTTCTAAACACCTAATGGGGCAAATGGGAGAATAATGTAAAAAAAAAAAAGAAGGATTTATTTTGCTTTCCAACAATCAATGGATTTCGGAACAAAGAGAATGCTCAAATGGTGATACCTTCAAGCCAAAAAAAAACCCAAGAAAATTGTTAATATAACTAACTACATCCTATCCACTCGAATAAGGGCTGGTTTTACTTATAAAAGAACATTTCCTGATTCAAGGTTGTCCCTCATATTAAGGAAAAACCCTTGAAAGCACAAAAGAATAAAGAAAGGTTTCTTGAGAAAATAAATATAAAAACTTAACTTTTACATACATATAAGAGCCACGCAGACTTTAATGAATAAGCCCATTTCTTATGATCTTCAGAGGAATATAGGTATGCAAAAACAGCCTCTCCAAACTCTAGAGGAGGAAGGGATCGTAAATCCAGACACGCAATGATGAAAAGAATCCTAGCACTAAAGCCAGATATACTATGGTTGCAGGATATAAAGTATAAGGTATCATCTTCTTGTTACAGTTCATGATCATTTTGTCTTCTATTGAATTACTCAAGCTATTTAACTGCATTTAAGTTGCACCAAGGTATCCAAGTCTTTGGGAATTTCTAAAATCATTAAGCAATATTCCAATCAGAGTGATTGGCATAAGATTAGATTATATACACCCCACTCAGAATTCGATATTATAAACACTTATGGTCCAAATGAAAAGTCGTTTCCTCTTTTTCAATCCAAAATTAATAGCTAGAAGACAAACGCCCTTTGATTCTGATTGGTGATTTAAATGTAGACCTTGAAAAAAAAAAAAAAAAAATCCTACCCAAATGTAACCATACTTATGAAATTAACCCATGAACTTAACTTAGTCGATCTATTTGTAAACTCGGATTTGAAAGGGAATATTTATTGGATGTCGGGCAAAAATTCGTCAAGAATTGATGATGCCCTAGTCTCAAAGATTATTCTACAATGCCACAACCCAACGACCAATATATTCGAACCTTCTTCTGACCACAAATTGATCAACTTGGAATTTTATACCAATCCTCTCAACCAAAAAATCAGAATCCCTAATAGGGTAATTGACTCAGATGATTATAAATTAGAGTTAAAAAAAAAAGATTGAGAGTTTCTTTTGACTCTACACTTTCCTCCAATAAACTATGTAGAATATTTAGAAAAATTATTCGAGATACAACCATTACCTTGATCAATAAGAAAAGGAAAGCAGAAATTCAGTTAAAGGAGGATGTTGAAGACATAATGAAGAGAGGTTCCTTGTTTATTCGAGGCATAACAGGGGACTTAAACATTATAGGAACTTCTGGGATTTCTGAAGAAGAAATGCGAATAAAAGTTGTGATAGAAGGAAATCCCAACAAAAGATTGAAAAGTCTGTCGTCAACAAATGAGCTGTCTATTAGAGGAATGAAAAAATGGAAACTGAAAAGGAAGTGCTAAATAAATCCAAGTATATTACCAAATATTTCCTTGAGTTTTACAAAAATATTGTTGGGGGCGCTAGAAAGGGACTTCCTTGACCATAGAAGGTGAGCAATTGTTCTGTATATACGGAAGAAATATATTTACTATATTAATCACCATTATAAAGATTATAAAGTATCAGGCCCAGATAACCTCACAGGGAAGATATACACTTATGCCCTCAGGACACTATTCCATACCCATTGAGATTTGGAACAGAAATGGAGACAAAAGGGAAGCTCCCAGCTGATCTTACACACGGTAGAATGTCTTTGATTCCTAAAAAAGGTGATGGGACAAGAATAAGCCATTGGAAGCCATTAATATTATGGAATATTGGCCCGAGTATTGGCTAAGCAAATCGAATATTTATTAAATCGGAAGATAGGTCATGAACAAAAAGGATTTATAAAAAATAGACACATTGCAGATATTTCCAGGAATATAGTGGCTGCAATGGACTTAACAAGATTGAGGAACAAGTTCAGATCAATTATTGCACTAGATTTTATTAAAGCATTTGATTTGATCAGTCAGAACTTTTTTATACGCTTTTAATGCTTTTAGTTATTTAATATTTGGCACTGACCTCACAAATAACCATATTCTCTATCTATCAAAGAAATAGGGAGCCAGTCAGATAACTATCTGGGAAAATACTCATTGTTTTAATTCAAATAACACGATCGACATCATTCGCCAAAACCTGAACAAAAAATCTATTTTTAGAATCTTCGATACCCAAGTCAGCTTGAAAATATCAGTACTGACGAAAATGTCCTTACTCTTCATGACATAAAATGCAA
Organism: Lepeophtheirus salmonis; assembly: GCF_016086655.4. NCBI lineage: Eukaryota > Metazoa > Arthropoda > Copepoda > Siphonostomatoida > Caligidae > Lepeophtheirus > Lepeophtheirus salmonis. The sequence continues at coordinate 2,070,163 of NC_052140.2, forward strand.
CCCAATTTTTGATCAAGGTATATTTTTCTTCTCTTTACAAATAATGGCTGTATATCATCTTACACCAACTCCTTGGTGTATAAAATTGGTCAACAGAACTTCTCTTTTCAAAGAGGCTAAGGAAATACTCATTTATTTTATATCTGTTCTCAACCTCGATAAATCCTGTGGGGAAAAATTATATGCGTACTCTCTGAAGATGATGGAAGGAAATTTACGACTCAATTCTTGATAACGGCAAAGCTGTTAAAGCTTTCAAGTCCTTGCAAAAATTGTTAATGAATTTTTCATAATAGTATCCACACTTTTGTTGACTCTCCCGTTCTTTCAATAATTAAGCACTTTATTGTGCTTAACCATATATTGATCGATAACTAAAACGTAGAAGCAATTGAAGGATATATTCTATTTGGTGTTTTCTCTCGAATAACTGAAATTTCTCAAGAAGAAAAGGCAATAAACGCGTTCCTTAGTAATTATAAGTCATTTATAGCACATAAATGACTGTATACCGGATTGTTAGTATTAATGACATAAGATCTATACTTATAGCCGCTGCTGCAAGGTAAGCAACATTTTCTTTGAAAATACCTACCTCCCATGGGGCTACATGGAATTATGCATCCGACTGAATAAAATACTTCCCACATATTTCCAAAAAGACTCTTCAGTTAATTATTCGTCAATATAAAAAGTACGTTAGGGGATAATGTAACCCTAGAGAATGTGTTTAAGACTATTCTGTATTATTTTATGTTATTTATGTTAAGTTTTGGTTGCGTTTGTTTTTATTTTTTCAATGATCATTTTGCTTAATTTTTGTTATGAATAATGAGGTGAGATTGAAGGATATTGATTTTAAACTATAATGTTTAATCATGTTTTTTTTTATATGAACGTAAATATTCTTCAAATAAAAACTTTGCTTGCGAGGGGGAAAAACAGCAACACCTCGATAATCAATTACTACACAACCTTTCGTTGAAATACATTAAACAAACTTTATTTACATTCAGTTCCTTCAATAAACTCGTGCAATGATTCATGGTTTGAATAGACTTTTGAGCTTTTGCTCCAAAGCATAAAGCATTTAATTCAAGATGATTTATAATCCTGTCCGTGACAAAAGATTATTCTTATTACTTACAAATGTAGTAACGAGCCTTTTATGTTTATCTTTTTACACGCGAAATAGATCGAGTCAAGAAATCCTGTCTTATTGCCCGTGATATATATAAAAAAGTCCTATAATGCTCAGATAATTTCAAATAGGTGTTTCAGAAGTATCTTTCACTATAATCAGTATAATCCAAAGCAAGCTTGAGTTCACCTGTAGAAGGGTTGGCTTCGATTGAGGCTTTCACTTTAGCAATTTTTGAAGATGTTCTTACTGTGTGAGACTGTCCGGGGTGTGGGAGATCCTTAAAGTTAGGCCCCTTTCGTCCAGCTTCTTCTTGATCCTCCAATCAGTGTTTTTGTATACTCCAAATGTCCTCTTGCTCTTGTTTTCTTCTCCAGACAAGATCCGCTACGCCATTTTTTCGTGCAACTGATTCATGATCAAATAGTTCAATGAAGAGGCGGGATCAAAAGAAACTTATTTTCTACACAACATTAATTAAGGTTTCATGCAACCCCTTGTAAAATTTTAACTCTCTGCGACAATTAATAAAAAAGTTATAGGGCACCAAAGTCGTGCAAACAAAGTTTAAGCGTACACTTAAAAATGAGGAAGTTGCTAGAACAACGGACAAATTTTGCTTTTATTAATATAGATGAAGGAAAATGACTCCTTTCACATTAAGTTAACTTGCACATCTCACAGAACTCTACACGAGGGTTTGTCAAGTCATGGGAAATTTTCATTGAGTGGGATCCAGAGAATTATACATATTTTTTTCAATTTTGGGATCCCTGTGTAAATAATAAATGCTGTTAAAGATAAGTATTTCTTTCCATATTTAAAGACGAAATAATACGTTTTAAGTGTGTTGCACCCTTGTTATATTCTCAATCATTATGTTCTTCATTTTATAATTATCCCAAGTAATAGTGTACGGGGTGTTTTTTAGAGCATGCAAGCCCCCCTTTAAGAACTCTGTAATCCCATCCGACTCACAACAAAAAAAAATACAAAAATAAGTGAAGAGCAAGATCAATAACGTTCTTATTTTTTGGTGCTTCGCGGGGCATAATTTATTATCGATGCATATACCACAATATTTGCAAAGCATAAATCGTATAAAATTTAACCAGAGTGATTCTTTTTTAAATATCTAGCAAGTTATTTTTCTAAAAATAACATAGATTATATTATTGGAATCACAAATCAGGATAAAATTTTTGTAACAAGTATAAAAACACATGGACAAGAAAACATGCAACTAAACAGACTACTATTATTTAAAATATGAGAACGAAGAGAATTCGAAAAAATGGAATCACAAGACTATCTAATCACTCCTTATAAGCAACGCCACAATAGGGACTGTCTAACATCTGGCACGTCTTTTCAATTGATGCAAAGAGTGTATCACAGCAAAACTCAATAGGATTTGAAATGATAATAATGACTGAAAACGTAGTGAAATGTGAAAAAACCAAGCTCAAAACAAAGTTTATATCCCAAAAAAATAAGGCCATTAAATAAATTAAATTTATCCTTTTTGTGATTACAGTTTGAACTCCTATCAGGTTTTGATTGGATAGAGGGTGCCCTAGAGGCTATTCTTGTACATCAAGCAGTCCCTATATATAAATTTATAACGAATTTTATAAGCATCAAGCTTCACGGTTGTCAAATGTGGTCTAGGATCCAAGAAATCAATCTATCTAAACCAAACGGTATAGAAGACAGTGTGTGAGCGCTGTATAGAAGATGAGAAGAACTTAAGAGATGATTTGTTCTTTTTTTATAATGGTCTACTGGTATATAAGTTGAAAACAGCAGAGTTTTGTTGGTAGGCTATCAATGTGCTTGACTCTGGGACAATCGTGGGATATGTGCAGGGATATATCAATCTCTTATGTGCAAAATGAACATTTTCTATCCTCTCCTTAGATTTATTGACAAAGAGTGACAACGTTGCCATCCTATACTAGAACCATTTTCCCTTAGCACTCGTGAAATGATTAGCAAATAACTTTCTGGTACCTTTGAAAAATCGAGTGACTCTTCATTTAATTTGTAATCAATGTTTACTTTTAATGACATTATCAAATAATTAAATGCAGGATTTCCCGTTGGTGTATAAAAATGAAGCTTTGAGATGAACCCCAGTGTACACCATAAGATATATTGGGGCTAGACATGGGCGGATAATAAAGAAAATTTCAATCCGATATGATTAAAAAATATTTAATAATTCAATATTCTGATGAGATATTTTCAAAAAGATTAGACGTATATCTTGTAGCATTTGTTTTGTTTTAACACACTTGGCTTGTTTTCTTTGCCAATATACTTATATTTTAAGGATACATTAAAAAAAAAATAGAAATGAAATATTCAATTGTAGCTTTTTTGTAATATTAGATTTTCAGCAGAGGTGATGGATATGATAGACCATGAGAATATGTAATATATCAATTAATTGATCTGGAGTAAACAATCTGATAGCATTTTTTATATATACTTAATTTTTTTTTCCGTATCTCTAGTTTTAAGCTATTTTTCCACGTACAAAAAGTAAAAAAATTCAACAGTTCAAATGGTTCCCTCCTCACCTCTTTTATTAATCATTTGTGATAAAAAATTAAATATCATGACAACAGCCACAATATTTATTAAATAGCAGGAAAACCCCTGATAATGAATAAATCTTATTCAATATGATAAAATATCCGAGTAAATATCGAAATTTCTCCAACCCCAATTATTTCCAACTATCAAACTATTATTCCTTAATTATAGGAAATTGTTCACATTTTAATAGAATCTAATTCGAGCTCAAAAATCAACGGTCGGAGCACAAATAGGCGGAAAGGAAGTAGAAAAATTGACTGCTAAAATTTACTTCATAATGTCACAGATTTCCACAGGTTTTTCAATAGCTGTGCAGCATTCATTTGTTTAGTGGCAATACGTGAAGAGCATTTGTAATTGAACATGGATATGCTGGAGTTTTAATTAGCGAAATTAAAGCCACAATTTTATTTGTTGTTTCATTGAGAAAATAATCCCAAGAAATTCAAATAATACATTTTTATCTGTTAAGTACCAAAGCTCTCATCCCTTCAAAGCTAGCTAACTATGTCACAATTTGCAGACAAGATCTGAGAGCAATAATTATATCTGCTTCTGTAAGATATCCTACTTATATTATATCTGTTTTGCTTCGATACTATTTTACGTTGAAGAGACCGGCAGTAAATTTAAAAAAAAAGATAGATTAACTTCATAAATTGAATAGTTTTACGTCAGTTTTCCATTCTTTCATTCTTGTAGTATTTTAATTGGTTAATTGTTTTTGGATACTTTTATGATTGTTGGGTCTTTTTCTAATATTCCTTCTAAGATTTTATATTGTTTTAAAGCTATGCACATACATTATCAACAATATAAATAAAGACCTACAGAAAAAAAAAAAATCGACAGCTTATATGGTAAATTTTTATCTTAGTGAGATTGGGACGTAAGTACTTATTAACCCTTCCGGTTATAAACATCCTTCTTATGGCGTAGTCAATGAGTTTGGTTTTAACGTTAACCCCAATATTCAGCGAATTTTATTTCTTGGTACACAATTGCGATAGACTCAAAGTAATGCTAATTAGTCTTAACAGCAATGGATTTGGCCATCAACAATAAATAATTTGTGATTTTTATATTTAGAATATGACAATTTCATTTTTGATAAAAACATCTATGAAATATTAATTACTTTTACCAAACTTTTGTTAACATAAATGTATAATTCAAAGAAAATACATTTTTGCAACAACAAATGTTGCATTCATTCTGAAGAGCATACTAAAAATTTCCAATATTTCCAGCATTTATCTATTTGAAACAGATTTAAAGCAATTTTATAAAATCACAGTTGACTGACGCAGGGTTAATTTGATATAATTAAAGTAGCACTATTTCTCTTTGTCATAAAGTTTTATTCAATTCAGTCTTTTTTATTATTTTTAAAGGCAATTACTAAATCCTGATTTATTGGAAATGTGTCCTTCGTATTTATTAAAAAAAGTTCCGAACATTGCATCGTCCTTAGTTATGATGCACTTTGTGACGTAAGTGAAACCACTCTACATATATATATATATATATACATTAGGATTTTTCAAGGTATTTTCTCTCTTGTAAACAAGAAACGTTTGTATTCACAAAACTTCTTTATTTTGAAAGAAATAATTGCTGAGGTTTGAAGAAAATAATTAATATATACAGAGTTCTTAGAATTAAATTACCCATGACTCAATCACGTCTCACGTCAGAAGGGTGTACAAATTCACGTGAAACATATATCTACCGGATAAAAACAGGCTTTTATACCCTGTTTTATAAGACAAAACGTGTTTCCAAGAATTTAAAAAAATCAATTCGTTAGAAATTATTTCACTAAAAGTACTTTATAGGGTTATTTTTAATATAAATTCATTTGAAGAGGCAATAAATAAACTATTGGCACAAAATATTTCAAGTATTCAATTTATGCATGTAAGAGACTTCTTTAGATGATATTTAGAGTTTGAAGAAATATGACCTACAACAATTGGAAAATCTAAATAATGTATTATTTAGATTTTCCAAAACTGTTCACATATTTATTTCATCAAGAGAGAGTTCCTCCATGTATAAAGTAATGACTATAACGTCTGCTCATGAATGACGGAGAGTTAGACTGAGGATATCTTGGGGTCTTATAAGTGAAAGGCCTTGTAGACTCACAGTACATTAGAGGATTCACATCAGAGTAATTCCTAACCATGTTCTTGCAATATATGAAGTGTTATTTGTGTTAATTTCATTCATTGCACAGGTAGCTAGTGTAATAAAACGTTATGAAAGCTCAGCTGTCTTTTTTATAAGCTTGAACCTTTTATTCACCCAAAGGACAAAAGTGTCCACCATAAATTCAGTATTAATGTCTTTTTATATTGATTCATCAAAAATGAGTAAAATATTTTGTCAGCTTCTGAATACTATCCTTGTAAAACAATTAAAAAGTAAGTAATTAAAAATCAATAACATTTATTTTTGAAGGAAGGGATTTCTTATTGAAATTTATGCTTGTATAAATATTGAAACATTTATTTTAAAAAATTGTGATATGAGGCTTTTTTTTCTTCAATGTATCAACTGGTACAAATATATTATAGTTATTTTCAGAGGAGTATCCTTTGTTGTGCCGATAATATTGAAATTAAATGAAAAAACAAACCAATTAAGGACATTTTCAAATTAATGGGGGTCTTAACATGGACCAAATATGTACCCTTTTGAATGAAGGAATTGCGAAAAGAATATTTTTTGATAATTGTTAAATGATTTAGATATATTGTTGGTGAATATATTTCAACAACAAAAACTACTGATTATAATACATTTAGAATTCCTGAAGCAACATTCACGTTATTTCGTAATGAAGAAAATGCGAAAACAAACACAATGTGAAGTGTACTAAAACTGCTTAAATAAAGTATCAACAGTCGCTCACTTAATCCGACTGTAGAAGATATCAATGAGAATACAACGACTAATGTATTTATTGTGCAAGAGAAGATAAATACAATATAGCTTGAGTTGTATGCCTGGCATGTGATGTACTTTTATGTTTACTAAATGATATAAATGGCTACGAAAAATGTTAGCCGTAGTAGGTAAATTATGTTTTTGATGACAAATTTCTACAAGCTTTATGCAATAGTGTCATTTGTAATTGCATCGTAATGTGGAAATAAAATAAAAGTACTCAAATATATAATCAAATGAATAGTTAAACTTAGATTTTTACTGCCTATAAAACTTCAATCCCATTCAAGAAAATATACTTCTAAATACCTCATGGTCTTGAAAGAGTTACAACTGAGTAGGGGAAAAAACTCGACGTCATCAATATAGCAAATATATAGAGTAACTTACTCTACTTTTTATAAAGTTGTGTGAATATACGTAATTATTTCTTTATAACTTGGGGTCTACTTCCACAAGTTATCAAGTAGTAATGTTTAAAACACCAAGGTAAATTTAAAAATAAATTCATTAATATATTGATTTAAAGAATTCAGAGGTATACTATATATATTATTTATAATTTTATATTTTATTATAATTTATGTTTTAAATTACATATACAATTTAGACTAAAAGAGATAGAAAATATAAAGGAATCAAGAGTTTTTACCGATGATGAATATTATAAGTACCCTGTGTGAATTATTGAAAATTCAAGATTAAGAATTATAGATCCTTTTATTATTAAGAGCTACATTAATTTATTAGAATGAACGAATCAAAAGGGATGTAGAGGGATTAATTCTTACGGTGAGTGAGCTTTGAAGATTAATGTCTCAGGAGGGAATAGGACGGAGGATGGATGTCCTGGGAAGTAGTATGTTAGTTATATGACAACTAAGAGATAGTTGTCATATAATAACTTTAATTATTATTATTAAAAATAGCAGAGGTAGGAGATAGTCCTATATTATAAATACAAATAGCTCTGGAGTGACGGATATATTCATTCTTGAGATAGGTTAGAAGTCCTTGTCACGATCCTTGATGTTAATTGGCATCTTCATAAATAATGAATGATGCTTCCATTAAAGAAGATGATATCCAAAGATTGAGCCCTGAAATCTTCCTCCAAATCCTGTACATCAAATTTAGGGTAGGAAGCGAGTGTCTAGAATATACAATTGAAAAGTAATGAATTCATTGGAATAATGAGTGAATGCAGATACCTATATTCTAATTTACCGAAGAAAAAATCCCTCTACCTCAGGAATAAACTAGAACTACCGAGTAACTCAATTCAAACTCTTTCTTGTAATATGACTTATATTTACATTAAACGTTCCGCCATCCAAATGAAATTGATAGCACTTATCATTGTGTTAGAGATGAGAGCCAATGAGTAGGACAAACATCTTGCTTCGAAGGTTCCAGATCCCTGAACAGCAAATCGTATTCTTAGGATATTAATATGAAAAGATATTGATTCATTGTAACAATGGGTGGATCCATTATACGAATGTTCTGTCGAACATATCCAAGTGAATCCCTGATAAACCAAAACTACCGAGCCACTTAATTCAAAATCTTCCATCTCATGATTTATGAAGTACGTATACCCTACGAGGTTGCGTGGGGATTCACTTTCGTAGTTACGAAAGAAAAAGTAGGTACTAAATATCCCTACGTAGGAACAAGTGTAGGAAATTATTTTCCTTTAATAATATAACTTATCCCAATGACAGATTAAATTCCCTACGAGTGGAAGTACTAATGGAGATTATGTTGGGGAAAAAATTGAAAAAATGTCTTGTATCCTTGTTAGGTCGGAAACCCTCGATAGTTCCGATAATAAAACAATTTAGTAATTGGACTTTTGTCAAACATCTAGACCTTATTACGTGGATGGTATTCCTTGACTGGTTTCATGTGTTGAGGATCATTGGTCTTTTTAATACATACGAGTAAACAGTATATGAGAGATATTTGTATGATGATCCTTAAAGCCTTCAAACAAAGTAGCAAAACAAATACAACGTAACCAATGTTTGTGCATAGTAGGGATTCGTGCAACACTATTTTTAACCCGATGGGAGCATTGAGTATTACTCCATAATTAACTAGGCTCCCTCCATGAACTTAATTAATAACAAGGTAAATTCTAAAATGAGAAGAAAACGTTGCATACAATGACTTCATCTGTACTGGTATCATAAAAAACGACATCTTGCTTACGGAATAAGATATATTTATAACGTTGTATCTTCTCAAGCTAACAGGTGCATTTTGCTACTTTTGTTTCTTCTCATAAAAATAGTGTTGTCTCGTTCCTTATTTATTCGGAGCAGTTCTGTCTAGTCTTAGAATTGGCACTATCGCTCTTTGGGACCGGTCCTTAGGACTATCAGTAGTAGAGCTGATTAAACAAAGACAAAATAATGTTGAGTAACGGTATCAAGGACCAAACTTTAAAAGTTTGTAGGATTGATGCGCAGGACTGAACTGGAACAGACCGAGACTGAAGTGAAGGGGTCTTCAGTCTTTACTAAGGATGGATATTCTTTAAAATTGCAAGGTTGCCATCTAGGTTATATTGGTTTCTACTCTAATAAAATTTGATATGAATTTGACACAATGTGCATAAAATAATTGTAAATTCTAGAGGCATTGATCCAGGATCATTGGTTTATCTGGTATATATGTATATTCTTTGAAATACTACCTAAGTACAAAATAGAAAATTTATGTGGGTATATAAATAAGAATTCTTTTAGCCATGTCAAAAAAAAAAATAACAAACAAAGTTGATCGGTCTATGGACTTACAAGTTACATATATTAAGTATTTAATTTTTCTTATCCCATGGCAAAGTCTTTATAGTGCTAATGAGTCTATCTATTTTAATAGTTTATTGATGATAGAGATCAAGGCAGTAGCTCCTTATAACCGGTCCGCTTGGTCAGTTCTTCAAAATCGTAAATTAGAGGGCTTTGAAGACATTTGCTCCAAATAACATTTCATTATTATTTGGAATTGGTGGATTAATATTTTTGTTCTAGCATTTTTTTGTCATAGGGGTATTTACCAGGTAGAGCATTCCCTCTGTTTATCGAAATGAACACTCTGCTTGACTAATAAAAGTAAATACTAGGTAAACCACATCAATTTGCGATTCTTAATCATTTGACTTCCATTACTCAAATCTTAATAGAACCTTTTTTATGAAATAAACAAGTTTTCCTTATTTTATGTATTAGGTGTAGTAAACCGAAAACCATTATTAGTCCCATAGATGTCTTTAGTAATGTGGATCTTGCGTTGTATGTGTGCTATTAATTTAACCTATATGGCGTTAGAACTATAAAATTTTGTACAAAGAAGGTTTGTGAGTATTTTTCTTGTTTGAGTGTGCGTCAAAACGGGACACCAGCAATATTTAAATTTTTTGTACGATAAAGGAAAGACGTACGCTTAATGGTTGAAAATGTGAATAGTGCTTATGGTCCTAATACTATAACATCAAATCACGCACAATTTGAGTTTCGCGTTGATTCTGCTACGGAATACAACAGTCACTGTTTTGATTGCCAAAGAGATAAACAATAATTGATTTCTTTTTACGACACGTAATAGATACTAGCTGGAGTACCCAGCATTTCTAGAAGGTATTAAGCGTCAAAAACGGACATCCTCTGCTTTATTATGTACACCATTTTTTTTAAATGCCGCGTTGAGATTTTAACTACACACACTCTTTGCTATATTGTTATTTTTAGACCCAATATTCACACAGTTCTAAGATATTAAGAGACCACTCAAAATGACCCCCCGAGATAAACACACAAACAACCTTTGTTTTATGTATATAGATATGTCATACGTTTAACTTAAGCATTATTTCAAGGATAATTCAAAAAATATAAAATATAAAATTCTAAAAAATCATTAAAAATTGCAAACACAGACACTAAAGAACTTATTTTGAACAATTTTTTTAGTACTTCCGTTTTGCATTCAACTATATTTAAAACCTTTTTACTATCAACTCTTTAGTACCCAACGTATAATTTACTTAGTTTTTTCAACTACGTTTGCTAGGATATCAAGTCAAAATGAAGCCGTCATTTGAGCTTAGCATGATTCATTCATAAGGACTGTGTCATTGATTTGAAAGATTTCTTCACAAATTGTCAAAAAACGCTTCCAAGTGACTTCCATTTAAAAATAAAACTAAAGACTTTTTACATTTTACTACCTGCTCTGATTTTCTCTACTACTAATTGAAATCAAGATCACTGTTAATGTTAAGAAACATATGTTTTTCGTTCTGTATGATAAGAATTTTAAAGTATGCGCCCAGCTTATTCAAGACATTACAAAAAAACAACATCCCGAAGAACTTTTTACTATCTATATCCATCATAGAAGAGGAATAGTTATGATGAAAGACTGAAATGCAACTTCTGATATGGCCAGCTCCTGGCTTCAAAAGGTTTTCCCTTTAATAGTCAAAATAAAATTATTCCGAGAATACTCAACCAAATGAATACAATCCAATTTATTTTACTTTTTTTCTAGGGTTGTGTAAATATAACTTGTATTTAACCTCATAGTGAATAAGAGAGTAAATGTAGTTTGGAAAAAGAATTATAAAACGTTTATTGAATCTTATTTACAACTATTATTTTACTCCTTGTAAAATATTATAAGTATAACCTAATGGGTCGTATTAAAATTAACTCAAAAGCTGTCCACTACAAAAATGCTCTGTTAAAAACATTTCACGTCTATATATAAGTTATAATTTATACAAGCTTTAGCCTCCTAAGATCAAATATGAAATCGACAAATGAGTATTTTTATCTACATGGATGTAATTTTAGTATTTTATAATCACTTATTTATTTCAACACTGATATAAATATAACTTTTGGAGTCCTATCTTCAAATTATTTCTACGCTTATATAAAAATGAGTATTTTCATCTTCAATCTCAGTGATCGGAGTCGTAAACTTGAGAATTTTTGACACTATTCATAAATGATTTAGATATTTCATAGCCTTGTTGTTTATTTGAGGGTCTTTTGAATAAAAAAAAATCCATTTTGACAATAATAATGCCCTTATTTCATCTGAAGACTATGTCAGAATGTTGTAATAGAAAATTCAATGGTCATCTTCTTTTTCTATTTTCCATCCACTTGTTGACTAATGACCTTGAGAGTCTAGTATCATTTTCCACTTTTTTCAATGACAAAAGAGATCTTACAAATCGAAGTAATAACTATGAGGGAATTTGTATTGAGAATTGAAGTGTACCGGATTTGTAATTGTCCATAAAGACTGAATAGAGGAATTCAGCCTAATAAATGGAATTGATGTCACTTATTAATGGGGTTTAGATTATTAATTTGTTTTCTCCGGAGCACTAAGTTTAACTATAGCATTTTGCTATACATTTAAGAATACCTAAAACATAAATTAATTTCAATTACCGTAAAAAAGATCTTGTTTTTTTTTTTAAATTATAAATATATTGATGCTTCCTTATTTTAAGTTTGTAGTTGAATTAAAATCGACTTAGCCCATCAAAAAACAGTCATATCATGAATTTATAAAAAAAGTTACCAAAAGCTTCAAACAGGAGGTAAAAAAAATACATGTTTTCGGGAAAGGAAACAATAAGTAAATAGAGTTTCTTTATCGAAATCCCGTTTACCCATGATAATAGGGATTTACACCTATAGATAATTTCTGGGAAGTATTCACTTTCCAGGGAAATCCTACATTTAAACATTTCATTATATAAGTTTCATATAATTATTTATAATCTACCAAAAATTTGATTATTCATTACTTACTACTTTTTTTTGTTGTTGTTGAAGGTCGGATCGTGTTATGGAATTCAAACAGTTGGCCATTGGTTCTTTAAAAAAAAACAGATTGTGCACTATTAGTGATAGTGATGAAATGAAAATTGTGAGTGGAGCTTTTTTTTAAATGGCAATCTGAACAAGGTTTTTTTATTTTCTAAATAGGTTATCATTATTATTTAATTATTGAAGACAGAACATCTAAGTATAAATTAATAACATGTGCGTGTGCTCATGAAAGACAGAGTGTAACAATGAGGGTTAGCTCAGGAGTTATAAATGTAAATCCTTGCTTTACTCGGAGTATAATTGAGGATCGACATCGAAGTAATTCCATCCTAAATGTCCTTGCTATATACGGAGAAGGGGTTTGTGTTAATTGCCTTCCTCTCACGGCTGCTTGCAGCTGATTTAATACAACTGCATGACAGCTAACTTTTATGTTTATTCATAAAAATCCCATCCCTAATAATAACGTGATTGTAAAGATATTGCAGTTAGACAATTTTATACCTGTCAGTATTCAATGAAATAGTTGTTTTTCCACAGATTTCTTTATTGTCTCAATCCTTAGAGTGTCATTAGATAAGACTAAAGGACTCAGTATGAGTAGAGTATGTTTTTTCCTTCTCGTTGCTGATTGGCTTAAAATTATCAGTTGCCATAAGGTCTATTTTAAAGGCCTTGAAGGCAATTTATGTACTACTTTATTGGCTAATTATTTATCATAATTAGCCAGTACTTATTAATTGCAATTTAATTTTCATGATGGTAACGTGTAATGCAGTGTACTGTAATAATAGATCAACTTCAATAAAAGTCTCTAGGCTTACCTCCATGAAAATGTTTAATTTTCCGAAAGATATCAATCGAAGGAAGTTGTAGATCAATGCCATCAAACGTGCAAATTGGACTCCTGTCAAAGACTCTAGCGTTTGCCAAGTAATTTAATCAACTATTTTTTACTATGTGAGGGATGTGGAAATTAAATTAATGGGCTGTCTTATAGGGATGTCAGTTATCAATATGATGATGGTGAATATCTAATTGATTCCTTCCATGATTTAAAATACGTAAGAAAGAAATACATCAGACGAAGCAGATAAGGAAGATATTGTGATGTTTAAACAACAAACTGATATTTCATATTATATTACTGGATATATTTGACACCAAATTAAGATTTATAAGTCTGTTTGGTGTCAAATCACATAAGTATATAATATTTAAAAAGTAAATTCGGTTCTTTTTTAACTTTATATTTATTTTTAAATTTAAAAAAAAAAATTGAATTATTCAATAAAGATATTAAAACCAAATATTAATAACTATTTTATAAAAATAACCCTCATGAATAATGAGAGAAAATCAACTATAAAGGATATCAGTTCGTCCAATAAAGTTGAATTTAGACCTTATTTCATTCCCTTCTATTTTTGCTGTTGTGGTAGATTTATTGCCTGGCCGCTCTTTCCCTTGAGTACTTTACATCAGACTAGCTTAAAATTTATTCATTCTTCTTAAAGTATAAAAAAATGCTTAAAATCATCATTATTTACTCATTTGATCCCATCATTAAAGAATGATTTTACGAGTATCCCGCTCAAAGACAATTCCCTGAGAAGCCCCAATATCCCCCCTAATATAAATGGTGGATTTGATTACACAAAGGCTCCACATATAAAAAATGGTGTAAACTTTAATCTTGACATCCAAACTGATCTTTTCAGAACTAGGCAGGATATTGCTATTATTTATATTACCCCTTTCCACAGCTGAATTGATGTGGCGTGGACATAAGATTTTAAATAAACCATTATTTTCGAATTATGTCGAACAAACAATAGAAGCCCCTATTGTAGGACTATACAGTAACTTTCTTACTTTCAAAAAGTAAAGAAGGATTACATAATACTTTAAAGATGGTAATTACTATTAAATGATGTTTAATTACACCACAAATTTACAAACTTGTACCTATATTTATATCTTGGTACAAAAGGATTTTTATATATTATTATTATTTTTTTTTTTTTAGTAATTATCTTTGTAAAATACTCTCATGGTTTATTATTTGTAATCTCAATCTTGGAAGATATTAAGTACTACTATTATTTAAGTTGTTAAAAGTATATTAGGAGAGATTCGGTACAGTTGCAACACTATTTATTTTTTGTTCAATAGTTACTCCAAGTTGGTTTGACTTAATTCACCATATTTTAGCAAAACATACTTAAATATGTCGGTTATTGCTGCCATATATTTAAAAGATATATTTAAGTCAATAGTTTTTCACAAATAGTTTTTGAATGCGACTCGTCCAATGTCGTAATTGTCTTACTATTTTGGGACGTTTGCAATAGTTGAAATATAACAAATTCAAATCAGAAATATAAAATAATAGACTAAATAATGGGTTTTTTTTCAAGAAGTTGAACTATTAAAGTTCAATGGATTATTTATAAAACTTGTTTAATTGCCTTTTGGAAGAGGAAGTTTTTTCTGCACACAGTTACATTAAAATATCCTAAGATTTATATTATACATAGATGACTGATTAGTATTTTAGATCGGATAACTTCCCCTTCAAAAACCTGTTGAGGGCCATGCTCTTGCCAACAATCATGCTTAATTTGAAGCAAAATTAAATACAACTTGGTAGAGTGCAAACCTCCACCAAAAATCATTTTCTCTCAAAATTAACAGTCATTTCTGCTCTATATTATTAGTCAACAGTTGGTTATTTTGACCTTTAACCTTATGATATGCAGAAAGTAATTTTATACCTAGATGGAGATTTTGATTTTGCAAAAAAAAAAAATTACCAAAAGTTAATATTTTTCCATATTTTAGAAGCGACAATATTCTAACTGAAATGTGCTATGAATCCATTCAGTACAAAACCATGTCTTGTGTCTTTAACAATCCTATTCTATCTATTAGCTGTAGTGTTGTGCAATCCATATTATTAGGTTCAAACAAATATAATTAAAACAATACTTCTCTTCTATTTCAAAAAATACGACAGAAATTTTAGTAAACTTTCTTTTAATTTAACAAAATAGTTTAAAATCTTTTAAATGTAAAATCTATTATACAATCCAAACCTGAATATACAATATTTTTCCTGCTAAATGTACTCTTTGATAAACGCATGCGATAAATTTTGGTAAATAATTAAAAAAACTTAGAATCTAGTGACTAAATTATGTTAATGATGAATTTCCTAGCTTTAATATTGGCGAAGATATAGTGAGCCAAATATTAGAAGTTAAATATCTCAGTTCAAGTCTTTGCCCAGATAGAATGTTATGGTGCTGGGTTAACGATATATAGGCTCCCAACAAAGTCCTATCAAAATCAGTTTGTAACATTGTCCGTAATTTTGCTTATTAATAAACCAAGTCGAAAGATTGACTTCTGTTCAACTTTGTTGGTAGAGTTAATAATAGAAATGAATAAACAATGCAAAGAAAATTGGAGCGCTTCTTCCGGCTCTCCTCTTTGTACTGAGTTTTATAATATCTCAAATTTCTTCGCAATGATTGAATTTTGATAAAGTTAAGCAACTGATGGCAAAATAATCAACAATTCAAATTATAAACTTAAAAGTTTTTCCAACAAATCTGGTCTTTTTGTGAATGAAGAGAGAAAACCGAACTTCTATGTCCTTATGGTCCCCTAATATCCATAAAGTGGCCCCAATTTAGTTTTGAAATAAACCTCAAATTATTAGGATCATGGGTTTGCCCAGATAGAATGTTGATGAATTATAAAGAAATCCTCTAAAGGATAAAAATAGCTTTAAGCCACTACGCTTACCTAAGTTTATGCACATGGGATAGAATAAGCACATGGAATACGTACATTGTGCCCAAAATCATCCACTTGTTGCAAATATCTCCATTCTGTCCATATATAGCCTCTGAGATTAATGTAATTGAAGATTATTTCTTTAAAATCTTAAGGAAGAAAAATATATCAACTCAAGGAATGTACAATCCAACAAAATATGGTGGTTTAAGCGTGATATCATTTCCTAAATTTTGGAGATGTCTCAACTCCGATTGGATAGAAAATTGTGGGATACACAACACTTTTGGAGAGTTCAATTGAACCAGTTTCTAGTTACAAATGGATTAAAATACACCGACTGCCCATACTCGACCCTTTCCAAAGTCTTTAAAAACTGGGTGGATTCTCGGTTAGGATTTTGTGATGGGTCTTGGGAAATTATCAAAAAACTTGAAGTCTCCTTGGGATGGGAAATCCCTCTGAAAAATTGCATTAGCTACCATTTTACTGGTGATTTTACATTGAAAGTAGCTGCAGATTTAAAAGAGTCAAACTCTCTTGTAAATCAGACGGATTTTTCTTTCTATAGGTAAATCTTAAGACATTTTTTACTAGTACAGCCACCAATACTTCCTTTTAGAATCAAGATCAGTATTTTCTCCACCTGGTACTTGAGAAGATGTTCAACACAACCTACACTTACTCTTTTCATTCCTTATTTAAGCTGTCACAAAATAAGTATCTAACCGCTCCTGAGAAATGGTTTAAGTACAGAGTACTTTCGGGTACTCTTGAAACGGTCGGAAAATACTACGAAGACGGGCAAGCAGATTGTTTTTTCTGCGGTTTAACAAGAGAAACAACCAATCATATACATATGTATTGAGAGAATGCAGCAGATTAATAGGAATCTACAGTGGCGTACAAATCATCATTGAAGAGGGATTTGCTTCCAACTTTCGAAAAATGATTTTTATCAACAGCAAACTACAGAAAAATCGAGGCAATAATTACAAAAGCACAGTATACAATAAACAAATTACACACTACAAGGTACGATAACTTTGATGGGATTTTACCTATATTAAGATTGTATTTTGAGACTTAGAATGGGATTATTTGTGAATCATTATTTTGTTGTCATGGAGCTATCAACGGTTTTGATGATTGAAAGGTAAATTTGTATTGTAGTACATGATTACCAATGGGGATTAGAATGAGCGCGTTTTTTTTTTTTATATATGATATATATTATTTACTAAATTATTAAATCTAATGTATTAGAAAATTGCTGAATAAAACTGAATGCTCTAGTGGGCAACAAAAAAAAAAATTAATTCAAATTATATCATTTAGAAGAAAATCAATTGAAAACTTAATGGATTATTAATATCATTCGCATTATATAACACAATTGTGATGAAAAATTTATGACCGTAGCTTTTTTGATGTTGAAGAAAAAAAAAAGACTATTCTCCCGAATATATCAATATGGAATTTCTTCTTTATTTATGTAGATGACCATGAACAAATCTTACAAATAACCTTAGGTAGATGCTAATAATACTATTTAAAGGTCATGTACCTATTGGGAGTCAATTAACTCAATCCCTCATCATTCTATTTGAAATAGATATGTTTATAGTAGGGAAGATGGGTGTAAGTTGGAATACGGGATACTTGCAGCTGTATAGTGTGATGTCTGTCCCAAATTATTCTAGTATTAAGACTGGTCCCTACAAGTGTCGATCCTTGATTTTTTTTTTAAATATGTTGAATGGTTATCAAGCCAAATAAGACATTTGATATATGTGTTCCGGGTTATCCACATATCTTGCATAAAATATCCCTGTTTTCATAGTACGAATATATCATATTTGTAATTAATAATAGTTGAAGTCAAAAGTTCTCAGCGTTTTTCTTTTTATTTTGATAATAAAATAAATTAACATACATACCTGTCCAACTCGACGATTTCCATTATTTTATCGACATTTTCGATCGTGCCTCATCTGTGACTTCCATATTACCCGAACGGAATCGTTGGAACCACCGCTTTGCAATTACATTCGATACTATATTGGGTCCATAAGAAGCACATTTTTTTTTTTGGCTGCCTGCTTCGTCTTCTTACTTTAATCGCTGTAATACTCAAGAATATATCAAATTTTCTCTTCTTTTTATTTCCGTTTTGGAATGTCGGAATACACAGCTGGCTTCAATAAACACAAAACTGTAGATACACTTTTTTTTAAGTATATGCTAAACCTTTACGCTTACTTGAAGATTTTATTGATGCAATGCATTAATTGTGAAATATGGATCACTAAATACATCTAGCGAAAAACGCTCAGAACTCTATTCTTTAACTAATATAATTTATTCTATGATATAACAGAATAATTAAAAAAAAGGAAAAACAACCTCAATAACGTCACAAGGGATCGATTTGACCCTGTTTAAGGGCCAACAAGTGGTACTGAAACGCGGTCCAACATAAGGACGAACACTATACTAGTTAAAACAATCCTCTTTTTTCGAATAAATGAAACAAAATTAATTATTTTGCTCAACTTTTTTTGAAAGGATAAATAGTAATTTGAGGATAATTATTTTTGTAATAATGCATTAAGTTTATAAATGATATGAGTTAAATAATTGATTATATTACACTTCACATGTATATCTTTTTGAGTTTTTTGTGAATGCATTAAAACTTGACAAGCCGTATTCAAATGCAATTTGTGGAAAAACTATTAACTGGTGTAACCTTTCAATACAATATATTCAAATAATAGGTCAGACATATATATTGTAAAGAGTTTACTAAGAGTGAATGTATCCAATCTATAATCCATGATCTATAGTATAAATCTTTGCATATCTTAATCAGTTATAAGATATTGCAATTTTATTATTTATAACTATGCATTTTTTAAATTTCAAACTTGTATTCAATATTTTTCAGCTGTTGCCACCGTTCCAAGCTACGATGCCAGTTAAAACATTTGATGAGCTACATTCAAATGCAATTTGTGGAAAAACCCATGAACTTTATAAAACCTTTTAAAAGATTCAAACAATAGCAAACAAAAGTACGCATGGCGAGTCTAAGTTAAACATGCTTGAAGTAATTGAGCCAGAAGCAAAAAGTGTCCCCTGTCTTCCCTACGCATAGGTAGAATTAAGCTATCCTAAGAAACAAAAGAACTTAATATTCATTATTTCAGCTAACTTATATAATGGGTGTTGTTTTTTTAATCTATAAGAAGTATCATAAATTTTGACCATTAATGTCAATTGAAATCCCCTAATATGGAAGTTTCAATTTTCAATAAAGACATTCATTTTTGTTTATGAACATTCATAGGCAGAGTTGCGTAATTGAATCCTTTTTGAAATTTATAGTGTACTCTTTTTTAAATCTACCATGAATTGATTGAATTGAGAAGGATTGATTTTGAGTATTTAAATAAGTTGAAAAAGTTTAGGTCAGACACAAGTCATTTTTAGCTGTTTTTTTCCTCAAAACAAATGTATATTCGAAATAGGAAGTTGTGGTGGTTGATTTTCCGATTTGGTGCGGATCTATTAGTCAATGTCACCCATCAGTTTTATCGTTTACGAACCCTACAACAAGGGGGAAAATATCGACTAATGAAGATTTAAGTGAGAAATGTTTTATGTGCATCATAAATGATATTGATCGAAAACATCCTTAGAACTAGGGGTTGCATTAAATATGACTTAAGCGCGTGCAAGATAATTTACATGTTGGTTATGTAAAAAATGTTTTTTTTTATATAAAAAACTGTTATAATTATTATTTAATTCGTGAAGAAGTAACATCAAAATATTAAATTATCACCAGTGTGTGTGTCCATGAAATACAGAGAGTAACACTTAGGATTTGTAGCAGAGTTAATAGTCTATATAGGTAAGTCTTCATTGGGAGTCAGAATAGAATGAAATATGACATTGGACTACTTCCAGCCTATACGTCCTTGCTATTAACAGAATGGGATTTATTTATGTGGGATTTCCTTAATCTCATAGCTGCATGCAGCTGATCAAACAAAACGTCATGACAGCTAAGCTGCTCTCCTTTCCAACATTCTTTAATTTATTAGGATTACTACGTTAATTTTTGGCTACGTTTGTTTTTACAGCTCTATTTACAACAATTGTTAAAGCACCCAAAATCCTACTAAAAGTTATTTACAACTGAATCGATCACTGGGGAATCAAAGATGATTTGACAAATATTATTGCGAAAAAAACATTATTAGTATGGCTCTTTCCTCAAACTCCTTCAAATATTTCCAAACCAGGTGTATTACCCAGTATTGATTGGAGTTATTAGGCGTCCAGAATTTTTTTAGCTCAGCAGCAATATCTATATGATTATTATTTAAAACTCTGTGGTAATGATTTATACTCGTCTTTTATTAAAAAAAGAAAATGAATAAGTTCAAATATAAATTAGAAATGCATGCAGTTTCATGTATTAAAATAAATTAATCAACCTCTTATTAGTTATTTCTTCAATCAAATTGAAAACAAATAAATATTGCAATGCAACAAAACCTTTTATAGCCTAATACTCTTTAAACAAATATCTTAGATGTAAAAACAATTGACAAATTGAAGAGTTATTCCATTTCAAAAGAAACTTTCAAAATATGGTGTTTTTAAACTTTAAATGGCTTTTCCCCGGGATTGGATGATCACATATAAAATATAAGGACATATTTAAATCAGCATTATTTTTTTGCAAAGAAAAACTAACTTTTATGTGAGTTATGGATATTTTCATTTTCAAAAGTTGACTCAAACTTAAAAAAGTGGTAATCAAACTACAAAAAAATAGAATTGTTACGAAAAAAATAATTACAGATTCGTAATCAGCGAGTGCTACAAAAATTGAAATTGGAATGAAAAAAAAAAGATTATTTTTTTTTTTTTTTTGGTTGACTTGTGTAATCGATAATAAAATATGTACAATGAATGTTTCAAATGATATAACTTTGTTTCAACAACAATCTTATGGGTTCCTTCTTCCATTTTGTTTTGCATACCCAATGGACCACACATACAGTATCATACACATATTGATATCACACAATGCATATTTGATACTTGAAAACAGGAAAATTACGATCAAATATCATATCCAAAAGACTCAAACATTATTTATGTGGCAGTAAATGATTTGAAATCTATTCCATATCGGCAACAATGTGTTATAAAGTATAAAATAAAATACTTAAATTATACTACAGACAAAGACAATTTCCCGGGAAATTTGAAAATCCTTGTCTTTACTCATGTAAAATCAGAGAGACTCAGGGTTGATCCTATGAATAATTATAAGGATTAGCACATATTGAACTAGTGATGCAGGGTACTCAAACTGGGGTACGTGGAGAAACGTCATATATAGGTTATGCCTCCTCTATTATATATTCAGATCTTTTTATTTCCCCGGTGGTACACACTGTAAAAGTTTTGCTAGGAGATATCTCGGAAGATCCGTCATTGAAATTGTAGCGTATAAATCTGTCAAGATCATATTTCTAATCCCTAACTTAATATCGGTAAATGATAGCAAATTGAATCCTTCTATGTGTTAATTTTCCAAATAAAACTCCACAAAGAGTCGTTTTATTGGTTTGTGATAGCAACCGTTTGGTCATTATCCTCATCCTTTCTTAATCATCTTACAAGACGGTTCAATGTTTGAAGTTCAATTTTCTTTTTTCAAAAATCAATAATGAAATCCAAAAAGTTCAAGTTGAGAGCGAAAAAGTATGACGTAAGGGTCAACTGTAGACCGTATCAAGGGAAATAAAATAATAACTCAGATTGCCACTTTTTTATTTGTAGGTACCAATAAGTAGGGATGTAAATCCATAGCATTTTTTGCATGCAATTTTGTTTGTTTAACATGGTAACCCTGATAATTTGAAGAATGCTCGAGCATCTTCACTGTCACGACGTTTCATTCATTAGTAAATTAGTTGCTTGCAGGAATGAGAGTTTAAAAAAAATATATTGTTCAGGTTGCCAAAAACAACAAAATTCGCAAGCTAAAAATGCTAAAGATTTAAACTCAATAAAAGATGCAACCCCACTAATGATTCTTTGGGAAGTTATAAGGGTAACTCCCTGAAGGACTCGGAGTAGAATTGAGGATCGATATCGAAGTAAGTCTTTGGTATATATGGAGTGGTATATTTGTTCATTTCCTTCCTACCTTGATTCAAAGTCACTCTTCTAAAATGACAACACACCAAGGCCTTGCAATAAATCAATTATAACAGCTTCGTCATCTTCAGATTAAAAATTAATGATCTTCATACATCATAGTTCTAAAGACAAATTAAAGACCGTTAATTTTTACTATACCTATAAAAAGCTCTTATAGTGTAATACACTCTAAAGTATATTAGGGTGAGCTTGAATCCCAAACTTTATCTAAACAAGTTATACCTTTCTTTGGTCCTAACGAGCACATCTGTGCCATTGCATAAATTTATATGTTAATATTTAAATTGAGCAGAAAGTTAATTAAATTTTGTACAGAAACAAAGACCAATCTCATTTTTTTTAGTTCATAAATGTTTTGAATAATTTTTTTTACGAGATATTTACTAAAGATAAAACTTTAAAAAATCAGTCTTTAAAGTGGCGCATATATGAAGTCAAAAAACTAAAAAGACTGCAGTCATATCAGTGTTCTAATAATGTTTGTCCCTACTAGGACCGGTCCTTCGCAGTCTTTTACCGTAACTACAGAAGAAGAAATGGCGTAGTTACTAACAACGTCACAGGAGATCTGTTTATATTCTTCGATCCCAGGTAGGAGTAAAGAAAGTATAAATATAGCTGGGACCGTATGACTGAAGGACCCACTAATTGGTCCTTTGGACCGTTGAATGGTAAAAATGAACGGACCGATAAAAAAATAGACTTAAAGACGGATCCAACACTACGCACAGTCCATGAAGTACATAACATTAACATTTTTTGAAACTCTCATCTACTTTTTGGTGAAAAAATAATGGGTTTTCAAAAAAAAAAAAAAATATTTATATATATATATTTTTCAATTATTGTAAATCATTTATTTATATATATTTTTCAATAAATACTCTCATACCGTAGTCTTTATTATCAAATAATATCAAAAAAGGATGACTTGCAAGAATTATCGGATTAATATGTGTTTAGAAATATATATTTATACATTTCAGCATCCTGAATTTCGGAGTTTACATCTATCACCATTGCTTCAATCCTTTTAGTTTCAATAATCTTTACATATAATTTAATCTAAGAAATTGTAAGTAAATTATTTATTACTTGAATAATAATAAAAATGGTATTTTACGAAATGTAATTTCATATTAAATTAATTGAACAATGATTTTAGAGTGTGAAAATAAAATTATTTTATTTTTGCGGCAATTATGGACCTAGTCTTAATAATGTTGCTTGAAAGAAACATTTCCAATTTTTCTTCTTGGGGTATGTTGCTCAAAACATTGCAAAAAAGAAGGATATTTTTTTTTATTTCACCTATTTTTAATTCATGAGAAAAATAATATGATTTTATAATTTTTTGTCACTTTTTCATTAATTTCAAAGGCTTTGTGCTCCTTTCAAATATTAATATATTTGAATCAAATTGTAGAGATGAGTACAAAAAAGGTTTTGTTTGTTTGGACTAGGTTGGGGCATCAGCTTCACCCTAATCTACATATGTATAAATATAATCCACTTATGTAAATTGATAAAATTAAAGCTATTAATACCGTATAATCTTTAAAGGCATCCACTATATATTTACAATACTTTTTTTTGCGTTTATGTATATCCAAATAGTAAACGGAATCGTTTATTTATAGATCATGTATACCAAATGTGTGACAAAGTGAATGATTTGCAAGATCATTTATGTTTGATGGCAAGTCGGAGTCAAATCACGAGTATTTTAAACTTAAGTACAATAAACACCTCAAGTCAATGAAGAAAATAATAGTGTTGCAATATAAAAACAATCTTGAACGAAAATCAAGAAAAAAAAACGAGAACCCCAATTATTATTTTTTAACTTTGTATATTAATTTACATACAGCCCAATATTTGATAGACATATTTGAGCTTTTATTAAGCTTATTATTCAAATTCTTTGGATGAGTTAAGATACCCAAAAATTTATTGAGCAAAATTGAAAAAAACAACAATATTAAAGCTTAACTAGACCTTCTATAACCAAATACTCTTTTGCAAACAAAACCCCTAATTATGTATTTCTTAGACGAATAAACAGTTAATCAATTGAGAAGTTATTGCTTTTCAAACAAACCCTAATATATTAGTACATTAGCTTAAAAATGTTATTCAGGGGCATCCGCAGGGGTGGGTTGGAGGGGCTATAGGAATTTTTGCTTTTTACTAGAAAATTTAATATTTCAAATATAAAAAAATTATTTGAAATTTTTTGTGTACAGTTGTGGCCTTTTTAAATTTTTTATGATCAGCTCTAGATTTTTTTTTTTTTTTCCAGCAAATTTGATTTTTTCAGAATAGCTGTAGATTTTTTAATTCTTTTTTTTTTTTTTTTTTTTTTTTTTTTTTTTTCAAAAAGTTCCAAAAACCAAGCTCCTCCACCCGCAAAAAAAATGTACATATAATCTGTCAGACGCCCCTGTTATTTGAAATAAGTAAGTTACTTGAATCACTTTCAATATTGTTTCATCCAGATAGACTGTCTACACTTCTGTAACTTACAAATCATCTATAAATAATTCAGTACTAAAATTTACATAGTTGATTAAGAAATTGAGCAGAAATCATATGAATGTAACTTGATTGTGACCGACAACCTTGACTAAAGAGGGTATTCATGTGACGTCACAATTATTGCCTATGAAATCAAGGTTTAAAACAATAGAAATCCTTTTTTTCATTAATACTAAGGCAAATAGTTAGTGAATGGATGTTGAAATGGAACCAACAAATAAAAGGACTTTAATCTTATTGTCTGTCAAACAAAAAATTATCACTCTAATGCCTTGTTTTATTCTTTATCTAACACTAATAGATGTATATTAAAAATATGTTGGTAAAGCGTTATTTCTATTTTGTAAACAATAAGTTAACAATTACAATTGAAATAATAAGATATCATTCTCTAATATTCCTATTTTTCTCGTCATTAATCAATCAAAAATAAGGTCGCATGTTAAAGTATTCAATGCAAGTATTCAGATTTTTTATTCTTAAAGTCATTTGATGAAGTTTCATTCAGATTTATACCGACTATGAGCCTAAAAAATGGCATCATTTTTCATTATAACTCAATGTAAAACGTCAGTGAAAATGTTCATCATGGACTTAAATCCATTGTATCATGACTATTTGTTTGTCTAGCAAGATTTTTTTTATCCTGATGCTCCTACCACTTTGACACAAATAATTTGGGTAACAATTCAGGGATTCTCAGTAAACTTTTATATGGTTTTAAACTTATTTCGTTATCACAAGTGATGTTACAAAGTTCAACCCAAACAATGTCAACACAATCATTCCCATCATAAGAGCAGAATAATATCATAATTTTTTTGAGAAGCACATTAATCTTTTGACGTAAAATAAAAATGAAATAATTCACACCTTAAAAAAACAAGGTAATTTATGGAGGTTAATTACAAAGAAGAGACTGTCTGTAGAAACATGCTTAACCAACCAACCAACTCCTTTAAAAAGACAATGACGAAAAAAAAATAATAATAATAACGCTTCGTTCTCATTGCTGACAAAAAAATGAAAATTGAATCAGTATAATCTGAGTTCAAATCTACACTTTTTTTTTTTTTTTTTTGAAGAATTTGACTTCCTCCCTAATTACACAGCATTTTTGCCCACAGTCTGAAATCCATAATGTTATAGCGATTTAAGACGTAGAAAACAAAGTTACCAAAGGAACCTTCAACAAACAGAAGGGTGGGTTTTAGAGCCTCTTAAGTATAATTCTTTCATTTACCTATGATATTAATAAATTTTAATAAAATATAAAAATTGTAAATCAGAATCTTCTTTTTACTCTTTTTTTTATTAGACATACTGTTGTCATGATACCAATCTATTTGTACCGGTTCCCGTATCAAAGTTTGTATTTGTATTTCGATACTTATTTGACAGAAAATATCGATACATGGCCGTTGAATTATCTTTTCCCACGGAATATGTCCCTTTATTAAATTTTCTTTACCTTCCCAGAATTTACCTTGTGCATTCAGTTAAAAAAGAGTTGTCTCCACCACCAAACACTCTGCATTGGGAATGATGTTAAAATTAAAAATTTTGGAAAAAAAATTCAAAATAATATTTTTTTTTTCAAAAAAATAATATTTTTTTTCATTGAAAAAAAATTTCATATTTAAAATTTCAAATACTAAATTTTTTGGAAAAAAACATTGAAAAATTAAAGTGAATTACAAATATCAAATTTTTTGGAAAAAATTTCGAAGACCCGCAGCTGCTCATAATGTTGTTTTTGGAAAAAAATTAGAAAAAGTGAATGAATTTCAAATTTTTAATTTTTGAAAAAAAAAAATGAAATATTAAATTTTCTAGTAAAACACAAACATATCCCTTCTGGGGCACTCCCCCCGGACGCTGGGCTGCCTTTAGTTTATGAGATGGGAACAATTAAATATAAAGTGCGTGAGCTTATGAAGGACTTTGTAACATTGAGATATTACTAGATATGAAGTTTGAGTTTTTTTGCGTTATTTTTATCTGATAGCTGGTTGCTTCTCAACACATCCTAACTGTTAATCAGCTCTCCTCCAGAATATTATTCAACCTGTTAGGGTTACCTTGGCACTTTTCATTTTTTTATATATTGAATGTGTTTGGATTTACAACTCCAAACATGCCCCTTTAAACAATTTATAATACAAATATGTATATATCATTCACTGTTCAATATATTGATGTTATCTCCAATACATTTATATATATGTCATATTATGTAAAAAAAAAAAAAAAAGAAGACAAATGATCATCAACACATACAAGAGTCAACGAATCACATTCAAATAATGTGATCCGGATGTCTGACAAAAGAACAATCCATAAATTGTTTTATTCCAGGAACTCTCAAGAATGTATGTTTGTATGTCCATTGAGGGAAAATGTGAATGATGGATTAGTTACAATTTATGCACATGTCTTTAAAAAGTATGAATGCATGGGTCATGGAAGATAAAACTGTCGTTACCTTTATTTTTTTTTTAGTAAAATACGTTTTTGAGGGATAAAAGTAGTTTATTTAGTAGAATTATGTATTTCTAATTTTGGATTTGGATTTTTTTTTATTAAACTTTTCTTAGATTAAAGATTTTGAAAAAATCTTTTAAATATTACATTTTTTGTAGAAAAATTTCCAAATATCTATAATTATTCACTATTAAATTTTCATTATTAAATTTCTAAAATATATATTTAAAAAAAAACAAAAATTAAAAATTAAAGCCCTCCAACCCAAATTAATTTTTTCATACTTGCAAAAACAAAAAGTTATGAAGAATAATGTTTAGAAAAAACAACCCTGGATTTCATTTTCGCAAATATTGCAAAAACTATGTAAAATAATGTTCCGGAAATGGAAAATACTCATTGGAAAGTTAGAGTCTCAAATTTTATGGCCAAAATGTATCGTTTATTGGCATTTCTTTTAAAAATTAACGTTTGATGAAAAACTGGGGGAGGGGAAAAAAAGAGAGAAAGAATGAAAAAAATTGAAAAATTATTAAGAAAATGACAGATATTTCAGTTAAACATCAATTTTTATTTGTCAAATTTATATGCAAACCAATCTCCAGACAAATTTCCACAAACTTTATTCCATTTTTTAATCCCATATTCCATTGAAAGTTCATTTTTTTCACCTGAAATAAAAGAAATTGCAATTTTCACCGATTTCTTTTTTTGCTCATAACTTTTTTGATTTTGAATAAATTTAGAAAACGTAGTTATTCGTATAGTTGTTGTTTGAAACGCCAATCTCTTTTTGATTAATAATAATTCAAAAACCTATCTAGTCTCCATGAGCTGCAAAAAACAAAAATCACCCCCGTCCAAGCTCAAAAGAGTGCCCCATCCA
The DNA here is from genome assembly GCF_016086655.4 of Lepeophtheirus salmonis. Classification (NCBI taxonomy): domain Eukaryota; kingdom Metazoa; phylum Arthropoda; class Copepoda; order Siphonostomatoida; family Caligidae; genus Lepeophtheirus; species Lepeophtheirus salmonis. The sequence continues at coordinate 2,098,691 of NC_052140.2, forward strand.
AAATTTCAGCCCCCTAGGTTCAACGGTGTGGGAACGCATAAATGACATCTACACACACACACAACCTCTATTTTATAAATAGAGATTGGACTTATCTCATTATAATGCAATATAATACGAACTTAGTGATATTATTTATTATTATATAAGGTAATAATTAAAAACACCCTCATTGACGTCACGAGGTACTGGACTGGACCCTACCTCCAACACACAGAGACCAGTTACAACAAGTGATTCACTTTTTATATATTTGTTTATTATTTGTATATAATTACAATTCACATCAATCATTGTTTTTAAATCTACAGCCGGTCCCTGAAGAGTTTTTTGAGAGTGAGTTTCTCCAATCTATAATACTCTCAGTGATCTACTTTAATACAAACATTATTACACCTAAATCATCTATAATAGACTGAAACTTAATCTTTTCACATCATGAAAAGTATACGTAGTTATTGACTCATTAATAAATATTATTTTGTACAATTACATATTTTTCAACTATTGCAAGGGTCCTTTACTACGGGTACAGTTGCAACATTTGATGAGTCGCATTCAAATGGAATTTAGTAGGACACTCCTGACTTTCATATAACGTTTAAATAGATTTAATTTAATTAGACATTCGTGACCGGTGATTTCATTCCTATTAAATTCGTTCCTTGTAAAATTCATCCCCGGACATTTCATTCCCACTTTGAAGGGGGATATTTAGTGACATCATACGGTGTATGGTTCTAAACTGGTTAGTAGTTTTTGCGTAGGACTGTAGAGGAAGTCCCAGCATGATCCTATGAATGATGATGATTGCTTTAGGATTCAATCCAGAGCAGAACTTGAAGTAGGGGAGAGACAGTGATCATGGAGAAGGGAGTAAGGGGGCACGAGCAATCTTGCTTATTGTTTACTTAGATTTGAATTGCGAAAAGAGGAAGGGAACATAAAAGAGGATGAGGAAATTGATAAAAAGGAGGATTATGGATTGATGATAAGACGTAGGAGCGAGTAATGATAGACGATTGTGATGGTAATTCCGGCTATTTCGGCTCAGCTCACAAAAAAGAGACACCTCTTTCGGCTCCCGAACGGCTCTTCATTTTTTTTTTTTTTTTTTTGTGGCTTTAATTGATGTACTACAATTACAGAGGCATCCGCACAGGGGTGTCTGCAGGAGATGGGCCAAAAAGGCTGCAGCCCAACCCCCAAATTCCCAAAAATATCATTCTTCAAAAAGAAATCCCAAAAAATTAATATTCTCTGAATAGCTATGGATTTTTGAAATTTTTTGCAAAATATTTAATATTAACAATTTCATTTTTTTCCAAGAAATCAATTTTTTTAAGAACAGCTATGAATTTTGGAATTTTTTTTCCCAATAATTTAAATTTTGAATTTTTTTTTTCCAAAAAATTAATTTTTGAAATTTTGGTAAAAGCAAAAAACCCTTCATTTAGGGGGGCTACATCCCTTCTTCCCCTACAGACGCTTTGAGCTGGCTCCAGATTGGCGGGGAGCCGGCTCACGTCGTTAACTTCAAAGAGCCGGCTCACAGAGCCGTTACGTTCGCGAACGACCCATCACTAATAGACTAAGAAGAAGAGGAGTAATGACGTGATTTACTTCTATTTCCTAAGGTATGAAGGATATCAATGGATCGGGATCCCACTCCTTAAGACTTATAATGACGTCATTTCTAACCCATAAATTATTCATATCCGTCTCCCATCCATCACTACTCATATCCAGTGCCGAATGCCCATTTCTTCTTGGTTACCCCTTTCAAAAAGTTACTAACTAGTTTTGAACGCATGATGTCACTAAATATCTCTCTTCAAAGTGGGAATGAAATGACCAAGGATGAATTTTACTGTGAATGAAATCACGTAGCACCAGATACATTTGTTTAAAATTTAGTAAATCTACTTCAAACCAGATAGAAGTAATTGAATCAAAAACAAAAAGTGTTGCAACATTTTAGTACACTCCAGTTCATTGTCAGTTTATATTATAGGGGTTTTATGGTCCTAATTACAAGGAGAAGTATTGAATCCGTCTCCTTGACAATGCATCATCATCAAACACTCGCAGCTCTTACGTAATATCTTATATCAATCGATGTACAAAGATATTACTACATATCTTTGTCTTTTATGATTAATATAATAATTAAAAAACTTATTCACCTGGAACTGTACTAATACCCACATAAAACACTTCAAATCTCACACAAAAATACCCCTGTGATAATAAGTCACTGCATATATTCTAGACAAAGCCTGATATCAAAATATTTTCCCAGAAGAATTTTGCTTTTTAAAACAGTTGCATGTTTTCCTAGCAAAGCTTTAAGTTACAAATGATAATTAGTTTGATTTTTTTTTAAAATATATCTGTAAGATATATGAAAATACGCGCATTATAAGCGTGGAAGGACTGTACGATTTACTTGTACGAAATAATATTACTTCTACAGGATGAACAAGCTATTTATGCCACCACTTTGGCGCACTTTTTTGGGCATACACGGGCACAAAGAAAGCTGTTTTTTAAATAGAAGGTTTCTTCAAACCTGCACCTCTTGGGAAAAATTGAATGAATTGACGAATTCCTTGGTCCAAATGTCTGAAAAAGGTAAACTGTTTCTTTTTCCAGAACATGTCCATTTTTTTACATCATTTTCAAAGTGTTTGCTGACATTTTTTTATTTTTTTTGTAATAAGTTTATTTCCATTGTTACACTTAAAAATATGAAAAGACAAAAATACTAAATTTTTATTTAGAAAGAGAAAATTTATTATAATTATTTTGAGGCATGCTTAAAATATCAGCACCTACCTCACTGAATCCCTTAGAACCATCACTGATCAGTAATCAAACTACATGTTCTCTTTTTTGGAAAACAAAATATACTCTTCCTATTACATGTAGTTCATTTTTCATTATTTATGACTGACTTCATGTTGATGTATCACATATGCACATGCTCACGCAGTTTGGAACATCCGGTGACATCAAACTGATATTTAGGGATGTGAATATTGGCTAAATTGAGGTATGTATAGAAATCCCGGACGTGATAATGTCATTCAACAAATCGGATGACAGAGATCACTCTAAACTATAGTGCTCCTTGCTTGCTAATACCTTTGTATTGCCAAAATAGAGAGGAATAATTAATAAGATTATTCAATCATTATTTCAATATACATTTTTTTTAAATTAACACTCACCTCAATTTAGACAATATTTACATACCATACAAATATATTATTGCCACAATCGAGTGAAGGAATAAATGTCCGCCCACTATTTGTTTCTGAATATAAAAATCTACCCTCCCCCCTTAATCGTTGCAGCAGCCCTATTAGGCTACATATGTTGTGTGAATAATGAATCTTCCATCTCCACTCTTACTGTTCGTTGCGGCAGTACAGAATTGCAAAAGTATTCTTGTCCGCTTCGCACAATTATCAACTTTTTAATACAACTTATATATTTCTGGGAAATTTGCAAGTATTATTTATGAGTCTAGGTTATATAAAAATATTCTTATATATATATATTTTTTTTTTTTTATCTTCTAAAGGAATACATTGAAAGATCTATATATCTACAAAATGTCAAGTCATGTTGAAAGGATTTATAATGTGTTTTTTTTTGACATGGTATCAATGGGTGGTAGGATTTTATTCTTTTTGAAACAGCTCGTGATCTGTGTGTACGTATGTAAGAGTGTTGATCTAATCATTAACTGATCTTTTTTTTATTATTAGTCTATAATAAAGTCATCAATATCTAATAATACTTCATCATGGCACAAATTATCAAGTTTGTGTTCAAAATTATATACAGGGATCATCCATGTTAGTAAAATGTCAAATTGAGGTAACATCTTCATTTCTTTAGAGCAGGGATTGTAATTCCAAAGTTTATGCAGTTCTTTGCTCTAACGGCTCCCGTTTCTTGACCGATCAGTATCTAAATTTTCGTGTTTCTTTAGTGGTAACATTCTTTATGTTGTGTGTTATTAGTCAAAAATATGCAATGTTGGACAATTTTTGACCTACTACGTGACCTTGATCTTATGCTATATAAGAAGTGCTTTTGTTTTTCCTACTAAAGGATACGTATTTGAATTATTTTTTCCACAGTAATGGTCGAATATGCTTTTTTAACATGCTATGCGACCTTTGACCTTTACTTATCAAATATAATAGCATTTTACTGTTATCTATATATAGTATGCTTACAGTTTTTTATATATAGAATATGTTAAAAAGTTATGGTGAATTATGCATTTTTAATTAGCGTTTTGTGTTGACCTCTCAAAATTTAATAACCTTATATAATCGCCATACCAAGTTCGATTTGCAACTTTTTCCGTAATCCACGTGACTAAGAATCAAACAGAGACAAAAATATAAACTTCTTTACTAAAGTACCAATAATTCCATAGTTTGGAAGAATTGGCTCTTTACCAACTGATTTTCGGTCTTTTTTTTTCTGTTTCTTTTTAGATAAAAGATTGCTTGATATAATAATAATGTTAACGACCTGAGGAATAACTCACTTTCTTGTTATTTGACAATCGTCTACCTTCCGTGTTTTGTTTTGTTTTTATTTGACAATCGACTCACTCCTCAAGTATGTACATATCAAAATTAAGAAAATGTCTTCTTCTTAATTAACAAACCTCTACTGAAAAGTTAAAACAAAACATACCATGATATATTACAAAGCTTACTTTAATGGATTTATAATATAAATGTTTATTTTCTTGGGATAATTGGAGTTGTATAAAAATATGATTTTTTAGTATAAAAAAATAGTGGAAACTAAAAATGAACGTGGTAGCCCTGACCATTTAAGCAATGTTTGGAAGGAGACTAGCTTATTGGATCAGCTAAGCAGCTGTGAGAGAAAATATATAAGCACAAATCCCTTTCTTTATATGGTAAAAAGATTAAGCTAGAATTACTCCGATTTCGATCCTTAATTCCAGTCGGAGTCCAGTGGGGACTTGTACTTATAACTCTCAAGCCAACCTTTATTCTTACTTTCTGCCTTTATCAGCACACAGACTCGATATTACTTTATACTGAGATGTTCTCTTCACGGGAGTTGAATTATAATCATAACAGCTTTAGGAAAAAAAAACCCTGTTTAAGTTGCAACTACAAAAAGTCACTTCCGCTTCCTGGGACATATTTCATACAACACTAGTGATAGATCTAACTTTAGCCATGGGGGCTGTTGATACATAAATTTTGAGCTTATTTATGGTTGACCCTTTTTAGAACGGACATGGACTGCAGTGTACATGTGAATCTAGGAGGGAGGTATTATTTATTAAGATGAAAACTGGAGAGTTTTTATTTATGTACATCATATACACAATAATCACAGACCGTTTTTGCATGCATATAAATACTTAAGTGATCGTGATGATTCCTCTTCTATTCCAATTATGGATTTGTTTGATAATACAAAAATCTATTATACAATTTAAACTATGTAGTTTAAGCTCTTTCATCTTAAGAGTATACTTAATAAATATATGGATGTATTCAAAGTGAGCTATAATGAAACTTTTATATGTGAATAAAAGATGTCCTTTTTAGTTAGTATTACAATTATGTTTTGCTTTTTGCAATCTGTAATGATAAGACTTTAATTATTAAGGAGTTCTTGTCTATGTTTTGCACCATACGTTGTGAGGGATCCATGATGATTTCCATCCTCTCATATATGCTTTCAGATAATCTAATAAAAGTTAATAAAAGCTAAGCTGATCTCCTGTCAGAAATTGTCAGACCAGACAACAAAATTTTGATTTTTTGTCACAATTTGAAATAAATATTTTTTACTTGTCAATTTGTGTTCGGCTTTTCGAGAAAAAAAAATGTATAAGAAACTTGTCCAATAATTCATTTTCTATCGTAATCACAGGCTTGGCAGCCTGGCTCTCAGTAGATTAACAATTATAGGTGTAAAATATATGATCAACAAGTATGGTAAAAAAAAACGACACTGAAAAACAAAATGATAATCTTGACAATTTGAAGAATGTTTTGATGGAGAGCAGCTAAAGTACATATAGTACATATTCTAAGCTCTAAGTAGCTAGAATATGAAGGAAATAAATACAAACCCCATTCCGTATCTAGCATAGGTAGGAATTATTCAATGCCTATCCTCAATTCTACTCAGAGTTCTGTAATAGTAATAACTCCACAAGAAATATTCTGTGTTACTCTTCGTCTATCATGGACTAGTGATTACTTTATACTTAATTGTACCCTCATCAAGATTAAAGAAATAATACTGCCCGCTTTAGAAAATAAAAATACGCTCTTTAGGTAGAATCTACAAAAATATCGAACTTGTCAAACGTCTTATTTTCTACAACTCTATAAACAATTGTAAATTGCTCTTACAATAGGATCTTTCCTGACCCTGAATATCATTGAAACGCACTGGCCTAGTACTACACGTCACTCCAATGCTCTAAAAGTGAATGTTTCATGAATTGCTAATTGGTAATATCTAGTTATCCAATCAATTAACGCAATCACTTAAAACATCACATAATAATTCATTTATCAGAGTATGGAGTTTCCTCATTACTTGAATAGTAAGTATATTTCAAACTCTTAAATTGCAAATTTTCTGGAAATATAAATATTTTGCGAAATATTATGAAGATGATGATTTGCTTACCAGATGTCTTTTTCTGCCAGTTCCTTAATGTCATTTTTCGCTTCTTTTTTTTTAGCAGGTCATACTTTATACAACTATACAAATAATTTTTTCATCTTTTATATTTAGTCTTAAACATCCTGAGCATTTCTTAACGTGCAAGCTTACGTTGCTGGCAACCTAAATAGTGCTTTTTATTTTCTAAAGCTGTCAACAGTTTTATTGTTGAGGAGGTAAGACCATAGTATCAGCTGTAACCACGAATATAGATGCTCATGAATGATAGGAAGTAACACTGAGGATTTGTTAGTCCCTATTGAACTTAGAGTATCATTGATGCATGAAAACAGAGTTATTCCTACCTATGACTTTTGCTGATACGCAGTTAGTTAATGTAATAAAACGTCATAACATCTCCAAAACATTATTCAAATTATCTGCATTATCATATTATTAAAAAAAACGTGCGGAATATCCAAGCCCAAACAATAATTATATATGTTCTTTATATAAAATCCTTAATCAGGAGTAAATTTTGTATATAATTTGACCTCCGGTATGTAAAATAAAATGAATTGAAAATGAATGTAGAAACCTAGACAGTTGGAAAAATATCTTTGAGGAGAGCAACTTAAAGGTCGTGAAAAAGCTATAAAATCCGACGATACAATTCGCTCTTTTGAGCGTCAAAGGCAATAATATTGCATATAAATTTGTCCATCGAGAACCAACTCATAGCGAAAACTTAGGAGGAATAGTGTTGTCCTTTGCAGCTGAATATGGTCCTATGATGATAGTAGGTCAAAACGTCGAACAGAAAATAATACATTTCAAAATATGAAAAACAGCTCCAGATATTTACACCACCACCCCTACATAAAATAACCGTGAGGAACCCTCACAAACCTTCATTTATACCTCAAAATTAAGGGAAATTTTGGATACCGTCGTGCCCAAAATGAGGTGAAATCCACCCATTTGGGGGTAAATACAGGTTGTGTGAGGATCTTAGTGGTTACTTAAATTGTGGTGCTGGGTTTCATCTCATTTTGGGACACAGCGGTAGCCAAAAACAGCTCCAACATTCAGGTTGTATAAGGGGTGGGGAGGGGCCCTTACTGGTAGTTTATATAGGAGGGGTGGGGGTATGTTTCAGGTAGGAAATGTCTGAATGGTATATATTCTGCAACACCATTTGGAGGAGCCCCTTATTTTATATTCTACGGTCAACGTTTTGTCGATAGAATTATGTCATTCGACGTGTTGTCCATGCACCTGCTATGATATTGTTCGGAAGTATCAATGCTGTCTTTTAGGGAGACTAAAAGATTGAATATTATGTTTTGAATTATTTAGTGTGTCATTTTTTAATATAATTATTTGATTGTTTTATGTGTAGGTCTTCACTTGCGGTTCTAATTTTAAGCTAAAATGCTTATTTATGTTAACACAAGACATTCTATATTTTGTATATACCTGTATACATATGATATGAATCAATATAAAAAAATGTCATGACGTTTTATTAAATTAGATAAGAGCAGCAATGAGATGAAGGAAATAAAAACAGATCCCACTCCGCATCTAGCAAGAACATAGGGAGGAGTACCTCTGATGTCGACCCTCTTACCCTCTGTCTTTCATGAACACACGCACAAGTGATTACTGTATTTCCCCAAGAATAAATTAATAGGGATATTAGCTTTGGAAAATAGAAACACTCTTCAGATTGCTAACTATGTTTATAAAAAATCTTACATGCTTCAAAGTCATATCTAATGCAATTCTAATTATAACAGCTTTAAAAAATTAAAATTAACACTACTCAGACTGCTAACAACAACATAACTCCCAAGCTTAAAAAAAAGCTTGGTATTTACAAGCCATTCAATTGGATTATAACAACTAGAAAATGGGGGAAAATATCATCTAGTTCTTTCAAAATGACACTCTTTCAAATGTTGAGAATTCTGTACATTTGACAATATTGGCCTTTGGCAAAGGAAGTGTTTTATTAGTTTTTCTAGAGATTTATGTGGCTTTGAGCTACTTAGTCACATACTTTGTTGTTGAGAGAGGATAGAAACAAAAAAAAAAAATATTTATTCACATAATACCTTTCAATGATATTTTGCAAAGGAAATAACTATTGTAATTCAGTAATATATAATATGATTTTTACAAATGCCAATTTCAGGGATTATAATATGTTTAGTTACATTATTATAGTTACAAAAGTATCTATTACATATATTGTTTTCCAATACCTTAAGCAAATCTCTGTCATATAACTTAACCCTCGTTACTTCCTTGGGGTTTTTATCAACTATAAAATATCCTTTTAATATCTTGTCATACTACATTTTTGTTTCTATAGGATTTTTTTAACTTATCATATACCTTCTGCATCATAATTGTTCTATATTGGGAAGTTGACACTTCATTGGTTCTGAGTTAAGAACAAATTTAGGAATTAATTATCAATGTTTCACATAATATTTTTAATATGTTTGGATTATTTATCCACTCCAACGATAAATATGAAAAAGAGTGATGGAAGGGAATTATGAACTCGAGTACCACCTTGGTCGAGTCCAGACTCAAGTACTATACAAAGTTATATACAAATGTGTCATTAATATTTAATTATAATTACCAAGTTAAACAAAGTTTAAAAAAAAAAAGCTTTCAGAGATCCTTCATTAATTTGTCCCCTGATTAAAAAAAGACATGAACGTTAGACGGGTTTGATTTTCAACTTTTTTCGCATTTCAATTAAGAGTAGTATATGGAAAAGTTGTCATATGTTATGAAAATTACCTATATAAAGTTGATTTTTCCAGCTATATCATCTTTATGAAACACATTTAGTTTAAAAGGAGACAAAAGTTATTTTTTTGGTTCGTTAAGATAAAAAAAATAACATTAATAATGATATTACATTAATTAATTATGATAGACAATATTCTAACCTATAAAAAATCATTAATACATTTTTTTAAAAGCTAACCTATAGAGCAGAAAGAGAGAATAAGATAAGAAAATTTTGATATTTTTTTCTGGAAATGTAAAAAAAAAAAAAAACGGATGCGCGCTATACACAGATCATTAAATTATTTTCCTAACATCCCCCATTTTTTTTTGTTACATGGGCATTTTTAGAAACCATACTTTTTAATAGTTAAAAAAATATAAAAAATTTATTGCAAAATAACTAAAATTTTCCTCACAGTATCTACATTGACTAAATAAAGAGTTTTTGTTTTAAGTAATAATTTGATCGAGATGTGCGACCTAAAGTTGATCACTTAGAACAATACAATTTTGCATAAGTTATTTTCATACTATATGCAACTTTTCTATACTAGCCATAATCGAAATTTGAAACAGTTGAAAATAAAATCCCTCTAATAACCGTCTAAAAGAAAACGGGTTTGCATCTTATTAATACTGTTTCGAAGTTGTTGTATCTCATGAACAAGTTGGTGTTATTCAATTAATTTCATGTTTCTAGTGGAATATTGCCGTAAGGGATGTGAAAAAGAAGCCTTCCCGGCGAACATCGATCACTTTAAAAACATAATTGTTGTGTTCTCTTTTTGGGATTACGAAAACAGAAATCCGACGTTTGGTGAGCAAGTGACTCTCAAATCAAGTGTCTCTTATTCTTTACGTTAAAAGTCATGACATATGAAGGACAATATGAATCATTACAATTATTTTTTGATAACTATTAAGAAGTATTTTGAGTTGAGGTGGACGAACTGATTGGATTGAGGGTTACGCTTTTATAAAGCAGAGTTGGTTACTCATGAAAAAAACAGAAATAAAGATAATTTAACGAAGTTTTGTATTAATAAAACGAAAATATGAGGTACCAAAATCCTTTTCTAATGTTTTTATTAAGCAAGAATATGGACATTGGACATACCTTTACATATTATATGACCATTCTCCGTACTTTATTGATTTAAAAGTAAAGGCAAGCCCATTTGCTAAGTAGGATTTAACGTTTAATTTGATGTTCTTGTTCTGTCCACCTGTAGTAACAAAAGACGACAAATTGTGCAAAAATATATTTTGGATTGGGGATCGTATATGAATCGAACGAAACACAAGTCGATATATTCGACCAGCAAAGGCGTTTATAACAACGATTTAAATAGCGTACTTGATAATTGTCACTTCTAAGAAGAGTTTTAAATTTTATCCGAATGTTTTAAATATTTCACTGGTTCCATCGTGTCGTTCAATTTGACAAGGAATTAGGATTGAAAAGAATCTATATATCAAAGATAAATATTTTTCATTATGTTGTTTGCTTTTTATAATTTATGAATGGATATTAGGTCAAAAAAGAAAAGAAAAACTCTTTGCTATAGTTTGATGTTTAGCTCAAATAACTGATTGTAATGAATTGCCTAAAAAACTCTTAGCAAAAAGAAAAAAAGTCAACCGAGAAATAAAAGCGTCATAACCAAAAAACATGGAGCAACACAGGGTTCCAATTCTTGAGCTATCCGCTCGGGGAAAATCTCAAAAGTACTGGACTGTAACAACTCTACTGTGTACCAGATGAGAGCGAGAGAAACACCTAAAGCTTCTACAAGGTCAAAGCCAAAAAGGGCAAAATAATTTGTTTAGGCAGTTAAACACACCATTGAAATTTCGTGAAATTGACAGCAGTCATACCCCCATGTGCCGCTTGGTGAAGCAAGGCTAAAATATTAATGCTTAAAACATGACCTCTTGTCAGGATTTGAAGCCTTTGGATCGAGATAAGCGTGTGAACCGGTGAAAAATCCTTCTCGACAACCTTTAAACGCAAGACTCTTGACTTCCCCACAAGGCCAACTGATATACAACAAAGGAGCAACTAAAGGCCGCCATCATCACTACCGAGCGTTGTAAAGAACTGCTTTGCAAAGTTCCACAACAGGCTCGAACGAGTCATTACGGCAAAAGGGTTGCTATATTGATTGGAAATGTCAATAAGGTATTTATGAATTAAATTTTCCACATTTAATGATGTTTTTTGAAATAGAACGGATTATGAAATAATTAAATGCTGGATTTCCCTACAATTTCCCGTCGACATAATACCCCAATAAATCCTGGGATCTCGAGAGAAAAATATATATACGTACTCTTTTGAATATTTGATTATTTAAGCAGGTCTTCTTTGTTTAGATTTACTTCCATCAAAGCCAACATTACTCAAATATGAAAGAAATATCATACAAAATTAACAACATTATTTTAATTGATCGATGTATTACTGTGGTATATATCTGAGGATAGTCCATCCCTAATAGGTAAAGATCCTTGTTTCTAAGTAATATCAGTTTATAGTAATTCAGGACTAATATCGTTCAATCAGAGTAATTTGTCAATTAAAACTAAACTAATCTAAAAATTAAAGGAATAACACTTATGTAAAAGTGTTTAATATTTAAAAAAATGAGTTAACTGTTTCTGTATCTTATTTTAAGCACAATACTATTATGGTTTAGCTTAAAAATGGAGAAAAATTGAGTTTGATTGAATACCTAACATATATCTTAGTCATCATTCATAGCAAAAATGAAATACGTCATATTTTTTTATTATTTAAAACTCTTAGGTTTTTTTTTTTTAAATATGTTCCAAAAATATGCACCTGAATCTCAGAGGTTTTTGTTTGACTGATTGTTGTTTTGGGTTATCCTACTTTTTGACATGATAAAGAAACATTAAAATCGTAACCATTCTAATATATATTTCTCTTTTTCCTAATTATTGATGGAGACGTAAGTCATTACTTGTGGAAGAGATAGCAATCAATTCCTTTTATCCCCTAAACAATAAAAGAAAAAATAGTTACTCATTTAGGAGGGCTGTGTTGTTTTTTTTTTAGAAATCTGGGATAGTACAGTGTGTCTCGCTGAATATTGAACAAATTTTTCCAAGCTCAACTTTATCTTTTCTCCAACATATCAGCCCACTCTTTTTCCGCGGCAGCCTTTCAGGCATCCACATTCACATGGTAAGTAGAACAGGCCTTCCTCTCGATGGCGCCCCAGATACCATAGTGAAGAGTGAGAGTAGGGGCCACCGTGGTTAGGGCCAGAAATTCGACAAGTTGTCTTCACACAACTTGTGGCGGGCGCAGAGTCTTGCTGGAAAACATAATTGCCTTGAGGTAGTTGGCCTTCAACCAGGGAACGACAACTGTCTCAATGAACTCCAGGTACACGTCCGCACCGATCTTGAGGTCTTTGGAAACCAAAAAGTTAAAAAGTATACTGTCGTTATCCAGTTTTACCCATCCGTTACATAGTTCATCTCAAGGCTCTTGTAGTCGTCTTTTAGATTTTTTATCTTGGTAATGAGACTCTTGGAACAGGGGATAATGGGGTAGATCTCGTCATACCTCATTTCCTTGTCAAAAAACGCTCACATATAATTATTTTTAGTCTTCATCTGAGTTGTACAAGGTCTGATAATGAAATGTACAAGTTAATATTACGGAAAAAAATCGGTAAATTATTTAGTGAATCAATGAAACCTTTATTTTAATTTAACGATTTGAAGGGACATGATGTTTTTATAGAAGGAGAAAAATAGTTCATGCTGAAAGAATTAAATTTTGGTAATGAAGACTCGACACAAATGAAGCAGTTAGCTCGTTGTTACATATATAAGAAGGACAATGTTCGACAAAGACCTAAAAAATATTTCCAAGTCTTGCTCGGAAGGACAAAACATTTAGAGTATATCCTTCTAAGCCTTATATTCTTGGTCTGAGAAACCTTGGAAAAGGATTTCAAAGGCGAAACAAGAACTGATCGAATCCGGTCTAAACGAGATATTACACATATATTACACTTTTCCAGGCCTAGTTATAAGATTTTACTTCCCTTGTTGCTCAATTATACCAATGACTTCTTAAGTTTTGTATGGGCGACCTACATATATATATTTATATGTGATGAACCATCATATTTTTCGTTGGTTAATATCCACGTTGGAATGTGAGTATGGCCTTTTTAACGTAGAATTTACTTCAGATGTCATGTGGTATTGAGTTATATCATTTTTTTTTCTTCATGAGTCTCAATATTTGATCATAATTGAATACGGTGAAGGAATTTTATTTTCATCTATTAGGTATATATAACAATATTATATAATATATGTATGTATCTATGTATAGAAAAATTGAAGATTCTTGGCGCCAGCATCTTGAGGGGTGTGATTCCTTTTCTTTTTACATCGTGTTGTACCTTAATTATTTTCGTCTTTCTCATTCTTATATGTACATAGTTACTACACCTACCTATGTCCGATTAACGTCCAGAGCCGTGTATAACATATACATAATATGTACTATTTGAATAATATTCAAATATTTTTATTATAAATGGAGATATTCTTTCGTCTGTGGATTCATAAATTCATGTGAGGTTTAAGAGGCAGGTAACATCAAATACGTACTGCATTCAGAGACTCATTCTCAATACATATATTATGCGCGTCAACATAAAAACAATCTTGAACAAATATCAGGAAAAGGAGAAAGTTCCCATTTGTTTTGCTACTTCATAAAGATAGACATACAGCCCAATATTTCATAGACATATTTTCCTAAATAATAAGCTTTTTTTTCTTCAAATTACTGAGATGAGTTGAGATAGCTAAGAAGTTTAACCATAGTTCAGAACCTTTATTTGTTTTAAAGGACGTATGTTAGCCCCAATATGTCCTTTACAAATTATATATTTTTCTAATTATTTTATATTACAAACAATTATGGTACTTTAAGTGCCATTTGCGAGACACCCAAAGGATTTCTAAAAATAATTAAATGATGGAAATTGAGGATAATTTGTCGAAGAATACAAATCGTGCCAAATAAGAGCCAAAATGTCGAACTCAAATATTTTCTTAAAAAAATGAAACTTGCAAACTCAATTCCTTTTTAATGAATAATGGTGTTTTTTCTCTTCAATTTTGACAATAAAATGGATATGATAAATTCATTTCAAAAATCTGACTTTCTTTGTTTTTAAGTATACACATTAAATATTATATTTTGAGGATGGCATACAAGCAATAACACCCACATATATAATTTTTGAGTTACGACAGTTTGGCCCTCACCCTTCGAAATGTAGTCCACATTCAATTATGAAAAAAAAAAACATTCTAGATTGCTTTTGTATATACAAGGTATATACCGAGTGGTCCATTAGAATATGAACACTTTAAATTTTAAAATTTGAGTAGATATCATTTATTAAATAACAATAGAATTTCACCAAAATTAATACTATGTATAAATAGATGTGTATCTGAGCTCTCTTAATCCTTAATGTAGCTGCCCTTAGGGGCAATGATGGTTTTCAGGCGACGGAACCGGCTGCGGATGTAGTCTTCTGTCATGGGGGCCCAGTGCTGTCTGACAGTGGCTTTGAGAGTTCTGAGTTGGGATGACGGATACTCCAACATACACCCAAAAGTGTTAGTCAAGGTGATTGACATCAGGGCTGTAGGGGCTAAAAGTGTCAAAAAAGAGTTCAAAAGAACTCAAGAGACTAATTCAAAACTCCTTCAAAAGAGTTTGGCAACGGATGAGATGGGTTTCTTTCATTGCTGGTATCAAAAGTGGCCTCTCCACCCTCACAAGGTTCTTTCTACCCATTATTTTAAGTGCACTCTGAACACTATCGTGTGAAAACCCTGATAACTCTTGCATGGGCCCTCATGGACTTGAAGGGTTTTCTTTAACACCTCTGGATCCAGTTTGGTTCCTTTTGACAGAGCCTTTCTTCCTCTCCGACGTTTTGTACTTGCTGACGGAGTAGAAGGTGTTCTTGGAAACGACCAGCACCTTTGAATACGCGAATGGAAATTCTTCGATTACGTTCAAGCGTCCTTTTCTCGACTTGTACGTCAGCTCAAGTTTTTTTGTTTTTTTTTGTAACTAGTTGTCTATGTTTTAATATATGGAAATGTTAATTAATTTCAATCACTCAACCTTCATTAATTATTGAATTAGTAAGTGTTCAGATTTCAATAGATCACCCGGTAAATACTAAATAGAGTTAAAACAATCAAAGTACTGTCTAAATCTTACACAGTCTACTAATTAGTTACTTTATGGTCAGGGATGCATAAAATATGATCTGCAAGTATGCTAAAAAATAAAGAGGGAATACTTATATGGCCACTCCGACAATTTGTAGTACTTTTGGGAGGAGAGCAGCTGGGCTGTCATGACGTTTAATTAGATCAGCTACAAGCAGCTGTTAGAGGAAGGAAATAAACACAAATACCACTCCTTATATAGCAAGGAAATATAGGCTGAAATTACTTCGATATCAATCCCCAATTCCACTCAGAGTCCAACAAGGACTTACACACACATATATTCCCTAGCAAACTGGCATTGTTACTCTACATCTTTCATGAGCACAAACACTAGTTATTACTTTATGCTTAGATGTTCCCTTCTCATTAATTAAATAGTACTGACAACAACTTTGGAAGAAAAAAACTATAGAGTGTGAGCCTCTGAAGTTAAGTGTGAGTATTAAAATCTTAAGCTCAAGTCAAGTCTTAAGAAAATTCATATAATAATAAAAAAGACTCGTGTCCAAGTCATTATAAAACCAACCATTGTTTTGTTTTTTCTCGTATCCTTCATTTTAGAAATTGCATGTTTCATGTTCTTTGTCAGATTCAGATATAGCTTCAAATTTGGATTAGGCAGGGAAGATATATTAAGTTAAGTGACGGATGAATAGTGTAGAGTCAGACTTAATTTCTTTGGTCCAGTCCTGTCTAAGACAATTTTCCCCGTGCATAAGTAAGAAACACCTCAGTTTATTTGTACAAAAATTGCATATTATAATTTTCGAACCTAAACAATCCTCCCTTTCAAAGTAAAGATATTTTGTGATATAAAATGTGTCAGATTTGTAGGGGTGAAAGTAAAATTTTGGAAGCAGGAATATTACAAACATGGCATCTTCTTTCTCCAAACAAGAAACATTTTAAATCGGACATAGATTATGTTCGGGCTGTTGTAGTGCACAAATCCGTTTCTCTCAGTCCTTGTGGCATTTTTACTCCTGAATATCGATGAACTCGCATAATGAGTGGATCATCAATATGATGTAATTATTTCTTCAGCTTACAAGATAGATGCAAGAAAGAGCCGTGATACATTAGATGATTAGTATAGTTAATAAGAAGCGTTCTACTTCATAAGTCATAATTAATAAATATCTAAAGATATGAACGCAGTAAAGTGCGAGAAAATTAAACTATGTAAATGAATAAATTAATGAAGAAAGACAGGTAACTATTTATCAAAATGGTTGCCCTCTAAATCATGGATGAGCTATTGTATTCAAGAAACCATTTACATTTTATGACAAGTTAGAAACACGGATGTAAATCCCTCAATTTGTGTTCTTTGTTCACATTGAGCTTAAGGGATCTTTCTGTCTATATTCTTTTATTACATCTTATTCACTTGGATCCTCTAAAGTATAGCTGAAGGCAGAAACTAATGATGTTATCTTGATTCATGAAAGATAAAAGAAAAAGTTGTAGTGCCTTACATAATGTTCTCATCATCCCTCAGTCCACGAATACATCCCACCCATAAAAGACTAACTCAATACTTCCTCCCATTATGAGACCTTCCATCTACTTTCATGATCCACCAAAGTGCAACTTGTCCGAATGCAAAGTTGAGACTCCTCTCTTTAGTGTTTAATACACAAATGTCAAACCTTTGCCCCTCAAGTTCTTTAAATATATTTAATCTGTATTTCCATTCTCATCAAAACTCTCCATCGTTGATTTTGATTTCTTGTCCATTTTCGCCATCCCTAGAGATATTGGTTCTTTACTAGTTCTTAGCCTGTACATGACTGTCTGTATTTTTGCTATCAAGGCTTCTATGATTTCCTGGGCGACTTGATGCCGTTGACCCTTACAAATTGCACTTTGTGATTATGCAGTTCCATTTTTTCTGTGCAATCTTCTCAACTCTGTTAATTAATAGGCCCACCGATAGACATAGGAAGAAGAGATGCCCTGAGTTTTCAATCCCCAAGGCACAGAGAGTGCAGTATTTATTTTCCACTACTGATTTGTTAGTTAGTATAGAGTGAGATTTTTTCTTATTAAAAGGTTACGATAATTGAATTTCAACTATCCGCTGTACTATTAGTACTCACGTTAGGATAAATTACTCGAAGTGCACCTGTTTTTCGTAGGTAATTTACGGATATTTTTCTTCAATAAATGTTTTGGGTCCGTCCCTAATATAAAGTGTTATTAAATGAAGAGCTTTGGCAGAAATACCCTTGTTCTTATAAGTAAATAGATGTTTTAAATTTATTCAAGTCATAAATGAGTTTCGACCACATTCTACAATGTTATCAGAGCATTATGCGTTGGTTATATAAATATAATAGCAATAACTAGTTGAGAGGATACTCATTTTTGGAGAGGTTTGCTTGCATAGAGGGATCAAATAAACAAACATGTTTATAGCTATATATAGATTTCCACAACAACAACCGAAATTAATGTTTTTATCACAAAATTGCTCAACAAATTATCATTCTATTAAAGCATACTTCTTTTGGAAACAATTTTTGTATAAGGAGTATCTCAAAGAGTCCGTCCGTCGTCCCTACTAATTACAAATAGGATCCCTTTAATCGAACTCATTTTTCATTCTCAATATATGAGGGTCATAAATTAAACGATTGGAAGACAAAAAAAAGAAAAAAAACAGTTATGCTTTTAATACCTTATTATTTGTTTCTGTCTTTCTGTTAAGCTCATCCACGAAAAAAAATCACTTTGCATTCAAGTAGAGTATATCTATAATGACAGAAATTGCATAATAGTATTGCAACAATTAATAGTATTTCTTTATTTTTTTGTAGATAATCTATCATCTAAATAGTACCAGATAAATTAAGTATTCATTCCACCGGCCACGTTTTTGAAAGAAGGCTGTATTTCTTTCATTCAAATTCAAAAAGTTTTCTCCCAAAAGGAGGAAGATATCTGCATCCAAACCAACCCGCTTAAGCATGTTAATGAATGATGTATCTAAATTGACTTCTCCTTTTAATTTGCACAATTTGCTTATACAAGATATACAACTTGTAAAGAAGACATCAATTATTTCAACAATTAGATGGTTAAATTAATGTGTATCTCGCTTTGTATACGTGCAATCAGTTTACGCTAGATGGTGTTACAAAGATAAGATTTAGCAACAAATAACGTCTAAGACAGTTTTGTGATCTGTGTATCGTTTGAGCGTGGGTCAAAGAAGGACAACAGCAAGGAGAACATAGTCCATATGACTGTTTTGTGTGCCAAGGAGATATACATAAATAAAATTATTTGTTTGTTTTCTAAATCCAGACAAAATAATGGATTAATTTGTACTACAACTTATATTTTTCATTTTCATAAAAAAAAACTCCGTGTAAACGGGGCCTAAAAGTGGCCATTGTATATGATATAGAACAAGAGAACTATACAAGTGACAATTTGGAAAATATCCTGATCTAAATTTCCGCTCTTAGCAAACATGAATGGTGTAGATAGGTAAGAAATGTCTTGAAAAGAGAAGGATTTGTTACAGAGTTATTGGTATAAGTCCCTGTTGGACTAGGAGTTGAATTAAGGATCGGCATCGGAGTAGTTCCTGTCTTTATGTCCTTGCTGTATAGGGAGTATGATTTGTGTTCATTTCCTTCCTCTCACGACAGCTAAGCTTCAATTTGATAGAGTGAATTTTGTGTCTTTGTATTTTTAAAATGAATCAGTTTATACTTTAAAAAACAAACAAACTTAGAAGATTAAAAGGGATTTTCGTTGTTCGTCGATTTGTCATTGGGTTTATACATAGAGTTGTATAAAATATGACCAATCATTACACTAAAAAAAATATATATAAAATTAAAATGGTAATCACACTCCATGTATAGCAAGATATATAGATAAGAATTTCTCTCTTGTCGATCTTCAATTCTACATACTACAGATCTAACAGGGACATATAACTCTGCAACAAAGAGTTACTTCCACGCACTAGTGATTACTATAGACATATATATTCTCTCCTTGATAATAAAATAATAATAACAACATGTTTGTAAAATAAAAAACACTGTTCAGGTTGCAATTACAAAAATAAATATTCCATTGTCATATTTTTTTAACCTCTATGCAGTTACTAATGTAAGTCCTAGCTGGAAGTTTCGTTCATCGATATGGGATTTCAAATCGATCCCGTTCCACGGGCGTTACTCTTATCAGTTCTGGAAAAGTGTTTGAAATTTTAGAAAGCATCTTTTTCACTAATGTCACAGTAAAGTACTCATATCAGTTTACCAATTGAATTCCTTAAGTAACCCATAACTTTTTAAATATTACTATACGAAAAGAAAATAATCATTGACGGATTAAGGAGTTAATTAACGACCAATCCAAGAAAGTATAATTTGAATTAGTGCGTATTCTTTATATGGAAACATCCTCATCATGAAATGAAGGGACAATGCCCACTCAATAATGTAAAAATTGTTGCAAATAACTTCAAATTAGTTTCTTCCAAATTGAAGCAACATGAATGAAAATCGTGTATTCTTAGTTATACGTCACGGTTTATAATCAAATTTATTTAGTATTCAAGAAAGAGAATGAATGATCAGCCTAAGGGATACATACATAAAAAAAGAGTGTGATTTTTGCATTAAAAAAAAGTAAATAAAACTGCTTTTTTATGTGTTAAATATAATATGTATTTCTAGAAAAGACTTCAAAAACCATCTAATTTGGTTTTGTTGGCAAAGATTTTTAATTATAAACAACAGGGAAAAATTACATTTGAATAAAAATTTACAGATCGTTTTTTGTGTTGATATAATTTCAAACTGTTGACAAAACACGAAATTGAGGGATTTCTCGAACATGGATGTCGTTATTTGTATATATATTTTTGCTATACATATATCATTCAAAAATTTCAGTTTTTAGTTAAAAATTTAAGAAAAGATATTACAAGGCCTAAAATGCTTACCAACAGCATCACATCAAGTTCTTTGAGTTAAACAATAAAATTAAATTCTAGCTTGGGACTGCCTTTAAAATAAGTGATGGATTCAAATAATATCATTTTTATTACTAAATATGGAAAAAGTTATTGTTCAGCGTTTTATTGAATTAGTACTTTATTTTCAGGGCATAATGACTTCTTTTTGTTTTTAGATAAAAGTATATAATATTTCTAACAGAGTATAGTGATGCCTATTCTCTTATTTAAAAAAAAAATCATTGAAAATGTTTATTAATTTCAGAGACTTTGAAAGCTACAAACCTAGTAATAAGGTAACCTTTTTCGGTCCAGTGGAATAAAAACTTACGCGTGTACCTATATTGTCAATCCCTCTTTATATATCCCAAGATTGGTTAACATCTTTATATTTTCATTGTCTACGGATTTAAATCATGATTCTGATGCATTATCAGATTGGCATAAAATAAGACCCTCTGGCATGTCAAAAAATAAAATAAAAATTAACACGGTCACTATGATAATGTGAATAATGTTTGGGATGAGAGCAGATTATCTGTCAAGACGTTTGTTTATATTGCTGCAAACATATTGTTACTCTATTTAAAAAAAAAAAAGTATTTTTTACAGAAAAAGTCACAACCTAAATAATTCAAAAATTCCGACTAATACCCCATTTCCCCGACTCTAAATACCATAACAAGCCCACCCGTCCCAGCCCACACATCTCGACTATACAGGGTGCGGGGATCAAATTGTCGCCTACTTTAAACCTTGATAACTTGAAGACGACATTATCAAATAAAAAACCGGTTACCAAATAGGAAAGCTATTCTCGTCAGCTGACGATAAGTAGTTCAGTTAGCATCATGCCGTCATCATATGAGGAAATAAAGAGCTATAAGTGGAACGAGGAGCTTTCGAGGTCCGCCGTAGTCATGGCATTGGTTATTAATGGAGGTGAAATCTCCAATTCAACGATTGCTTCAACCTTAGGAGTGAATTTACGGACTGTTCAGCGTATCCGTAAGAAGCTAGAGGACACCTGGGAGGTTAATGCCACCATAAAGAGGGCACCCAAGGAGGAGGGCGCCGACAGGAAGGTCAGGGACACCAACTTTGTCGACAAGGTGAAGAAGATGGTTGAGGATGACCCTACCAGGTCCATGAAGGCCATGGCGAGGGATCTGGGCTGCCATGAGAAAACAATAAGGGACTGTGTATCTGAGGATTTAAGGTGCAGGAGCTAAAAGGTGCAGGTGGGCCAGATCTTGACCCAGAAGGCAAAGGACAACAGGCTGATGAATTATATCGAATGAATGGCTACTCTATACCTATATGCTCGTCATAGTTTTGACTTTCAATACAAAAGTTAAAAAATGTATATTTTGTGTTGTTTTTGTAGAAAAATATTTTGGCGACAATTGTATCCCCGCTCCCTGTATAATTTGTTCTTAGTCAAAACTGTTCCAGTTCATGAGAGTGAATGATAAATTGCTACGTCTTTATATATCTGATAATACTACTCATCTTTCAACTATGAAAAATCATATATGCCTTTGAAGAATGGAGGGATGCCACAATACTAAGATGAAGAAAAAAAAAAAGAAGCAGATCCGTCAAAATATTTATTTGCAAAGTTGTTTTTTTTGCAATCATGATATCTTTTTTTTAAAATGTGTTTTAGGGGATTTTATTTAAAGGGTTTAATTAAAATTTCATAGGAACGCGTTTCAAATCAGTTACAAAACTAGTTATTTTTATGGAAAAACTATCAAATATCTATGTTCGAATATGTCTATTTTGAATTTGCCACAGTCTTGCAAAAATAGATAATGAGATATCTTCAAACCGACGCTGTATTTATTTAATTTGGATTTAAAAAGTTTCTCGACCCCACGAGAGAGAAATCGTCTATATTTGAGCCGAGGAATGATGTGTAAAAATTAATTCCTTTCTTAACCCTATGTTGATGAAATGGGGTATTGTACTCCCCAAGATTTATAAAAACGCTTCTTATTCTTTTGAATCTACATTTTATTGCCAATAATTTTCAGTTTACTCCTGAAACATCATATCTGATAATTTTCAATTATTTTTTTATAACAATTCCTACAGAGTTATAAAATTGTATCTATTAATTAATATAATTTACGTAATCTCATATAAAACTGATGGGTACTCATTTGATTAAAAAAAAAAAAAAAAATATTATCAAGTCATAAATATTCCATTGACAAAAAGATAAAAATTTAATGTTTTTAGTATAAGAGTAACAAATTATATATTGCTCAAACTCTAGTTGTCATGATGATTTAAAAATGTTGTCTTACATTTATAGAAGTATTCTTAGCATTTTAATTGATATTTTTGAGTGAAAAATGAATGAGATAGTTTAAAAAATGATATAAAATTTAAATGACTTAATTATTATAATTGTTCAACAATGTTTATCATGGACAAATACGTTTTATTTTGGGGTTACATGTTCACCAAGTTCAGTAACTGCGTTGTGAAAAGGATGTTGACTAACGGAGAATTAATTTTGTTACAACTTCTTTATTTAAGTTGAAGCTTGTACAAGCAAATTGCACAAGTAATTACACGACTAAACGACGTTGTCAAATTATTTCACTCTAGAAGTTGTTTCAAAAAATATCGTTTCAGGCTAAACAAAACGCCGGGTTCGTGTAGATGCATGCCCAAAAACAAATGAATATCTTGCGTTTTCCTCAAAAAAAAAAAAGGTTTTTGCGTGGACAGCTTTTAGACTATTCCGTGTTGAATACTATAACAGTATTTTTTTCATAGAGTTTGAAAGACACTTTCATAAATCATCTGAAGCGGAATGCATTGTTTGGTATTCCTATAGCTTTAACTTCTTGAATTAGTAGTTGCGAGTCTTCGATAGCACTGGAGATAAGAAAGGAGCCTATCATTGAAGAAAATAATGTTTAATACCCTAACAAGATACTTTTAAATGACAAAGTTACAGGGCTTTGTTTCTGGAAATACGCATATAATATGACATATGACCAGATCTTAAATCCAAGACTTGCTCCTTGACTAGAACTTGAGTTTCTATTTTGAAGAATTGCAACTCGACTTGATTTCATACTCAAATACTCGTGACTTGACTTGGAATCGATATTTATTTTATACTGAACTAAAAAAATCAATTATACCCTACATTATAATGATTGAATTGACACCTCTTTTGCAAGTTCTATCAGACACTTTAAGTCACTAAATTTTATAGTTAAATCAGTATATAAATATTTCGACAGTATAAACTGATGGTTGTATCTATAGAACAAATCTATATTAATTTATATTTACAGTAGAAGTTCTTGTTTATTTACAGTTGATCGAAAAATAAATGACAATGCCATCTTAGTCGATAAACGTATTTCCTACTGATTGTAGAAAGATGATATAGTCACTGTAACAGTCAGATCATTAATAAGAAAAAATGTTTTTGACCTGTTTATTATTGATTTACATATCATAAACCAAAAAGTACATTTTTTTTAAATATCCCAATAGTACGCATGGGCAGTAAAGAGTTAAAGTTGGGAAGACTAAACACTCCGAGGAAATACTGGAGTTATGATTGGAATGAAAATATCCTTGGGTTAAGTTTGACTTGATTACGAGTCTATATCTGCTCATACAATGTATTTTAAGGAACTCATGGACTCTGCATACCCCACTTTGATAACCATAGCTCTTCATGTGAGCCCTGATGATATCATTGTCACTATAAATGGATTCAACTGTTCTTAATTAATGTTTGATAAACAATAATTATGAAACAGAGAGTGGGGAGAACGGACTATGGGCAATATTATTTATAGGTAATACATGGAAAAAGTGAGGCAAGTGTTAACCTATCCAAACTAAACAATGACAATAAATAAAGAGTATAAAGTCGAAACAAAGGTATCAAAAAATATAATGCCTAGGCACAAATGAGCCATAAATTTACTCTGATTGTAATTAACCTACTTTTAAACTATTTTAACTCTAAATTGTTTCTTTTTTCTTTTTATTAATCATCAACCTGAAGGCATTTGCTGTTGTTTTTTTAGTTTCCTGTGTAAAACGAGGACTACAAAGTTCAATATCCGTGTATTTTAATATTTCGATACATATACCTATATGCTTGAGGTAGTTTGAATTTTGAGCAATAGTCACAAGTTTCCACTTTACAACAATGTTGAAATTTCCGGATTTAATTGCTCTTAGTCATAGACAATCAAAAGTGACTATCAACATATACTTTTTTTTTAATGTTAATTGATGAATGTGTTCTCCCTCACACTTTTTGAACGTTGTTGGCTTAAGATTAGTAGGGATGGGCATTTTGTAGGACGCGATGAGACTTGTGGTACACTGGAATTAAAACATTATCTTCCTCTTGAATGACTTATTTCTATAGAGAGGAGAACCTTCAGGATTTAAATTAGTATTAGTGCAAGGAAAATACTCAAAATAGTAAACTTTTTTTTAATTACACCAAAAGTAGGTTGAAATTAATTTTCAGAAAGAAATGTTAGCACTAGAACGACGAGGCTATCATATCATGTGGGATTCAATTAAATAGTCTGAGAAACTTATGCCTTGAATTTTCATAATTCATTTTATTAGCCACAAAAAACAAAATTCAAAATTAAAATTAGCAATCGTTTTTATGAAATAGTAAACCCTATCTAGACAGATGTGGGTATCATATTTGATATCCAATCATTTCTAATAATTTTTTGTTCTACAACTGTGTATGGACAGGCTCAAGCAAGTTCATAAATTAATGAACAACTATTTTAAGGAATCCTTTACATTCCTTGTATAAATATAAACATAGATTTTATGAACTAGCCATTCCGATTCTACCTGTTATAGTGCAAGGATATCCAATAAATTATTATTCACTGAAGAAATAAGACATTATCTTGTGTCCAAATCGTACTCCGATTCAGAAAGTGATGATTTCGAATTGGAGCAAGTGGAAGAATATGTCCAATCACCTCAATCAAGACATTCTGATTCTGAATATATTTTTTGTAGATGCTTTATGTATTTATTTACAATTAATTTGTATATTTAATATTTCAAGAAAAGGACAGGCTGCAATCAAATCTCTCAATTCCCGCCTTCTAAGAAACATAAATCAACCGACTTATTATAAGAGTCAATGTGTGTCGGCAAGGACAACACAATCTGGTCCAAGCAAATAGGATCGATAGAGTCCAGTCCTTTTTAGATCAAATACATTTTGAAGGAAGTCCAATGACTATCATCATTTTCAAAACGTAAAATGATTACTGATAAAGTATTATTAGCTTTTGAACTCTTGATAGATAATTATATTATTAATCACATTGTAAAATGTAGAGTAGTTGAGGTTCTTTCCAAACTTTAGAATGATGTATGCACAACCAGCAAACTAGAAATACTCCAAATAAATGCTATAATGTATGCGAGAGGAGTCTTAGGCAAAGAGCAGCCGGCTGAAGTCATTTAGTCGTGAAAAATGGGGATCAATCTCTTTTGTGACACTATGCCTAGCGATAGATATAAGGAATGATTTGACATTGATTTGTTTTGATATTTGTGGCACAAGATTGCAAAGACTCATAAACGACAAATTCGCCTTGATTTCCACGCTATGAGATGGACTCGTCGAAAATTGTAAGTCAGTGTACACAGGGCAGGTAAAAATATTGACATTGATGAACAATTATTCCCAAGAAGAGCTAGGTATCTATTTCTTCGATATATTGCAATGAAACATGATAAATTTGGTATGAAATTTTTGTAAGCAGTTGATGCATCGTTCAAATACTTGGTAAATTGATATCCTTACTTGTAAAAAGATTCTCAAAGACCAACTAATAAATCTTTATCAGAATATGTATTAATGAAGATAATGGAACTGTCTTTGGGTTAAGCAAGAAATGTTAGAATAGACCATTTCTTTATAGTAACGTCTCTTGCAAATGAACTTCAGAAAAATAGGAGCAGTATTTTAGGAACTATAAATCGTTCTCGCTAAAAAATACCTCCTCAACAAAAGGCTAGCAGACAAGCACTAAACAAACGCAAATTTTGCAAATAGTCACATAAAATTGACTTCTTATCAAGGAAAAAAAACCCAAAATGTTTCAATTTTGAGCTCTGTTCACAAAAGTCTGAACGTTTCAGATAGACAAAAAAGGTGACCAAAATCAATTCAGCATTCCAATGAAATTTAATATGAAGTTGAAATTCTAGATAAAATGGCAAGACTTTATTCAACCAAAATGTCTTTCGCTGATATTTTTTACAAATTTTTCTAATAATTTGGATTTTGATGGTATTAATGCTGTGTTATCTTGTACAGAGAAGTAACTGATAACACATTACTTTCAATTTTAGCAACCACTAACAATTACAAATATTAAAAAATAAATGGCTATCATTTTTGATGGCCACTGTTGTTTAACCATCCGTCGATTTAGTGTTAAAGACCACGACGACCTAATACAGAATAAACAAAAAAAGAACACTAACCGTTTTTCCTTGTCAAATTAGCCACTTATTTCCTCTACGTTTTGCCCATCACTAAAGATGGGAACCGAGTAGTGCTCTCTAAGGACTGTCATCCTTGAAACATACCTAGAAAATAAATATACAAACACAGCATTAATAAAAAGTAAACGATAATTACAAAGAAATATCATGCAAATTTTTACTGTGAGCTATGTAATAAAAAAAATCCCACCAATTTAAATGACATTGTACATGACCATTACTTAGGACGACTACAAAAAGGATAAACGTGGGGCAAATAGAACTCAGAATGAGTGAGTTTTGGCTCAAAACCATTGCATGAAATATTTCAGCACAAAATTGGGATATTAAATGAAGTTTTCAATTAACTGTTTTCCTTCGCATAATGGATTAGTTGATAAGTTTCACAATGCATTGCTTGTAATATTTACGTATACTAATTCTCACTCACTTCATATTAAGCAAGGGTATATTTTTCCAACGCTAGTTATAATGCCAAAAACTATAACAAGAAAGGGAATTATGTTTTCTTCGACAAATATTAGTACTCACTTTATTGCCAAATTCTTTATAATGGTTGAAGTAAAAAATAAATAGTTCAACTTAAGGGACATTCATTTTTCTATTGAAAACGATACATACATTATTATATCAATGTTATTATACAGAAATAC
Source organism: Lepeophtheirus salmonis (assembly GCF_016086655.4). Classification (NCBI taxonomy): domain Eukaryota; kingdom Metazoa; phylum Arthropoda; class Copepoda; order Siphonostomatoida; family Caligidae; genus Lepeophtheirus; species Lepeophtheirus salmonis. The sequence goes on from NC_052140.2 coordinate 2,126,720, forward strand.
CTTAGATTACGAGCAAGAAAGAGCCAGATCATGGTCAACGTATTTATAAGTTACTAGCTGAATCTAGAATGTATTATGAACTGAGATTGTGCCGGAGTACTGATGCCCAAACTGGTTCGTGAACTGCTAAACAGAGAAAAACGGATTAATTGCAAAGCGTTTTTCTAAATACGTAAAAAGGAGCGGTTCTTTCAAAATGAACAGGGCCGTGAACGGTTAATTACTTCAGACCAACCAAAAGAATGAACCCTCATGATTTATCTAAGGTTAACTCTCCCTCCTTCATAATTATAGGATAAAAAGCACTTAAGGGAAAGGTTTTGGAAGTAATAATTATTTATCTGTTTGAAAATGACGTATTCATCCTCTGTTAAAAGTGAAAGAAAGTCTGATGATGACGTCAGATAACAACTTAACCCGTGATAGACTGTAGGTTTTTGCCGCCCTAAGCAAGATATCAAATTTATCTTCTAAAATAAAATATAAATAACAAATTACTTAATTGAAGTAGATTTTTTTGCCACACTACGCGAGTTTGAACTTGCCTATCACAATAGAACGGGCCTTCCTGTCCCAGTTTATCCCTAGTGTTGCATATAACTAGAGATGTAAAAATTATTTTTATCCTCGTGAGTGTAAATCAAAAAAAAAAAGTTTATGTTGTCAACTTTGATAGACGACATATTTGTTGACAAATACCACTAAAAAAATTATTGTGTTCCTTGCTCGCTAATACGTTAGAATTTTTAACGCATAGAGGTATAAATAATAGTAGCACTTAATATCTCTTCCAGGTTACCAACATATACATACTTTTTTAATTTATGTTGACGAGAATTTCGACAATTTTCACATCCCTACGTATAATATAGATACTCATTTGATATATAAATGGTAAGAAAGTACCGTATCTCCACCTTAATTGAAGAAAAGGAACAGATGATCTGTGAATAACCGTTGGAGCAAATAATCACATAAAACCTCAAATTGCAATTTCAGAATCTGTTTCAATACAGGTCTTTATGGTGTGACTAAAGTAAGCAAGCTATTCCATGATAATACTGTCAAATTGAATAAGAGAATCCCAAAATCCTCGTAATCTGAGTAGTACTTTTAAGGTAGATTGAGGAGAGAAGATCAAAGTATAAAGTATAACCACGAGACTGTGTGATCATGAATCACGAATAGCAATGTAAAGGATTTAAGCAGTAATAAAAATCATGTAAATTTCTTTTGTTGGTCCGTGTTCTTGGAATTGGTATTCAGAAGAATTAATTTTCTTTTCCTTAGCAGTTGTCATTATTATTTAATTCCTGAATAGTGAACATCCTTTCCCAAATCGATTAAATTAAATTTAAAACCTGAATGAACATTCTGGTGTGCTCTTCAGTAATTATTAAGTAATAATTCTAAGTCTTTTGTTGAACTCGGAGCAGAATTGAGGATCGATATCGGAGTAATTCTTGCCAATGTCTTTGTGTATTCCCTTTTCCCCTTTTTAACAGCTGACTCTCGCTGATCTTCTCAAAAGCATTCCTCAAATTGTCAGAGTTACCATGTTGTTTTTAAGTTTTTTTTTTTTTACATGCCCATTAAACACGTGATTTTCATCACTAGTTATAAGTGTAAATTGGACTCAGAGTAGAAAAAAGGATCGAAAACGTAATAATTGATACCGACTGTTTTGTTTTTTTAATCTTTTTAAGAGGAAAGGTTGTGCGATACAATATAGGTAAGTATAGAGTAATAATTCGTGCGTGTACTCATAAAAGACGGAGAGCAATAAACATGATTGGTTGGGGAGTTAAAGGTTGTTGAACTAAGAGTAGACTTGATGATCGACATCCTGCCTACATATCCTTCATATATATATATGGAGTAGGATTTGTGTTTATTACGTTCCTATGACAGCTACTTGCAGCTAATCTAATAAAGCCCTATATGACAGCTAAGCTTCTCTCCTTTAAAACATTCTTCAAATTGTGAGGATTATGAAGTTCCTTTTTGGTTTATTTTCTTCCACAATAACAAAAAGCCTTACGATTTAAAACCTATACAACGTTATATCTAAATTGAATAAGAGCATTGAAGATACTACTGAAAAATGTATGATACAATAATACTTACTAAAAGTGATCATTGCGTTAAAAAGTATGTAGGAAAATAATTGAAATAAGATGTAGGTGTCAAAAAAGGGATCTTAAATATTATTATTAATAATAAGAACAAAAAACAGCATGGTGCATAGGAAGAGAAGCACGTATAATATCTGTACTTATAGCTAAATATACAGTACATTTAAGAATGTGCCTATGTGCGAGTATGCATGGATCAATTTGGCTTTTTGAGTTCTTTATGGCAAGGAACTTTAATTAGTTTTTTATTAGATATGGAATACAAATAAGATCCATTTATCTGCATCCAAAGTGGATTTATAAATTATAAACAAGTATGCACTTATGTTATTCGTAGTTAGGCTGTACTATGCGCATATAGAGTTGTCCATTTAGGGAACCTAAAAACTAAGTTTCATGGCAATAAAAGCCTTTTTTTTTTTTTTTTAAATGTTAAAGACAATAATTGTACAAATTTAGACATTTTGTTAATAATTTTCCATACATATTACTTTGATTATAATCAAAGAAATATAATCCATTATGAGTTTATAACTAACTATGTTACTAATAAGTGGGTAAATACTACTTAATTATTTTGAATATGAAGCCTATATAAACTTGTTTTCACCCTTTTACAACTAAATTATTAATTGTATAGTTATTTATAGATATATAAACAATTTAATTTTTCTCCCCGGAATAATATTGAACGCAACCTAACCAGCTAATTTTATTCAATTTCTATATAAATATTAAAAACGAAATTGACCAAAAATAAATCAAAATCGACCTTTTTTAAAGGAATTATTTATTTAATTGAAATAAAAGGTATCTTCTATACCTTCAACTATGATATATATAAAAAAAAGATATTAGGTTCTAAGTAAGTTCCATGATTTTTCTATACTTTTGGGTGGTTATATTCATTTTTTATTAATTATAATCAAGATTTAATAATATAATATATTATAATCATTTTTCAAACACTAAAACACTATCCTTACTCTTCCCAACTAATTTTAACCAACTAGCAAAATCGTCCACGCTTACTATCTCAGGCAAGATGGGTATAAATCTGTGACTAGCCCCACAAATTTAACGCTGAGGATTTGTTGAGGAGTTATTTTATATCTTAATAAAATAAATCTACTCTATTAGATTAAGTTTATTTGTTTTTCCACGCCTAACAACCCCTAACAATACCAGCCATTCCTGCTAGTATATAATAACCCAATGATAACATAAAATTTAAAACCCTCATGAAATGAGTGTTATCTGAGAACAAGCCATTATTACACTTTTTTAAGCTGCAATTAACTCATATGTGTGTTAATAATGTACATAAATATATTATGTACACATAATATATTTACATTCATGAATCAAATCCTACAACCCATAAATAACGAGCTTTATGTGTCCATAAAACAATATCATCACAAAGGGATTCGGACTGTGTTTAGTTATGTTTCAGGGGCGTTGGGAGGAAAAAGTAGGTGTCGGAGATTGCAATAACGAATTTATAAACGGGATCCTCCAAATCAAAGGTCCCGAACCACCGGATCGTACACAGTACTGGATTGCAATCGTTTGGGTACCTAGTCCTGAAGAACGTTTGAATTTTCATTTCTTTTATCAATAAAAAGATATATGACAGTGGAACCTGGTCTAACGTCTGCCTATTATAAGCGTGTGAATTTAGAATTGTTACTAAATAAAAAACCTGGTTTAAGGGGGTACCTGCAATAATCGGCTGTGTTTATCAGTTTCCCTTGCTTGATTGCTTATTACAGGTTTAAATGTATTTTTAAGTGACTGCAGTGCAAAATAACTAAAATGCTAAAGAGTACGTCTCTGCCTATTCCTAAAGATTGATTTACATTTCAGGAAGATCGACACGGTGCTTGATAGAGGAGGGGGTATTAAACTTTCCTAATAAATACATACAATATACTTTCCCAGTGTAGAAGGCCTTACATTCGAAATATGACCATTGTGTCATTAGTGAACCTTAAGATAGATAAAATGAAAGTTAACTATTTTTGATGAAATAGTTTCAAGGCACAACAAAGTTGGGTATCTCTATTCTAAATGAATTGGTCATATATTTCATGAAAAAACTGGTTGTTGCTTTTAGAAGGGATTTTTTGATCATTTTGACACATTAATAATGAAATAACTTTACTCACTTTTCATGGAATTTAAATATTTTTCCTCCTTGTCATTTAGTGTCCATCACATGGGCCAAATCTTGAACCTATTTTAATACTTACATCCATATATGGTATATATGTACATTAGGATAATGACTTTTTTACAACTTCGTAACCCTGAATTATTTTAAAACAAACTACATGTATAATTTGAATGTAATTTGTATTTTTAAGGGATTTAAGCAAAAAACCTCACACATAGGTGTTTCGAATGTATACAACTAGCTTATATGTATGTATGAATATATAATATTGGAAATACAAACAACATTATAATAATGTGAGTCATATAAATACAAAATAAAACCTAGATCCTTTTGAACTTCATAAGATATTTTGATCTTAAGAAGTTTTATGCAGCTGTTGTATTTGGTCTAATAGTTTATATTTTGTTCAAATCTTTATTACAAAAAGGTCAGCTTACAAAATTGATAGCTGTTTCGGAGAAATATTATCGCTTGAGCAAAACCAAAGTAACCAACTGACTGCAATCTTTTATATACCCTGTCACCTTAATATTTTTCTTCCTCTTGGGGGGGGCATTCACAAACAATATGGTGACTTTGAGCAGGGAGGTCCCCCCTATCCCTACCACATCTATTCTTTGTTGGTCGGGGGGAGATCAAGAATCCAAATTAGTTGCATTGTAGTCATAGGATAGCATGACTTTTTTTTTTACGGGGAATCTTATAATAATTGAAATATTCAACACGGGGACCCCCTATTAAAAAACATTTATCTATCACACTCTTGATCATAATAATACTATTCTTGATATACGACAATTTAGAACTATGCATAAGAACCAAGAGCAAACGGGGATTAGAGATCCCCCAAATATTCGTGTAGAGCACTTTTAGTTTTCGAATTTTTTGTGATGGCTCCCAAAAATTAAAATATCACTCTCATATTTTGTTAATATATTTTGACTTTTAAACTAGTTTATGCGTGTTTTTTTATTTGATTAAAATCAACTTAGGATAATTTGTGTCATTTTTAGGAAAACATTTATGCATTGACACTTTAGGAAATAAATTTTTAAAACAAAGTCAAACAGGCATTATCCTAATGTACATATATTGTATATAATATGCATATTTCATCTTTTTTGATTGTTGTATAGAGGTAAATGCACCTTTGGGTGTGGTCAATCCCTCTGACTTGAAAAATGTGTATATAATTGTGAATAATATAATAATTATTTATTGTGCATCTGCAGAAAAATAAAAATAAATTATAACTGCACATTGTGTTTGTACGAGTATACCTAAACCATGATAATGCATAAAGGTGTCATGGTCAGGAACTTACTGTAGAGGAGGTATTCACAAACAATATGATGATTTAGGGAGAGGGGTCTAGCTGAGTTTATTTAGAAGTTGTTTAATTTAACTATAGCTTGAGAAAGAAACCACCAAACAAGAAGAAACAAACTATTAAAGAAAGAAAATCCAGCGAAGGAGATTTGAGCTAAAACTAGATAAAGAATGAAGCAAAGCTCATCAATGAATAAGGAACTGAATTAATCTATAGAGAAAGAAAAATAAAGATGTGATAATTATCTTTAGCTTATCGCTTGGCTTAGTTAGGCGTACAAACTTCATAAGATATGCTGATCCGGAGAAGTTTGATACAGGTGTTGTGTTTGTTATAAAAGTAGATATTTTGTGAAAATCCCTAAAAAAAGCTTAGCTTACTAAATTGATGACTATATCGGAAAAATAATATAGCTTAAGCTAAACCGAAGTTAACAGGTGAAGGCAATCTTCTGCATACCTTTTAACCTCTACAGGGTGGTCCAGCTAAATTAGGAAAATCTTTAAAGGCTTATAACAAACGAACTAGATCGGTGAGAACCATACTTTATTGATTATTTGAAAGGTACATTTAATTATTCAGAATGAGATCGCCTTTCATGATAACCTTGGACATACGGCGTCGGAAGCTTTGGAAAGCCCTGGCGACCTCGTTCAGATTCAGCCTTGCCATTATACTTGTTCTGCACTTTTGATTGACATTCCCTGGATGGATGGATTAGCCCAAGAAATAAATTAAACCTCTCAAACAAGGCAATGCACCGGCCAACAAGGAAAAAGCCCGGAACTAAGCCCATCAGAGGAGGGTAGAACATGAGGCCTGTGCTAAGTATCATTCGTCTGTAGATGTCCTCAAGAAGTCCAATAGCCATACAATGGAAAAGCTGGATCCGCACGAGGTTGCCCTTGCCTGCCAGAGATTCCGGGGCCGTGTGGCCGTGATTATCAAGAAAAAGGCAGATCTCATTATAAATAATTGAATTTAATTATATGTAACATTCAAATAATAAAAGAATTATGGCTCTAGTTCGTTCGTTATAAGCCTTTAAAGATTTCCCCATTTAGTATTGAAAACGATTAAATTTCAATCTACGGTCTGGATCGAAATATCGGTCCAAATCGGTTTATAAAACAGTCACATAAGACTGAACCGAACAAAAACCGTATCTCAACACTAATATCCTGTAAAAAGGTCGATATTACGTACTTATTGCAATTCCATAGTTCTTAAAAGGTTCTTTTTGGCTTACAGTCAAGTTAAGTATCGTATTCAGAGTTTGTATGGATAGATATTGTAAAAAAAATAAAGCAAAGTTATTTTGTAACGATGGGTCTCTTTTGATCCATTATATGTATAACTTTTATTATAATAAAATAATAATACTGCAAATTTAGTAATAATTTTACTACATAGTGGGGCGTCAACATAAAAGTAATCTTGATCAAAAATCAAGAAAAGGAATAAATTCAATTTTTTTTTTTTACAGTTTCATATATATATACATACAGTATAATATTTTATAAACATATCCGAGTCCGTTGTAGGTTCTTTGTATTCAGTTTTGTGAAATGAGCTAAGATACCCAAGGATTCAAGCTATAGTTTAGAACCTTTGTTTGATTTAAGAGACTAATATTAGATCCGATACGACTTTTTTTTAAATAAGATCTATCAATTTCTTTTATTGTGGAGATATATTTTGGGTACTTTAAGTGCAATTAGGGAAAAATAATGATAAAGTCAATTTTGTAAAAATTATATTAGCTTCACTTTGTGATGACGTGACACATATTATATCCATGTTAATTTCTTATGACGCAATTTTTCCTTGGAGTTTCTAAAGAAACAAATGTGTAGCTTAGGGTGAGGTTGGTCCACAATAAACTCATAAATTTTTATGAATAACGCATTTTTTGGTACTATCTATGAAGTTTATAAAGAAATCTGTCATATTTCATTAAAATAATTATGTATGTACATTTATATTTAAATAGCTGATACAATTTTGAAAAAGTTGGCAAAAACTATAATAAAAAAAAAATAACATTTTTTCAAAAAACTTACTATCTGATACCAAACATAGATTAAATTTTCTAAAAATGTCAATATTTATGCAGTTCAGTAGTGGCTGTGTGTAATAACGTTCTTCTAATAACTTCATATAACCACTATTTCAGGGGCTAATTTTAAATTTTTATTTCAAATAGAATTTAGTAAAATAATTAATAGAGACATTCAGAAATCTTCAAACGTAATTTTCATAGTTTTTGTAACTTTTTCCAAATTTTCATTACATTTCTGCTACGGGTAGATATTTATAAATGTGACGAGTCAAAACAAAAGCAATCTAAAATGATTCTTTCAAAACTAAATGTGGATTCCATTTGTATTCTTCAACGAATTTTCGTCAATTTCTATCAACAAATTATTCTTATTAATTCATAGAGTGTGCCGCAAATTGGTATTTAAGTAGACAAAAGGGATCGACAATTTGAAAAGTTTGAACAAAATTGAATAGTGTTTAGCCCTATTACCTCTACGTTTGAAAAATTAGCATTTTTTTAAAAAAAAAGTGACTTTTGTCTTGCCAATCGTAAAAGAATTCACGCTACAGCTTTATATTTTGTATACATTTTTTCAATATGAATTAATTTACTCTTAGGAATAGTTACGTTGTAAATACGTTAATAAAATTTATAATTTGAATTACAATGCAATGTTTTCTCTTCAACAATTTGACATTGTAATTCACATTATATTTTGTTTTCCTCATAATAAAATTAATATTTCTTAAAGTAAATTAAGCCATCTTGAAAAAATGATAAAACATCTAAAGCTGTATCGTGAACGGTTTTTACGATAACCGAGAAAGAAGTCCTTTTTTTTTTTTTAAATTGGCAATTTTCCTCTAAACATTGTTCAATCTGATCAAACTTTCCCAATTGTATTTTTAGTAAAAAGGAACGGATTTTGAACCGGCGACCCGTACATTTCAACAAAACAAAAACTAAAAAAACATCCTAAGTTATATATATAATCCTGTAAGTACATATAACGTCTCTGATCTTCATATACATATATGAAGGGGAAAAAAGAGATTTGGTTATTTTCTTGACTTTTGTTCAAGATTGTTTTTATGTTAATCCCTCACATAATTCAATGAAATTGCAGTAATATGTTTATTAGGACCATATACAAAAAAGTTTAAGCTTGTTTGAACAAAATTTGGACATCAACTTCACCCTAATGTAGGGCGTGTTCGTTGTGAAGACAACTTGCTGTAGATAGATTCCTGGACTTTAAAAAACGAAAAAATGTACAAAGCATTTCTCCCCAAAAGAAATGTGAATTGCAATTTCTAAAAATTGCAGTGGATTTTTCAAAATGGTACGTGTTGTTGTCCACATTAGGAAACAACGATGATCAAACTGTGTATGATGATGATGATGGTTCAAAATCTCTTTTTTCAGGTATTGAAGGACAACTGGCACGCCTTTACGGATATACTTAAATTCATAATACATAAATAGAACTTGAGGAAGTGAATCCGTTGATAAAGGAGGACTCTCTGGATGAGGCAAGGGAGAAAGGGAGTCAGTCGCATGGATTTTGCAAGAGGAATGCATTGGAAAAATATAAGTACATAGATATATTTGATCAAATTTGATTTATTGAGATTTATTTTTAATTCAAATCCCTGAGGAATGTTCAAAACTAATGCTCAAGCCATTATTTGCTCCTACAACTACCAAAAAAGATCATTTGAGTGGCACGTGGCTCCAAAGTGTTTCTTATATTTGCATGTGCTGAATGAAGTGAGGATCAAAGTTGAGAATTCGTATTTGCAACTTGGGTTTTAATTGTACAAAGTGTTATTAAACTGATGAGCTCGACTTGGACTCGAAAGTAACTGCAACTTTTCACCAGATAAAGAGTATTTCTTAAAATATCTTTTATTTTCAGAGGACTTGAAGTGAACTCAATGAAAAGATTCAAGGATTTGAAACGGCACAAGAAAGACTGTTAACCGTCTTTGTTAAACTGCACCTACTTCAAACTCAATTCTGAGTACTTGAAATTACAAGATTTCAACTTGAATCGTAACCATTGAGGCTTGAGACACGCAAACATCCTTTATTTCAAATTATTAGTCATTTTAAACAGCTAATTATAATCTTTTGTTATGATTAAATATAAATATTAATTCTGACGGCTGAGTCAGACATTGAGAATCGGACACACAATGTCACATTAAACCAGAGCTGGGGACTTTGATTCGAGACTGCGATTCGATTTTACAATGACTCGATAGATAATACTTAAGAATCGCCTAGGACTCCAAAGATATTTATTACTCAACTCAAAGAAAGCCTCCAGACTATAACCATGGGCTTGAAATGAGCTCAAAAGAAATCTGAGAACTGTAACTGAACTCAATGAAAATATACTTTGACTTGTAGCATAAAGACTACCTTTCCCCACTAATGTGTATTACTATTATTAAAAGACTAGTTATCTTTATATATGATTATATTGGAATATTGATAATGACGGCTGAATCAGAGCTAAAGAATCAAACATACCAAAATCTCATGAAAGTCTCACCAAACTCCAGCCTCAAACTCGACTGGGATTTGGAGTGAAACGATTCATATTTGGAGTCCAATTCTTAGAAATGAATAAATAAACAGCTCTGGACTGAAAATGGGGGTGTTTTCTAAGGTAGATTATGCTTGGTGTGTGTCTACAGAGGCCTATTAAGTACATGCATGTCCATAGAGCAAGAAGGATCTTGATATCAAATGGGTATAAATTGGGTGTGTTCTGTGCTTTAAATATATATCAAGCGGTTTTTTATATGGTTATTATCTAATTTAAAAAATAGCTTCTGGTTTCAGTTTTGAATCTTTTTATTATTATTTTTTTTTTTTTTGTTACTCGCCCTTCTTTGAATAAAGGTAAAGTTAGCGTCTTATGAATATGTAATGAAGAATTCAACAATATTCATATGGGTATATAGATATTATGTATGTATACGTAATGTTACATACATATGTAAATAAGCAAATTCAACAGTCTATAAAGATTTATCAACATCTTTAATTAGATTATTCAACAAAATCAGTACTTTTTTTTTGTGTGTGTCCCAAGAACAAAATATGCTAGACCTAGTAGAATTTGAAAATTTGATTTTAAATATGCCCGTAGTTTTACTCAGAATCTTCAGAAAAAGGCTATAGTGTTGTTGCTATTTTTCACAGTTTGTAGGATTCAAAGCTTTTTAAATCGCTTAGAATTGAAGATAAGGTTAAATTATATAAATATACTTCAAAGCCGAATGTTGAGAGATTCCAATACCATTTTTATAAACATTTATATAAAATTTATCTCTGTTTAAAGATAAAATGGGTGCTCTTTTTTGAGAACATATCATACTCTTTGAGTTACATGAAATATTACCTCAAGGCTTGCAAAAAAAAATTCTAGTTGGTAAATTCCTGCCTATATTTTTTTGCTATATATTTATTTTTTTCTCTCACGGCTACTTGCAGCTGATTTAATTAAACGTCATGAAAGCTAGGCTGCTCTTCTACCAAATATTCAAAAAATTGTTAGGACTACCACATTAACTTTCAGTTTATTTTATTTTTACATGCAAGTCATATTTTACACATTGTTATATGCACTTTACCTCGTGAGCAGAATATTGGGGATTTTTTTTTTTGCTGAATAACAGTTGACCGAACGGGCAATTTCCCGAATGTCATTTCACCAAGCAACTATTTGGAACATTTGACAGAAAAATTATATTTAATATATTGGTACATACATTTTGCATATTTTATTTTTCTATTTAAAATGAAAGTATGATAAATATGTTTTGTTCATAGACTATATATATCTTATAGTTAAATTAATACGTGTTATTTTGCAGAAATAAAAAACAATATATTTTTTAAATTATATTAATTGATGATTATTATATATACTCAAAATAGGGGCCCACTTTTCGAATGTAGTTGGAATCTATACTGTTGTAATACTTTAAATAAATTAAACACTTAAAAAACACAGCCATTCGAGTGAAAGAAGTCACTTCTCGGTTATCAATTAATTATTATGAGGGTTAATCATTGACAACAAAGCAGACACTGATAGAGATCAGAAAAGACGGAACAGGATGGCCCCATATTAAGAACTGATACAATTCTAGTAGAGATTAATTAAGTCTATGGAATCTTTGCTTTATTTTAGCAATAAACGTATACATTGATTAATAAAAGTTATATCATTTATACAATTTGCTAGTACAAGCTAAGTTGAGGAGTTAATTTTTACAGGGTGAATGCACTCATTTTTCCATTTTTTAATTTTAACCTACTCCCCAATTGACATGTTTTGGGTGAGATTGGCTCTTTTTACATTTACAATCATTCAACTATTACAACATCAGTCTTAACTGTTAAAAGAGATTCAAAAAAGATTCTGTAACTTCTAATAGTTATTATCATTGATCATTTTCTATGATTCCATTTTAATAATGATTATGACAAGAGATGTGAGGATTCTTAAAATCCTTTCAAGTGTAAATAAATAAAAGAAGTATGTATATGATGGTAACATTGAGAGAGAATATCCTGCTGAAGCTGTGAAACAAAGACTACGTGATCAACATCTGATCATACATATATAGTTGACTATAGTACTATTTTTTTGTCTACTAGGGATCGTCGAGTATACTTGACACGGCGTTACCTCACTGAAAGAAAAATTTACACTATTTTCTGTTGTGTCGATGTTTCTGCTTATTTTCTCCTGATTTTTGGCCTTTCTTTGTGTCTGTCTTCACGATGAGAGGTTGTGGAATATAATATAGATAACGTTGTGTTGAGTATAACTCAATTTGCAGTCTCCATGAATTCCCGCTTTTAACTGAATTAATAAGGTGGGGAAAAAATCATATAGAACATGACTTTAATGATGCAATTTTCAAAATAGGGAAGAATACTGAATACTAATACTTTCTTCTTATAAATCTAAGCTCTCAAGGATTTCGACAGTTTTATATAATTATAGAAAAGACTGAATCAGAGCTGGAGAATGATGACTACTATTAGGAATGTGAGTATTGGCAAAATTACGGTGAGTGTAACTTTAAAATGTAATTATGTTAGTAGGAGCAAAATATAAATGTTATTATGAACCATTATTCCTTATGGTCAAGATTTTAAAGTATCAGATAGCAAGAAGAACTATAGTTTATTCTGATCTCTGTCAGCAGGATATGTCGTCTATTAGCTATCATATTTTTTGACATTCACTCATGTGTGATTATTAGGCTCACCGTAGTATATTCACACTCATTTGACTAGTTCTATCATCCTTGGATTTCAAGCTCACTGGATATTGAAGAGGACTGATCATTGCCAACAAAGCAGAAAATGATAGAGGAGAGAGGAGACTGGACTGGACTAAACATTCGAATTAGTTTAGAAAAACTTTCAGGTCCTTTGAAAACTTATGATTATTTTGTCATTGTTCTTAATTGAAGCCTTCATACTTAAAAACTAACTGGTACATACCTGCTATTTATCAAATATTGTTCTATGAGACGGTCTGTGCGTCCTATTTGGACAAGACCGGACAGTACGCATTATTTTGAGACCGATACATTTATAGTTTTGTTAAAACATCTTTCAAATTGTTCAATTAAGTGAAATAGATTGTGTCTTTGTTGACTTGATTAAACATCGATAAAAAATATAGTAGAGTTATTTTTAGATTACACATAAGACTTCCCAACAATATGAAGGAACAGATTAGACACTGAAACAATAGAAACCCTTTTATAGACTATGAATGACGCTTAATAAGGGAGTCTATGCAAGAATTCAAAAGGTTTAACATTGGATATACGCAATTTGGTGAGTTATTTATTCTGCTTCCATTCCACGTATTATGTAGGATTTGCATTTTACCTTGATCCAGTGGATCAATTTACACTTTTTAAAAGAGTTCTAAAGTTTCATGGGGGGGGGATAAAATATTTCATGTAGATCCAAGAAATTATGTTAAATGTATTATTCAACTAGAATAGCAAATTTTTTAGCCATGTTTCAAATATCTTAAATATTTAAAGCCGCTTCATATGCTCGATTAAGTCTACTTCCATCATCATAAGAAGTTGCTTCAAAGAAGCATCATATTTCAATGTACATTGTACATGAGTATACCTAAATATGAGGATTTCTCATTTTACCGGGAAATTGTCTTTAAGTGGAAATTACAAATTTTAAAATTTTGGGGTGCCATTAGAAAATTGTAAATACACTCAAAATTTAAATACTTCTTTTTACATTTTAATCTAGTATAATTGTGAAATACATCATGAGCTAAAAATCTATTTGCACATCAGTAGAAGCCATTTAACTCTTTTTCTTTTTTTTAAATATGATACACCTGTTAAAAAAGCACATCAAATATATATATCATGTATGTATTTCACTGTATCCATGGAGATTTTTGTAGAGAAAAAACATAGTTTACAGATATAAAAAGAAAAAGAAAAAAACGTTTGATTCGCGTGCTCCCCTTTTCCATAACAGGTAGCTGATGTGAGCAAAAGATCAGTTACACCATGAGTCTTGCTCCCGCCTTCTCCTTGCGCTCTACAAAAATGTCACTCCTATGGATAAGATTGTTGTCGTACATACTTGATCAAGCTCCATCATATTTCAAAACAGTTTAATACTTTGTTGGACGACATAATTTATTATCGATTATAATTTATATTAATGAAGCTTATATATTCAAATAACTAAATGCTGGATATCCCGATAATTGCCCAATGGTGTAAAACTCCACCAAATACCGGGATATCGGAATATAAATCCTAATGTGTACCTATATATATGGGATCTTAATGCACACAAAACGTCTTCCGTTTCTATTAATGACCTTGTATGTACATAGATATTTTTTTTTATCTCAAGTCTATCGACAAAATATGAATTCATTTCGATATAAAAAAATACTATATTTTGGCATTATAAAATGTCTGTATGTATAATATGTTTAAAAAAGACCTAAAAGACCTACAATAGCCTCTTTACCTTGACATTAAGTGGTAACATTAAGTTTATTGATATGTGTTGCTGTGTCGTAAATCCACATGAATCTACATAGATAAAAAGTCTTTATGATGTTTCTTGTCTGAAGTCAACCAATTTTATGAGTTTTGATATGTATTAAATATGTAGACATTAAAGGGATCCCCGCATGATCAGGCAATCGATAGATGTTACTACATGAGTGTGAATATGTATTACGTAACACATAGGCATTGCTTAGAAAATCTGACCTTTTTAAATTAAATTTTGATAATTATTCTCAATTTAAAATAACGTAATCTCAAATCTCCATCCGTCATTGGTTGAGCTTCCTCAAGACCCTTCTTGATGATATATTAGTAGGTAAGATTTATTTGTAGAATAAGAGATAACAGAATACAATGGCAACTAAGAAGATAAATATTTATTGATTAAGGTCTAATTGTCTGAGCATGCGAGGATCTCATTTGAACATAACTACATTGTATTAACCTATAAATAGTCTCATCATCCTTTGGATGATCCTGGATTAGGTAGGTCATTGACTCGTATAAGAAGCACATCTCATTATTAATAAAAATCGTGTAGGTATCCATCACAGTTTCCTTTTTCGAAGAAAACTAGCAAAGGGGTGAATTCAAGGGAATAATAAAAAATGGGTCAACCAATCATCCTTAAATTTTTGGAGGCGAATTCTTAATCAGACTCTGCTCTCTGTTTTTGAAAGTGGCAAACATTAATTAATAATAAACGATTCTGAGATTTGTTTGTGTCTAATTGCAGGGTGTCAAACTGTCCTCACTTGCCAAGACATGTCCTCTTTTTAAATCCTGTCCAGAGTGTGCAGGTTACTTTTTTATCAAATCATGAAATGTCCGGCTTTTTATTGGGTTCAGTCAATTTTCTGGATATAAAAAGTGAACATTTTTAAGCAAAAAAAGAAATGTTTGGTCATCCTGGTATAATATACAATAGAGATTTTCGGTAAAAAAATAAAGTCCATTTAAAAATGTGGAAGAATGATCAAAGTCGAAATTAAGATAATAAACTCCAATCAAAATTTATCTTTCAATTTCAATCATTTCAAAATATTTACCCTCCCTCCACTGAAACCCACACTAACGGTGCCACAGGATTAAATCTAAATATGGGCACCCTAACCATAATATAATTGTAAATTCTCAAAAAGTTGTGACTCCAAGACCACCTCCCTGCTCTGTCCTTCTAAAAAAAACAGCCCTTGTTAAATAAAATACGTTAGCCGTCTGCAATAAATCCTTAAAATAGGAATATGTATTTGTTTTTTGATCTTTTTTCTTTTTTATGAGTGAATCAAACTCTTGTTTAAATTATGATTGAAATCTAATCCATCCCACTTTGTAGATTTGAATAGCTCTAGAGAGGCTTTTAGAGGTTGTAAAATAAACATTTTACTGAAAATGTTTAAAAAATAACCAACTATTTTTTTGTTAAATCTGATTATAAGCTTTTTATTTCCTCAAAAAGGGTCAGAAGTTTGATAAATATTGACTTGGATACCTCTGTTAATTTATCAAATACAATGTGAACTGATATAAATTTGATTTGTCATTACTTTCCCGAAAGATTATCAGGAATAGGGCCACTATAAAAACGTTGTAATCGGATTAAAGTCAATTTAAATTAGGGGGGTAGTATGTAAATTTAATCTCATTATCCTATTAACGAAAAATGTCATAATATTAGGTTACTTAGGATATGTTTTAACCCATTTATAAGAGTAGAAGGGCTACTTTCATGCCTCCTCCGTCCTCATTCAATTACTCAACAGCAGTAAAGATAGTATTCAGCCTGCAAATCAAATTTGATTATTTAAAAGCATCATAATTTACTAATATTTTATATTTTGTTCGTTCGTCGTAATTGCTAAGGTGAATCGACACTAGGCTCCAAAAAATAAAAAATAAAGCTTCAAAGGCTTTCCTTGCGTTATCATAATTAATATTACGTTACTTTATGGCTGGTCAACAAATAAACACCCTTTTGAAAGTGTATGATTGCATGCAATATCCATCCATAAATTCCACTTATCTAATGCCGTTACAGATCGTCATATAAAAAACATTTTGAGTATAAATAAGTAGAGAATAAAAATAATTAGGATTTAAAACCCTGGTCATATTAGAAGAATCCTCAACTACAAGTCATTATTATGAGTAGTAGTCATGACTCGAGTCTTTTAGATCGAGTCACCCAGGTCGAGTCGCAATTTTTTACTCTATAATTTGACTTGAGTGCAAAATAATTTTTAGTTGGGAATAGAAGTCCCAATGAAATTCTGATATACACTAGACGTTATATATGTTAAATGAAATACAAACTGTATTGGTCCTTAATATTATACTTAAAATCTGGCACTTACATTAAACGTCACCTTCCCTTAAATCTCTTCTTGAAAACGTCCCAAATTTAAGAGCGCCTTCTAAAAGGCATCATTGCTATAAAATATTAAAGTCAAGTACTTTAAGTATCTTTTACACGATTTTTCTTCATTTAGGCCAAATTATAAATGTATTTTTGTTTTCTAAATTTTTCATAATTGGTCAGATGGAGTTGCACCGAAAACACTATAGTATTACAATTACTCTATCTGACTTAGGAATTGTCTTTGAAGTCCGTGTACTTGATGTATATTTTCTTTCGTAGGACCGAATATGATGACTGACGTATATCTGTTATCATATCAAATATTTATTGATCAGATCATTTAACAAAGATTGTTCTACAATGTGTCATGTAAAATCGTTGATTTTTTGATAACGAACATATAGGGTAAACTTTTCCTAGAATGAAATAGAATACAACATTGAGGCTTTATAACAGACTTTTTTAGAGATATATCTTTCTATTTTAAAAAAGGATTTCCTTTGTCTGCAACAATAGCCTCCAACCTAGCCCTAAAGGCGCTGCAGCACTTCTTGCCTCGGACATAGCCTCCCACTACTACTCGAAGGGGACCTTGAAGTCATCAAATTTCAGTGAGGAGTAGCATAAGCTCTCTTCTTGACTACACCCAAAATGTAATCGTCGAGGGAGAAACCCTCTCTAAACAGTTACGAACTCTTGACCATTATGTTTCGACCAAGTCTCTCTTGAACCTTAGGTTACTGTTGCAAGCAGTTGCCGATGTCATCTTACATAAGAGGCCTTCGCCAATACAACATACATCCTCTGGCAGTTCAATCCCTACATTGAGAACCTTGACATCCTGCCCTATCGACTTGGTTGGGTTGGCATTGATCGTAGTATCCACGTCCTCCATGATCCCAATTTTCGGCGTCTACCACTGCCAGGGGACCTCTCAAGGCTCTGACCTGAATCCCCCATACTTTTAATCTGGTAAACAAGACTCCAGGAGTACCGTACGATCTTCATGATACTCACTTAGGCGTATAGCAAGTCCGATAACCTTTCCCTTTTCGCCCCCATGTTGACAACTGTTGATTTTTTAAAGTTTTTTTATATTGTGTTTTAACCGGAATAGTCTCTTCTTTTAATAACGCAATCTAGTATTTTAAACTATTCACACTAAATTAATTCAGATTGATTTAAAATCATGTCTACGGCTTTACCTCGCACACTGAATGGGACGATTTTGCCTCTGACTTTGACTCATCCTATAGATTTATAACAGGGCTAGATGAGACGACAAAATTTGAGCTCCATACGTCCTTCGAAAGTGCTCTTCCAAATACAGAGTTTTAAATCCTTTATATACTTGTTATTTGTCGAATATAAAAAAAACAAAATCCAGAATAGGATCATCTCAAATATGAAACAAATAAGCATTATAAATACACCTAAAAATTCAATATTAACAACAAGCAATCCATATCAAAAAGTTAGGAAGAGTATACATATTTGTACGAACCAGTATGACATTCCCATACGAGGTCACCGATTTACAAAAACAAAATTAGACACGTTATTTTACGTGACAATTCTTGTTTTGTTTTTGTTTTTTGAGAGATGACTAAATACCTAATCATAATCACCGTGTTAGCTAAAAATAACTAGGAGATAATTACTGATATAAATTGTCGCTATACACACCACGCAATAATTGTTCATATTTGTTCCTTATGGTCTAATTGTCTTGTCTATGGGACAATGACGTTGTAACTCTGGTTAAAGCAGGATATGAGCTTAAAAAATAACAATTTGGGTCAACAAAAAGCGCCCTCAAAGATTTAAAACAATGCAAATTTGATGTCACTACTCATACCTAATTGAAAAATTATACAAAATAATTATCCCTAATTAGATATTGAAAATCAAACAATGGGGATTTGGAGATAATTACACTAAATCGTTTGAACAAAAGGGGTTAGAGTAACTTGTTTTTTTATCTTGTACTTTTAGTGTCTAATAATTATTTCATTGTAACATAATTCAATTTTTATTTCTTCACCAGAACATGAGACTCTTTCTTGCGACATTAACTCGGGTTGCATTAGTTTAAGGTTGGGATAATTATTGAGATAAAGTTGAATTTGAGATTATAAATAAAAATAACAGTTGGTACTTTGATCATTTCTATCAGCAGGCTGTACTATTCATTGTCCATAACAAGTATCTCATAGAATGAACCAAATAGCAATTACGGCGTCCTCACTCTCTTAATAAAACTCAAAACCCTAATGTCAAAATCCTGGGGAGCATAAATTAAAAAAAAAAGTATAGGTCGACAACCTGGAAGATATTAGTGTTCTTTTTAATTAATTAACTTTATTTTGAAAATTCAAAATTATTAGATTTATGAATTGCAAGTTTTGTTGAGGTGAGTGAACACGCCTGCAATTGAGATATGATTCTTCGGGTTCATTCTATGAGTTACTTGTCATTGACAATAAATCATAAACATTACTGATACAACTGATTAAAGTAACAATTGTTCTTTTTCTTCATTTATGTAAACTCAACTCTACTCCTTGGAAGTCGTAACCTTAGTTATTAGTAAATAAAAAAAACACAGTAGTTGTGCCTATCAGCATATATCTCGACACTTAGACAAGATTTTTCATTGAGAGTTCGACAATACTCATATCTCCTATTTATAAGTATAATATATTTATTTTATAATTTCATAACATTGAGTTATGAAAAAACTTCAAAAATGGTTGTTTGTCCAACTGCAAAGAGTTTCACTATATAAGTTATTTAAAAAAATGAAAGCATAAAACTATAAAACCCATCAATGGTGTTGAATGTTAGAATATCTACAAAATTATGTAGGATCAGACTCGAGCACATCTTGTGCCTAGCTATATAAAAAGACAATGCATTAAGACTAATAAATATTGATCTTGAATATGCACAATGCACATTCATAGTAACAACAATTCTGTTATTTTATGTATATTAGTATGCTAGAATAATTAATATTACCTCGCCCCATATCTTTGTGTCTCATTAGAATTACACTTAAAAGATCAATTAAACTTTATCATCTTGAGGGCATCATCTTTTCCCATCTTTCAAAATGCAAAAATGAATGCCTAGGTAAATATTATTAAACGCATTTTTTTCTTTCAAGATAAATGGAAGAAGATAACATATGAATAAAGCTTTTCATGTAGTATTGTGTAATCCTACAGAGGCTTCACCTGCAGATTTTTAATTTTGCGTTAAAATTTGTATTGGGTTCGAGTTATAACAACTATCATAGTTAGAGAAATTGAAACTGGAGTCGAATTTGAGTTTTTGAGAATTGAGTCAAGTCAGACTCAAGTAAAGGTATGGAGCAAATAAATAAATATATATTTTTATTTATTGAGTTGATAAAATCCAAACTCAACCAATAAGTCAGTTGGACTACTTCAACAATACGACAGTGAGTGGTTAGTCAAAAAGGTCGGTAATTTTAGATAATATGTAAAGTAATAACTAGTTAAAAAGTATTATTGTCTACATACATAAAACCAGGATCTCAAAACTTTAGACCCAATATTGATTACTCTAGTAAGTTTGAAGGCGCAAAACTATTTAATTTTTCCTGTCATAAAGCTCTCCTACGTTTTATAATAGAATGGCTGTATAGATAGACAGAGTAATGTGATAGAATTGTATAATTTGTCTAATTAACTCCCAAATAAATCTGCTTATTGCAACCCCAATGTGTGTTTATTTTTTTATTAAGTTTTCAGACTCTTGAAATGGCGATTGTATAATTTTTTGAGGGGTTAACTTTATTTAAAAACAGAATTAGTACTTGATTTACTTGTAAAAGATGGGTTGAAAAGTCCCAGATTTCACACATAGATGCTGTTATTTCTTTTTTCTTGTCTTCACCTCTTGTCAACTAGTACCAACCATTAAAAGATAGGTATCAAAATTTCATGACAATCTGTTTTTTTAGCTTGTGAGCTATGTTGCTAAGTATGACGCTACTTTTGTTATTTACAAAACAGTTGGTATTTTAATTTTACACTGCACTGCCTCTTGATGGGAAAAAATACCAAGTCCAAGTTAAGCAATCCCTTGAAAAGTGTTATGGGGATTTTGCTTCATTAAGCGAATAAATAATAATTAGAATCATTTAAAAAGCAGATTTGAAAGTGGAAAAAAGAACGTATTTCCTTTGTTGAGGCCTGGACTCTTCTGCCCATATGTTTTTAACATGAAAACTTCACTTTATTTTTTTGTCACCTGTCCACCTTGCTAAATTTAAGTGCACGGAAAGTAGGCTCAAATTGGGGGGAGAAGGGATTAAATGAGATAAGTGTTCTCACCACTGCTACTAAAGGATTTTGAGTCTTTTTTCTGCTTCTTTTTGTAGAAAAGGTTGACAAATACAATAAAGATACATATGTACTGAACAATGATTGGTTGAAGAGACAGATTAGCTTCCCTTCTAAACATTACATACATTAAGGGGAGTGCCACAGTTGGTAAGAATCAGCAAACTACCAACTGTTTTTCGGAGATATTTTATCATTAGTATGGGAAAGGCCAAAAGTTAAAATAATCATAGCATTTTGAAGTCTTATTAAGTTATGAGCTCAGATTTAACTCCTACTAGAAATTAAAATAATTTCAATTTGAATCAGAATCAAGGTTAAAAAGATTATACAGACTTGAGGCTTGGGAATTATTATAGTTATATAGTTCAAAATTCAAAATGTTATTATTTTTTAAAGGGGATTCATCTTTTTAAACTATGTACTTTTAAAAATAGAACAATAAGCTAATGACAGAAATTGATTAGCAAAATCCAGGGAAACGAGAAACCCTAGTCTGTAGGCGTTTTTCATAATGAAGGGTATATGTATGACTAGGCCTCTTTTTTAAAGTAGTAAATGGAGAACCTGTCTTTACTCAGAGTTATTATGGGTCGATTAACTTTGCACACAAAATATAGCTATGTACTCATCTTTTCTTTTTTTAATTGACGAGATAAGCTTTAGCTACGTGACCTCGTTGCTGCATTGTAGTCACGCAGTTCTAAGGTTTTCATCACCCACTATCAAATGATGCCTCTAGAAACAAACAAATATCTAGACAGACTTTGCTTTTTCAGTATAGATTTCTTTCATTTTTTGTATAGTATTTCATGAGTGTCTGAGTAATTAACAAATTAATTTTCGAGTTTTCAAAGAAGATTTACTCTGCGTCCTTATTATTTATAAGTAGTCCAATTAAGAATATGAAGAAGGTAGATGAAAGGGAGTTGGACATGTCATATTTTGTGTTGTTAATAGAAGAATGGATTGATTGGTCACACCTGGTAATAGATCCATCCTAAAAGGATATGTTTGACTAATACGTTTTTGTAGGTTGTTTAATTTATGATAATCATATTCGTATATATATTTGGCAAAAGCATGAGGATCATCCTTTAAAAGAAAATAATAAATAAATTTATTCAATCCAGATTGCAAATATATACTATACTACGTAAATAACACAGAAATGCAAATTTGTTGAACTGTAAGGAGCGGATGCAATTAAACGAAAATTAGGGATTGGCTTCGTCAGTACCATTCATCGTCAGTATCTTCTTCAGCAAAGACGTCATAAATAATAATTAAAAAGGATTTATCCCTATGTATGTAGAAAAAAAAATCCAAACAAATTATGAGCTACTATTTATTAATTAATTAGAGACACCTGAAGGAATGGTCAATGTGATTTTTATTAAATATTTTCAAGCACAAAGGCATGCCTTTTTTTTTTTGTAATTAGAATGCAAATAACTAAGTGCTTCTTAGCTAATGTCTTGTAGAACAACTACTAGGGGAGACAGCTGCAACATGCCCCTTTTCTCAAGCATAATAAAAACATCAGTCATGAAATTTAGAACATAGTCGTATAATATAATGTAAATGATTGTGGCTTAAAATCAAGCATGTTTATCAAATTTGCTTAAAGATATGTGATAAAAACTCTAAAAAGGGTGAAATTAGTTGTGCAGAGCACCATTATTTTTGTCATAATGCATTAATTTTTACATTGTTTTTCTTATAAATGATATAATTTGAGTTGTTAATCAGTTTTTTGCTATCAGTTGGTATAACTTTATCAAAATTAAAAACTGACTAGGTGAGGATAAATTTGAGATATTGTAACGGGGATAGTTACAGCAATCCTGCAATTTTCTATCCTTCTTTTTTATCTTATATAAATACACGTGAAATCAAGTATGTTTTTTAGTCAGATGAGGGATTTGAAGATGTTTATGAGAGTGAATTTCTTCACTTTAAAATACTGTATAATATAAATCTTATTAATTTAATTAACAGGAGCTGAATCTTTGGAATTTTTTTTTGAAAATAAATTCAAAACTTAAAAAACTTTGAATTATTTTACTTGAAAATTCCCAAAAAATTAAAATTTTTCGAAAAAAATTTCATATATTAAATTTTTTCGAAAAACATCACAAGGATTAAATTATTTAAAAAAAATCAACAATCCACAGTAATTCATAATATTTTTTTTCTTTCTTTTTAAAAAAAATTTCAATTATTAAATTTTTTGAAAAGGATTTCAATTATTAAATTTTTGAAACAGACTTCAATCATTAACTTTTTTTTTAAATTAAAAAACCACAGCTAAAATTCAAATACTAAAAAGAAAAAAAGAAATAAATCTTTAGCTTTTCACAGAATATTGAATTTTTTAGTAATAAAATTTGAAATTTTTTTGAAAAATTCCAGTAATGAAATTTCAGATATTGAACTTTTTGAAAAAAAAATTCGAGCAACTACAGCTATTTACTAAAAAATTTAAAAAAATTAAATTTCTAATATTAAAATTTTAGAAAAAAAAATCAAAAAACTATAGTTATTCGCAAAAAAAAATTAAATATCAATAATTTTTTTGTTCTGCTGCATAAATTGCGGAAGGACAAAAAAATTATGTTAAAAATATCCTTCATTGGGGGGGGGGTAACAGTCCCTCCAGCCCACCCCCTGACTAAGCCCCTACTACCATATATAGAAATGTAATAATTCAACATAATTAAAACCTTAGTAATTTATTCATCAAAAAATATGATTTAGTCTACTTTTAAATTCTTAACTCAAATGTATTAGCTATTGCAAACATCCCTGGCTAAGAAAACAGTTGAGCCAAAAACTGTTTAGTCTCACAACTCTACCCGGTCTCCCCTACATATAATTATTACCGGGCATTTTAATTTATTAAATTCTTATCGTAGTTTTTTAATGTTTTTGTCATTGCTAATTACCTTGCCGTGTATAATTTTATGCTACATTCTTGCTTTTCCATACGAATCAAAGTATTTTCATACAAAAATTAGTCATTTCCTCCCACAATGAATTCCTTTTTCAATTAAAACACAATAATTATTTGATTGTTAGTCCAAAGTCATCGAATACTCGTAATAATATATGCTTGACCAATATAGAAAGAAATACAAAGGGAGGACAAAGATATTTCGCTTGGCAGTTCAGAAGAGTAAGGCTAATGTATGTAGATAAAAAATATTGAGGGTGCAACAATGAACGTCAGCTATGACAAAGGGATCAAAACTAAGATATAGACTATAGTAGATACGCATGCCACAAGATATGGATTTTTATTAAGATACCAACGGGTACAACATTTGCATTCACATACAAACTTCAGTTCAGGAACAAATTGTACTCGTACGTCAAGGTATTACTGTAGTTTATTTTATCTCTGGGTAATATGGTGTATTACAATTTCAACGACATCATCTAAAGGAAAGAAGATGATTGGTTAACCTTTTATTGAATCATCAAAGTCAATCATAGTTGGATAATATCATTTCCCTAGTTGGAATTGCCAATTATTAATGGTTAAAAACAGACAGATGTGACGTTCTATAATATACCCCTTTTGTGAGTTGATATGTTTTTGGAAAAAAAAATCCAAATTTTCAAGTTATTTCCTAGTTTTTGAGCAACAAAAATTGTTCAGTTGTATGATTGTGCTACAAAATAAAACTACAATTAAAATTTGACCACATTTGAATAGTTGTATATAGTGGGATTTTTAAAAGTCTAAATATATATATATTCAGATGAGGATCAAATTATTTGATAATCTCTCCGGACAAAATTCCCAGAGGGCAACATTTGAGGATATTTTAGAATACTGTAATACAATTCAGTGAATTTTCTTGTAATGGAAGTCCGTTTATCTTAAGCAACTTTGTCAATATGCAACATAGGAATTTGAGTATATATTAGGTGAAATGTAAACACAACGATGAACTGAATAAAACTTGATTCATTTGATGATAACAGTGATAATATATAAGTACGAGTATAACTGATATTTTGGTCCAACCAGAAATTTAAACCGTGAGAGCAAATTATAATCGTAAACCTAAATTTCCTCGTCCAAAAAAAGGTCAGACATTTTTTTTTTCTTTATTATAAAACATCCTCTCCTCATCGTGTTTATTTATTTTTTAAATGACGTGAGACCATGGAATTAATTTTCAATAATTATAAGTAATTGTTAGCAACTTAACAAGAGATAATTTGAATACAATTACTTAATGTTCAGAACACTGGGACAATAAGTAGAAGAATCGAAAGATCACATCAAAATACAGTGTACGTTTTTATGTTAGTAGAATCTAGTGTGTTGTGCTCTGAATGTAATGGAATTAAGAAATTACCAACTATGTATATAGTATACAGGTAAAACAGCAATATTTATTATTAATGATATATGGCAGCATTAGATAAAGGATTTGATCTTTGAGTACTTTGGCGGACAAAGAGGCTAGGAACTATTGATGATTTAACTCTTTATTAATGCTTATTTCTATATATGTATGTATTGTTCATCCATACAGTTTGACCCCTTTACAATGACCCAAAATGATTAATGAGCCACCTTGATTAAAAACAATATATGAGTGGCGTCAACATAAAAACAACATTGAATGAAAATTACGAAAAAGTAAATTGTATAATTTATTGTTTATGCTAGTATTACGTTTAAATATTCCGATCATTAATTTAGACTGTGGGTCGATTTTTGGTTTAGAAACTGGCAAAGTAGAACTAAGCCTTATTGTGCTAACGACCCGTATCGTTTTTTGTTGAGCCTTTAGGTCAATTTTTGGTGGAGTACCGGGCAAAGGGACAAAGTAGAACTATTAAATCCTACTCCAAAGTATTTCGTTGAGCTGCTGTTTTTTTTTTTTTCCAAATAAAAAATAAGGATTAAATTCTTGAGAAAAGGAACTTTAATCAAAATTTTGAAATTGAACAACATAATTTTAAATTCTAAACTTCTGAATCTATTTATAAAAAGAGTATGTCGTTAAAAGAAGTCATTTTCAAATGGCTTTAAATGTCGGAAAATGCTCTTTAAGAATTGAAACTTTACATACATAACTTTTTCATTAAAATACAAGAGAAGATCAAATTAACAGGTCACCCTAAGAATTGGTCACTCTAGTACATAAGCTAAAATTAAAAGAAGTTAATTTTTTCTGAACTTTGACCTTTTATATGATCTTAGAACTATACTTTATTAGCTTAAAATGTTATATAACTTTTGCTTTTAGCATAAAAAGGGTTTAATGATCATGAAACTCGCGATTTGGTTCTAATTACTTTGAAAATAGAATTAAAAAAAGTAATTTTTGGAGTTGGGTTGGATTTAGGGGCCCGATTTAATTTCCCCTTGATTGGTTTTAATAGATACAATGGTGTCCCGATATGTTCTTTCATATCAAATTTAACCATTTCTATATTTTTCCATTTAACAATAAAGTTTTGTTACTATTTTAAATGCAATTAGCAGCACCTCCAAAGGGCTATCAAGAACATTTTGTTAAATGAAATGCACAACTATTTGTTTATAAATAATCATGTGACATTAAAACCACATCATTTCAGCTTACTCTTGTATTGACACGTGTATATATACATGTATATTTAATATTCAAAGCCTTCACTCACACTATTTTTAAAATATTTTATTATAAGGAGTCAACTGCATTCGAATTGGCTCGTTGAAAGGGAGGAGTTGCTTGCATGAATAATTGTTTGAAAGTCCGTTCCTGAGAATCATTTATTTTGATTGAATATTACACTTTTTCCCAAGAACATTTATTCAACACGGATTCGTATCAGTCAATAATATAATCATGCATTCTAGCATTATCTGAATATATAATATCGTGATTATAATATAAAAAAAGGACCTGTTTGGATGTTATAAATTGTACACAAATTATTTACGAGGCGTGACGATATTTAATACTCTTTTTATAACAGCAACTAGCTTCATCCTTTCAAGATAAAGATGAGACAATTGAAGAAATTTATGATGTCTGACATCAAACCCCACTAATATACAAAATTGGGAAACTGGGTAGAAAAGTTTAGATTTCCTCCAGATTCATCAATTTTTCATCAAATTTAATATTACTCACTTTTTTAATTACTACTATGATCCTCATTGTCAATAATATTTTATTTTTTTAATTAAAAGCCATGCTCAAAATAGAAAGGTATATTATTTTCTTTAAAAGAAACCCTTATTAAATGAATTATGGAGACAAGAAACTCCATAAGAAAGCTTGCCTTTTTCTGAAAAATAGCATTCTAAAAAATACATAAAAAGAAATTAAAAGAAAAAAAGGTACTTCATAATTATTATTATTTTTAAAATCAAATTTGATTTAACAAAAAAAGAAATTAAAGAAAAGGGAAGCTCATTTATATATACCCCAGGCCCACTCAGCCTAAAATCGGCCCTGGATAGGAGACTGTATTTGCGACTTACAATCAAGTGATACTTAACTCACATGAAATTGCAACTTCCGAGTGGACTCGAAGTACTCAAAGTTAACAGATTTATACGTGAATTAGCAGATGTACTTAAGTCTTTATAAACTACGACTTCCGATTCGACTCTAACTAAAATAAGACTCGGGGTTTGATACTAAGTTATATTTTATTTCACAATGTGATAAATATTTAAACGCCATTTATGCTCGAGAGCACATACATTTCAATGAACTGCATCACAAGAGAATTGTACTCTTAGTAGGGTCGGTTTTATTCAATAAGACCTGTATTTTTACTATATCAAAAAAGTAGTTTAAAAAAAATTAATATATATCCCCTCGACAATAAAAAATGAGGACTACATTTTCTTATATGTTTAAAATAAGGATTCAAAAATTTCCTTCTGAAAATGTTCATGGTCAAAACAAGGCCCAACTTGAAATGAAAAATATCACAACTCAATATAGAGGACTTAGGCTACAAAACTCGAAATCTGACTCATATTTGTAAAAAAAAACAACTAAAGATTTCAGTATCCCTTTATCCCGGGATTTTACACCTACTGAAAATCCCGCATTTAATTATTTCATAATATAAGTTTCATTACATTATATCTAATTAATCAAACAAAAATTAGCATGTTCATAATAGTTATTATTATTGTGTGCCGGATCGGGATACGAAACTGAAGAAAGCTGGGCCCTGTAGTTAAAAAAAACATGTTAAAAAATGAATAAACAGGAAAAAAGAGCACTCCAAAAACTCTGAATTTTTCTAATTATTTTACTTAGTTTTTCCTTTACAACAAAAAAAAAAAACATCTTTACCCTAAATAAAATTCAAGGGGTCAAAAATTGTTCAATGATTTACAGTTTATCCGATTTATCAAAGATACTCACTGTCATTTTAGTTCTACAACGTTATTTTCAACTAGTTTGAAATTTTGATATATTCAGCCATCTGAGACACCTTACATCATTAAAAACAAAGTGTGCAATATGTTTAGTTGATAAACCAAATACTAAAAATTCCATTTTTTTACTCATGGGATCATTTTTTGGGAAATAGTCCATTTTGAACAAAATAGTCTATTTTTTTCCTAACTAAAATGGCGTTAGAGCCTTCAAACTTTGCCTGTCAGTTTATTTTTTATCTGCAACAGAGTAGGTATTTTTGCAGGTGGGATAAAAATACTAACACAAAATAGGAACGGTACAACGTACATTGTACATAAACTGAGTTACATACTATCCCATGTTTGTTGTGTCCATATTTTCCAACCAAAAGAATTGTACCTTTATTCTACACCCAAAAATCACACATCTTTGTATCTATTAATATGAAGGTATTACATGTTGACATATGTATGATTTGAAATGTCACAACGAAAACTTTGAGATCAGCAAAGAATGACGTATGTGCCTTCACAATTATGATTGATTGCTTGTTTTAAAA
The DNA here is from genome assembly GCF_016086655.4 of Lepeophtheirus salmonis. NCBI lineage: Eukaryota > Metazoa > Arthropoda > Copepoda > Siphonostomatoida > Caligidae > Lepeophtheirus > Lepeophtheirus salmonis. Next base: position 2,156,214 of record NC_052140.2, read on the forward strand.
AAAGTCACTTGTAACTTCTTAATTTTAACAACTTTATTATACTTGATTAGACCAGAAAATAGCATGTTTAATTAAAATAAGGAATAATACTATTTTTCAATACTGGCTCCTTAAACATCATCAAAATATGTGGATAGTAAAATCCTTTTGTCAGTCTGTGTTGTGATTTAAACAACTTTACACAATTCCAAGATATATAAAAATCTTTTTTCCATTTTTTTTCTTCTTGGAACAGACAAGATTAGGCCGGGTATCCTTTTACATAATTTGGAATTTTATTTTGAATATATACTTTTTTGAGTCAACTGAATGAATAAATTGTTTTAAGGAAGACATAATTTTAAATGAAGAAAATTCTAAATTTCACAATTGTGACAATAAAAATAATTGACAATTCTTTTCCCTTTCAACAAATTTGACAACAATCTAAAACTACAAGGGTTATAGGGAATTTATCCCCTTCACACACTCACACCCGTAGTCACGGTGAGAGAGGTGAAAATACTGAGGGTATTCGTAGAAAAACTGACTAAGTGACTCAAGATAGACATCTCACGGGAAGAAAAAAAAATTTCGTAGTCATCTACAATTTGACAAAAATAGATCAGATAGCTGTCGTTTTTTGGTTTAAAAAAATATATATATGAATGGAAAAATCATTAACAAATGAGCTCCTGAACAGATCCAAACCTCCCATAATTTCTCGCAAACTAAATGACTAGTGCCCGTATAATTCACATGCACATATATTACAAACATTAAGTCTTCCCTATAAATGTAGTACGTCAGAATAAAAAGCAATCATTAAAAAATCAAGGAAAGGAGGAAATCCATTTCTATATATAGATACAGGCAAATATTTATAGACATATTTGAATTAATTATTGCCTTTATATTTAAATTTGTGGAATGACCTAAGATATTCTAGAATCTTAAGTATATTTTAGAAGCATAATTTGATTTAAAATAATAATGCTTCTAAAATATACTTAAGATAGGCCTTTCAAATAAGACCCATCGATTTATCATTCTTTAATTATGTCGATCAATTTTGGGTAAAAAGAAAATATTCTGGTCGGCTTTTGTGTTGAGTGGTCATATATGTGCTGCTTACTTGTACATTCTTCCACACTTCACAAAAAGAATAATGTCCCATGAATCAAATTCACTTTTTGGGTGTTGAAAATTAGATCCTAAGGAGTTAATTAACTACAAAATTAATCGTGTGTGAAGATTAAAAATTGGCATTAGGTACCTAGTTCATAAAGAATATTTCGCATATACATATTTTTTTTTTTATAATGAATTATGCCTATAATTACAGGCAGATTCCATTGATGACCGTAATTATTGCTGCTTCTATTTTTATTTTTACTTATCTGAAGGCTATTAACTATAATTAAAAGGAATATTTTCTCATAAATAACACAAGACTCGGGTATCTTTTTACATAATATGAATGGTCAGATTGTTATTTGCTTCCATATGTAGCCATCATTGCGTTTATGTGCAAACTGTATGTGATTTTGAATCGGTAATTTTTTTAAATGAATCTCATAATAAAACCTAAGAAACGACCAAATATTGGTTTACAATAGATTTTTTCGTTTATTTGGGAAATATGAATACATATTCTTCATCAACAAAAGGACAAAATTCAGAAAGGGTTTCAACTCGTCTCAAAGTACAAATCTTTTTTGACTATTGAGGTCGTAATCAAGGATCGGAAACGAATCGCACTTACCTCTATGATACTTAATTTAGGGTGTTTATTCACTCTCAGAAATTAAAATATCCTTGTAATCTCTTGTGCGTATCATATTTTTACTCCCCATTCTAAATTCTTAATTTACTATACCCAGGAGCATCCGTAGGGTGTGGGCTGGAGGTGCTGTAGCCCCCCAATTAAATGATTTTTTTGTAGAAAATTCAATATTTGAAATTTAATTTTCAAAATTTTTTTGAAATTTAATTTTCAAATAATTTCCCTATTTTTTTGTGAGTAGCTATGGATTTTTGAATTTTTTTTCCCAAAAAATATAATTTTTAAAATTTAAAATTTTCAAAAAAATATAATTTCTCTATATTTTTTTTGTGAATCGATATGGATTTTTAATTTTTTTTTCCGAAAAATTGAATTTTTCAATTTTTTTCCCAAGAAATTCTAATCTTTGGAAAAAAATTTATGAATACCCTCCCTCAAAAAAAAAAAAAAAAAAATATATATATATTTATATAATCTTGTGGACTTGTTCAAATTTGTTTTTGACCATTTCTGGAATTAATTGTCTTGGTTACAGAGAATTTTTCAATGCGTGCTTAAGATATATATATCCCAAGGCTATAATACAAAGGGGCTGATTTGAGATTTTCCTTCGGGACACATGCAACTTTTTTCACCATACTAATTCAGTTAAAAGGATAAATTCATGAGGGTTGCATAACTCATTATAGAGTAATATTCAAGTATACTCCAATCCCCTAGCGGAGAAAAAGTAGTCACATACCCAACAAGATTGATTATTGGTCTTTGTTTCGCCATTTTGTTAAAACGTCTATGATGAACAGTGATGCCACTAACTCGTTACTTAGTAACGCGTTATTGTAATCCAACAATAAATTTTCAATAGGGAGTAATCTAACGTGCTACTATTTCCAAAACAGTAGTCGGATTAAAGTTACTTACCGGTTCACGGAGTGTTACTATTTTTGCTATTTTCCTTCGAAAGTATCATCTCCCCTTTAGACAATCTAATTACACTTGGAGCATTAACCATCAGGTGGTAGCATAAATCACCTGCTTCTTGAACATATGAGGCATACAAAACACCACTGAAGGGCGCTCATCTTTATCCGTCATTGTGGTGATGATAGCTGCGTAACTGCGGCACGTACAATGTTGTAATTGATTGGAGCAAATTCCTACCACATACAAAAAAAAATCAAATTTTATTTTATGCACTGCATAGATTTTCTTGTGCACTGACAATATTCGAGCAGTGCACCATTGTGCAAGTGCACAGCTTGGAGGGAACATTTGTTACAATATACAGTACATTTGATTTTTCTTGCATCTCGCGCGGGGTGACGCAAGACAAATCGTTTCCACCTAAAGGTCAACTTAGTTACTTTGAAAATCAAGTAATCAGTAAAGTAACTAAGTTACTTTTTGAAGGAGTAGTGAGTAATCAGTATTTGGACTACTTTTTTCAAGTAAATGTGGTAACTCTGACAATGAATATGACAATAATAAATGGAAAAGACTTGTGAAATATTTTTCTTTTTGTATAGAACATCTCCCAAATTTCAGAGTGCCCTTTAGAAGGAATAATTTTCACTAATATTATAGTAAAGTATCTAAGTTTTAGTTCAGTAAAAACATAAGCTTTCTTAATGTACAAGAATATTTGTCCTCTATTTTTAATTTATTCCTAATTAAAGAATGTACTGTCCATATAAAAATTGGTAAAGATTAATAGATGATGACGTTATTCAACAAATAGGTATTATTCTATGGGACGGGTTTTGTGTACACTTCGGACGCGTCCTTAAGATTTATGAGGGGTTCCAACGGGAGGGTCAAAATACATCCTTAATATGCAGATAAGGACAGAAAAAGAGATTATATGTTTCACGTAGATGAAAAGTTTTGCTTCATTTATATATTTTTCAGAAATGGGCCGTATGAGGAACAATCAGTTCCTTCTATAAAAAAAAAAGTATCTTTCATTAGATTTTTTGGCTAGTTTTATGGCACTATTCGGCATATTTGGTTCGTTCTTACTCAAATATGCATGGGCACACATTAAATTTTCAAAACAATAGAATTGTAGTCAAGCAAGTATTAATTAAAAAAAAACATCTTCTCAAAAAAAAAAAAGAAGAGATTTGCATTAAAATGCATATTAAAGGAAAAACAAGTAAACACATAATTTTAGGTGTATCATACTTAATTTTTGCTAATTGCAGGACTAGGTGTAGGGGTCTTTGTTCAATGAAATATCTCTTTGGCATCTACTGGAGGTAAATATTTATATTCAATGCCAGTCGTAAAACAACTTATGATTTGTAAAAGGGTTTATATTTCTAGCTTAAGAATGAAAAAGCAAACAGCTATGATCAAAATTGCCGTTATTGGTTTTCTAAATATTCTCCATCAAGCTCAAACACTTTTGCATACGTTTGAACCAAGCTTGAATATTGAACGCAAAAGGAGTCTAGCTCATATTTTTTGTTGTTTTTTAACGCCTAAACGGGGAAAAAATCTTTGAACGGGGTTCATTTAACCGTTCAGTTCTTTGCTCCTTTTTTATTCTTCTCCAAATATATTTTTTACCTGAGAACCAAAGCCATGACCAAAATGTGAAAACGGCGAAATATGATCCATTTTTGTCCAAATTTATTTAGCAACAATAATATTTTTTGTATGCCAGGGGGGCTGAGAGTATCAAGATTTTCTCTGCAACTACGTAATGAGAATAAATGATTGCGCGACGACATACGTGGTACCACAAAATTAACATTACAAGGTAAAAAGTTTTTTCGTAGCGAGTAAATTTGGACATAAAATGTCCACGTAGTCGACGTTTTAAGCGTCTGAACAGATTTTTTTCAAAAATGAATCGAAAAAGTGTGACTCTGTCCAATTCGTTTAGGATAACTCCAAAATATTGAGTGAGAATGTATCAATGCAACAGGGAATCTTGAAAAAAACCTTCAAAATAAATCAACTGACAACCATGGACATATAAGACATAAAAAAAGTGTAATCGACACCAAGGGTCTTCGAAGACCGACTAAATCCAACAAAATTAATTTCATTTCATTACAGCTTAGTGATAAAAGAGATGTTCACAAATATCAAGCTTTCAATCCGAAACAATAGATGGAGCCTACAAGTTTGATAGTTTCTTCAAGGTCAAAAATATAAATCTGTTTTGCAACCCTCGTGGAATCGCTATTCATCCTTGTAAAAACAATTTGATGAGGAAAGTTCCTTATAAATCAAACTTATTTGCAGAATTGGAAATCCATTGATTTTATATGTAGGTATATATAAATATATTAATACTAAAAAGAAAGACTTCAAAAGACTTCCTCACTATCTGACAATGACTAAGGAAATTTACATATTTTTGTTTAAACTTCTTTACAAGAAGCTATTTTCTGCAAAGTTGTTTCTTACCAAATGAGTTGCGTTTTTCATGGTCTTACATATGCAATACGTAATGATCGTGTTGTGCCGACTCGAACAATTAATACACAAGCCTACAACAGAAAGATTTTTTAGTTCTACACTTAATTTTATCAAAACTTGACACGCTGATCACAAATATGTAATTAGTTTTTTATTCGTATGAATCTGGTTTTCTTATTTTAACTTTATGAGTATTTTAAAAGTTCGAGTCAACTTATGAGTAATGAAGAAGAAAAAACTGTGATCCACATGAAAGTTAATTTATTATTTGCGAAATTTTGTTTTATTTACAAATATTCTCTGATATTTTATATGTGATCATCCAATTACGAGATAGTGCAATTTAAATGTATATAAAAAATACCTATGTCCAAAGTGGTGTTTGAAAATGAACTAGAATGGGCCCTCGGTAGTGAGCAAAACCTCCGCCTAAAATCCAATTGCGTATCTTTATTTGTTCCAAAGTTATGGTTGATTATGCATTTTGTTTTATGTCTTTGTATGTAAATTTAATAGCCCATTACTGTGACTACCTTCGTACCAAGTTTGATCAAAATCGATCCGTAACTTTTGCCGTTATCCTGGTGACCAACAAACAAACAGGGGCAAAAACAAAATAACATCTGGGGTTTTCACCTGTTTTTACATTAATGAGTTCATTTAAAGTGTTAATGATATGGGTTTCATTTACAACAGTAATTTTTTTTTCTTACTCAAATGATGAGTAGATTTGCCAGTTCGAAAAAGAAGTCTACTTCCTATTTTTATTGAGTCATGAAAGGCTTGGAGTTTTGTGGCCGCATTGTTCCTTCGTGTTTTTCTTATCAATCACAAATTAACCTATTTCTAGGTTCCAATAATATTATGAATGAGATGTTGGTAAACAATCAATATATCTCAATATGGTTCCCTCACTCGTCATAAAATGCAATTTCTAAGATATATACAGAATATTACGGGGATTTGCCAACTTTTCTTCCGGACAAAAGGATTACTCCATTAATATTTTGGAACCTCCCTTATCCTCAGCCTGTGAATCAAGTCAATATAAGCCAGCACATCCGAGGGTTCATGGCCTCCCCCTTTTTTTGATAAGTTATATTTATCATATTACATAAAAAAAAAACACCGCCACTTTCAAAAATAGTGCCTCCATTATAAAAGTTAGAGATTATTAAAATTAATAAATGGGTAATTGGTAGAGTTGAAAAAAATATTATTGGCCAATACTATAATGACGTTTTATTAGATTAGTTACAAGCAACTTACAGTATGTATATCGCAGTATGGAGCAGGGTTTTTCATCTCCTGGGAAGGATTCTATGAGATGGATCTCAAAATACAAGGATCCCGTTAGTAAATAATAAATATTATGCAGTTTACGAATCTATTTTTACATTTTAAGAACGAATAATAAATTAAAAGCTAGTCTCACTGTCTATTCAATACTCATTTTCATAGTTGAATCCCCTTCACTATTCTTGTCAAAAATATGAGCGGATGTTATATTTTTTTTAAAAACACCCAAAAAGTAACTTTGAAAAATGTTTGGGATAAGAGCAACATCATAGCTGTCATAAATTAAATGAGCTGTAAACCTTATCTAGCATTGATATAGGTAAGAATTACAACAATGTCATTCTCAATTCAACTTTTGAGTTGAATTGAGAATGAAGGCGGGTTACCAAATCTATCATGCGTGTACATACATTTTATTTAAAAGAACTTTACATATTATAATCTTCAACATCAACAACTCTCCCTGTCAAAATAAAGACGTTGTATGATTTGAAATGTTTCTTCTTTGGGTGAGAGTCCTTTTCGAGTCACCTCTTTATTTTGATAGGGTATGTTCTTGAGGTTTGAAATACTATTAACACCTATAACTACCTAATAAATCTTTAGAGTTACTCTTCATCTTTTATGAACACAAGTACAAGTGATTACTTAATAAATAGATTATTTCTTCAAGCGTTGTATAATAATTATACCAGCAGTTGGAAATAATTGACTCAGATTGTCAACTTGAAAAAAATCTTGCACGAGTTTAAGTCATATTTTCTGCAAATCTAGCAATTGTATGTCTATACATTTTTTTTTCTCCTTAACGAATCGACTATTTCGACTTAAGTCGACACAATAAGTACGTAAGTAAATAAACTCAAACATATCTTTCAAAAATATTTAGAGAGGCCTTGCGTATGGATGAACAGTGGAGTTATTGTGCCCGCCCCTTAGTAACACCCTGTACTGAGAAAGACGATGTTGTTTATGGATCTCGTGGTACTACAAAAGCCATTCTTAATATAAATTTATGATGACTATATTTCTTTCTAAAAACACTATAGAATTATTTTGAAAGCATCTCCTTGGCACATTAAAAATAAGTACTTTATATAATTTACTTCATTTTGATCATAATCTTTTTTTTTTTTTTTTTTTTTTCTTGACCAGAGATTATTATACCCTTTATTAAAAGGGCGAGAGTCTAAATAGTTCCATAATGAATGCATATATATGAATCTAAATGGATTTATATAATTAGAGTTCTATCAAATATGAACTAAACGTGAGCGATATTTTATTTCTGGTTGATGATCTGAAGATTTTTTTATTTTTACTTTCCAAAACATGATTTTTTTTTCTAAAAAAAAATTAATATTATTCTTTAATTCTTCTCACACAAAAAAATACGCTGTATTTCATTGTCAGGTGTCGATTTTTTTCTTGAGTTCTCCTAATCTGTGTTTTCTTATTGATCAATTATAATTAGCTATTGTTAAGCTTCGAGCAATTCCAAGCAGTCATTGAATAATAGTTTCGAATTTGGGAAGAATTAGCTAACTACCAACATAATTTAATATTTTTTTTTGGTTTCTTTTCGTATGAAAGGTTGCGTGATAGGATATAAATAAGTATAAAGTAATCACTAGGGCATATATTCATGAAAAACAGAGAGTAATAAAGAGGATTTGTTGGTAGAGCTAAAAATGTAAATCCTTGATTGAATTAGAGTAGAATTGATGATGGCCACCGGAGTAATTCCCATCTATATGTCCTTTCTATATACGGAGTGGGATTTGTATTTTATTACCTTATTTTGATTGCAATTGATCTAATACTACGTCATGACAGCTAAACTGCTCCCTTCTCCAACATTTTTCAAATTGTCAGGATTCTTTCGGTCTCTTTTATTTTTAAGGGCAAGCGGCCATATTTTTTACACTCCACCTGGCTAAGCGTTATTATTTACGCAACTCTATTATGCAAATTTTGAGAGCTTAAGAGTCATTTTTTTACAATTTTCCTATGAGCAATGTTGTAGAACGCATAATTAGCTGTCGATTGCTAAAAAAATATTGTCCCTTTTGTCGCCATGAGCCCAGAGTACGAGAATACCATTGAGATTGCAGTACTTCTCCACGCGGGATTTTCCCGTAAGGCCATCAGGGAACAGACTGGTGCCTCGAGGAACACGATTTACAAAGTATCCATGCAGTTGAAGGTCGGGAGGATCTTAGACACACACCAGGAACCATAAATAATCTCACTAAAACTATAAAACTATTATCCACCTTAAGGGATAAATGTAAACTCTACCTCTAATCATTATCGCTGCCCCCTAAATGACACAGAGTAAAAATACCCTAAACTTCTTAGCTTTACTACTGGACCTAAAACTCTTAATTTTACGCTTAAAATTACCAATATTGACTCCTTACGTAAGTCAAATGAGTAACAAAAAACCAATAAAATTAAATTCTAAATCAAAACTCAAGAAGAAGCCAAATTTTTTAATTGCTGAAATGGCCAGGAAGATGAACAAGTGCCCATCAGCGGTATCTAGGGGTTCTAAATAAGGCTGGAAGAAATTATTTTATGCGTATTCAGCGGCTTCTGTTGACAGAACAGTAGAGAAAAGTCCGTGTGGAGTAAGTAAAAAAGATCCTGAACCACCGCAAGGGAACCTGTGGACTCATTATGATCTTTTCTGAGGGGAATACATTTATTATTGACCCTGTCTTCAACAAGAAAAGCGATAATGTAGTTACATTAGGGGATGTACTAGAGGTGTACCAATAAGTCTCCACTACCAAACACCCTGCTTCGGTGATGACTTTAGGGTAGGAAGGTCCTGAATCCCGTGAAGGCTGATGAGTACGACAAAACTCGGAACAACAAAGTTATCCAATAGATCAAATCGATCGCTGGCAATTCTCCCTGGGTGTTCCAACAAGATGGAGCACCTACCCACATCGTTAAAAAAAAAAAAAAAAAACCAGAGTGGCTCCAAACCAACATTCACTTCTTGGCAAAGGACTTTTGGGCGCCATAGAGCCCAGACCTCAACCTCCTTGACTATTGAATCTAAGCGAACATGGATTCCAAGGCCTGTAAAAGATGGCACAAAAGCACCTACCACTGAAGACCTCCGTCAACAAAGCCTGGGCCTCCATGAGCGCCGAGTACATCCAAAGAGTCTCAAGCAGCTTATACCACCACTTGGAGTTCACTATCAACTCTGAGGGCGGATACATTGACTAAAACATATTCTTTGGGTTTGAATTGATAATTATTGAACTTTTTTCTAAATTCAACCAATACACTGCAATGGGCTTCAATAATTTGTGTGTTGAAATGTGTAAATAATAACGGTTGGCCCGGAATATATAATACTGAGGATAATACCCGATATTCATATGAGTTATTAGGCACCACAGAACAACAAAACTTTCCTTAATTAAAGTAGAAGATAACTCCAAATAAATCCTCAGCGTTACTCTCCGTCATTCATGAGCACAAACACTCATGGTTACACCTTTTACTTACAGGTTATCTCCTCAAGACTGAAATAACAGCCATAATTGATGGCAGCTTTAGAAAATAAAAAAGGTTACCAACACTTAAAAACTCCCGCACTAAAAATGCTTAGGATTTACAATCCTTTAGCTACTTACGCTTATTGCTACATTGTTATTTCTTAGATCAACTAGTCAAGCAGCTCTAAGTTATTAAGATCTGACTCAAAAATGATTCATCGACACACTTTCCTTTATTTATAAAAAAACCCATGATAACAGTCAGAGGATCATTTTTATTGTACTTACTGTTGTGTCTTGACGAGGTTGAGCAGACACAAACTATTTACAAATACAAAGGAATCCAGGAGGACCGAGAGAATTGAGGAGAGGAAAGACGTGGAGGAATAACACAAGGCTTGTTTAATTGGAACAATTATATTCTTATTAATACAAAACACTACTCTGATCCACATATATAATACATGGTTATTTATACTTATAAAGAGGTAAAGCCAGTACTTTAAAACATATATATATACGAGACAATACAAGAAATTAGAGAACAAGAGGGAAGGAGACACCACGAATTCATTACACTTACAATCTCATTTAAGGTCTATTTGATTAAGTACAATCTAATTATTTTGCTAATGTATAGGTAAATAATCCATTGAGAGTAAGTTTTCAAAACGGAATTCAAAAATCAACCCTTAATAAATATTTATAAACAACGTCTAGCCAAAAGGTTTTCGATTTTTATAAAATTTTCATTTTCTTATAACTTTCATAAAAGTGATTTAACGGCGTTTCTACGCGGTACAAGGGGAAACTATATCTATGTATAAAGACCTGCCCCCCCCCACACACTCCAATATGAAAACACTTCCTACTCCCCCGATATAAGGTGACATGTCGTATTTTTACATAAAGATCAAAGCAACTCACGATTTTATTTCATAAATACATAAAATGTTCGGATCTTTATAGGTTAAAAAGTTGATGAGACAAAGTTATTCGGACTTGGAGAAACTCAATACGATTTTTGGCTTAGACTAGAATCACTCATATAAATTTCGAGATTTGTGTTCCCAGGGTTTTTCTTTCTAATTTCTATTTTATTTACTGTATATTTGTTGCTTTCTCTTTCAAAAAAAAATGTACCTTTTCTTATCAAAAATGATGGGACTCTTGAACTAAAAGAGTGTCAAAAAATAAATCCAAAGATACTAAAAATAATAAAAAGTATGGTAATCTTTCATTCTTCACTCTTAAAATACCAAGTGGATCTTTTTGACCCATTTAAAATAAAAATGATTGTTGGTCCTCCATTGGTCCCAGCCAACCATCCATAATTTTGTAACTTTGCTTATAGGTCTATAGATAATTAATGAAACATAGGTTTTTTATTTCCTCAGTCAAATATATATTATATCTTATATTCTATAAACCTATAAGTATAAACACATAAAAACATAAGATATAATACTAATGTCTCCAATGGACCTATTAAAAGCTTATAGTTATAACTTTGTTTACCCAACTTTAAACATATTATTGAATAAGGTGAGTAATAGAAGTTCCTATAATTACAAAGACTAAAACTTAATTAGTTGAAACTTTTGTCACAATAAGCTACAATTAGTTTATTTCAGTGTAGCTTCTCCAATAAATAATGGGGTATGAGCGTTGTTTTTGCTTATATTTGATTGTAAACAAAGTGACAGAAAGTGGCGTGGTCTTGCGACAAAATAAGACAGCTCCCTGAATGATGATACTACTTAATGTAAAATATAGGTGTAACAAATGGCTGGAAAGCTCCGGTTCCACATATCTATGGCTCTTTTTGATCCATTCACCTCATTTTCAGTTAGCACCAAGCTTCAAAAGATAGTTGTGAAAATTCCATGATAATCTGTTCCTTAGTTTGTGAGTGATTGTGCCATGAAATACTTTTGTTATTTCTACAACAATTGATAAAACAATTATTATTTTAATTTTACACTACTTCTTGACGGGAAAAAATACCTTTCAGGCTTGATAATAGCTTGAAAAATGTTATGGGACTCTGCTCCATAAAGGCTTGGACTTTTCGGTCCATATGTTATGTAACTCACATAGAAAGCACTGTCAATTTTCTTCCTAGCATGCCTCATTTTTTTTAAACAACAAGCTACAGATTGTCACACCACCTTGCAGAGAATATATTTTTTAATGTTTGCTCATGCCTAAATAGCTACAAACAGGGGAAAAATGACTGCTGTATTAGAACGCAAATTCTGTGTTTTTTCGGATATAAAATGGTTAACCTATTATATGTCAACGACTTTATTATTATATATATTTTTAAAAAACGACATCTCATTTTTACTGATTTTAAAATGAATTTTTTTGTTCTTTTGTGATATAAATATGAGGGGTTGAATTTATACAAATCAATTTTAATTGTTCATATTTATTGTTGTAGTCATTTTAGTAGACAGCTTTTCCTTATTTCAAAAAATTCTTTCATTTAAATTTTTTTCAATTCATTCCATTAATAATCTAAGCTTTCCAAGTCATATCCCATTTTTTCTTAGTCTAATAATCCCCCCCCAGTTCGTTTTAAAGAAAACGCGGATAATTTATTTACCCACGAAAATAAGGCATTTCTTAAAAACCCTAAGACCCATAAGGGTAATTCATACTTCATTTGAAAGAATTTAAATAGATATTTCAAATGATGCAACATTATTTGGGGATCAGCCTTTTGGTTGGCCCTTGAGATCCGGATGAAGTTGGATTTTTTTTGTATTATTAACGGGGTCCAAATTCAATTGCATGCTATGGCTATTTACTAGGATTTATCCGACTGATACTTTATCCTGAGAAAAAGCTGTCAGATGTTACAAATTGGATCATTATGAAACCCTGTGGTCTGATTCCGATAGACTTAAGACCCACATCGTCTTTTTTTTTTTTTTTTTTTTTAATACGTTTAAAATAATATTTATGAAATTGGACGGCCGGCAAGACGCAGACTTGCAACAGAGTCTTACTCCTTACTTCTCAGGTTCCTTCACCTTATACATAAGAGTCGTACTCACGTCTTCCGCCTTGCGAATATCCTCAACTTTGTGGCTATTAACCAAGAGAGCTACAATATGTTCATGTTTTATCATTTTTTTTCGTAACTTAGCTAAGGAAAATTTTGATTTCAACCTGAGGCACCACGTTTGAAAGACTTGTTGATATTCTTTTTAATCAACCAAGACTGTAACAGTTATATTCAATACAACCTTTTACAAATTGTGTTATAAACGAACTAAGAAACATAACTATTGGGTCATAGTGTTATTTGGTCAGACCCCAGGTGCCAATAATATTTAGAATGGATCTCTTTGGTTTATGATTCTTTGTATTGTATAATTATTTTGTGATAGATGTTGGTGAAGGCGATACTAACTATCTTTAATTCACGGTGTTATTTAAAAAAACCGTATCTACAATCTATAAACGAGATACATAGATATACATATTTGTAATGATATAGAACGAGAATCCGTTAAGGAGTACAGTTCCTGCATTTGCAAGGCGTTGCATTTCCTCAGATAACGGATTAGTTATTATCTTATCCCTGCATAAGCGAGTATCTTAATCCATGGGCATACCTATAAATTATGTAGAGACGAGCATTGGCATGAATATGTACCACATAATGACCGACTAGTTCGTTTGAATGCAGAGACAGGGTACAGGGTATTACAACGTCATTGTGTCTGATGTTGTTTTAATATATTAAAAATTATATCATTCCATAGTTGTTCCACAAATTGCATTTCAATACTACTCAATTGTTGCAATTATCCCCAATAGTCAGTGACGCTACAACAGTTGTAGAACATCGATTTTGAATTATCAATTTCAAAATTAGACTTAATGATATTTTGGGATGAATGACTAACTAGACAATTCACTATTATATTAGTCAACCATCAAGTTGAACACCCTTATACAATTATATATACACTCGGATCCAAAGATGAGATAGGCAACACAGGTGCGGGATGGGATATCATTCGAAGTGGCATGTCCATTCATCAAGCATTAGCATCATTAAATAACGAAGCAGAAATCATGGCCATCATACAATCAGGGGTAGCTCTTCTTAACCAAGACAAGCCATCAAAAAACGTAATAATTCGATCGGATTATGAATCCGCAATTGCTCCTATTCTAATCAGCTTACAAAAAGTGATACAGTTAAGAATTGCAAAGAAATATTAAACATTAGAAAATGTGAAGTAAACATATATCTCAATTGGTGCATAGGCCATTCAGATATTTCAGGAAACTAATTTGCAGAGTAACTTGGAAAGAATGATAGTGAAAGTCAAAAACGTTTGTGTGGTGTTGGAGTACCTCCTAGGAACAAAAGAAACGTAGGTGGTGACTTCTTCTTCGAAGTTTGGTGCAACAGATACAAGAAGACTCAAAGAATGAAACATACACATCACATGTTGAAGAATCCAAAACAAAAGAGCGTCAAACTTTCGCGTCAAAACAGGAACTTAATTGTTCAAGCCTACACAGGTCATGGGCAATTTTTGAGCAAACGGAAAAATACAAGTGCAATGTGGAATATTTGAATGGAAGAACCAAAAAGCGCAGACCCCCTTATTAACAGATATCCATCGCTCTTATATGAGAGTTACCAAGCCATGCAAGAAGAGGATGACGATCTTCGTATTATTAAATTTATTAAATGTACAAAAATGAAAAAAATACTTGATAATAACTATAAAATTAAGTAGGGCTTAAGATCAATTTCAGCTGTCATAGCACATGTACAGCTTTGTGTGTGGTCGTATTCTTTGCCGTATGTATGTATAGTTTTGTAATGTATGTACTAATGTACTATGGTAAACAGCAATAAATTCTTAACCAACCAATATATCAAGAATATGAGTTAATTTCAATCACTCAACCTTCATAAACTATTGAATTAGTATTTGTTCAAATTTCTATGGAGTCAGGTCAATCATCAGAAATGATTCTTTATTAGATCTATACACGCATTGAATGCCCAAGAGTATTTATTCAATTAAGTAACATTTACGATAAGTCAGCTTTGTTCCATCCATTCTTTGTGGATGGAACAATATATGTATGTGTGTATGTAGGTAAGTATTTGAGCGTGGCACCTTAATAAATGAAGTTATTAAAATAAAACTGCAGAAGCAATTTTGTTGTTTTTTTACACCCATTTTTTTATAAGGGCCTTGCCCCACTTTGTTGTTGAATATCTATTTCCTTCAAAGAAGATATGTGGGAATAGATTTGGGTAGGATTTACAATTTTTTCCCTCTCGTCATATTTTATCTTTGTATATCAAAAAAGAAGATAGCGTACGCGGAAAGTTGAAATTTTATGATTGCAACCTTTCAGTGAGGAGTAGAGTTAATTCTTTGTAAAGGAAGGAAAAGAGCGCGAGGACAAGGTGGAAGCGAGACATATCGTACTACTGAATTCCCATCTTTATTATTACCAGATTTTGATTTTAGGGGACACAAATGCGGGATGCTATAAAGAGTAGAAATTTCTACATTCAAAATAGCATTAGTGCAGGGGAAAATATTATAATTATGTTCAAAATCAAATGAATGAATTATATCATGCATTTTTAAAACAATTTACAGCAACGATAGGACAGAATGCTTACTTCAGAGGGAGATCCACCACGACAACCTTTAAATAATGAACAGAAAGGAAAAAAGAGCACACGGATCAAGTGTTTTTCTTTTATTATTTCTACAGATAGTTTTTTCATTACAAAAACTTCAACTCTAATAAAGGAGATAAATTTTCGATTTGTATGTTTTGTATTATTAAAAGGTTGGGATAATTGAATTGCAACTTTCTACGATTGCTGTCTCCATCGTCGAGATAAAAAGAAAAAATATGGCGAATTGGCAAAAGAAATAAGAATGGAAGAATTCGAGATTAATTATCTGGATTATGACATTTTAGTGCATATAGGTAATAATGTACACGAGTATGTTGTAGTGTACCCATTTTGCTTACAGTATTTACACACGTACATACATACATACCTATTTGGGAGTCACACCCATGTATTGAGTACCAACAATTAATTCATTTTACTTGACGTTCAAAGTAGGCTGCAGTGATGTATCGAATATTCATATTTGCATTAGTGGATTGTCCACTTTTTATAGAAAATATATTGACATCCGCGTTGGCATTATCTGCAATATTTGCATCCAACTCAGTATTGTTGTAAATCCTAAGCATTTCTTAGGATCTAAGTTTTCTTGTTATTGTTATTTTATAAAACTGTAATAATTATTATTTCATTCTTGAGGACTGAACATCTAAGTATTATGTCTGACTACGAGTGCTTTTGCATCGGAGTAATTACTATGGCCTTACTAGATACGGAGTGGGGTGTGTATCTAAATCCCTCAAGTTCTTGCTACTTAGATTAAATTTTAATCTGACATCCCTTATAATTCCTTCTACATATCCCCAGTCATTCATGAATATATGCACTTTTGATTACTTTATATTTAGGTGTTCTCTCTTCAAGAATGATAGAATATCATTAGAGTAAACTGAAGATTGTTGGAAGAGTTGTGACTCTCACAGCTGTTTACAGTTAATTTAATGAACCCCTATGAAAGCTCAACAGCTCTCCCTCCAAATATTTTACAAATTGTCAGAGTTACCTTGTTAATTTTCTGTTTATATTTTATATACCAAAAATGCTTATGATTTACAACTCCGTGTCAATTTAGCCTTGTTGTTTCACAATTCGTTTTATTACTTTTCGTTCGGTTTTCTTTACATTTAAGCCATGTACACAATAAAATGTTTTCTAAGGAAAACGTACAATATTCAACCGTTTAGAGCATGCAATTACACGTTCTGTTTCACTTAAAATAAAA
Organism: Lepeophtheirus salmonis; assembly: GCF_016086655.4. NCBI lineage: Eukaryota > Metazoa > Arthropoda > Copepoda > Siphonostomatoida > Caligidae > Lepeophtheirus > Lepeophtheirus salmonis. The sequence goes on from NC_052140.2 coordinate 2,173,157, forward strand.
ACAAAATTGAAATTGGTTTTTAGAGAGAAATAATCTAAACATGCCGAATGTGATCATTTTCCCATTTCTAATAAGTAAGAGTAGGATTCTCATTCACATTCTTAACCGGGTCGGATGTAGCAGATTTCTTCCTCATGCTGAAGTGAAACATTTTTTATCGTAATAAGCTAGAAATAGCATCGTTTTGACAATATTGTCATGTGGACAAAGAAGCAAATATTCGTTATTGTCAGACGAAGCATTAAAAAAATAGCTTCTTTAATCTTTGCCCCTTAATCATCACGTTAAAATCTTTGTTGACAAATATATTCAGTCACGTCATCGCTAAAGTAATTAACCCTAATCTACATGCGATTGAGTACTGCAAGAAAAGTTTGCAATTTTCACTTTTGCAGTTTTAAAATCTGAATATCTTTTATTGCACATTGAACTAAGGCAGTAGTTCTCACACTGTGGTACGTAAACTCCCCATAGTAATAGTAATAGGCTAGAGCATTAATTTGAGTTTTTGTATTAAAAAAAAGTCATTCAAAAAATGAGTTTATAAGAATAAAGTCTTCAAATATGTATTTAATAAAGAAAGATCATCTCAAAAGTATGTCCAATATTTTGCAAAATATTCTAAAAAAAATTGTCGACTTTTAAATAACTTGGAGTTCTTCACATTTATTAGGAAAGTTTGAGAACAACTAAAAATATTACCTCACCAGAAGGTGATCGAGATAAGAGGGGCATAAAATTTATAAATATTTGAATTCATAAACGAATGTTTAGATACATCACAAAAGAGATTTACTCTTTTCATTAAAACAATTGGGGCTTATAAAAAAAATAATCGACGGATTAAAATCCACCTTTTATAAATATTTGCACCATCAAATTTAGAAATGTTGATATTTGCATCCGTATATTAGATATATGGTGGCTCGTGAGTATAATATAAAAACCATTCTGAACAAAAATGAAGATATTTTAGTCAATTATGAGAATTGTAAGTCTTTCAATTTCTAGGAGGAGTTGAGAACCTCAAAAGTGTTACTTCAACATATGAAAAAAAGTTATAATTATTTGATTGGAACGATGAGTTTTTGTAACTTTAAGTGCATTTCCCTTCAAAAGGATTAATCCTGATTGTTTGTTGACAGAAATTGACGAAAACAATCCAGACTCAATTTGAGAAAAATCATTCATGATTGCTTTTGTATTGATGGACCATATATTCGATACAGCACGAGTATGTATGATATAGCCTCATGAACACGCTAAATGTATTATCTTGACTGCACCATAAATTGATATATACAAATGAAACAAACACTTTATCTGATTTGACTCTTTCTTGAGTAGATACAAAAGGAGCTAGAGAAATGAGTTTGTTCTTCCTTGAATGAAATCGAATATCACATCTACGCATTATATAAGTGTGTGTGTATCAGATGAGGAAGAGCTATTTAATAACTATGTTAAAGCATCTAGGGCACGCCCATGCCAATATTATTGTATTTTACTATCCCTCACCGTCTTTGCATTATCCTAACACTTACAGTATGTATGTCGCAGTATGGAATAGGATTTTTCATCTCCCGGAAAGGATTCTATGAGATGGATCCCAAGAAATACTAGGATCCCGTTAGTAAATAATAAATACTCTGCAATTTACGAATCTATTTTTATATTTTAAGAATGAATAATAAATTAAACTGTTACTGTATATTCAATTCTCATTTTCATAATTGAATCACCATCACTGTTCTTGTCAAAAATATGAGCTGATGTTATATTTTAAAAAACACCCGAAAAGTAACTTTGAAGAACGTTTGGGATAAGAGCTATTGCTGTATACGTACTTAGAAGTATAAGAATAATGACAACAGTTTTGGAGAAAATAAAAAAACGTATATTAAAGTAGCAACTATAAGAAGCTCTTTCGTTATTGTTGTAAAAAATATAACCAGTGGCTATATTAAAAAGAACCCAGAAAATTAACATCGTAATCCTGACACTTTGAAAAATACTTGAAAGGAGGGAAGCTTATCATATCATGACGTTTCATAATATCAGCTTTAACCAGCCATGAGAGGGAGGTAATAACCACAAAACCAACTCCTTATACGGTCAGGACATGGGCAGGAATTACTCCGGTGTCAATTCTCAACTGTGCTCAAAAAGGACCACCACTTTTAACTCCCCAAAAATCCTAAGGGCTACTCTTCAGGTCACAATTACAAAAAGTATCGCACTCGTCCAATTTCATATATTTTACAACTATCACTAACAGTACACAATTTGGTTTTTTTCAGACTGTGAATCACACTTTTTTTTTTAAATTAGTTTACCCAATTTGACATGTAGGCTAAAAGTCAACCCCTGCATCACTAGAATGTCATATTGCTCCAAACTAAAAAATTATATTTGGTATACGGAACGTTTGTGTCGGTATGGAACATAACAAATCAATTACTTATTGACTTAGGTTGATTGCTAGTCACTTAAACCGAGTGATATTCATTAAATGTGTATTCAATGTTTAATTTAATAAATTAAATATGATTACAAGAAGCTACAATATATTATGAAATAATTAAATAGGTGATTTCCCTTAAATTTCCTGTAAATGTAAAACCCCAGGAAAACAGAATACATAAAGACCCAATGTAATATATAATTATTATTAATTTGGGATTTAACCATTAAGAGTTGTTCTGGTCGATGCTATTTTAATCATGTACTAAAGCTTTTAGCAGAAATCTGTAGCTCACGACACAAACTACTACATACTTAACTCAAAGCCACATTTTGTATGAGAATTCAAGGTTAAGGAGAAGTGATGAGAGAGAGAGAGAGAACGAATGCTGTTATCACTTATCAGGAATCAAGACCAGCATCGTTCAACAAACTTTTAATGTTTTTACAAAAATCATTTTCTGCTTCGTTGATCCAACAGCACGATTTATGTACTTATGTTAAAACGTGTACCCCTCATAATATATTGCGGCGTTACATACATACCTATATACTAGTGTTGGGTTTTGTTTTGAAATTATAGATCGGTCTGGTATAATTTTAATAAGACCAAAATAAATTATGTCCAAGTTCGGAAAAAAAAACCCCCCATCCTTTTGTATTTTTTGGACTGATATTGACCTATTTTTATTTTATAGACCGAATATCAAAGAGGTCAGTCTCCTTTAAAATTCAGTCTGCACAAAAAGTAATTGGTTATCCACTGTCTGCAGTATTTTTGAGACATTTTATGAATTCATAAAATTGGCTGAAAAATACAGAGCTTAACATAGAGAACGCGTTTTTTATTCGTTCAAAATTGTTTTTTTTAAATTATTATTAATACATATATTTTCTTTTTCTTTACTTTATGGAGAGGGGTAACTTTATCAATCTTCAAGCCATTGCTTATCTAGAACAGTGTCTTTTCCACAACAAAAAGCAGGGTAAAATTAAAACAATAAATTGTTTTTGATCCATTGTTTTGGAAATAACAAAAGATGCGTATCACTTAGCAAAATAACTCACAAACTAAAGAACAAATTGTCATCAAATTTTGATAGCTGTCTTTTTATGGTTGTTACTATCAGAACATTGGATATTTTTCATATCTATGTGTCAAGCTTGGGACTTTTCAGCCCATGTGTTAAAAGAAATTTTTCAATTTTTGGTTAACTCAGAAATCTGGGGGTTATGTCCTATATTTGTATTATGTAATGGGGCAGCCAGTACCGGTCCCAATATAAATATAGTATAGTATTGTAAGTACACAAGTCAACTATTTAAATTTTGGCTTTAGAACAGGGTATAGAAAAATAAAGAGGAGGGGAATAAGGAAAAAGCGAAACATAATAGTTGGTAAAAGTTCAGAAATTTGAAGATTTTATATAATAATAGACAATTTTTATTATTTTTTTTCTATTTATAAAGTACATTTTGCATTTGAGAAGAGAAGTTCACTAGAATAAAAAAAAAATGGATGAGATCAAACAAAACTTGTTTATTTTCTTATAGGCTGTCGTTTGGTTCCATAATGAAGCGGAGTAATGAGAAATAACGGCAATGAAATTGGAATCGTAATTAAATACTACTGCAAGTTTTGTGTCCCCACTCTGTAGTTATCAGAAGGCATGTATGAGAAGAAAAACATAAATTTACTGATCATAAAAGAAAAACGTGTGATGCGTGTGCTCTTTTTTTTCTTTTGCGTTCATTCTTTTATAGAGCATTGTGGTGTTAACATCTTCCTCTATAAGAAGAACTATCGTCTATCTTTTGTATAAATTGTTTTGTTTTAAAAATGCATAATTAAATTAATATATATCGCAGTCATTCATCCCCCCCCCCTAAAATCATATAAGAGGCAGTGGATATTAACAATGCTATAAATTCATTAATACCAGAAGTCTCGCTCCCACCTCTTCTTCGCGCTCTTACACAAATCCCATCTCTAGTTATCACGTCATGACGCAGCAAAATTTGGTTCTAAACTCAATTTAGTGCTGTGTTAAATACTTTAGTATCCCGGCACTACTATGTATACTAGTGCCGGGATACAAAACACTCTTACTACGATACATCCATAATATATATCTATACAATTATTGGAGAGTGATTTACTTTAAATGATGGTGATTATGTATTTATGTAGTTAAACATACATCGATCTACATATAAGGAAAGTAGGGCCTAGTTTTGTTTTATTCGTACTTTAATGTATATACCTATGGTTATGAGCTTCTACCATGATTGATAATTGTTAATAATTCAAATGAATGAGGCACACCTTTTGAATCCTGTGTAAATATTTGTATACATTAACTAAAATACATTTGTATGTACGTCATTGAGAAAGAAGCAATGAATTAATTAAGAATTATCATTAATACGAGTATTTGAAGAGTCGGCCAAGATTGGAATTTTATGATGATTGATCTCTAACGTAAGCTATTCTCATTACAAACCTAAAGACCCACCACCATTACCATCGTCAGGATGCCTATGCGTTAAGGAGAACTTCTTTAAATATTATGTTAATAGGAGGAGGAGATTTATTAGTCTTAATTAACAGTAGATACCTTTTATCTTCTTCATTGTTTCGTGGATTAAATGGAACTCATTATCACATACGATCTATCCCTATGTACACAAAGGAGCTAGGAACAGCGGGACATACGTTATTAGACTTGTAAATCCTAAGCAGTTTCTATATGTCAATTTGAATAGCTTAGCTGTGAAGACATTTTATCTATGAGATTAGCTGTAAGCAGTGGCTAAAACAGGAAGGAAATATACACAAGCCCAATCCTATGAAGCTAGGACATATGTATTATGAGAAGAAGGATATAAACACAAGTCATAATCCGTATCAAGCTAGGACATATTATGAGAAGAAGGAAATAAACTCAAATCTAACTCTATATCTAACAAAGACATATCCAGGAATTTCTCCGCTTCCAATCCTCATTTTTACTCAGAGTCCAACATGTACTCCACGACAAATCCTCAATTTTATTCCTCATCTTTCACGTAATAGTGACAGAGCTTTAGAAAATTTAAAGAAACACTGTTCAGACTGACAATCTTCATCTCAGAGGCAAATAAAATAAACTACACCTTCATCACCCGGACTATAAAAAAACTTGTGCACTATTAGTGATGATGATAAAATGAAGAACTTGATAATTGAGAATATATGATGCGTAAGACACGCTTAAGGTGTATTATTTTGTCTTCAAATATACAAAAGAAAAACATAAATTTTACAGTATTTATTATTTTATAACCGGGTACAGATAAATAAAAAATGATTAGAAGTATCCTGCTTAATGTCTATTTCCCGGGAAATGAGAAACATAATCTGTCTTAGTGGTCTCAGTATAATGTCATGAGATATTAAAGTTAGACGAGAAAGTACAAACAGGCATTTTTCTTTCCACAGACCATCTGATTATCCAGGTTTGACGGAGTGATCATTTGTATAGTTATATGTACATTGCACAGTCTGGTTATGGTTAATACTTATCTCCCGAAAAAAAAAAATCAAAAGAAGTGTTTTAATGTTATAAAACTTGGTTGTTGAAGCATGTAAAATGTCCTACATCAACAATGTTGACGTAGGCTATTCGGTAGGCTATGCTTAAAATTTATTATTTTGTCTTCAAATATGAAAAGAAATACGTTATATGTTTAAATTTTAGAGTATTTATTTTTTGCCAGGATCCTGTTTCCCGAGATCTCGAGCAAAGGCAATTCGCCGTAAAAAGAGGAAGGTAACATATAAATAAATAATATTAGTCAAATTATTGCAATAGTCAATAATGACGTTCCTGTAAGATAAGTGACGTCAGAACTGAAGGTCGTTACAGTTATGAGTTCCATCATTATTATTACTACTAATAAAATCAACCCTCTATTTCTGACATTTTTCAACTCCAAAAAATTGATTTATTATTATAAAATCACGTTTTAAAATGCTACTTATGTAATCGTCGTTTATAACGTCATTTTCAAGGACCTTTTTTTTTTCTTGGTTATGTTGCCTCTCTGTATCTTGTATCAATCTTCTTCTTCTAAGTGTATAGGTACTAAAACAATTAATAAGCAGAAGCAGCTCTATTTGCATATGCATCTACTTCAATTACTATTAGTAATGTAAATGCCTTTATGACTGAATATAAACGACTCGTAATTACATACAATCAATTGTTTTGTAGATATTAGGGATGTTGCATTTGAGCTATAACTACGGAGTTGTAGTAAAAGCAAAGAAAGAAAGATGTTTACTCATTAAACTCGAATAATTACAAATAGTAGATATAGTTGTGAAAAGTATGACCTCTCGGTATGTTAAAAAAATGAAATTTTTGAAATATGTTTTAGAGGAGAGAACGTAGTAGCTGTCATGACGTTTTATTAGGTCAACTGAAAGCAGTCGTAAGAGGTAGGATATAAGCACTAGTGACATTCCGTATTTGCATGATTTACTCCCCTTTCGATCCTTAATTATAACCTTAGTTACAACCTCACAAAGTATTCTGCTCGTCTAAGGGCATATTTTGGACAAGTATAGCTATACTCTTTACTCTCCTTAATACTGATTACTATTTACTTGTCTTAACACTTCTTTTGTTCTTGCTAACAAACCTGTCAGTCAAAAAATCATATTTATACAAAAAAATAATTGAAACTTGTGATTTAAAAATTGTTTTTGTAATTTATGTTCCGCAGATTAACTTACAAATATATTTAACTGATTTAAATCGTGGTCATGTGCGTAATTTAGTCAATTATATAATCAACACATCCATCTTTTACTCTTTGTCGGTAGTGTTGTGTCTTTCCTTATTTATTCGGTTTAGTCCAGTCTTAGGGTCTGCTCCTTGGATTTTTTTTTTAAATGTCGATGGTTTATTCAAGCAAAAATAAAGGACTTGACACAAAACCAATAGTTGGATTATAGCTAGTCTTGTGCCGGTCCTTCTTTATTCGGTCCAGTCGAGTCCCATCTTAGGAGCGATCATATCGGCCCATAGGACTGACTATCATGTGAATCGGTCCTTAACTGTCGGTCCTTGGAATTTTTCATACAAATATCGATGGATTATTAAGCCAAATAAGATACATATATGAAATATGTATTAAAATGATTGCAAATACCTTCCAAAAAATAGACACAATACTAGTGATAACCAATATATTATTAGGGGCACTAGTGCATAATAATATGAAGGCATATTAATTAGGCTCTACGTTCAACAATCAAGTCAGTTTGATTATCTCAAATAATCAAAACTAATCAAACAATGTTGAACATTATATCAAACTTTTCCCTGAATAACTCATCAAAGTCATTATCCATATACAACAGGGATATCCTAACTTTCAAACCTCAGGACTTGTGTCTGAGTACCCCAGTAAGTTCCAAGGGCAAAACTGTTTTGTTTTCCTATCTAAAGTTCATTGTAAAATATTATAGGACATATTTTGGCACACGGGCCGTAGTTTGGAAACCCTTAATCTACGACAGTATATTATGAACGCTGAAATGAGGGTGATATTTCTTTTTGTAAAATTAACAAAACAGAAAAAAAAACACTGTAATTATAGGAAAGAAAAGAATATCCCATCAAAAATTTAATAAGGAATTACCCGTCGAGTTTGTTTTTTATCAACTTGCAACCTCGACTCACAAAAAGGAAATTTGAAAGAAACATATTGGTAGCCCCTCTTGTATTTTTCTTATTGCGAACCGTTAATTATTAGGTACAGATTTATTATTTAGATATTATCACAAGGAAATAAATATAAATTAACATTGTATTCGAGTCATTTTTTTCTGTATGACATGCTAAGTTATTTCTAGTCATATTTATTATTATTTTTAGGACTGATTCTTTTTGCAACATTTTTACGCATTAATTTATTAGTAAATATCACATATCTCAAATTTGTATCTAACATTTTGCAATAGACATAGATTTTTCCTTCTTTTATTTTTTATAATATTCTTTGTTTCATAAAGAATACCTACATATATTTATAAGCTATATTCACTTATTCCATCCCTTTATAATATTACTAAATTATACTCAAAAATACAGGGCTTACCTCTGTAGGTCAATATGTAACAGACGGAAGGCCTTTGTTGAATTTCACTCCATCCCATGGAGTAAAGCGGATGTTCTCTAGACGATATTTCAAAAGTGAATATAATTGTCCTCTAACTCTGGCTTTCATTGTCTTCATTTGCTCTAACAAAATCAATAAGCATGCGTCCAGTATTGGTCGTGATGAGTCATGCCATAAAGTAATAAGTAGTTGATGGGGTCATGAATGAAGGAGATTATCGCTGCGGATTGGTTGGTAAGTTATAAGTGCAAGCCCTTAGTGGAGTTAGAGTATAATTGAGGGTCGACATCGGAGTATTTCCAGCCTATTTGTCCTTCTTATATAATTAGTGGGATCGATGTAAATTTCATACCCGCAATACTTGTTTTATGCATCAATGTCAATCATCCATTGCAAGGAAAAGGTTTGAAAGAGTTGGTCTTTGATATGGCACGGATCATCAGGACCCCAACATCATTTTGAATAATCAATTTTCGGAAATGTTTGAAGTACAGACTAGGAACATTTTGTATTTTTTAAACAAGTCTCGGAGAGATCCTAATGAGATGAAATATATTTTTGTCATAAAGATTTGTAAAATCGTTCTATTTATTCTACAAATGTGCCAAAGTTACCCCAATCCTTAGGATGGTAGCAAGGAGTATTTAGAGAAACGTTGATAAACCACTGAGTCCTTCAGATTGACTCATTGTAATATCCCCACGATATAAGGATAGGTGGTAGATTAAGTGGTTTATCTCAAAGGACAGGGAATCATAAACACAATTCAGTAGCCAAGAACTCCCTTCGTGACAAAAATATTCTGTATCTTTAATTATTTTAAAAAGCTACACAATAAAATGAAAAAAGAACTAGAGATGAGATTAATCTATACTCTAATATTTCAATTTTTTTTTAATCATTCGAACTCAGTCGAGGTTTTCGAATAATACTTTGGGAGATGAGTGGAAGAAATTCCCAGAAAATTGTCAACTTTAGTAAAGTCGAATTTTTTCGATTAAAGGTTTATTATTTCAAAAAATTCATCTTCATTTCATAATGAGGGTGTTACCATATATATATATTAATGAATCAAAGTTCATCCTTCTATCTATTTGCTTGCTTTGCGACATAAAATTAAAAAAAACTGAAGTTGAAATGTAATAAGGTTTAGCAACGAGCGTGTGTAGGGAAAGTACAGATGGTGATCACTCTATGGACTAAAGTACAGCACATTATATTAACTTACAATCTTAAAATCCTGTTAATATTTTTTCATTCTTAAAAAAAGAACATATCAGTATTGAGTAGTTACGTGTGAAATTTGCCACAAAAATTAAAATTGGCCTTTATGGAAAGACGTCAACCGATTTTTGAACATCAGTCTCTTCCCTCCAACTAAAAACACCTCCATAAATAGTTATGGGATTTGTGTAAGAGCGGAGGAGAAGTTAGGTATTTTGTTAACATATCAACTACCCGTTATTTGACTTTCGGGGGGGGAATGAACAGCTGTTACTAAAATAGAGAACCTTATTCATTTAAAATAACATATATCTATTTTATTATGCATTTATAAAACAATTTATACCAAAGATAGGCGATAGTTCTTCGTATAGAGTGAGATATTAACACTACAATGATCTATAAAAGAATGAACGAAAAAAAAAAAAAAGAGAACACGCCTCACCCGTTTTTCCTTTAGAATCGCAAATCTGTGCTTTTTCTCTGTAAAAATCCCATCCATACATATAAGTGCACGTCCTTAAGGATATCTTTGTTTGTTGTTGTTGAAAAAATATTAGTATCGTGACAACACTAGTTTAAAATTATTTCATGGTGTAGTTTGAGCAATTTTTAGAAAATTCTGGACTTACGTACTAAAATCGAGTTTTTTTTTTTTTAGGTAGAGCAATACTCGAAAGAAACACTATTATGTTTAACATTGTATGCCTTTAACCATTTTCATGAGTTAAATTAATGCTGTTGGGAGATGGAGGTTATAATTAGTGCTGGAGTTCGTCTGAGATTTTTATATGATCCAAACTAGGGGTCTTGCTAGATTTCATCATTTGAAGGGGCTTAGCCCCAAAAATAATTAACATTCTAATATAATTACTATTTATATTAATAGATTCATTTTATGTATATGATATGCATTTGACAAAAAGGGGCTTGAGACTCTATTGATCCGAACTAATGCGATCTTTGGAAAAAGTTTGGTCTCTTTTAAAGTTGATTCTATACGGACTCTACAGATCAACAGTTGTGTTTCAAAATTGATAATATCGACATACAATTACGTCATATGACGATAAATGTGTTTTTAAATCAATCATATTTGTACACTTATAAATCAGGCGGAAAGGAGAGAAAATCGGCCAATAGATTGAGACCAAAAAATTGCTCCACGATTTGAAAACCCTTTAATTTCAAACTAGAGTCTGAGATCATTGTCTCAACGGACCAAAATATTGGTAAAAATCAGTTTAGAAAAAATCCCTTAAGACCGAACTACATGAAATAGTCTCAACACTAGTTACAATAGCTACAAAGAGTGGTGCTCTGCGCGTTATTACATGGATCATTTCACCTTTGAAAGAAGTTTGTTTATATTTGGCAAACAATCAAACACAGAAAATTTACCGTCATCGTTTGTTAAAAGAATAGTGAGAGAAGAGTATAATACTGCAGAGAATGAGAGACATGGTCTTCCATCAAACTGTTCCCAATGATCATGATTAGTTATTTTTCTTTAATAAATTATACAATTAATATAATTATTTCATAAAGAAGAAATGAATGCGTTAAAAGAAGTTCTGACATTCAATTATAAACGTACATAATATGAGGCCCGTCAACACAAAAGCAAGTTACAATTATTTTTCACCAAATTAGAGTCAATTTCCATCCCCAAAGTTTTTTGGTATTAACCCTTTTGGGCGTGCCGCAAATTGCAATACTCAAATAAGACAAAATAGATCGCCACAATATAAAAATGAGAAATTGATGGATTTTATGTATTTGAAAAGAGGCCATATCGGCCTCAATTACAGTCTCTTAAGTCTAATAAAGATTTTAAATCATATTTACAATTCTTGGGTGAGTATTTTAACTCATCCCAGAAATTTGAATAATCAGCCTTTTATTTATTCAAATATATCCATGAAATGTTGTTGTTGAAAGTTATTTGGGATTTTCTCCACATCTTGAAATGTCTTCAAAATTGTTTTGATGTTAACACACCACATATGCCCATTAGGGTAATGGCTGTTCGACCTTTTTTTTTTCTTCTTCTTCAAAATGGATTTCCAGCAGTTATCTAAAAACGACAAAAATCACCTTTATTAGATTTTGCTTTTAATCATGCATAAATCACTTTAAAGGTCATTGATATGAATGTATTACTATGATATTTACGTAATATTGTAGAGCGCAGTTCTTGTATAGTTTTGGGTCCACACAAATAAATTTATTTTTAATTTGTAAGTTTAAAAAAATGATGCCCTACATAAATATGGGGGAGCCCTAATCCCGTTCCCCTTGCTTTCTATACATTTGAGTATATAACGCATATATCTCATTGAAAAAAAAAATAGATATAGAGAATGTTTAACGTTCGGCATGACATGTCTGCTGATGCATGGTGCTACTTTTTAAATGATAATCCTGACTAAAAACTTTAGGAAATGGGAAAAACCAAAGCAAAGTTTGTATCAATGGAAAATGATGGCAAGGATATATTTGAATTTTTCTACAGAAGTTCGACTCCTTCTTAGTGTTTAAAATGTGAGATAGTATCAGGTTATGATTTAGTAAAAGATGCCCTAGTGGCTATTCTTGTAGATCAAGCAGTCTTTATAGCATATTACTACATTTTGTCATAAATGGGTTGGGGATTCCTTATAGGGAGGTCATAGAATTATAATTTTATGTCGGATTATCCTCCTCTCCTGAATAATTTATTCTGTTAAGTTAATACAAGATTTGTACGGATCCTATCGTACAAAATAAAGATGAATTTGTGAGATTCATTCTTTCCAATGACTCAATTACAACTAATTTAGATTCTTGAAAGATCTAAAAATTTAAATTTTATTTTATATACATATTTTTAATTCTTCAGTTTGTTTTCGAATAATTATAATAATATAATATTTAGAAATTTTTTAATAAAAGTGATGTGTCATATGAATAGAAAAGACGAAAGTATATATTATTGATTTATTAAAAGCTTAACAAGTAATGCCTTATATTTTGATAACAAAAAGTACCAATTGTCAGCAATACTAACCATATAGAGTGTCAAGCTCTTTCTTACATTGATAAATATATACAAGTAATATTTACAAAGAAGACATATTCTATTTTTACATTTAGGTTACTTAAATCGTTGACACAACGTACAAGGTATGAAATGAGACTTTTAAAAAAATGAACGTTACCTGAGAAAAAATGTTTACAAATTTAATTTTCAAAGTATGCACGTTTGCTAGCCACATTTTTCCCCATCTTTCAGGTAATTTATGGATGCCTTTCCAAAAAAAATTGTTCGTCTTTGGCTACAAACTAACCATCGATCCATTTTTTGGCTTCAGCGTGAGAATCGAAGCATAAATCATTGAGTGCATGGCCCATCGATACAAACAAGTGATAATGGGAAGGTACCGGGTCTGGTGAGTAAGCTGCATGAACAAGAGGTTACCAGTTGTACCATTCAACAAGCTGGCGGGTGGCTATAGAGCGATGCAGTGGTTCGTTCTCATCAAGGAAAATTACCTTGTGTTACCTGACTTCATATTTTGGGCATTTTTGTAGTATAGCATGGTTAAAATCGGTAAGTTTCCAAATATAAAGTATTTGATGGGCTTGAGAAGCGTTTTTCTTCAATTGGTAACGGAAAATCAATTATGTCCGTGCATCGTAGTTTGTAGGCACAAAATTAGACATTTTTACGAGTGAAAAAATTGCGTTGTTGAATGAAACTATACAAACAATATCAAAAATAATGTTGACACATGTCGAAATAAGCATTTAGATTTTTGGACCGGTTTATAATGTCTAATAAGCGACACCTACGGACCAATAACCGAAAGTCAATTTCATAGGCGCATAATTAATGTTGTAACCATTTGAAGAATGTTTAAGAGGAGAGAAGCTTGGCATGTCATGACATTGGACATTTCATTAGATTAGCTACACGCAGCAGCTTCGAGTGTAAGAAAATGGTCACAAGTCTCGCTCCTTATCAAGCAAGAACATAGGAAGGTATTACTCTATTTTAGATCATAATTTATACTCTCATCCCAACAGGTCCAACTCTAGAACCAATCCCTAGCGTTAATCTACGTCATTCTTTATACTTTATACTTAATCTTCTATCCTCAATAGTTAAAGTTAGCTAGGGGTGTGAAAATTGTCTAAATCCAGGAAAGTGTAAATAAAAAAAAAGATTATATTTTGGCAACTTTGATATCATTATAAAAAAGTGCTCTTTGGATTTCCAAAGCTTTCAAACAAAGTAGCGAAATGTACCTGTTAGCTTTAGAAGATACATGGTTGTAAATATGTCTTATTACCTAAGCAAGATGTTTTTTTTGTATGAGACCAGGACAGATGACGTCACTTTATCATTTATGTTGTATGGAATTCTTTTTTTTCTTTGCAGAATTCACCTGTTTTATTAATTCAGTTAAAGACTGAATGAATCAATGGGTCTGCGTAGTTAGTAATCAACTACTATTCAACGCTTATAGCTGTACAAATATTGTTCACGTGGTCTTCGTTTCGTTACTTTATTTTAAAGCTTTGGGATAGGTACTTATAACTATTATCAGGAGTCATACATAAAAATCCTTTTATTCTAGGATTAAAGTATTTAATACACATGTTGAATATGTTTAGGATGAGAAGAAGAGGAAAAAAATTTCGTTACCTTTCAGTAGTTGCAGTTGGGACTGACAATGAGATTGCAAAAAAAAAAAAGGTTTTTATAATTATAGATTCTGAAGAATATAGTGAGCCCTCGCTAGTAGTTATTACAGACCAGGACCTGTCACATATGATTGAAACCCCTACTGGGATTGAGCTTAAGTATTGTTTGAACAGAGTAGAAGGTACATATTCATTCATTTATAATATTTCTATGTTTTTAAGGCTCAATAATATCATGTTATGTACATTATATAACTCAAATTATATATTCTTAAAATATTTGTATATATCACAGTTTCATTCTTTGGGGGTAAACTGGTGAAAGGACGAATCAATCAACCTGAGATTTGGCAAGGTAATGTTTAACTGCGTCCTGGGTAACCTGATCGATTAAATTTTCCTATTTTTTGTAAATAATGTTTCCAATGGCAAATTAAATTTCACTTTTTAAATTCTTTTTTTCTAATGAACCAAAAAAATTATTAAATTAAGAATGAAAGAGTGAGTAATTATGAATTTAATGTACTTGTAAACCCCCTCAACCTCGAGGGAGACTGTTAGAGGGCAACATATCTTATGTATGAAAAATCAAAAATGGTATATTCCAATCATCTTTCATTTTGTCAATGTTTGATTTGGGGTATTTTATGTATTCAAAATTGAGGGGAAAGCTTTGATTTAAAGGGTGGTTTGTTATGATGTAAGCTTCAAATAAACTTGAAAATCATTTCGAACAAGTTGGAGCATCTCTGCTGGTAAATCTATATTTAACCATCAATCATTTAGATTTATTCCTTGCTTTTGTTGAAGATTTATTTAATAAATATGATTATATGTATAGGTGTAAAAATATGACCTGCCGGTAGGCTAAAAAAAACTAAAAGTGAAAGATAGAACGACGTAGCTCAATAGACAACACGCTAAAGAGAGAGTATTCTCTCGAGACAATATGCGTAGGTTCGCGCCCTGATATTTTCTCTAGAAGGAAATGTACAGTATCTATATGGACTTCAAAGAAGATTCCTAGGTTAGATGCAGGGTTAATAGAAATAAAAGGATATACCATAACGCGTGTACGACTGAAGTTTGACTTCCACCACGCTTTAATATTGACGTCATAGTAGATGATTGGCTGTGTGTTTTGCGTTGGGTACGATACATCAAATTAAAAATTGTAGCAATAGTGACGTAATAGATTATGAGTGGTTACGTGTTTTGTCAAAATCTGCCTGTCTTGCCCAGCAGTCGGTACAATACATTAGATTAAAAATTTTAGCAAGCTCGATTACATGATGGTCTAACCTTGTATTTCTATTAACCTTGTGTCAGATGGAGTAAATGTAATACTACAATGTTTGATACGTGCAACTCCATCTGACGGATTAAAGGAACATTAAAAAATAGACATGGTAACCCTGCCAATTGGACGAATGTTTGGGAGTAGAGCACCTTAGCTGTCACTACATTTCCGTAGATTAGCCAGAAACAGCTATGAGGTGAAGGAAATTGATACAAATCCCATTTCCATGTCTATCAAGGATAAAGGCAGGAATTACAATGATGAATATTAATACTCTAACGTACAACAAAGACTTCAACTTATAACTCTGCAACAAATGATCAGCCTTACTCTTTGTCTTTCCCTCACTAAATTGATCATTGAATAACCACGGATCAGGCTGCAACTACAACAAGTTTCCCACCCATCCAAAGTCATATTTTTCACAACTACTATTATTGGACACATAAATTTAGTATATTATTACAAAACTATACAAATGTAATTGTTAATATGTATTAATCAATACATGAACACACAATCAATAAACAATGCCCCCTAGTGGAAGATTTTTATGTTATAAAATTTAGTAAATCTCCTATACTTTCCATCATAACGTGAGTGAAAATGATCTAGTGAAGAAAAAACCAACTACGAATTAGTAAATCTTCCGCAAATAATAAATACTTAAATTTCAAAAAATATTGTACAAATGGGGTCAAGAACATTTTATACAATTACTTGATCGAAATTTTAAGTTCACGTATGAATCTTATTTTAGTGAGGTATTTAATTGATTAACATGTACCTGCAATGTATTTAAGTGTATATAAATACATTCTTTACTTGCACTTAAATAGATGGCAAGTACCTGTAAATTACTTATATTAATAGTAACTCTACTTTTAGAATAAGTTAATTACTGGAAGCTAGCTGTGACATTTGTTGTAAAGAGGACAGTCTATCATTCGAAATGTAGACAACAGATCTAATCAACTTGTTACAAAAGATGAAATATTTATTGGTTTTAAAGCATTTTTAAACGAAATGGGTGAAATATTTTTCATAATTTTCTGTCAAAAGTAACTAAGTATTCATTTGTACTACTTTTAAGTATCAGTACTCATGTTTAATGAATAACTAAGCATAATTCATAGTACTTAAGGACACTTATGTACAAATACCAATCTACTTGGCCCAATTTTGAGGATAGGATGAAACTTGTCAATTTCCAAGTAGAAGTAATGATTAATTCTTTGTCAAAAAACCTTAATACATACACATTATGAATATTGAGAGTTAAGGAACTTAATGAAGTAATGGATTTGGATTAAATCTGCTATTAAAATGCATTAAATTAATTATATCAAATACACTTCATATATGCCCCAAAACTTCCTTATAGTCATATATGTATATATTTCTGAGGGTGGATAGGAAGCTATAAATATAAATGTCATGTAATTATCACACAATGTGCGTCTTAATGAATTCATTTTTTTTCTGAATTGATGTTTGACATGAATTAGTGATGCAATGAATATCTAAACATCTGGAACTCAACTTCTTGAAATTTTTCGGTAGGGTATATTTTTAAAATGTTAATTGATTAATTAATTGTCTTTGGATGCAATTGCTAATGTTTGATACACAACAGTTGAGGACAGTTTGCCGAAAAAACAATCATACATATTTAATATAATGATGATTTATGCTGCAATACTATATAATTTTGATTCCCATATTTGCCACAAATTGCAATCTTTAAGTGTGCATTAATATAAAATTGATTCATTTCAGACTCTCAATTTTCTTTAAACATTTATTGGGCTGAGTATTTGTTAAGATTTCTGTTACAGCGGCTTTAATAGTGGTTCGACCACGTGTTCAGTGACGGAGAGTAATGCACGACTTTTTTTGTGGGAAGTTATAGGAACTTAAGTTTCAGGTGAACTCAGAGTAGAATTGAAAATCAAAAGCGGAGTAATTCCTACCTATATCAACGCTTGTTATGAAGTATAATTTGTGTTTGCTTGCTTCATCTCACAGCTTGTCTCAGCTAATCTAACCTTATGACTGCTAATCAGTTCGAGACTTGACTTGGACTCAAACGTCATTTCAAATGTTTCAGTAGATGTAAGTATCAATGATTACTCGTTGAATTGATATGGACTCGAGCAAAGAGTTGATACTTGACTTGATCTTGCCGTATTAGGACTTTTTCCCGCCACGTGTTATTGTTACATTCCCCCCAAAATGCAGATACAGTTAATACAACCTGTGCAAATACAAATAATGCATGTATAGCGAACACAAATTCTAACATTTAGCGGATTATTGTATTATTAGTTATATACATAGATCACACAAACATGAATTATGAACACAGTTTCATAGAACGATTACTCCCTTAGATGATGAATAATTTAATTGGAGAGGCTTGATCCTGTTACATAACTTGAAGTATAATAAATGAGCCTATCTGCACTTAATAAGTCATGTGAATAAAATTGATTGTATTGTGCATACCTACAAGAGACGTGCAAACAAATATAATTGAAATGAGTAGGTATATAACTGATCCCTAATTTCCGGTACTGAGTTCTAGTCAGCCCTTTGCTATAAAAGTTCCCGACCCTTAACGGATTCTCCTCTAAATTTCAATTTGTCAAAGTTACAGGATCTCGTGAGTAAATAATAATTATTGTAAAATTTATTTTAATTTTAAAAAGGCTTAATAAATTTAAGCCAGTATTACTACTAATACACATATTTTTGTTTATCATTTTCCAGATTTTTATCATTATCATTAATAGTGCACGAGTTGTTTTTAGAGCCTCCGGATCATGTTTTTTTATTCATTCTATAACCCCATCCGACCCACTTAAAACATGATGATTAAATAGTAAGTAATGAACAAGCTAATTTTCGATGGAGCTGAATGTTGGATAATTGAGAAATACAGAACCCGACCTGCGGACTAAAAGTCAACTCACAGATATCTAGAGTCCATGTAACTCTTACTATAAAAATGTGAGACATCTGAAACTGCTTCAAAATACATATTGAAAAAAACGGAGTCATTCCAGCCTATGTCACTGTCAATAGAGTGGGCCTTGTGTTTCTTTACCTCATATAACATCTCATTTTCTTAACCAAAATAACGGGTAATCAGCTCTTCTAAAAAATTTATTCAAACTGTTATAATGTTAAATTGGTTTTTTTCTTTTCTACAATTTACAACCAAAGTATAATTTTGCAGGCATATTTGTGACTAGCATTTTTTTTCACGGTTTTACGGAGAGTCCAGGATGTGTCTGTGTGTTTTTTGGTTTTTTTTTAAATGACACTTTAAATGCCCTTTTTTAACAATATAATATATTTTCGGACAGGCTTATTTAACAAAAATTTCCCCTTACGTCACAATCGCGTCAGCTGTGGTTCCTCTACCTCAAAGATCAGTACAAATTATTAGTTCACTAACCGGGTCTTTAACGTATTTTGAAAAACGTTTTGGTGGTAACACGTGTATTAGTATCGGTTCGGGACTTGTCCAAGCTTGCTGTTATAGCTAATCATATGTTAACCTTTAGCATGTGTATTTTTAGTTAGTACAATTCATTCGAATAAAGTAATAGAGTCCAATCGTGTCTAACAGGCACTTGATTTAATCGTGTCACACTACAAAGCGACCATATCCAGTTATCAAATTTGGAATTGTTACAAAATAGAAAATAGGATCAAGGAAGTAACTTGTACTAAGCGGTCGTTTTTTCGGTATCCCTGACCTGACTGCTTAATACAGGTTTAATCGATACCGATAGACATCTCTATTTGAGGGTGTAATACAACACCTTTTTCTTAGTTTAGTAGTTGGAGAACTGGTTTGGACCCGCTATCAGGGACATCACTAGTATGTACTATTGACTATATGCGAAGTACCTTTTACATACATTGGCAAACGTAATTACTCTTTGCCCTATAGCATACAATTCTTTTATTACAAAAAAAGCAAAAACAATCCGTTAATGAATACATTCATCTATGTAATTTAAACATTATGTGCATTTGAACAAAAGACACCAACAAAATTTGATTAACCAAAGGAAATTTGCATAATTAGTTCAAAGAAAAGATGTTTTGAGCTCCCTTTTGTTTTGAACTGCTGCTTAAGTAATGATTTAAATAACAAGGATGGGCATATTCTTTTCAAAAAACTTAGAGTACCACACGTCTATGTATAGATTGTTATATGTAAATAAAATATTGACATAAGTTTAAGAAACAGTGATAAATCCTAATATCTAGTCGTTTTATCCTTTAAAAAATCATTCCTTATATAAAGTTTAGCCTCTGAGGACAGCCGGCCTTTGCTTTTGCAGAATGTATATATATTTTTTGTTCAATTTACCTTTATTTAAGAAAGGTTAATCCTTATTATGGCTTTTTTTAAGTAAATTTTGTCAATATTTCATTTAATGTCTGTTTAAAAAAAAATTTATTGCTCAAATTTCAACACAAAAGCAATCTATAATTATTAAATTGAATTTGGATTTCATTTGTATTCTTCGACGAATATTCGCCAATTTCAATTATAAATTATTTTCATTAACTCATTAGAGGCGTCGCAATAATTGATCATCAGAATTCAAAAGGCCATTATAAGTATTTGTAATCAAATAAAAGGTTTTAAGCCATAGCTAAAGTTTCTTGGGTATCTTAACTCATCTCACAAATTTGAATACAAGATCCTATAATTGACTTAAATATGACAAATGACCTTTTCTTCGAAAAACTTTTTCTTATTTTAATGAATTTTCTTATTTCTTTTTTCAATATAGCGCAAGGTCTATTGGAAATCAGAGTAATTAACGTGGCCCAAGGACGGATCTGAACCAAATCGAGGGTACACCTTCTATTCCCTGTCACGTACTTTTGTTTTCATATTTCTAATATTTTGTGTAAACATCTGTAGTTCCAGTAAAAATTTTACTATATTTGTCTAAAATGTATTTATGTAGTCAAAATATTTAATAAAATATAAAATATATAAATTCTCCAAAGTTGAAGTATATTAAGATAATATACATATTTTATTGAAAAGGGTTATAAAAAACCTAATATATATTATTTTTACAAAGATTCAACTATGTTTTTAACTCATCTCGCATTTGGACTCAGAAAAAGTATCTGCTATGGCCAATATAATATAACTCAATAAGTTTAAAAGTTTTACATCTATGGGAATATTGTAGGGAGGTTGTGAAGAAGCTTTCTAATTTGCTTATAACTCGAGGATCCTTTAAATACGTGGATTTCGTGTAATGGTTGATGAAATAACTATCAAAGAAACAAAAAAAGTATGAGTGACGAATACAAATTAATACAATATGTATAGGCAGCTGATTTAAAAAAATACATAGTAGCAAATGTCTTACTTCCGCCCTCTCCTTGCACTCACCCATATGCCCACCCCTATATATATATAACCCAATAATTTAAAA
The DNA here is from genome assembly GCF_016086655.4 of Lepeophtheirus salmonis. Taxonomy (NCBI): domain Eukaryota; kingdom Metazoa; phylum Arthropoda; class Copepoda; order Siphonostomatoida; family Caligidae; genus Lepeophtheirus; species Lepeophtheirus salmonis. The sequence continues at coordinate 2,194,487 of NC_052140.2, forward strand.
AATCTCATCAATTACATCATGAAATTATAAGTACCGACAAGAGGGATTCGACCTCTGTCCAACAAAGACATTTATCTCAATTTAACTTTTGATTCATTGGTTATTTTGTTCTGTTTTTGTTCAGTAATGACGTCATTTATCTTACAATATATACAATAGCGACATTACCCAATTTATTAGACGTCAACAAACAGATAAGCAATGTTTTATTAATATCCCCAGACAATCCTCAGGTTTACTTTCTGTTAATCATGAGCACGTTCTCACATAATTACTCAAAACAAATATGTTCTCTACTCAAGAATGAAAACCTCTTGAGAAAATAAAAACCTCTGTTTGGATTCTCATTTAAAGACCCATTTATTATTTTAATGAATATAATGTGCTTCCCCTCTTAATGTGAGCTTGCAAGACACGTCCATTTTTGAAAATGAATAAATGAGTTATTTTACACTACTCTGTACTCAGAGCATGATTATATAAGTTGATCTAAACATCAGCAGCAAGTTTTCATTTATTTTTCAATAGGGTTATTAAAAAAACTCAATACATAAATATCTTTTCTTTTTTAATATGACACGCCCGTTCGATTGAAGTCCTAATGTATACTCAAAAATGACTTCAATGAAAAAATACAATTATACAATCAAACAAATAAACCGACGACAGTCTTTGCTTTATTGGTTAGATATGAAAATGTTCCTGTAATTAATCTCGCCAAAAAAAAAAAAGATTGCTCAAATAAATCCTTGCTAAAAATAAACTATAAAGAGTAAAATCCAAAAAGTTGTGAAAGAAGTGATCATATCTATTTCCACGCCCTACAAGTCATTATAAGGCAACAATCTTCTAATCGTACTTTATCATTAATCAAAACCCTTTCATACGTACGTAATGAGTCGTCATAAGTTTGCTTCAAGATTTCTCTCTTGCTTTTATATAATGCTGCTATTGTATAACTACCTATTTATATGCTAATATTCATATAACAATATGTGTTCAAAACACCTATAAATCATTGATGTAAGCATTAATACAATCATATTATAGGTCTTTGTGTTGAGTTAGAAGAACTGAAAGAATGTAGCTCCCCTACACCTACTATCCAAGAGCAGAGTGATGGTCCAACGCCTTTTTAATATAGGTATATGTACAATAGGCCGGTTTGTTTTTTAACTTTGAACACGGCTAGTGCGAAAAAGTAGTCATGTGATAAGACAATAAATCACGAAAAGTTTCATTGTCTGCAATATTAATTTTAAATTTCACACTTATGATCCCATTGAATTCAGACATTAGGGAGGAGAACCTTCACTATTTAAAATAACATTAGTTCAGGGAAAAAATTGTCAAATTATATTTAAACATTTATTCTATTAAGCATTACATAACATCAAAAATATGCTTGAATGTATAGTAAAAGAATGAACAAAAAAAGAAAAACTAACTAAAGTACCAATCATATTTTCTTTTAATCATAAAACTGTTGTTTTTCAGTACATTTTGCCCCCCCCATAATGAGGGTACAGTGAGCTTACGCAAATTGTAGCAGTGCCCATTCGAGCTCCATAAAAGTCAATCTTACTTGCAATCAATGCAGGACAATTAAAAAGAATTTGTTTCAAATTTATCAGCTTTCATACGCTGTATTATTGGTTGGAATACGTCAACAACCAACGACAATGGAGACAGAAAAGCAATGGACCGCAGATCTTCTCCGCACCCATCACTCTTTATAAAGGAATGTCGCAACATTGGCAATTACTCTATTGAGCAAGCCCGTAAGGTCAGGAGGCTCATTCACAGCAGCGAGACCCTCTCCAGGAAGACAGAAAGTAGGGGACACAGCAAGATTGTCACTGAAGGCTATGTTGACCAGTGTGGTCTCTGAAATTGAAACCAAGAAGTACCAGAAAGTTAGAAAATGATGAAAGAGGCAGGTTATACAGCCCTGGTTGGATGCAAACTACCTCGAAAAGGGATATTGTTTGCAAAAAAGACTCAGCAAGCAAATAACCATAAGACATCTAAAGATTAGAGCAAGAAAAACCTCACCGATTTCTGGTCTCCAAACTTGTGCCTCCCCCCTCATCACCGAACTGCTCGCCATTGGACAATTGAAAATCGGGCTCCATGTAGATGAAGGCCTGCAAAGTCTGCTATATTATGTTGATTATCTAAAGGCATCTTTGAGAAGAAGGAGTGGGTTGACATGTCTAATGACCACGTCATCAAGGTGTGCAAGTCCTACAGACCCAAACTGATAAGGATGACATTTTGAAAAATAATTGTTGATATTATCAGGTATAAATATAAATTAAAAAGGTCAGGTTGCTCATGATAAAGTCGATTTAAATCTTAATTTACAAGATATTAAGAGAATATTTCAGTCTCTGGGGTAAATAAACACCCACAAGAGACAAATGAAGGATTAATAAAATTATCGTATCGATCAAAAACAAAGAATGTATATATTAATTTATACTTTCGAAAATGAGAATGAAATGAGTGTGTTGTATAAGTTTGATGTGTCAAAAGTCAAATTTGAATAGGTCTAACCGAGATGTGCAACTTATCAAGAAGACATTATAAGTCAATTACATTTTTCATAGGTTATTTACTTAGCAATAGATCACTTTTCCCCACTCGTCATAACTCAAATTCGAAAGAGGTTGATAGACAAACCGGCCTAATTCACGTATATACATATAGGAGAAATGGTATAACACAAAGATAATATTCATACGATGGATGGATGCTCCAACTACGTATAATAAAATATTTAAATAGAATTGCGTAATATGGTCTAATTTCTTGATGATAAGATCAAACCCCACTACACAAGATTCAACAATATATTATGATATGTACATATATAATTGAGCAATTAAATAAGGTCTTCCATTATGAACACAATATAATTTTAGTATTCTTATTATGTATCAAAAACAAAATGATAATCTCTGTTTTTTCTAGAGAAATGCGAAAAAAGTAGATCTAGTCCAATTTATCTAACTTTGTTTTCTTATGCCAAAACATCCTCAGTTTAGAGCGTTTTCATGTGACGTCGACATTGCTAATGTCAGCCATTTTGGAGGCGTAAACAATCAAGTTTTATAAGAATGAAATCCGTTTTTTATTAATATTAAGGAAAATTGTGAACTATTTGATGTCAAAAATTGATCAATTTGTCAATTTTGTATGGACCAAGAAATTAAAGGAATTAAACTTTATTTTCTATGAAAAATCTAACCTTTATTACAATTCAGGCTCTATTATCTATTACAAGAATGATACTAAATTTTTATGCAGTCGTATTTCCATTTGTAGACAATCAATTTATTTTGACTTTAAAATAAATGGAAGGTTGAAAATTTCAAAGTGTCACATATCAAATACATAATGTTTTTTTTTATATTTACATAACTGTGAATAAAATCCAATTTTTAAAACTTATATATCAAAGTGTTTCTAAATAGATATACAGTATATCATACAACTTATTTATGCTCGAAATGTGTCTGTAAAAAGGAGAAACTATATACAATTTATCCTTTAAACAAGTTATTAATTTTCAAACAAATTAACAAATTCCCAAAAATGTATTTCTGCTTCCAGAGATGTGAGTGGTATTGATACCAAGTTAAGATATCCGTACACACATCAATAGTACGAGTATATGTGTCTACCCAGGGCCGGTGCTATAATTATTTTTCTAATAGGCCCTCATTACATTTTTTTACAAGTCATAACGTCACCCCCCCCCCCTTAAACATTTCCGCAGCACCTTATATTGTGATTTCCCACCAGCTATTGTCACGATAGTAAAAAACAAAAAGGGGATACCGTGAGACAATCCCTACTTCGTACACAGTATACCTGGTTAAACTCCCATGATCTCTACTTTGATACTTAAATTAAATAAAAATATTTTTTTTACTAATTAACAAGCAAATAGTGTTATATGTAAGTAGGCGTATATAGGTAGGTATACTGGAGTTGATAATTACAATTCGTCATTTAAGTAAACACCAGATCTGCTCTCGAGTCATTTTTTTCGAGTCCAAGACAAATTGCAAGACTTTTACACTTGAGTATTCTGAATATAGTCTGAATTTGCAAGCTAATTAGAATTGTTAGTTCAACTAATGGACGTACGAACAAGTATTTTAATATTTCTTAATTGATAACTTCTGTGTTAATTAAAATTATTATGAGATGTTGTTTTTTCTTTTGTGTGTGTGAACTAATTATATTTTTATATGCATTACGCATGCAAGTAAATAAGTGATTAGTTGATAAAAACGTTCATAACAAATATAAGTCTTCTTAACTCTCGGAGGTCCATAGTATTGTTGTTAAGTATAGTGGTATAATAGCAATATCAGAGTACTTACGCTTTTATTATGACACTATACTAAATTTGTATTGGAACGTGTTCTTGCCTCACACTTGCATTTTAAATAAATTGACGTATGAATGACATAACTTATAAATTTTTGAGCTAGAAGATGGTACTTTATCAGGGCATGACTTCGAAGACACACAAATTTACATTGTTTTTTTTTTTTTTTTTTTCAATGTTTTCGTTGCCCCTAATTAGTGTTGTCAACGTCGATTGGTTAATTAGAAAAAACAATTATTCAGCTGTAAACAATTATCAAGAATTATTTAATAATAATTCCACAGTTGGGAAGAATTGTCTAACTACCAACTGAACTTGGACATTACTTCTGATTCTTTTTGTATGAAAGGTTGTGTGATGCAGTAAGGTATTGATACAATACAATGTCAAAATGAGAATTGTATTTTATAACGTATATACAGCCTGCGGATGCCCCTGTAAGTGCAAATGTAATTTACCTTAAATAAATTTTTGTTTTCCATCTTTACTGAAATAAGAATCGAAAAATATCTCAATACAGTTCCTCATTTTTGTTTTGGAACCTGCGCAGTGTACATGGGCGTCCGAAGGAATTGTTTTTTAAATAAAGTTATTCGACCAAATTATGCACTAGAGCAAAGATTTAACTTTTGAAATGTTTTAGAAAAAAAATTCCAGAAACACTCGCCCCCTCCCCAATAAAAAAAATATATCTATATATTTATACAATCTAATGGACGCCATGGTGTACATTACTTTATATTGTCATAAAATACAACATTTTTGTAACTCTAAATTTATGGCTCATCCCCAGAGAAAAGTTTTAAGAAAAAAATTAAGATGAACCTTATCGTTTCGACAAAATAGACAGTGAGGGGGTACTGAACAGTTGGGATAACAATAATAATTGAGGCAGGGACTAGTTTTAGTGAGAGCTGTGCCTGGGGTCAATTATTTCTCTACTTTTTGAAAATTTGTATTTAAATTCGAATCTAATTTTCTTTAAAAATAAGATTTGGGACCTTTTAGAACTTTTTTTAATGAAAATAAAACCAGGCCTGCACTTCCATTAGACCCCTTCTAATGCAGAAGCATAGACTTGAATGTCTCATGACCGGCCCTGCGTACATACACATGTTTGGTGATATTCTTTCAACTTGATCCTTCTCTTTTCTGATACATTGTACATATATACTTCATAACTTTTGCATTTTCTAGGGGCGCAACTAGGGGCTCTTTTCTATTATGAAAACCCGTCTTACACCTCTGATATTACATATTACCCTGTAATCGATTGCTGTTATTAACTATGAAACCGTAACGTGGTTTTGAATAAGGAAAAATATTGATGTTAAATATACTATTATTATATCACAATAGAACTGTACATTTAATACTATGTAATTAATTATTAGTCTAGAAGTCGGAAAAAGTTATTAAACTGCAAGAACAAATTGAGTTTCAAGTATTTGCTCATAAATCCAAATAGAACCAAAGCCCTTAAATATTTTTATCGAGTCTAGTTCAAGTTCTCAGGAAATAAGATATACTATAAAGAGTATCCAGTGAATAATATCATAGGATTTTCGAGTGCAAGTTAAGTATCGAGAGTATGATCAAGTCGAATCGAGTCGCAAGTCTCGTGTTCATGTCTCCACCTCCGTTAACGATCATTATTAACTAATATATTAATATCAGTACCAATGTCCAAGTCCTCACATTTCATTTGAGCTCATTACAATTCCTAAGTTATAATATAGGGCCCCATGGTGTTAAGGTTTAACTTGAGTGATTTATAATATAACTTTCCAAGTTCTCAAATTAGCTATCTAGTCCCTGTTAAGGCTCAAGTCTATCAAAGCTGTTATCATTATTCTTTAATTCTTGAGGATGGAACATCTACAAAAATGTACATCAGATGCGTCTCCTCAGAAATGACGGGGAGAAACACTGACGATGTGTTTGATATTTGTAATTGTAAGACTTGTTAGGACTTGGAGTATAATTGAGGATTGACAACATCCGAGTCATTTTTGCTTATGTCTTTACTAGATACGAAGTGGGATTTTTATTGATTCCCTATCTCCCATAGTTGATAAATGGAGCTTATCCCATGAAACACCGTGACAGCTAAGCTGATTCTCAACACATCGTTATCTTTATTGTATCTTACAAGCTTTCCTCTTAAAAAGAATTTTAAAAATCCCAAAATCGGTTGAAAGGTAGCAAATTCCTCCAAACTATGGAATTATAATTTAATCATGAACTGTCTAAAATTATTTACAGCTCAACAGCAAGTGCTAATTAAAATTTGTCCCATCTTAACGTTGTTCAAAACATTAATAAAGGGAAAAGAAGCAGACACATTACCAGTGTTAGCAAGGTAACTTCGTACCTACCCAACAATCTTTTAAATTGTTAGGATTACCACGAGTTAATTTTCAGTCTCTTTTCGGTGTTATTTTAAATATAGACAGGTCGTATTTTTTACAAATCTACCAAATTGTTTATGACTTTGACTCTTTTTTCTTCCAAAGTTATACCCGAAAGGCTCAAGAGAACGGTAGGGTTTTTCTTTCTCCTTCTCGATTGGTTAAAGTTGTCAGTTGCTATATATTCCTATTTGAAAGTTATAGAAGGATTTATATTTCGTAGAATTACTACTTAATTTAATTATTTAGTATAATTAGCGCATATATTTTATATAATTGTTATGTGTAGTACAGTCTATTGTAATTATCAATCAACTACGGATAAAAAGTCTCCAGACTACTCTTCCATGAAATTATTTAGCTTTACGAAAGACATAAATAAAACTAATCCCATCAAACGTGCGAACTATACTCCAACCAAATTGATTATTGATCTAATTTATTAAGAGTTAATTATTTAAGTATATTATTTTTATTATTTTCAAATATTAGTATTTAAGTGTATTGTATATAATTAGGATTTTAAAGAGTTCACGGAACTCAAGTATTTAATATTCAAAGAATGAATCCTGCTCTTTTTGAACTTTGAATGTATTCCTAAATATTCACTTTTTATATTTTTAAACGAAATATTAGAAACTATTTTATTAAAATTAATAATTTGAGGTCATTAATCATGAAAGAGGAGCAACAACCCTCAGTTGTTGCAATAGTTAGTAGATGATGATCATATTTATGTTGTAGCTGTTGATAAGTTGTCTGTTTGCTCTTTCCCATGAGTCCTTGAGCTACACCTCTAACGGAGGGTTGTAAATCCAAAGCAGTTTGCTGTTGGTAAACTAAACGGTGTTTTCTAAAGCTGTTACCATTATTATTTCATTCTTGAGGAGAAGAAAACATCTAAATACAAAGTTTAAGCACGAATGTGTGTGTACATGAATGACAAAGAGTGTCTCTGAGGATTTATTGGAAAGTTATAAGTCCTTGTTGTACTCAGAGTAGAATTGAGGATTGAAAACTGATTAGCATAGCTCCTCACAGCTAATTTAGTGAAACGTCATAGCAGCTACACTGCTTTCCTCTCAAACATTATTCAAATTGTCTGGGTTACCACGTGCATTATAAGTTTCTTATTTTGTACTTCATAAAAATACTCCCAATTTACAAACCTATCTATAAATGTAGATATAACTCAGGATCTTAGATCTATTTTTATACTTGTACATTATCATTTAATTAGGGAATCCTCTCCTAACCACAGAGTAAAACCATACAAAATACATTCTATGAATCTTAATTAATTATATGAAATGAATAATACAACACACATTTATTTATGAACAAGTTGGATTAATAAAATAAATGCTACTTCTGTTTTTGGTCTCCATCCGGCTTCTTGAGTATACCGTTATTTTATACATAGTTAGGTTAGGTTGAAATATCTGTGTGCACAGGAATATAAACCATCCATTAAATCTACACAACAACAAATAGACAATGGAAATAGAAACCAACAGTAGATACAAGGAACAGATATGTAGTTAGGTATGTATATGAACATTCATATATGAAAGTAAAAGGTTCATAATAGAAGATAATTAATTAATGTTTTGACCCATTTTTATAAGTCGCATATATACCCAGAAATAGTGTATCATTTATCATGAGACTACAATGAATATCTATACTCCGTTATTCCAAATCTATCTATCATTTAAAATGTGAACATTATCTTGTTGTAAATATTATTATAATGTTATCCTATGAGATTATCTTAAGTGGAATTATGGCAATTACATCTAATAATCAAAAGTGGGACTGGGATTCAAGACTTGCGACTCAGTTTAGTGAAAGACTCACGACTCGACTTGGATGATTATTTTATACTAAACTAAAGAAAAGTATAAAGGAGGGTTGTATCAGTCTAGTCCCATCCAACGCCCAATCCCATCTCGTCCCTGCAAAACGTCCCAAATTTTAAAGCACCCTCTACAAAATATCACTTTCCCTAATATTGAGTTAAAGTACCGTCTGAATTAGATTAATAAAACTTCAAGTATATTTAAAGCACGCTAACATTTTACCATTATTCGTAATTTAGGACTAATTTAGGTCTAAATCTATCTTATATAAATAATATAAGATCGATTTATAATGGCGTCACTGATAGTATCTATAATGACGACATTTAGCAGAAAACATCCAAGGACCTCTTCTTTTGAGCAAAGATTTGAGACTCGATCTGGACTTCCCGTGGTATAAGGACTTTTTCCCACCTCTGTTCCATAGAAAAAGAACTAAGATTCTTACATCATAATTTATAAAGGTAGGCATGGCAAGCAAAGGGTTAAAGTCATAAACATATCAGTTAATGATGAGGGATTCTGAAAATATTATATCTATATACAAACTATAGCGTTATTATATACTTTTTATAGACTTCCTTTGTCTTTAGGATTAATGAAAGGACAAAAAGACAGAAGTTATTTAAGGTTGAACTTCTTTAGGTGAAATACAACAATGAATAGATTACAAATGTATCAGTGTGTGATGCAAAACAAAACAACCACACAAAAAAAACATTAAGGGATACGATTTCTTGTCTATCATCTTACATACATTAGAGGATACAATTCAATCTTCAATGTGTGAAATTCAATATCCTTCTATTAATAGGTAATGAACCCATATTATCTAAGTATGTACTTAGTTAATTTGAGTTTGGATTTCATTCCATGAATTTTCTCATAAATTGAATGTTCACTTCTATTTTACAAAAAAAAAAAAAATCAAGGATCAACAAAGTGGGGTTGAATAACTAATAGCAATAAATGGTTGTAACTAATGATGTGTTACGAATACAACTCGCCAATGATAACTCGAGTTTTATAAAGTAACCCTAAAACTTGACTCGGGCGCCTAAAACACGAGTATTACTCGGAACTTTCCAATTACTCGAGACGAATTATCTTCTCCACACTGGCCTTTTTGGTACATAAGTACATTCTTATTACTAGAAGAAGAAAATACGCTGAGTTTTGATTTGTTAATGCTAGTGTGTTTCCTTTACACAGCCTGCACCCCAGGCACATAGATGGTTAAAAAAATAATATGAAAACACATCACCGGTTACACTGTATGCACTAGTGCACTCTGATATATATCATAAACATATTTTGATCTAAGAAATAATATTGTAGTACTAGTAATCAAATATTCCAGGCGTGTGCATATAGCATGGAACGTGTATACAGGGTGCACTGTATATATAGTGATCTTTAATGTATATCATAAAAATATTTTTGATCTAAGAAATAACAATAAATTATTGCGGACGTGTTGCATGTATAACATGGGCACTGTTTATGCTTGATATTGGTTTCTCTTCAGTATTTGTTAAGATTTGAATTAAATATACAGGCTGGTATGTTTAAATGAATTTTGTTTATTTTTAATTTTGAACGCTCTAATGACTAAAGTACTCATCAGTGATCTCAAAAGATGATCATTTCTCATCAATCAGCCTATATCCATCTGTCTGAGTAAGACTGATACATACGCGTTTTTTTCTCTTGGCCACATACATAATTCATTCCCAAGTCAGAACTTTGTGTAATAACAATGTATTTTATTTAATTAATTATCTTTATGATTGCCTTAAATTAAGTTTTATCAGACAGAGGTGTTTTTATATCAACCATAATCCATTTAGTTGTGTATAATATGTAAGTATTTTATGAGTGTCTGTAGTGTACACTTTTCAGACATATTTATTGTATAAATACATTAACATAGAGCAATAGAAACAAAACTTGAGATTTTTATTACATTCACTTAAAGCAATTGGTATATATGTAGAGTTGTTAGTCCAAAGCATTTTTTAGTTTTTTTTTTTATGACGACAGCATGAATAGTGTTTTTTATCTTCTTAAATTGTAGTTATTAATCTTTTAGTCTTGAGGAGAGAACATGTAAGTGAGTGCATATAAAAGACATGGAATAAGCCTCCAGATTTGTTGCGGAGTTATAATTGAAAGTCCTTGTAAGGCTCAGAGTAGGATTGAGGATCGAAAACGAAGAAAATACTTGCTATTTTAAAATGCTCAAAATGCTATTGATTTACATCCACATAGATATGACTTTAACAAAACAATATCCAAGTTTCCCCAATTCCCTCTAGGAAGGGAAATTCAATCTCAGAGTGTTAAATAGAGCCTTGAGGACACTCAATTGTCTTCCATGAATATGTATGTGCAATACACCGTACATTTGTTCGTTCAGTTCCTGACGAGGAAGAAATGTAAGGGCGTTGTTCCTCTAGTCTCTAAGTACATTTTTTTGCAAGTTATAAGTAATACTTTATTTAATTGCGTTTGGCACAAAAATAAGTATGTACTCGTTTATAGAGGTAAATATGCTACAGGGTGTCATATATTCAATGTCGTTTTTTTTAAGTGTATGAAATTAAACCTTTTTTCTAAAAGTAATTGAATTTCTTAGACTTTTATCCTCTAAATGATGTATGTGTGGATTGTTTTCATAAACAAAATATTTACCCTTTCCCACTAAAAACGACACTGCTTAGGCCAAACTTCCTTTTTTTTTGGAAATCTTTTTGGGAAAAACAAATTTTTTGAAAACTCAAAAAATTAAATTTCCTTAACAAAAAATTAAATTTCATTAACAGAAAATTAATTTAAAAAAAAAAAAATCAAATATTTAATATTTAATAAAAGGATTTCAAAAATTCAATGCTCTTCACAAAAAAATTTCAAATATTAACTGAAAATTATTGTTTTTGAAAAAAAAATTTCAAATATTTAATTTTTGGAAAAAAAAATTCAAATCCCCTCATGATAAAAAATTTAATTTTTGGAAAAAAATTAAATTAAATTTCAAATATAAAATTTTCAAGTAAAAAATTCCTTTTTTTGTGAGTGTGAGGTGGCTAAAACCCATCCACCCAACTCCTTGCTGACGCCCCTGATGATAATTGATAACTCTCAAAAAGTTGGGCGTCATCCAGAGCTGTAGTAATCGAGTCCGAACTTAAGTAATTTTTTGCTAAATATATTTAAAACATCAACATGTAATAACTAATTCATGAAGTGAAATACCACAGAATCAAATCCCGATCAATTTAATAAAGAGGCATTAATTCTGAAGCTTTACATGTCGAAAAACTTATATCAATGTGTTTTTTTATAATTAAACCCCCATTTTTTCAATGGTTAATATTGGAGGTTGGTTGATTAGGTGCTTAACGGGTGTCTGTAAGAAATCAATCATAAAAAATAGATCTACAAGAGATATTTGTAAGTGCAATTCTTTAAATAATTAATCAACAACGTCATGTTAAGGTTATTTTTCATTTAGTGTCAAATTGAGGATGAAGTCATCGATTAGTTGTAAAGGAATGATTTTACATCTTAAAACCCAGTTGATCAAAAAACGAAAAACATATGAGAAGGAGAAGCATGAAGAAATTGTCTCAATCTTGTACTGATGCCCAGAGACTATCAAAGATGATCCAACGATGATGTCTATGAGCAGAAGTTTATAGGACAACAATTTCATAAGGAATACAGGAGCTTGGTTTGAGGTTGTATATGTATGGTTCCCGAGGCAAATAATGACAAAGAACCTTATTTCGGAATAGGCCACACGATCCAAGCCAACTTTTTGATAAGTTATGGAGAAAAATATCTTTATTTTGACCAATGTACAAGAGGTATAGTGACAGATCCACTCGTCTCTATCGAACAAATAATCCCAAGTCAAGTTATTGACTTGGGATTATCGCTTCGGGCCTTATGCCTCTTATTTGGCCGTTGCACTACGAACAAATCAACTATCCATTGTCTTTGTGGTGTAACTACATATATACTCCAATATAAAACAAAAACTTAGTTAAAGGTCATACCAAGAATTTTCGTTTGGAATTAGAGTTAACTCAAAAATTTGATCAGTTGAGGGGCAATGTTAAGGGGAAAGTGAAAATTGTTTTATGAAATAGTAGAGATAGAAGTACAAATTCCAATATTGAGTAAGTACCACCAGGTTACCACTATGGTATACCTAACAACACTACATCGGTAGCAGTCATTCATTTCACTTTAAAACCCAATTTACCTTAGGTCTAGACACCAAGTTACTTCATTTTTTTATACATAATTTCTTGGAATAAATACTTTCATCATCCCTTCTCAACAAATAAGGGTTCTCGTTGCATGTATGATGACGAGTCTGTAACGAAAACAAGAGTGTATATAGATGGTTTGGATTTGTTACTACGGAAAACCCCAAATAGAACATTGATATACTAACTATTTATCAATAATACTTACAATTGACAGGGTAGAAACTAAACATTTATACAGTCTGCATATTATTTTTGAATACTTTATATATTTTTGATAATGGTATATTACAAAAATAACATATTCTATACAAAACCATCGTCAAACCTGTCAGCTATTGATATATTCCATTATGTGACCATCAGTTGTTTCTATTGTAGTCATTCTCTAAGTTAAAGAGCTACAGTACTTAAAAATGTAGTCAAAACCTACTTTTGAAGGCCTGGCAAACAGCTGCCCTAATTTATTTTACAATTACACGATCCTCTCTACATCTACATCTCTGTTCATCTCAACATGCACCCAGAAACGAGGTCAACATATAATATTTTTTTAGATCAAAAAATATGATTTAAGTGGTGAACATTTGGGTTAACTTATAACCTCTTTCCAACGTTGAAGACGCTTTTGTTTCATGCTGTTCGTAAAAATAGATCTCTATAACAGTACCAAGGACTTATCACAAAGATTTGCAACTGTTTTGTTGACTGCAGTATGAGCCACTCCCAAATATATAGCATGATTGTGCATGAATTTGCCTTATTTCAATGATGTTATTGAGGTTATATCTCCATTGAGAATAGGTTTTCTGTTACTTCCTTTCAAAGTCACCATCATCTTGCAACTTCTTTTTTTACATTACAAACAGACTTCCTAGTTACTCCACTTAGCTTTGAATATCAGTTGGTGTGTGACCCACACGAATTAAAGTTGTGGCCTTGAGTCTTGCCTTCTACTCTGATGTCATTCTAAGACTGCGGATAGTTTGTAGGTACTATGTAGCACCTGGATGCTTAAAATCAATCTCTTACAAACTCAGAGTTTTGAATTGAAAAGTGTGTAAGTATTTAGTTTACACCCGGTATAGATGCATAAAAGATTTTTTTAGTTAAAAGGCTTTCATGAGACAAGAAAATGAGGAAGAAAAGGAAGTGTTCTCAATTGACAGTGACTGACAAAATCACACACGAAAAAACACAGAGAGAATGTTGAGCCGTTACATTTCTATGAAGAAAGGGATAAATATGAGCACCGTATGTAGGTATATAAATACCATAGAAATATTTGACCTTTCCTAGATATATACATATCGTGTAACTATGTACAATTAGGACTAAATACACAGTAGGAAATGAGAATAGATGGATTCAATAGACTACATTGTACATAGGCTAGGGTGAGCCTCATACCTCAACTTGTCCCAACAAGCTGTACCTTTTGATGTACTATTGTGTGTGTGGTCCTAATGAACACATCTGTGCAATTTCATATAAATATTTTTGCCCTTCAACACAGAAATTGAGTATGGACTACACTTTTTTCTTATACGAATATTTGTCAATTTCTATCAAGAAATTATTCTTTTTAACCTTTAGGTGAATCGGAAATTGCACTTGAAGTAACCGAAATTGATTGTTACAATAAAATAAACGCAAATTAATAAATTTCATTTGAATGACCATTGACCATGTTGGGTAAAAATAAGTTTTATAAGCCAAATAAGAGTTCTAAAATAAAGGAATTGGGACTTTCTCCTTCTTTTTATTTTTGTTCAAGCTTTTCTTTATATTGACTCACCACGTTTATCATGAACAGAAAGCCCATGAAATTTTGGAAAAGGTGACAAAAAAGTATACAAAAAATCTTTTTGGGGTTTTTGAATGAGTCTAATAATTTTTTTAGTAGAATTAAATTTAAGATTAATTTTCAAAATCCACCCCTAAAATATTCCATAAAATATGCAGTTATAAAAAAAAGAACAATTTATGACGTAGGCATTGCGCACATCCAATGAAGTATGTAGTACATATATTTTCCAAAAAAATGATACTGATACTTTTTAAATTTATATCTTAATCGAATATATCCATTTTCCAAAAAATCTTTATTATACACATTTAAAAAAAAACAAGAAAGTGATTTTTATGACATTTTATCAATTTTTCCACAAATTAATTAGCTTTGAGCTCAAGGTAAATTTTAATATATAGGACCATACATAGTAGTTCCAACAAAGGGTACAGCTTGCTTGGACAAAGTAAAGACATTGCTTCCCCTTCTTCACTTTAAGTATAAAATACTTTTCATAACGATCCACACAATGTTGGGATAACGAAATGTCATAGATATTCTTTTTTATATTAATATGGGAAATATTTTCATGTTGTTGCACTGAACAAACGTAAATACTTTATATATAATCCGTTGGTATTAGTGTTGATACTCAAGACAAATTATGTTTTTTGGATTGGTTCTTAAGTAATTCCCCGGATTAATATCGTTATTTTGGTTGACTATCAATTATATCAGTCTTAAGCTCTGGAATAAAATTTATTATTCATGAATCCATTAAATATTCAGGGGAGTATTAAAAAAAAAATATTTTTTTTTGTGAAAACTGTGGAATTACTTATTTATTTTTTCAAAAATATTTAAAATCTACAATTTCATCTTTCTAATTTTCCTCAAATTTTTGGTCAACAGCTATAGATTTAGGAACAAAAATTCAATATTCAAAATATAATATTTCATATCAGAGTCAAGGAAAAAGTTGACAAAAACTTATGAAAGCAAAGTAAATTGTTTGCATGTGTAAATATCTACGAGAATGCAAAAATGTATTTAAAAACTTTTGAATACTAGTGTTATATATATATATATATATTTATGTTCGGTCTTAAGCGATTTTTATAAACCGATTTGTACGGATATTTCTTTGAACAAAATTTAATTTTTTCCAAAAAGTGGAACGATTTTTTCGGTTTCAATCTATAAACACATTTGTCTCCTCTATCCGGATTCATAAGTTGTACATATATGGTTTACGCCCACATTTCACAGCATATTATGTTAGTGAAGGTCAAGTTTCACCATTTTGAAACACACAGACATCATCAACAATGCATCTTTAGAATCGGTCTAAACTGAATTTTAAATGAGACCGATACATACCTAATTTTTGTTCGACCTATCCGAAAAGAAGTTTACATTGAGATCGATGGAGACCGAATTTCTCTAAAGAAACTAATAAGTTTGATCCATTAAAAATTATAACGTTCTCAGACGGGTCTAGGAGTTTCATACCGAGCCCCATCACTAATAAATACCTAGCATTAACAGCTTTAAACCAGAAATAATTAAATGAGGAAAATAGGTGAGGAGACAATACAAAGTATTTTTGTCTATCCCTTAAAGCGAATCGTGAATGTAGTCCGCCTAAAATATTTTCAGTCTGTTCAAAATCGAAATAAGTGTTTTTAAAGCTTCATATGGCGTCTCTTAAGGAAGTTATGTTTGCTTGTTTGAAACCACAATTAATGACATCAACTTTAGATAAATACAATATTGTTTTTATACTGGACGGATCCTGCTTATTCAAAGGAAATTATGAAGATCTTGTTTGGAAACTCAGTAGTGTTGTATTCGTGTATTCATTAAATTAGAAGAAGAAAGAAACTATACTTTGACAGCTTTGGAAAATAAAATAACTAATGATCCCTTATATCAAACTCAAAAATTGGTATATCGTCTTAGCACAAAGCCTTTGACCAGAATTCAAAAACTAGAACTCGAGTTCAACTCGCAAATTTTGACTTCAATCCAACACCATACTTAAGTAGATATATATTGTATCAATCATTATTTCCTTTAGTGCATTATAAATACATATTAGTATGTGGGTAACACAGATACATACGTACATCAAATGGCTTGCTATCAAGTTTTCGAAAAAATTAAGTATTTGATGCTTGTAAAACGTGTTGATGAGAGATGAATTTGTAGGTATAACGAATTTTGAAGGTCACTTATTGAGTGTATTATAAATATAGAATTCATGTTCCTTCTTCTGCTTTAATTGTCGTCAGTTTTGGCGAAGGGTAGGATATACGAACGACACCTTCATTACCATTATACCTATTCTTCCATTCTACGAATTCATCTTCTACTACGTACATTGTACGAGAATAACAAAGTTCAATATGCGTGTGATTCCATAACGAATGATTGATTAATTTAGATATGTAAAGGCATGAAATATAAATACAGTCAAATACGTATTAAGCGGTTAGACAAGGGAGATTGAAAAGGGGATCATTTATTGTAGATCACCTCTTTAATCGGGATTGGTATTTTGGAACCATTCAAAACTTGAAAATAGTGGATATACAATAAAGGATAAGATTTACGTCTGAGCCATAGGAATAAAGGACATAGAGTGCTTAATACTGAGTAAAAGCAAAGGAAATGTTTGGAGCCCAAAGTTAGTTGACCAAAGTAATGGAACAATTATACTAATAATAAATTAATATGTTAACAACATAGAGGCGCTTAAAAAAATGTCTGATCCTTTGTGTATTTTGTACATTGTTTTATATTTTACTTTATGAAAATCTTCTGGAGTGATTGATGTACAAATATAAGGTCTAGTAAAAAGAGATCCATTATTTTTTCTTTTATTTGCCATAGTAAGAATTGTCCAATTTAGGTCAAATAAGCAACGTTTTGTTCAATAACTTGTCGCCATTTTGAAGGTAATTTCGTAATGTCTCTTTCATAGAAACCCTCGTCCGTATTGGTAAAAAACTAGGAGAAGCTTCTATTGAGGCGAATTTTTCGCCAACAAAATCATTCGCCATAGACAGGAAGAGGTGTTAATCACTTGGTGCCAGTTCTGGACAATAAGGTGGATGCATAAGAACCTCCCAACCTAGGTCTTGGAGCGTTTGGAGAGTGAATATCGATGTGGGTGGCCTAGCGTTGTCCTGATGGAGCACAATTCCTCTACTATTAGCCAAAGATGGCCACTTTGGGGCGATCACTTTCGTCAAACGGTCCAACAGGACAACTCCGAATTAACAGTTTAACCATAGGGGAGCAGCTCATAGTAGATGATTCCCTGCCACTCCCACCAAACACACAGCAAAAAATTTCTGGCTTAGACACCGTTTGCGTCATCTCACTGCGAATGGCCGTTTTGCTTAATGTTCTCGTAAGTGACCCACTTTTCCTTACCTGTAACCATCTGTTTCGGAAATGGATCTCTCTTTGATACTCCATTAAACAATACTGAGTCAATCAATGATAAAATTGTTAAATAAGTACTTTTAAAACGAAATCTCATCCTTCTAATTCCTTCAAGTTTAACCTGATCGGACTTAAGTATACAACACGAGATCCATATAACTAAAGCTATCTATTGGGGGAAAAAATGGATTTATTTTTACTAAAACTATTATATATTATCATCATGTCCTTACTTTTGTTGGTCCATACTTCCAACTACAGAATTAATATTCAATAAAAGTTGGTAATTGTTTACAGCTTAATAAGAAATAATTCGAATCCAACCATCCAATATTAAGAATATTGATTGAATTAGAATTAGCTCATTTTAAGATATGAAGAGTTATCAACAACTATGTAATTATACTTACATATTAACAAAAAACTGATTTTGGGCCTTTTTCCGTGTCTTTACAGATGAAAGGTTGCATAATACAAAACAGCGCTGCAACTGTTTATGTAGATGTTGCTCCAAGCACTAATCAAGTTAAATAGCGATGCCACGTTCGATATAATTAATATCTTCTCTTTTTTTTTTTTTTTTAACATGGGTTAAGCCATACTATTAGCTTTTTAAGATTCTTAAAAGTTTGGGTCTCAGATCTTGGATTTTTTTGGATAGTACATGTTTACTTATATTATATCCGGGACCACGATCCGTCCTATCTCTTCAACTTCTTATTCACATCATCATTCTATGTTATTAATCTCGATGGTCTAGACAGCATTCATTTTTAAATAGAAGAGGAGAAAAAGACAAATTTAGATACATATTTTATTTATTCACTCTTATCGAGTTCCTTTTATGCCTAATAACTAGCGTTGTATGAAATATAACCTAGAAAGAGGGAGATACTTTTTGTAAAAATACTAATTTTTATTTTGTAAATTTAACTCTTGAGGAGAGAACCTCTAAGCTTAAAGTAATAACTAGTGCTAGTGCTCAAGAAAGACGGAGAGTAACAACGAGGGTTTGCCTGGGAGTTATAACTATATATGGGAAAAATAGAGTAATGAAAGAGGGAACAACTATTTGAAGTTTGATTTATAGGACTTATATTGGTCCCGATAGGGCCCTATTCAATTGCATAAAATCTATCAATTTCTTATTTTTTTATTGTGACGATCAATTTTAGCTACTTTAAGTAAAATTTGGGGAGCCTCCAAAGGTTTAATAAGAATAGCATGTTTTTACGAAATTGACGATAATTTGTAGTGGAATGCAAATGTAATTCACGCTCTATTTTGGAACAAAAAATCACTCTAGTTTGTTAATGGGTTAACAGCCAACATGTATTAATGTAAATATTAATAAATAAGAAAGATTTTGTAAGGAAATTGTCTTACAACTATGGTGCTGTGTACCACCTTATAGAAAAAAATCCAGTTTTTTCATTCTCGCCTCTTCTTCATTGACCAAAATAAATATCCAGTATAATCTAAATAGTCATTTCAAGTAACCGTTGAATGATTGCATGTTAAAAGGAGCTGATAAACGTATATACATACCTTATAGGCAGGTACCTATGTATATTTGCTAAAGGAAGATTACTAGGAGCCATGAGCTGAAGTCTAAATGCATCAGTTGTTGTATTGACTGAGGTGATTTCTTCATACACCCTGTGATTAGTTATTAAAAGGATCATATAGCCAATAATAATGACTTTCAAAATCTGTTATATAATATATAATGTTATATATTATATACCGTATGCATCATAACGACGTGTGAGTGAATTCAAAATCCTCTTCCTCTGTAACAATTGATTCCAATGCTATGAAATTTTCTGTAATGTTTCGTCATATTATTATTAATATGACGTATAATTTATAAATCAATAAGAAGTGCTCTATTTTTCTGTTATCAAGGCTGGTCTTCATTTCTCGTACATACAAGTACCTATGCACGTCGGTCAAGGCTACTCCACCAAACGACAAGTCATGATGTTAGGTTAGGTTGGCTCTGATGGAAAAGTTTCCATCCCATATTTATTGAAGGCACAGTAAATACATCCACATAGGAAAATCTCCCCATCCGAAAAATGATTCCACTCATTGAGGCTACGTATTGTGTGAATAACTTTTTTGGATGCTCATATCAGCAAAACAGTTCAAACCTCCTTGATGGAAAAAATGAAGTCAAGTGGATTTTGGTACAAGGACTTTTCGCCATCATTAATATATAACATAAGATCTAAACTTTTTTTGAAACCCCTTTTCAAATTTTTTCAAAATCGTACATATTTTTGTCAAAAACAAGTAGGCAATATTATAATTATTGATTACATAAATATTAATTATTAAACAATTTCCCACATTTATATAATCAATAAATAATAATTGATTTGAAACAATAATGTTTCCAATGGTCATAAAGACTTTAAAACAAGTCACCCGTGCCGTTTATTTTTTTATCTTAAGTCAAAAAGTAAGTTTAACCATTCATGATTCAAAGAGAGGATATTATTATGTTTATTTTATTTTATTCATTGTGATAGTATTTGAAGATATCTTATATTTTAAAAACTGTAAAAATACAGAGGAACAAAGAATGAAATGAGTATTTTTTAAAGCCATTCGCGTTATATCAATTAATGAATAATCTTATAAACTTTAAAAGAGAGAAATGCTGACACTTATTGCTATTTACTAAAAGTGTCGATAATTAAATAGCATTTGTGATAATGACTGTTTCTGTAATTTCCTTAAGTACGAAATATCTCCAATCCTCCGAGCACTCAAGTCAAAGCTCAAGTTGGTACGAGTTATCTCTCTTCAAGAAAATAAAAAAATCATATTTGTGTAGCAAACATCATATAAAGATTTACTTTTTAAATGATTTGATTGTATATATGTGTTGTGAACAAGTTTTACGTTTGTATAAATTAAAACTTGCATAAGCAAATAGTACAAATGACACTTATTTGTCTCAGAATGCATATTTAATTACATGTAACACCAAACATTAAATAGCTATCAAAACAATTTCACAATGATATATTACTAACTAAATTTGAAAAACTTGGTCCAAGACAGATGTTTTTAATTCAGTATTAAGGGATATTTTATGGACCATTTTTTGTCCGACTTTTTTAGGTCTCAATAGTTGGACTGACCCCTATCCATCAGATTTATGAGTTCTACAAATATAATTTGCCATAGATTAATTAGTAATCTACATGAAATTTTGACTATTCTAATAAAAATTACTCAATATAAGTATTTATAAAGTGCAAATGCCCACACGTAAAACTCATAAATACAAGATATACAAGTAATTTTAACTAATACTAATGAAATGATAGTATCAGTGGATAGTTTGGTAATTAGAATGGTGAAGAAATCGCAACTTGTACAAGATATATGTGGCGTCCGTAGGGGTTTGGGCTGAGGAGGGACTGTAGCCCCCCCCAAAGAAATAAAGGAATTATTGGTTTTTAATAGAAAATTGAATATTTGATTTCTTTTTTTCAAAAAATTTTATACATGAAATTTAAAATTAATTATTTGAAATTAGTTATGGATTTTTTGATTTTTTTAAATTGTTTGAGAATAAATACTTTCTTCTGAAAATCTGTGCTATTTTGAATTTTTTTTTAAAAAAGTTTAAAATGAATTAATATGAGCTTTTTGTGAAAATTTTAATATTTTGAAACAAAAATTTATATACACTTTTTTCCAAAAATTTAATAAAAAAAAAATTTAATAAAAACTTTTTCAAAAATTTAATATATAATAATAATATATGTATATATATTCAATCTTGTGGACGCCCCTCTGTATATACAGAGTGTACGAAAAGTCCTGTTAAATTAACTTAATATAATATAATTATATGTAAGGTAGCGATATATTATTTTTAAACTCGATTTTATTTGCGTCAAATCTAGATCAAAACAAACAGCTCTGAATAAAATAACAGTTTTGTTAACCACAATGCAAGCCAAGAGAGAGGCTATAATCAAGGAGTACCTGAAGGAAAAATCTCGACCAGTCATCTTGTGTGAACCTGAAAAGACTGGAGGTAAACAGCATGTACATCAAGAGAACCATTGGGAGGTGTAAGGGGACTCAATCTATCAAGGACAGATCTAAATCTATGCAAGCCAAGGCGGAGTCGTCAAGGCAAGGATTGGAAGAAATCCCAGGAGGAACCTCACCAAGATGGCCAAGGATTTTAGCATGGGTCCAACAACAATGAGACCCTATCCGAAATGATCTGTGGATGTATCTCTACAAATTGAAGAGGCAACAGCATCTGTCAAGCAAGGTAAATGCTGAAAGACTTGAAAAAGCAATGTCATTCTTAAGAAGCTGAGGACTGGCACAGCTCCCAACATTGTGTTCAGTGATGATAAGATTTTCCGTGTAGAAAAGGTTTTTAATCCCAAAAATGATTGAATTATGGCCAGAAAAAGGGAGCTGGGTGACCATGGAGTCAACAGAGTGCAGAAATCACAGTTTGTGATGGTTAAAGTAGATGTGACGAAGACAGGGATGCCCCCTTGGTGTTTGTGCCGGCCAGAGCGAAGATCAAGACCAAGGAGTACATCAGCACCATCCTGGAGGAAGACCTTGTTCTCATGGCCCAACAGGACTTCCAGAATGAGCCAAAGACCTTCCCAAAGACCTTCCAACAGGATGGTGCCCCTCCCACACATCCAGAGAGACGCAGCGGTGGTGTGAAGCCAATTTGAGTTATTTCTGGAACAAGATAGTCTGGCCTCCCTCCAGCCCCAACATAGACGTCATAAATTACTTCATGTGGTCCATTCTTCAAAGCAGAGCCCGTGTGACACCCAGCAAGAATTTGACAACCTGAAGGCCAAACTGGCGGCTGCCTGGGACTCCACCCCCGAAGACAGTGTGCGTGTAGCATGAAGTCCTTTCCAAAGAGATTTTTGTGTCGACCTAAGTCTACAATTATAGTCAAATTATATAATTAGTTATACCATTAGTACTTAAATAAATATTTAACAGAACTTTCCGTGGAGCTTCTATAGAATGAGTTATCAAAAACAAAAAACAATTCGAAACAAAAATGATGAAAATAAGCAATCCCAATATTACTGTGTTATGTTACTTCATATATTCATACTGGTCAATACTTCATGGACATATTTGAGACAATTATAGGCTGACTATTAAATTTTTGGTATGAGTTAAGATACCACAGAACGTTATCCATAATTTATTACCCTTATTTGATTTATGAAGCTTGAATTGCCCCTGGTATGGTAATTTACATAACATTTATTAGTTCGAAATTCTCGTATTGTGACGATGTTTTTTTCCTTAATTTATTTGCAATTTGAGGAAACTCCAAAGGATTTATCAAAGCAATTTGTTGATTGATATATATATCAACACGAAAGCAAGCAAAAGATTTAAAGCATCGAAAATATGCCTTGATTAAATTTTTATTGTACAGCCAATTAATTATAAATCATTTTTTTTTTTTTTGAAATTGCTCTGATGAATTATCCTGTGGCAATACTTCTAGTTTTTTTTAAATTTATTACTACAGAAAATAAGTATAAATCGGTTTTTTGGTTAAAAGGCCATATTGGAACCAAATAAAGTATCAAACAAAAATATTTTTAGGGGCACTCTCAGAAAACACCTTCTTTAAAGTCAAATTAATCAATTCATTATTTATTTAATATATAATATGCAAATATACATATATTTATAAGAAAAAAAAATGTCTTCTCACAAATCATCAATAACTGGTTTTAAATCAGGGATCCATTTTCTATATTTATTTCCTCACATAAGTGTTTTGTACGTTGATTGATTGAATACAAATCAACCGTTGTTCAGCTGCTCTAAACAATCCCCTAATACAATATGTAGTCCCAAAAATTTGTGAGAAATGTATTATAGTCATATTTGAGTCAATTATAGTCTTATTATTCAAATTCGTGAGATGAGTTAAGATACCGGAGCGTTGCATCTATAGTTTAAACCCTTTATTATATTTAAGAAAATTATAATGGGTCTGTTATCATCCCTTTCAAATGAAATACTTCAATTTCTTTTATTGTGACGATCAGTTTTGAAGTACAAAATATATTGACATTTTTTTGCCTTTTCTTAGATTTTTCAAGATTGCCTTTGTATTGACAATTAACAAATATATGCAGGGAAGAACATGAGAAATTCAAACGGCAGTTGAAAGCCAAAACTCGTTTCATTCAAAAACTATATAGATTAATCTCGTCCAAACTAGTCTAGAGTCATCCTTTTGCCTTTAATGGGTTGAGTGTGATATGCACGTGTGATGATTAGAAGGGAATTTATTTTTATTCCATCTCTGGTGAACATTTTAGTTACTTCTTAAAGGATTTTATTTTTTACTAGTCCATAGTTTAACACAGCTTTACTCTAATAATATCTACTACTTCTATAAAGATATATTTTGAGTTAAAATAAATAGTTTAAATATTAGCGTTGTGGGGGGATTTCGCACACAGGCTATTGAGGCCTTAAAATGGATCCTCCAAAAAAATAATCCAAATATTATTTTATTACAATACTCATATAAGTAACATATTAAAAATTAATTAAAATCGGTCTGCGAATTCCATATCTGGGTATTTATGGTTTAAAGATAAAATAAGAAGACCATACGATACCGCCCAACACTTCAAACACATTTTGACAACTTTTTTTTTTTAATAATTTGAAAAGAAACCCCAAGATGGCGCAAAAAATATATTTAGAGATTAAATGTGGAGAAATGATCTAGCTCAACCTTTTTTTTATATATAAAAATTGACGAATAAATGAATGTTCCATGATCCCAAAGAATCTACAAGTCCACAAACTCACCCAGTTCTCCCATATATATATAATAACTATTTGTTAATTTGACAACTCTTCTATATAACTCAAAATATATCCACCCACAATGCAATTATTAATTAAAGAATCGTCGATTTAAGCGGAATAAACTAAAGGAAATTATTACCATCATTAGGACGCTAGCTGATATGTTAGTTAATTAGCTGAAATGAGGGTAGCCATTGCAATAAATTAGGTATTTATAATGAGGTATTGTCAAAATTGTGCACAGATATCGGATGTCGAATGCAATTTTCTCATTAGTGGTAGTATACAATGATTATACGTAAGTTTTGACATTTTATAACCCCCCCCCCCTTCTTCAACATGTATCCATTTGGTTCACATCATGTACATACAGGGTGGTACGGAATTAGAGTCCCATTAACTTTTAGTTCATTAAATTAAAAGTATTGTGCATGGAAATGTTGTTGCACAACTTCAAAAATTGCAACAGAGTTTTGTTAGAAAAAAATATTCCAGGGTGGCCACACACTGCAAATGAAGCACAAGAATGTTGCAAAGACCATTTGAGCACTGTGTGCCCCCCTCCTTTTGACCCTTTAACTTTCCAATTTAAAATATGGTTGACATGAGGTCAATGCATTTTCCAGACCGACAATGACTCCCTGATGGCGTTGTGTGTAGTGTTATGTCAGTCCTTGTTTATTTGGTCTAATCCTGTCTTAAGACCAATCCTTTCAATTGTTGGTCCTTGTATCTTGCACAAAATATCCATGTTTTCATTATAATACAATAGAATCAAACGTACTATATTTTAACCTAGTTATATCATTTATTCAATTATTTAACTAAATAATGACGTCGGAAGGGACCTTCCTTA
Organism: Lepeophtheirus salmonis; assembly: GCF_016086655.4. Lineage (NCBI taxonomy): Eukaryota > Metazoa > Arthropoda > Copepoda > Siphonostomatoida > Caligidae > Lepeophtheirus > Lepeophtheirus salmonis. Next base: position 2,220,416 of record NC_052140.2, read on the forward strand.
AGGACCAACAAGTTGGACTGGACTGCAGAACTCAATTCTAAATAGGAACCTACACAACACCAGTTGTGGGTATTAGCTGCAAGTCAGTAATTAGGTGTCCCTGCAAAGTTATTCAGGTCAAGGGCAAAGAGATGGAATGATATATTGGTCAATTGTAGGATAGTATTAGCCTTGTGTTAAAGTATTTATACATACACAAATACCAAACTATATTCTATGAATGTTTAAATTATTTGATGAGACTTATTCCGGACAACTCTTTAATTTATTATGGCTTCTTTTTGCAATTTTTAAAACCCCTCCCTCCTCTCCTGTCAGCATGCGTACTTTGCACATAGCCCCTTATATTAAATATATATTTATTATATTTTGAAGTTTCATCCAAAGAAGAAAAATTCTAATTATATTACTCCCTGCACAAAAACCTTTTTAACTGGTGAAAATCAAAAAACTGAGTATGGCAAAATTTTGAGGCCTCTCAGGCCATAATTAATTAGGAAAGATATATGATTTGAGCGTCAAAATTAGCTATTTTTAAGTATCACGCATAATGTTACTACTCATAAATTGTAATGGTCTAATATGTGGTGCTCAATAATTTCAAACAGGATATAGCAAAATTTAACCCTATTGGAAGTGAGAGTTGTTGTACAAAGAAGAAGAAATTATCTTTGATGTAACAGGAAAACCGCAAATCACTTATATAACATTTTAGACCCCTTATATATATATATATATAGAATGTTTATCTAATAAAAAATGCTTTATATTCCAGGAATTAGAACAATTTACATCCTTTCCAAAAAAGGAATGTAGTTGGCTTGATGTTTAATTCCACTTTTCTTCTCTTTTAAAAATAATTCAACGTTCGAGATTAAATCTATAAACAGGCTTTCAAGTGCAAGTCAAGTCACAAGTCTTAAAAATATATATACTCGAGTCTATTAAAGAGGTCGTGCAACAGGAGGAGACATGGCCGTCCCTCTTTTTGAGAATTGAAACCTAGCAGGAGGGAAATTTGTTATTATTTTTTCCACAATAGCTTATTCCCCGTCCCTCACATTCAAAAAACGGTGCGTGGAGCCTGTTTGGGTACTCCCCGAAGATGCCTGATCGGACTTAGATCTTGGCTTTAACGTGGTGCAAAATATGCTAGATGTTGAAAAGGAGCCGCAGTCTCATTCAGTTTCCTTCAAAAATCTTTTAAATACAAATGATCCATGACCCTGGGTGGCCGTGCCCCTCCCACTTTTTTGTAATTTACAATGATTAAATAGGAGCAAAATATGTCTTATTGGCCCTTCCATTTCAAATACACATGCACAGAGCCTGTACTACATTAAAAACAATTAGTGTCATATGTGATATGTCAACACAAAAACAATATTGAACAAAAATCAAAAAGGAGAAATTCCAATTTATTGTGTTACTTCATATATACATACATACACACTCGAATAGCCCAATATTTCACATATGAATCAATGATAGGATTTCTATTCAAATTTGTGGGATGAGTTAAGATGCTCGAGAACCTTTATTTGATTTGAGAGACTTATATTACCCTGTTTAACCATAAAATCTATCAATTTATTATTATTTTATTGAGAGAATGAATTTTGGATTTAAGCAACATTTGTGGAATACCCCAAGGATGATAGTTCTTGATAGAAATGGACAATAAATCGTTGTTGATGAATACAAATGTAAATATAAACTCAATTTTGAATAAAATAATTACAGTTTGTTTTTGTGTTGATAGCCCGCATATATGATCGTATAAGACGGAGCCACCACTGTATGTGTCTTTGCAAAAAGACATATTCTTAATAGAAACATTTTGGGTATGTACATATGTATTGTATTAGACATTTCATCCATGAAAAATTATGTTAATTCAAATAGAGATGAGGCTCATAAATTATAATTACTCATTTGCCAAAAACTCTAATTACCTCCTGAAACACTTGGAACCTCACCATTGTACATTCCTTCATGTACAATGTACATGCATAGATTTTTGCTATTTTTTTACATTCATAACTTGGACATAGTGGTAGTATTGTTGTGGTAAAGACCATGACTTTGAGAAATGTAGACAAGACCAAAAAATAAATCAAATAATATGTAATTGTTTAGGTTGTGTTGACAAATACAAAGCAATACCAAGACATTGAAGGGGGCTAGGCCTAAACTAGACCAATACTTTAGGGGTTAAGTTGTTGACAAGATCAATACTTCCAACAATAGATCTCGGGACCAAAATTGATATCGAGAACCACATCACTTCTAATAGGAACTATGTGGTTTCGTGGATCAATATCCTTAAAGTACAACAGCTCTGTAACCAGACATGTATTCAAGGAATGGCACTCCAAACTTTAGGCTGGGCCAGGGCCGTGAATAGGATTTTCCTTTTGAATAGCATTTAAAAAAAATTGCCAAATGGATTGAACATAATATAATATGTGTGTATTAAACTTCTGGGCAGTCATGGATCTGGGGACACATCTAAAAATAAACTATTGTTATGTGCAAGAATTTAGGATGTGGTTACACTTAGGGAGTTTTAATATAGTAAAGTTTACATTATACTTATATAAATTTTTGTTGTGTGGACACAAACATCCCTTTGGGGAGCAAAATCCCTAAGTGCCCTGCTTAGTTAGGCACTACTTTGCTGTGTATATTGTAAAACAAGGATTCTCAACAGTCAGGCTACGGGCCAATTTCGTCATCGAGGGCCTTTTTTCGGCCTAAAAAATGATTTACTAACGATAATAAAATAAATAGTAATTTATCAAAGGCTTGATAAGATAATTTAATAAAAAATTTCCATAATTGTGATGCAGTATTTCAACAGATTAAGTACCCGTTTTCATCCCTGCCCAATGGATTAGTTGATTGACCACTAATCCAATGATTAATTGAAGAACGTGTCCAAGGTGTCATTGTCTACTGAATAATTCTGAATTGGATTGCCGCCAGGATTTGAGCTTCGTGTTTGTAGAATGTTTGAATGAGTCTGTTTTCAATGAGATCAATGTGGGAATAAATAAATATCTTACTAAACTTACTTAAGAGCACTTAGATCTGGATTTAAACTTTACAAAGATAGATCAGAATTCCTGAGCAAATAACAATCATTAGAGTTATAAAATGTTTGAATAAAAATATTCAAACGTCAATGACTTTGTTGATGTTTATATTATTTACTGTTTAATTAAAATTAAAGGCAATGTTTTATTAGTGTGGCCCGGGAGATGATCTCTTCATCTCATTTTGGCTAACACCCAAAAACTGTTAAGACGCCTCCTGATGTGTACACTCCATGGTTCCATAGTTTCCATTCATTGTCCTAAGATTGTACTAATATGTAAGTACATTAATTGTTAAATTGTTTTTCTTCCTTTAAAAAATAAGACACACACTGCTACCAAATCACACTCCTGTTCGACACCCCATATGAACAATACATATTTCAAATCCATTATCAACTCATCGATTAATCATGCCCATCCCTCAAATAGGTATAGTTCTATGTCATCAAGATCCACACGCGTAAGAGTCAATATATATATATATAGGTATAAGTGTGTACCACACCATTAAAATAGACTAAACAACAATTAAGCTTTTATTTATCATTTTTGTATTTTCCAATACAGAGTTATTATATTAAAATAATATTATTTATTGAAGCTCTACACTAAAAATCTCTTTCAACTGTGGATCAAATACTGGATTGTTAGTTGTTGAATATAAAATACTGAAAAAGAGCAGGGCTAGCTGCTGAGTTAGCTACGTCTCTTTGAGAGTTGCAAATACACTTCATTTTGAGCTCTGACACAGAATTTACACCTTCTTGAAACTAAAGTTATTTTCTTTAATTCTAAGTTTGGTAATTTCATAATTTAGTGGAGTTAGTCGGTTAAGTTCCTATTCAGTGATACAGGTGTGCGCGTCTAAAACTGAACACTCCTTTAAAATTTACGACTTGACGAGGGGTTCTCTTGTAGACCTTAAGACCAAGATCTTTCTTAACTAGCCGGTCCATGGCCCTTCCACTGACGTCGAGCTCCCTGAAGAGACCGCTGACGGTGACCTTGCCTCTCTTGTTCTCGACAGACTTTTTCATGGCAGCAACCATTTCGCCAATCTTCGATGCCTTGACTTAGATCTCGTGGTCGCCTCAGGAGTCCCTTTGGCTACCATGCTGTAAACGGTGGTGTGGCCGCAGTTCAGAACCTTGGCAATTTCTGTGGGAGTTTTCCCCCGCGCAGAAACTTCCAAAATTGCGACTCGACGTCTCTCCATATTATCGGCTGTTGTTTCACTGTTGCTATTTAGATTTTGCTGAAATTTTGTTTATAACTAGCCAAGACCCTTGCCTCGAAGTATTAAACGGTTTAAACTCACTAAAATCACGAATATGTGGATGGCGTAAAATTTAAAAGAGTGTTCAGTTTTAGACGCGCACGCCTGTATATTAGGGTTTGAAGTCCAAGAGTGGATGTGCTAAGTTGACACACCCTAGTTGAGACATGATACATAAATAAATTATTTACTTATTTGTTTTGAGTAGAGAAATGCAACTGAACCATCAATGTTGAAAAGGTTGGAAATTGTAAGTGGACTACGAAACAAATAATATATAATTTGGTTAAATTATTTTTATTTTTTTTTCAATTATAAACATCAATACTGTCATTTTTAATTAATTAGAAGTTATCAATAATTATCACTCCTAACCTACTACCCCTTAAAATACCAATATAAAAATTGATATTACCGTTAAAGAAACATTAATTATGTAACTATGAAATTGATGCCAAAGATTGCATAGTGTTTTTGAACTTTTCAAAAAAACATCAATTGGGATCTCAATATCCCTTAATATAAACTATAATGAATAACTAATTTAGCTACATCAAAAATTCTCAAAATGTATGTTTATACCCATTTGTATCTTGTTCTACAAAAAAATTTAATAATATAAGTTGCTAAATAAATGGAAAATCCATAATCATTTATTTATATTTGTATGCCGTCAATAGTTACTCTATGAGTTTTAACTTTCAAAACCGACTACATAGTAAAGTCAAACAAATTATAATTATTTTTTTCTTTTCTTATCCCTTAAATGTAATAAGATTTTGCCTTTTTTTAATTTGACTTCATTTTGAAGTCGTTTCAGTACACTGGAACATGGACCGGATGGAGGGTAACGGTTTTTGATGGCAAGGGATTTTTTTAGGACATCTCGTGATCCATGATAATTTTGAATATGGTCAACTATACAAAATAGTGAACACTCTACTGTATACCGTATAGCACATACTAATTTTGCCCCTTATGTTTAAACCTATACTGCCAGACGTACATAAATTTAAATACATTTAATGGTAACCAAAAATTTCTAGTACACCTCCTTACACACATGATTCATGTTCAAAGATTTTATGAATGTTTATAACTGCCATTAAATTTCATGACGACCTTAGAACTGTTCAATTGTCAGAGATAGATTTATTTAGGGTATTTTGGATTATCTTTATCGTCCACCGGCATCGGATTCACCTGTCAAAAAATCATTCTTTTTTTAAAACAAATATCCTTCACACTCCCGATGTAGCGAATTGGGGCCATTTTTATAATAATAAAATATTAGAAATGAATAAATGAGCAGTGGGCAAAGTATAGTTACTTCATTTTTATTTTTCTAATTTATCCAGCCAAGTATATCCTTTGTTATTTCCCTGGGGTGTTTACCCACCCAAGAGACTAAAATATTATCGTATTTTTTCTCCTCCTTCTATGTAAATTCTGAATTTATTATATACTTTTTGTATCCAATTTTTTGTGAAGAATATTTGATATGTTTCTGAGTTATGAACGCATTCTGGAAATAAATTATCGAGGTTTCAATCCAAAATGTGAATGGTTTCTTTTTATCAATCCGCCCCTATGACGAATATGAATAAGGTAGATGGAAAAGGAGTGGTAGATGGCTTCTTTTTTTATATTTATTACTATATAGAAAATGTCTTGTTTGATAACAAAAATTTAGGAATTATAGTCTATCCTCTATAGTCTACAAAATTAAATATTCTTTTACCCAACAATTTTTTTAAATTATGAACTAACACATACAAGATATCTTGATAAAATCTATCTTTTACTCCTTCATTGATTCTGAAAGTAGATTTGTAATAACTATTATGGCCAGTTAAAGTTATATATTACAAAAATATCATTGTTAATATTGGGGTTTACTTAACACCCCTAGAAAGTTAGTGCATTAAGAATATAAGGGAAGTAACGAAGGGTTAATGACTCAACTAGATACGACTTGACGTGAATTTCATGACAATTAACCTGATTCTCCCCAACCAAAAAAGCATCCAAAGCAGTGCAAAATATAAAGTTAATTACTTGATGATAAATGGATTACTGCAATATATTTTTCGGTAGGTGTTATTCACTTTACATCAAGTGAGAGAAAATCGTTTTTTTTACAACCATTAATAATAATATTCATGTATTTTGAAGGATGAGGCGTACAAAGTCATTAACCAGGCGCCAGTCCGTATTTGCAAAATTTCATAGTTTGAATGAACTCAGGAGGTATTTCAAATGGGATCTTACAAAAGATTATTTAAAATAGAAGGTGTGTAAGTGTTTGTTTTGATTACACCTCCATTCGGATCAATGAGTGGTGAGTCAAATCCCATTTTTATGTAGGTCTAAGAAGTTGGGTATTTCAATCAATATAAAGATAAACGAATATAGACATTATTTAAATATGTAGATTAAAAGTTTAAATGTATTCATAGATGATATAGGAATTAATGTGAATGAACCTCATAGGAGTCAAGTTAAACGATAATAACAAAAATATTATTAATAAATTATCTATACTCTGGTGTGATTAAAGTTCTCTATTACCCGGACATGTCGTCTTCTTACATCCAGGGATATTTTAATAAACTCATTAAATGTCTGGCATTATGAAAAGCAAATGATGGAGTAGAAATCCTCCACAATTACTTTCCATAACTGTTTGGCTCTTCTTAATTTATGCAGATCTATAGTTCTTCAACCCAAATTCCCTGGAGGATTTAATCAAGGAAGAGGGAGATGATCATCAAATCCAAGATAATAAAAACAAGATATATCTGTCATTATTTGTTTCAATGTGTTGAGTGTCTGATAACCTATTCTCGCCATTTGATTTATAGTGCACCTTCTCTTATATTTAGAGTTCTATAAAATATGACCTTAACGTGTGCTTTATTTTTTAGTAGGTGACAATCTGAAAGTACTTTTTATTTTCCAAAGCTGTTATCATTATGTTTTCATTCTTGAGGAGAGAACCTCTAAGCTTAAAGTAATAACTAGCGCGTGTGCTCATGAAAAAGGGAGAGTAACAATGAAAGTTTGCCCTGGATTTATAAGTGTAAGTCCTTGTTGAGCTTGGAGTTGATTTGAGGAACGATATCGGAGTAATTCCTGCCAATGTCTTTGCTTGATAATGAATGGGACTTGTGCTTATTTCCTTTCTCTCATGCTTGCTTGCAGCTGATATAATAAAACATCGTGACACCTAGGCTGTGCTCCTCCAAAACATTCTCAAAACTATCAGGATTACAACGTTCATTTTTGATTTATTGTATCTGAGGGGGCCAAAGATTCTTGGACCAGAAGTTCATCCACTCTTGTACAATATAAGCATTATTGACGGGAGCCCCGTCCTACTGAAATATGTAGGTGACCTTGTTGGGCTTATTCATGGTCTTGGTGATCTATGGGACAACATTTTACTTCAACAACATCAAGTAGTCGGCTGTAGGTAACCTGTATCCAACAGGAAGTCAAAATTAACTCCTTTTTTCTCCAGTTGATGCCACAGCCTCCAACATCATCACAAAGGCTGGCTATTTGGTATTGGTGACTGTCCTAATCCTGTTGTCAGCCTTGCTAAAGCATAACCCCCGATCATTTTGGTTGTTGTAGACGAGGTCAACGGTAAAAGTGTTTTCATCAGAGAAAAAAGTTACCCGGTGTCTGTTGTGCTTCAGATAATTAAAAAGTTGTTGACCTCGATGAATACAGAGTTCTTCTTGACGTTGGAACAGGAGTGCCCTCTCAATTCTTCTAAGGGAACTTCCACCAGCCTTTCGGATGACCTTGCCCACAGTAGACAAGTACACTTTCTTCTTCTTGAAGTACTCTGGCATTTTCATCGTTGGGTTGACCTCAAAGGCCTCCATGATGTCTTCAGGCTTCACTTTGGTGGGTCTTTCAGTCTTGAGTTTGTCCTTAAGGATGCCCCATCAGTCAAACGATTTTCGACCGGACAGAATGTGGCCTTGCTGGCATTTAAGGCCTTCATGATGTTCAAGGGGGTCCTCCCGTTGGGGATTAAATTGCCTATGACGGCTCTTCTTGCATCCATCGCGACATATTTACAATTTTTGTTTACAACATGTACATCAATCAAGGATTGAGAATCCAAGCTATTCAAAAATAATTGGAATTGTTAGATTTAATCAACAACACCTATTCAAAACTGTATTTTTAGAAGGTCTCATTACTTTTTCTACACTCGGTATTTTACACCACTCTACTTAAATTTGTAAGGTTTATACTTATTACATCACAAAATTGGGTGTGCTTTAAAACAGTATCACTAATAGTTTTCTCTAATTGTTTCAAATAGTTTAAACACCTGTGTATTGGAAAATCTTGATATTTTCTCTAGTGGTATGCAATATAAACAGTTTGAGAACCACTGATGTAGATCATTCGAGTTTGGTAGATCAATGAACATAACAGCTAAAGGGGTTAAATTATATTTACATACATATGGCATATGAAAGAGGGGGGGGCTTGGCCCTTCAACATTAATTACAGTTATTGGCCCCCCCCTATCAAAAGTAGTGCAGAGCATATGGGGGTTATAATTCAATTAAAAAAGTTTTCTTGGATTCTCATAAATATGGATTCATTTGGGTGTGTAATATTTGATAAAATAATCAGATTGTAAGTAATAATACAATTATATTCTGGAAATGGTTCTTCCAAAAAGTAAATATCATGGTCTAATGCTGAAATTTATATTTTTGTAATAATTGCTGTTATTCATGAGAAAAATATTTGTCCTACTGAGTTTATTTATGTATTAGTACAAATTTATACCTTTATATATAAAGAGGCTGAATTAGGTATCTAAGAAGTAACACCGTTGTTAGTGATACGATGGACTTGAAATGTCTGATTTAGTCAATAAAAGACCGATACTTGAGGCCGCATTAACTTTAATGATCCAACTTAAATTAAGCCTTTCAGGATACCTTTCCGACAGAAGGGATAAAACAAAGATTTCGTAAAGGGCATCGGGGATGGGCTTTGTTTAAGTATTAGTAGTTTAGTTAAATGCCCAAGGAGAGTGGCGCCATCTTTCGTTTGTTGTTATGTGTAAGTATTTCTTTATAACGACAACTTAGTACATCTACGTCATCTTGTAGATATTGAGAGTTGTTTTTTTTAGTTTACTACTCATGTCCGATTGAGATGCAACTACAGAAGGGTCTGCATATTTTTTGTTTGTAAATTTGATGACTTCTTTATAATAGTATATTTTTGCTTTGTATTGATAGGACCGGCTTTTTATGATATCAGTACATAACACGTCACTTTATCATTTTTTTTGTCATCTTCTCTTATGCAACTATTTATTCCCTTTGCAGAATTCACCTTGTAGATTCAGTTAAAAGGTTAAATTAATGGAGGCTGCGTATATAGTTATGGAGTAATATTCAACTCTCCTAGCGGACAAAAAAAGTGTCACCAGGACTATTACTACCTTGTACAATTACTCATCACGTGGCGTTCATGTCGCCACTTGTTTAATTTTTTTATGAACTTCAAGTACCAGTTCAAATATCAGTTTAATATTCTACCGTTTTAGAGGCGTCAGTAGCCAGGTACTACATTTTATAAAACCAGTATATGGAACAACATTAACCATAATAAATTTGAATAGATTTTAGTAAGTTGATATAATTTACTAGCAATTTGAAATCCACCTCAACAGACATTAGATATTACCAGCTTAAATAATAAATTTGTCATCTTTTTAATCCTAAATAATGCCACAAAATCTACAGAAAAACAATCATTTGATACAAACAATAATATATATTAAACTGACTAATCCACCAATTGCAATAAACTTGAAAGGACAATTTACAATAACTTTTTTTCTTTTTTTTTTTTCATATTTTAATATTAGTGTCTAACCAACTACTACACAGGTTCTTTGAATAAACTCTTTTAACTCAAGGTACATTCTGCTCGAAATCATACTATGGTAGTTGGCAAAATAAGTCTATCACACCAAATACACTTTATTTATTATAATCATACAAACCAGTTAATGAAGAACTTCAGGTATTATTCAATGAAAAGACGATTTTGACTAGATTGTACATTTTCCTATGAATATTCTAACAGAACAACGACTTGTAAGCACCTGTAATTAAAAATTTGAAATCATAGCTAAAATTCCTTCACAGAAATAATAAGATATATGGGTTGGGATGAACAGGGAATTAATTGTATTCCTATCTTTTTGGACACGGAGTCATGACGTATCAATGTATCCCGCATGACCAAGGAATCGTCAGCTGACAACAATATACATAGTCAATTGTTGTGCTAGTGACGTAACAGCGTAATAGGTAATAGAGATGAATATGCAAACTTATAGATTATAATTATTGATGTTTTAAAAAGACCTTTTTCCAATGGGAATTGACGGATCCATCAAAGGATGTTTTTCTTTTTCTTCCAATATAATATTAATTATCAAATGTCATGTTAATTACTCAATAATAAATTCATCTAATAATATGTGGAAAGTACAAAACCGGAACTATTCAACATTTTTAATTGAATAATTTTATAATCATCACGTCCCACACATTCCGGAACAATAGATATATATAGATATTTTAATTATGTATGCTCTTCAAGAGGATTTCAAATGATGAGTGTCTCACATTCATAGTACTATTTAGTACCCCATCAAGATTTAATGTAGGTTCATTAAATTAAAAACTTTATGCAATAGTGCTACAGCCACAGTATAATAATAGGGGAGACTGTGGACAATTGTAACACGGGAACAGTTGGACTATTTTCTTGAACATCAATAAAATTACCGCTCTAAAATTTTCATCACAATCCTTAAATATTTTACAAGTTACTGTGTTCAGTAAAAATCAATATTTTTTTCCAACTTTCGGAGTTACAAAATCAATAATCTTTTGAGGGGTAAAAGTTGTTTTTGGGGAAAAATCATTATTTTTGCAATAATGGAGTCAGTTCTTCATTGTTTTTTCTGTAACTGATATCATTTGAAATATTAATTCTTTTGCAATCAGTTGATATAATTTTGTCAAAATTCGAAAGGCACTCAGTGAGAAGAAATTTGAGATTTTGTAGCGATGAGGGAAAATTGCAGCAATTTTCCCATTTTCTCATTATTTGTTACTCTATATTATTTTATTTTGTTACATCAAGTATGTTTTTGAGACAAAGTAGGGCTTTAAAGAGTTTAGTGGAGTGAGGTTATCTTATCAAGAGGATGATGAGAATTCCAAAGAGCATAGTCTACGACGTCTACAACAGCTAAAAGGAGGAGGGCCTATACATATAAGAGAAAAGTCCCGGAGTGATTTAAAAAAAAAAAACTTTTTTTAAAATTTATAACACAAATTAGTATATTTTTAACTGTTGCAACTAACTGTCTCTGACACCGAGGACATTTGCAGCATTTCAAAAGCCGTATTCAAATGCAATTTCTTGGGAAACTATTAAGCTATATAATCATCAAATATATTCCAACAATAACAGAAACATATTCGTGGGTCAAATCAGCTATGAATAATTGAGTTAAAAACAAAAAAGTGAGTCAACTGTCCCCGGCCTCCCTTACATAGATAATACACATGTAGGTACATAAAATGGAATATTGTGCAGTCTGAATGTCCGTGTGGTCCTACTCGTTATGAGTTTTGAATGCACAAATGGCTCTATAATAATTATGAGTTCAAAATATTTAATATCATAAAAACATGTAAAAATAATGTATGTATTTTTATTCAGCATATAATCATCATTCTCTCGAAGGAGCAGAAAGAACAGCTTAGGAATATCCTTAGCAAGAGAATTGAACCATAGAGGGATAACGGGGCTATTTGGCGGTCTTCCATTTCTAGACAATTTTTACAAGACTTCGTGAAATACCAATCTATTATCGCTGATAAGACCATTTTTGATGTTGCTGAGTTATGTCAATCCTTAGTTGTGACCCATTTTCGGATCTTTTCATTTTTTCCCAACCCCAAGTATAAGCTTTATCGATGAGGGAGGTTTGTTATTTAAAAAAAACAAAACTAAAAAATTAACTGCACCCAAAATTTGTATATTGTTTTGAACTTTATAACAACAAAACTCAAATCTCAATATATCTTCTATAAGCCGAGTAATATGATAAAAATTATGCATAACGTATAATAAAATTCCGATTATTGATATTAGTAGTTTTTAAAATTCTGTATTCGATTGTAATTATCAAAAATAAAACAAAATCCAACATTGACTAATAAAAATATAGCAATTGAACAAAACTGTGTTGCACCATATACATAGATTACTTTCTTCTTTTTTTTGACAAAGTTCCTCGCAGGTGCTGAAGAATCTTTCTCTTTCAAAATTGTCTGTAGGAATACTTAAAAGAGACACTAGTTCAAGAGTCATCAAAGTTAAGACCATTTGATATAAAAGGATAAAAAGTGTTTTGAAATTTGATGTTTTGAACGCAAATTAAATCTTGTCAGGCTGTGAAAAATTCCTTGCTATTTAAAAATTGACTTATACATAGTGGGGATTTTTATTTTTGTAACTTTTTTTTTTTTTCTCCAAAGAAAGGTTGTTCTGCTTAGATAAAGATCTCCCTTTGAGAAGAATTGCTAACTACCAACGCTCTTGGGTCTTTTTTCAATATTCTCCTTTATAAGAAGGGTTGCAGGATAGAATAAAGATCACTTCATATCGGGGTTAGTCCATTAAAATCTGAACACTTTGAATTTTAAACTTCAACAAGTTATAACTTATTAATTAAAAATATAATTTCAACAAAATGAATACTATAAATAAATGTGTGCCTGAGCTTTTTTAATCATTCATGTAGCCGCCCTTAGCGGTAATTATGGTTTCTAGGCGGCGGTGGCAAGCATGGCATCCTCTAGGGATGTAGTCCTCAGTCATGACGTCCCAGTGCAGACTGATAGTGGTTTTGAGGGCTTCAGTGTTTGGATGATAGACACTTTAGGCCTTTATCTCGACATGATATAGTCATTTAGTCAATGGGGTTGGCATAAGGGCCGTATGGGGGCAAAAAGTGAGAAAAAAGAGTTAAAAAGAACTCAAAAGAATGATTTAAAAGAGTATTACAACGAAGGGCATAGATTTCTTGCATTGCTGGTGTCAAAAGTTGCCACTCCATCCTCAGAAGGCTATTTTTACTCACTTTTTTATAGCTTACTGGACAGTATGATGTAAGATCAATAGATTGCATGGGCACTCATCGACTTGAGTCCATTGGCCTGGGCTGTTTTCTGTGACTAATTCGGGTCCAGTTTAGCTTATTGAAAGAACACTTCTTCCTCTAGAACGTTTCGGACTTGGCTGACGGCATTAAAAGCGGCCCAAGAGACGCCAGACTGCATGGATTGCGCGATGGATATTTCCTATATCACGTTCGAGTGTTATTTTCTCAACTTGTACGTAAGCTAAAGAACTCAGCTTTTTGGTTTTTTTAACTAATCTCAATCACTCAACCCTGATTCTTTAAATTAGTAAGTCATCAGATTTGAATAGACCACCCCATATATTTCACAGCGTTACCTTACTAAATAACGAACTTACACTGTATTTTGTTGTCAATTGTTGATTTTTATACTTCTTCCCCCATTATCAGTGTTGAAAACTACGTTGATTCGTTGAATTAGAATTAACTCTTATTAAGCTGCAAACGATTCTCAACAATAAGTAAATAATAATATAACACTTGGGAATAATTGATTTTATGACTTTTTTTTGGAGGAAAGGTTGCAAGTCGTGTTGTAGATATGTAATATTAACCATGGAAAAAATCTGTTTGATTATTTCTAATCATTATTATCATGAGATAATTAAGTATGTATTACATGACTACCACACCCAGATGGTATGTTGTTCATCATTCGAACTAATACTTCTAAGGCTTTGACCACAGGAATACAGTAGTATTGCATGTGAGTCTTCAAACTGCAATCGGTGCTTATTCTAAAGAAAAAAGATAGTAAACAAGGCATAGCAATCATTGTAATATGTTTTATGGTATATCTGGGCGTATGCCACCTCGCCTGCATCTGTCATTTTATATGAAACGTCAAAAAGGGAAGAGAGTGTAGTGTGGTTGCTGTTATATGGACATCACATAACAAAATAATAGTGTTGCGAGCAATATTACTCAAACTCGAAAAGAAACTCGACTGGACTCCTACAACAATAAACTCAAAATATTATTTGTAAGAGCTCAACTCAACTTGAATAATAAAACTCAAATATTCGAGTATCTAATCGAAAAGAAGGAATAGTAGATACAACTATGTACTTATCATACAAATATAGTATTCTCAAAAATATCCCATATATTTTGATTAATAATAATCAAAATTGACTGCCTTATTATTGAGGGGGACGAACTGACTTAGCTGCTTTTGAACATAGATTTGTATTGAATATTTTTATTTTCCTTTACTCGAGCTCTACTTGACACAATTTTCAATGATTCGAAATCAATTTTTATCACTCGATCCAACACTAATGAGTAAATGTGATTAAAGAATTGGAAATGATAAACTAAAAGAACACAGAGACACTTAAAAGTCCAATGATGTATTCAAATGATTTGATATAATAATACGATAAGATCACAGAGAGCGATATGTTCATACCCATATGTATGTAGATATAGGCATATACATAGGTATAAAGGTATGAAAGAGAGAGATAAAACATAACTTTAATTAACAAGGAATAATTGATAATAATCATCTTAAAAATATATAATATATATAAAACAGAGAGCGTTTTGTATCTTCAGTTTTGCAAGTATAAATGTATTTTCATTTGTTTATTGGAAATTGAAAAATTTAATGAGAGTATCATAAATGAGTTTAGAATCGACAGACTCTCCAATGGCAGTATAACGGACTCCTTGTAGAGTTTGACCACTAGATTTAGAAATAGTACCATACTCCCCAATAATGAATTCATCCACTTTTGATTGCACGTTATAAACTTTTTTATCTTCGTCTCTATGATGAATCTGTATCGTTGTTGGATTCCCTTCCTCCGTTTCACTATGATGAACATATTGTCCTGGATTAATTTCGTGATATTGTCCAGGATTTTTCTCGTAATATTGTCCAGGATTCACTTCGTGATACTGTCCTGGATTGACCTCATGGTACTGTCCTTGATATATTTCAGGATATTCCCCACTATCATCTCCTATTTTTTGAAAGTCTTCATTTCCATCTTTACTTTCAATAGACTCCAAGGCAGCAGATCCTTCCTTCAACTTCAACATCTCTATTTTTGCATCCCCCTCTTCAGGGACTGTTGATGGCGACATGGTGTTCTCTTCTCGAGGAACCCTTTCCACTTCTTTATCATGCTCCTCAAAGGGATTTAAAAGCTCAATTTTCACAGGAGAGTCACGGATCTTTTTGGGTGATCGTAGTTCCTCTCTTTGTTGCTCTTGAATGTGGAGTGGATAAAAAGTCGTGGTGATGTCAGGGAGTTTTGTAGTTATTTCTAAATAGAACTCTGGAATAGGAGAGACCGTGGTCGTGATCTGATCTTCTTCCTTTTCGAGCTCCTCTGTGAATCCTTGTTGTTCCTTGTGAGTGAAGGTTGGTGAGGATGGGCCGGTGGAGAGAAGGGGTGCTGAGGGATGGCGATGATGTTGTTGAAAGAAGAATCCGGAGGGTAATTTTGAGGTTGTCGTAGTCGTTGTTGTTACTGTTGCTATTGTTGTTGTAGGGAAAGACACTGTCGTTGTGACTTGAAGGGGATGTGGTGGGAGTGGAGATGAGGGAAACTCTGTAAAGTCATCCAGCATAAATGCGATGGTGTTTGTATAATTGAGTGGACTTTCCGTCACGGTTCTTGTTGAGGTGACATTTCGTGTCACAAGCATCTCAGACACTGTATGTAACTGTGTCATAATGGTAGGGGTGATACCGTCCTTGGAGAAAGGTGGAGGAGACAAAGTCGTAGTTCTACGGATACGAGAGGGAGGAGGACGAACAACGGGCTTTCTTCTCCGTCGTTGCCTTGCTCTCTTAATCAAATTGGAGTACGAAGCTTTATTAGATGGACTCGCAGGGTCTGCAATGCCTTTGTTGTTGGCGACAGCGGTGATAGAGGGTACTCTAGTCCGTGAGAGTACTCTCTTCTTCTTATTATTATTTATATTACTACTAGGAAATTGAATGTCTAAATTGAACGAACTGGCAAAGGGTGAATTTGTTGTTGGATCAACATTTGTTGTCGTCGTTGTTATTAATGATGGCAATACTGTCGTTGTTGCCTTGTTCCAAAATGGAAAAATTGCAAACGGCTTTTTATTTTCTAATTTATTTAAAAAAATGTCTTGTACGCGGTGAGCCCTGTCAATTTGCTCATGTTTCTCCCCTCCATCGTGAATCATACGACGAAAGACAGAAGCTGACTCAAATTTGGGAATATAAACTAAGACCCAGAGAAGTAGTACGACCTAGAACAGAAGAGCATGTCAAAAAATACAATTAATTAGAAATCCCAAAGAGATATTCATGCTAGAAGTGAAAGCCTTGAATGTCAAGAATGTAAGTACAACAAAATAATAATTATTATTATTCACCTCGGTCAATGTGCCCATAGTGGCACCCGTGTTTGAAAGTTGACTACACCCTGATGGCCATTTCAAAACTGAAGTCCGAAAAATAAAAAATGTAAAAACTTGGTAAGAGGGAATTAAGAAAGAAAAAAAAGTGAACAAAAATTCTTATTTTTTCTTTCTTTCTTTTTTTCTTTTCTGTAACAAGAAATGTAACTATGTAATAATATTATACTGCTCACTACTAACCACACTCACATCAACCAGTCACTATTATGAAGAGTAAATAAGTAAATAAAAAAAAAGGGGTTATCCCATAATCCCTGAAGCAAAGCACCAAGTATGTATAACTCCGATCCGCAAAAAGCAACTTTTCAGTGTGGTAGAGGAGAAGATGTTGTAGATCATGACAATAGAAGAAGAAGAAGTCGGCAACCCTCGTTGTTTTTTGATGCCCTAGGTTTTGTCGTCTGTTGGATCCATTTGGGCGAGCCTTTTTCGTTATTACCACTACTCCACCTTGGTTAAGAGTGCGAGTATTTTTTTTCTTTTTTTTAATGAACGTCAAAAGAAGAGAGTGTTGCCGTTGTTGCTGTTGTCGTTGTTTTAATTTGAGGCGGTGGTGGTGATCGACGTCGTCGTTGATCACCACACCCGCAACCAAGGACGTCTTAATTTACTCTAAGTAACTGTGTGCATTGATATAATGTTAATAAAAACATGACGTAAAGTAATGTTGTTAGTATTATTCTCTAGGTATCTCATCATGAATCTCTTACGCTTTAAAGAAGAAAACTGAATTAGCTTTTCTGGGCGTTTTGATCCCTCTTACATATATACCTATATATATATGTAATATAGGTATGGTCATTAGGGCGGTTTTCTATTCAACTTTTTTTCAAATTATAGTTAGAGCTAACGCGGAACAATTGTCAATTGCTTAAAAAAATAACAAAAGTAACAACACTTCAATGTTCCTTGATGACATCTTTGGGTCATACATTTTGATCCAAGTTTTAAAAATGCTCTTTATTTAGTCCATAAAGATTATTTATAACATTATTCCTTGCGTTGCATTAACTATTTTTGATAGACATTTTTCAAGTCTATAAAAATTATTCACAATTTTTTTTTTCTGCTTAAGTGACCCCCCTATGGAGCAGCAATAAAGGATAACTTAAGGAAACTTTGATGATCCGAGTATGGCGCCCATCTATTTTTTTCCCATTTTCAGAAAAGAAAAATCAAAATATACGTTCAGAATTTCCTTACATATATATATAATGTCTTATTGCTCCATAGGAGGTGACTTTAGAAAATAACTTTATATATATTTTTCATAGCTAATGAATATATGTAATACAGCATATCAAATAATTTAAAAAAAAATTATATCCTAAAGCCCTTTTTCAAACTTTGATAGAGAAAGTTGTGGCAATTTAAAGAGGACATCATGGAACAATAAAATTTTGGACTAGTTATTTCCTTACCAATGGACAACAAAATTCGAATAAAGTTGAATAAGAAACCCCCCTAATGGTAACTCCATATTACTACTTAAAGTAGTAATATGTAAAAAGTGAATTCCGCTACAGAACCCTCTCCCCCCTGGTTGCCCCAATTTTCATTCTTATAGGAGTAAAGGGGGTTGAAAAAAAGAAAAAGAGAAAGGAGACTTAAATAAAGAACCGTTAGGCGGAAAGAAATAATGGATGGCCAAATAACATTTTCACCCTATAAAAAGTTCATACATAAGCATTAAACACATGCACAGTATCTACGTATATATTAGGGTTTCTCTCCCGGGATCCCATTTTCCCGGGGTTTTACACCTATGGGAAATTGTATATTAAGACTACTTTCAAATTGATTAATTATTTGTCAAGTATAAAAAGAAATACTTAAATTTTAATGTATATATATTTATTCCCGGCATGGGGCTCCAAGACAATTAACGGCAGTGATAATAATACAAATCAAGAACATGAGAATATATATTATAAATTGTACAGTATTTATTATTTACTAACGGATTCCGTACTTTAAACATTTGTTTCCCGGGAAATGAGGTACCCTAGTAGTATATATAGGTTGAAACAGAACCATTAGTACTTCCTACCACCACTAATAAAAAAATTTCTTTATAAAAAGGAAACATAATGGTCTCCTCCGTGACTAGGGAAAAAATGACAACAAAAAAATTGTACACATTGAAAAGGAATTTGTTACGGAATGATAATTAAGAAATAAGAAGATTTTGGAGTCACATACCATTGTATTTGTCATGCGCGATTGGTTCATACAAAAATATATAGAATCATAGGTACGTACGGTTGTACTTTATTTGTGGATCTAATACTATTAACTACTATGTACAAATACAATTACGAGTTATAAAGTTTATAAGCATTGAAAAAAAAACACAAAAAAAAGGATTTTTGTCATCCAAAAGAAACGAGTTTTAGAAGGGGAAATAAAGAACATTTCTTATGTATGTACTTCCTGAGTTATCTTTTACAGGGTGGGGGTATAATAATATGGAATATGTACGTACCCCTTGGAAAGAGGCAATAAAGGATGCATAACTAGGGGTGTAAAAACCACGCCTGAAAGAATGTCATAAAAAATATACAGTAACTATGAGAAACGATATATTTACTGACAAAGATCCCAAAAGACCATCTTTACTAATATTATAAATTGCATCATAACTGAAGGTGAAACTCTCTTGGAGGCTTAAGGTTGCTATTTTATATAAAATGGACAAATATCCAACAAACCTTCATGGAGCTTTATCAAATGGCTTTTAAAATAAACCAATTAGAAAGTTTGTGTAGGGTTTAACTTAAATAAACCAACTTTTTCAAAGGAGATGATGATGTCACAAAAAACTATGAATTTCCTCGTTTGCCGAGTCATCCCATGTACCCAAGAACTCATATAAAAGGGAAGGACTCAAAATTACCCGCCAATAGTGGTAATTATGTGTGGGGCATTCCTTCTCAAGTGTACTATGAATCTGGCACTCGTGTAAACTTTGAAGGGGTGATTGAGAGGGAGTATCAAAGTGACCTTCTAATAAATTACGAATGGGATCGCTGTAGCTCATGAACAACGCGCTCAGGAGAAGTTATACTCTTGAAATCAATGTGCGTTCGCGCCCACGCGATTCCTAGAGAAAGAAATATACTTTCTGTATATGGATTTCACCAAAAGATTCCTACGTCAGGTAGAGTAAATGTAATAGCCTAATGTTTACTTATACTTAATCAGTGCGACTCCATCTAACCAATTAAAGGAACATTAAAAAAGAAAAAATTACGTGTTGAGCTCAACCCATAAATATGAAACTTATTTTCAAATTAAACATAAGATACTCGCTAAAAATCATCAAATTCTGAGACATGATCGGCAGATTAATAGCACACTTCACAAGGAATTAATGAATAAATAACTGAGTTGTATTTTTTTCAACATTTTATCCACATGCTACTCGTTTTCTGTGATGTTTTTACATCGATGTTACGGTAAAAATCCACGACTAACCCGGGCCCCCATTCCTATTCATTAAATGAAGTATTCATTTTTATCCATTAAAAGTTAGAAAAACATTCATGTACAGCAACGCACATCTAAAATTGCATTATTGCAGCTCAAAATAAACTACGAGCAACAAATTACATTTTATGGGGAATAATTCAAAATAGTTTCAATTCTAACCATGAATTAACATTCTTTTCGATAACGATTATGTTTTGTTCTTATATTTTTATAATAGCTTCCTTGCTGCATCCCTTTCCTTCTCATGGAGTCATGCTCATCACCGTCATGCAGAATAACCAATTTTAGCCAGTTCCATTCACAACAGCAATGGTTTTTTTTAAAGGCATATAACCTTCTTTTTAGAAAAAAAAAACAATGTAATAAAAAGTAATAACCATTTCATTCATTTATTTTTTGACAAAAAAATGCTGTCTTTTCTAAAACTCAAACAACAATATTGTAGTTATGAGGTAAGGGAAATGTTTTATACGCATATGAAGGGACGTGATTTTTATAGAGAAAAAACGCGTTTTAGCAATTAGTAAAGGAAAAACGATCAGCGCCTGTTCTCTTTTTTCTTTTTTACTCATTCATTAATAGATCCTCGTTGTATTAACAATCGTAGTAATTCTTTTTCTCCCAGCAAAATCATATAACAGGCAGCTGTTATTAACAAGGATCTTAAATCACTAATACCATAAGCCTCACTCCCGCCTTCTCCTCGCACTCTCCAAAAATCCCATTTTTATGCATATGATACTTAAAATTACAAACTAGAATAGTTGAAAAAGTTCAGTTTTAATGTATAAGGGCTGTTATTTTTAGGAGTTGTATTTGAGTCCATATAGAGTCCCAAGACTCTCTTGTTTGAGTCTGAGTCCGTATGAAGTTGTAGTCTATTGAGACTTAGGAGAAACTGGATAGTTCAATATAAATCCTTTAAAATGATCAATGACACTCAAATAATAATACACAAACCGAAAAAAGGATGTTTATGAGTCTCTAGCATCGAATTTAAATTTCAAGAATCGAGATTTTGAGTTAAAGTCAATTTCTGCTTTGAGACTGAAGTTTAATTAAAATGTTGTACGACTCGAATCCGAGTCCCAAGTACAAGTGCAAAGATCTGATATGTATTTTCGGTACTTTATGGGTTGAGTGGATTTTGAAGATGTAAAAAGAGAACAGTTAGTCTCCCTAATTTAATATACAATAATTAAGATTTTCTCTAATAATGAGATAACAAACAAGATTCAGAATGATTGAACCATATGGATAAAAAGTCAGAAATTGTAAATTCTCAAAAAGTAGGTGACTGTTTCACGACCCCTACTATTGCACCATGTTCTTCAAATAAATATAATCTTGTATTGTCATCCTTGCGTTGTGTTTACTTGGAATATGTGGAGGAGAATTATTTGAGTTATGCAAATTCTTGTGGTTACTTATGTAACTCTATGGATTAATGGGTTTTTATTATGGTTATAAATCTTTTGATGATGATAATAATTAGGGTTGTAAATGGATCGCATTTTTCCTATGTAAAAAAACAAAAGCCCTAAAATCAATATAGCCGCCCTGAAAATTGATGAATGTTTAAAAGGAGAGCAACTAAGCTATCTATTTAATTAAATCAGTACAATCAGCTATGAGATGAAGAAAAAAACATAATTCCCACTCTGCATAAAGCATAGAAAAAGGCAGTAATTATTTCGATGTCGATCCTCAATTCTACTCCGAGTCCAAGAGGAACTTACACTATTAACTCCTCGACAAATCCTCAGCCTTACCTTTCGTCATTCATGATCACACAAACTCGTGGTTATACTAAGACATTCTTTCATCAAGAATGAAATAATCATGGTAAGAGCTTTAGAAAAGGTGAAGGTACATTGTTTCAGGTTCCCAACAAGAACAAAACTTGCACGCTAAAAGATGCTTAAGATTTACAACCCTAGTTATAATTCATCCATATTGTACTCCTATATTGTTCAGAAAGAATGTAATTTAATAAATCCTCGAGTTGAGTGATTTATTTACTATGTAATAGAAATGGGAAAATTAACTCTCTTTATGCACTTGATTCTTTAACTTCCATTTACAATAAAGAACGACTTTTTATTAATTGTTCAATCTTTCTTTTGCAATCAGTCCGTAACTAAATTAGTAGCACGTATAGGGCCTCTATAACTCAACAAAATAATGAAGTTGACTCTATTTGTTGAGTCATTTGAAATTTCTAAATCATTAGGTCAGATAACATTCTCAAGTTAAATTCATAAATATTTATCTAAAGGAAACTATATTATATTTATACTTAGTGTACAAGTTCCATCTTTTATAAGTAAATTGCACTTTCTTCGTGTTAAAATGTATTATTTCATTACAGCATTGGTCACTCTAATTAACGAATAGATTAATTGATAAGATCATTTCATTTTGATCCATTACAATTACATGGTTATTATATATTTATGAATAATATAACTGTGCGCATTTGAACTTTACAATACTACCACAAAATAATTATATATGAGTAATTTTTATTGAAATACCCAAAATTACACCATTCATATATCGATCATTCATCGGATAATTACTTATTGCATTATTTTCATCTCAAATATTGTAAATCTTTCATTTAAAACTAGTCATCTCATTTTTGGTCGCAACATGTACAATTTGTTTGTACAAGTTGCAACTTGTACAAAATCACCAACTAAGTTGAACGGTGGTTATGTTTTCGCTTTAGTTTGTGTGTTTGTAAGCAGAATTATAGAAAAAGTTACAATTTGATATTTGTAAAACTTTGTAGGAAGGTTACATATCTTAACAGTAAGTGGCCATTAAAATGTTGAGAGGTCCACAAACGTTAAAGAAACGAAATTGACCGTAACTTTTGAAGAAATTGGAATATTTAATTCAAATGAATTTTAATTTTTAGGAAGAAGGAGCGGGGGTTCGCGCTCTACCAAGCGTCATTCCAGTTCTTTAAATATTTTGTGTTTGGAAGACAGAAAATGCCACGTTCGTCTTAATTGCTCTTCCAAAATTTAATTTACAGACATAACACATTTTAAATCGCAAAACCTCTTTACATTGAAAGGGGAGAATTATAATATTATATTATACAAATTTTTTAGAGATTAATTGTCTATGCCCCGATTACGTGTACAGTAACCGCATGATAGATGTGATAGCCTGCCTTAACTATTTTAAAAGATTGATTCATTTATGAACGAAACATCACTACTACCTATTTATGTATGAATTGTGACTTATGTAAATTGTGCTCATGTCTCAAAATATGTTTTAATGATTGATGAGTTAGCAATGGCTTTGTATATAAGAGAGAAATAATTGCCCTATTTTGAGAGATCTATGAATACCATACATAATTGTACCTACATAGGTGAAGGTTACATCAAAGATTATGGATAAAGGAGTCTCTTATATAAGAGAAAAATAACTATCAATTAAACAGTCTTTGATCCTTTACTTTCCTTCTTGAATGATAAACAGAGCTACCATAGTAATCGAGTCCCTACTTGAGTTCTTTTTGTAGGATCAATAAATTAAATATTCATGGTTATCTCATTTCTTTTAACTTGGTAGAAATCCAAATTAAATCTGTATAGCTTGGACACGGAGCCCGCTGGGCTCGGACTCGAATACAGCTCTGACAAGTTACGAGTCTCTTCACTTTGATTCCGAGTCAAATCTTAAGTAGCAATTTAATCATTACACTTCAGTGTGACTCGAGTATAAGTCTAATTCAGTTTGTACCAATATTACAAATCAAATATCATATGATTTGTAATAAATGTTTGTCAGTTGAAATTTGAACATTTTTACTTTGAGTTCTGTGTGTTTTAACATTGAATCCGATTTTAATCTAAATTTGCCGCTTAATAAGACCAAGTTGCAAATAAAGGTCAGTTGTTAGATATTATAGACAATTTTTGTGTAAATATTTTATACGAAAAGCTAGGAAAGACCGGAACAGTTGCAACACGGTATGATTGCAGTAGTCCATTTTTCTCTAATGTCAAAAAAAGCTACAGGCATTAAATGTACATCCTAATTGTATAGTATAAAGTAAGTTATTGTCATAAAAAATGAAATATAAAAAAAAATATTTTTGAGGACTAAAAGAAGTTTTTTGAAGACAACTAAAAAATCTGAGGCTTACTATATTTGAATTATTGACTATTTTGCTATCAGTGGTATCCTTATAGACTGAAGTTTGAGTTGTTGTAAAATTAGGTAATATAATAACGCTGAGTACAAGGTTTGCAATTTTCTGTATTATTTAAAAAAATTACACTTCACATCAAGCATATTTTTTTAGCCAGACCAATTTTGACGTTTATAGAGTGAATTTATCCCTTCTATAGTATAAATCGTATTATATTCAACTTCTACTGTAATATATTCAATTTTTTTCTTAGAAACTCTAGTTACATATTTCTTCGTCAAAAATATTAATTAATCGATTATTTTAAATTCTTTACGTAATTTTGATATTTTTAAACTGCTGTAAGCTACGAGTTATTTGACAAATTGCACTCAAATACAATTTGAGGGGAAGTAATTAACTAGTATAACCCTTTGATAGATTTAAAATAATAACAAGACATATGTAGATGGGTTGTGTATAAATTTAGCAAATCTAATTTAAACCAACTTTGAGTATTTGAGCCAAAACCAAAAAATAAATAAAAAATCAACTGTTCCCCGTTCTCACCTACTACATAGATACACAGCTTGTGATATTACATATTATTATGTTCTACATAAACTTTGATATCTCAAGGATAAATATTTGAGACAATTGGATGATGTAATCATCTCATTAAAAAATACATGCATACAAACCAATATATAATTTTAAAACAAATTGAAATCCTATATAAATACTTACGACCGATGGAACGAATTCATCTGAAGAAAATTCTAAGAAAGACACCATCATCAATAGAACATGATCAAACCATAAAAAATTCATAGCGCTGAGCTCTTAGGTCGTGGTAAACTAGTGTTGTCTTGGCCCCAATTTATTCGGTTCGGTCTTAGGGCCACTCTTTTCCCTAAAAATATTGATAGTTTATTAGCCAAGTACCATAAATCAGATATGTATTAAGAGCATATTTTTATTCATTTATTTGTTTTAAATTATCATTATACGTTTTATTTGACAATTTATAGCTGTATTTATAGAAAAATAGGTAGTTTCTAGTAATAATTATTTATGTATATTAAAGAAAAACAACAAATAACAAAAAAAAAAAAATCCCTTTAAAATATTTTAACACAAAGACATCCTCAGTAATATATTAAATCATATTTACTAGCAATATTTCAATTGTCCATAACTCAAAAACCACATATTTGGTTCTCTTACAACATACACTATTAAAAAGATAATAAAATTATCTCACATAAAAGGAGAAATAAAGTTATAAATATTAGTAAAGAAACAACTCTAAAAAGTAGAGTTGAAAAAGGATTTTTTTATGATGGTTTTTACAAGATATCATGAAAATAAAATGATAAATATTAGCTCTTATATATATATTTTCATATGATGTCAAAATTGTTGATGTCTACCATTTTGGGGCCTTAACAACAATGTGTTATAATCATGAAAAATATTTTTATAACATCAAGGGAAGTAGTGAACTATTTATTGTATGTGAACCTGGGACTAAGAAATAAAAGGACTCAAAACCATACGGTCCATCAAAAATATATCCCTATATTGCCTGGTTTTATTATATATCTGACCCTTCTATATGTTGTGTCATCGACATACAATCTTATTTCCACCGTGCAAACAATAAATCAACTGTTACAATAGAAATAACAAGAATGAGCACTGGGTCTATCGCAAAACTCTTTCAAAAAATTTGAATTATGCATCTCAATTCGTTCAAAAGTTATGATCGATTATGTGTTGTTAACGTTTTGTGTGATTTTTCAAAATGTAATGGCATCTAATTGTTAATCCTCATTAAAAGTTTTACCAAAATCTATCCGTAACTTTTTCCGTAATCCGGCTACCAAACAAACCGAGGTGAAAACATAACTTCCCTTACAACCACTTTTTAATAGTATATGATTCAACTTTTTCCCCCAAATTGATCAAAAAAAATAATTAATTAAACCAATATAGTCTTATTATCTGGATTTCCAATACTTAAAAATTGATTTTGAATTAAATAAAAGTAATATCATTGGAATCAAGTAGTATTCAATGCAAGTTTTAAGTCTTTTTATATTCTTAAAGCCATTTGATAAAGTTTCATCAAGATTTAATTGAAATTTGTCCATTTAGTTAAATAAAAATATCAATCATCAGACCCATAGATGACGTCACCTTCGATTATGATACAATTTAAAACGTCAGTCAAAAAACCATTTATTCAAAAAATTTAAAAAACAATTAATATTAAAAGATTTTTTTCTTGACAATTGAAATTAATGTTAAATCAAAATAAGTGAAATTACACAACTTTCAAGCACCATATATTTTTTTTCTTCCAATAGATATCGATTTGATTTTTTTTTTTTTCAATCTAAAAAGATAAGATTGTTTAATTTATATACTCAAAAAATGAAGTAGATCTAAGGGGTATTTTTTTGCCAATGTCCACAGATGGAACAAGTGTATTCTTGAGTCTTCATATTCAACACTGAACGTTTAAACTTCCAGTCAGACTCAATTCCTTAGTCTTTAACTTTGAGTTTGAAGTCGCAGTTTAACATAAGACTAGAGCTCAACTCGATTTCGAGTCCCAAGTATTAAAGTGCTATGTATCTTATAGAGCTTTAATAGAGGATCATACCTAAGGTAATAATAATAATTGAACATCACCTTTTATGGCATCCACTTGGCATAATGGAGTATCTGAAGTACCATCCAAGAAAATTAGAGATAATACTAATAATGACCCAATATCTTTCATGTATTTATGTAAGGAATAATTCTAATCGTTACTACTCATATGATGAGAAGAATCATTCCGACTATCATTTTTACCAAAAATACATTTATAATTGGTGGAAAATGTTAGGTTTTTTTGAAAAATTCTCTTTAAAAAAAAGTTTAGATCTTATGCTATGTTATTTTTTATATAAAAAAAAACGAAAAAAAAAAAAACAATCTCTGGGACAGTGTACTCCGAACATTTTGAAATAAAATAAAATAATAACCAGTCTAGCGATAATGGATGAAGGAAATAACGGTTTTAATTATAATTATTACTAAAACAATATTTAACAAAAACTTAAACAAATTTAATATGTACTTTAATAAGGAACTATTAGCAAGTGATATATCATGAAAAAGTTTATACATATACTCAAAATATATGAACTCATGATTTCAATTCATAAAAAGTGAATGTAAGGATCCCTTTTAGGGGGTGCAGGCAGCGGTAGATGATGAAATGAAAGGTTAAACACAACCCTTTAATGTATAATGTATAATCTCAGTCAAGTATCATCATACTTCCTGGAGTTCCAAAGAAAGGAGGTGGGCTTCTTACATACATACAGTACACTACCTAATACATATATATAAGTAAGACTTATAGACAAATTGAACTTTAATGCTTTAAAAACGATACTACACTAATTTGCAATTAAACCCGATACTTGCAGCGCCATTATGTCATAAAAAAGATATGACATAACCCCCTTCTTCAAATTTATAAGACAGGCAAAAAAAATGACTAAGAAAAAACTTCATTAAATTTCTGATCTCTCTTTCCCCAAAGCTTTAAAACAAAGTAGCAAAACGAAAACTACGTTATCAATATTTTTTTTTTTGGTCCAATATTGCTGCATAATATCTACACAACCTCCATGAATTCAACTTTTTAAATGAATGTACAAGGTAAAATCTGCAAACGGAACAAAAAAACTTGCATACAGCATAACGCAAAAAGACAAAAAATGATGAAGTATATACTTGTAAAGTAATCTGTACTGGTATAATAAAATGCAACATCTTGTGTGGGAAAAAAGATCTCGTTTCGATACTTTGTTTTATAGCTTTACCTATCCCCCCCCCCCCCCCAATCAATGACAAATTAAATCATGATTGCTGTATAGTGTGACCATCAGTCCTCATTTGCTAGGACATGTCCTCTTTTTAGATCCTATCTAGAGCGTCCATAAAACTTTTTTTCATATATTCATAAAGTGTCCGGTTTTTTTTCGCAAATTTTTCTAGCATCATAAAATCCCCTACAAACCAGTTTGAATACAAACGCACACTAATGGAGAATAAGTCCAGTACGAATGTTATTCTACCACGTCAATGGCTCATTATGCTTCCCTACGACAACAAACCCCCGTCTTCTTTAAATTAGGAACAAAATGTTGATCACTTTTGTGTATATGTGCAATTTAAATATTTAAATTTCGTTACCCACAAGCGCCCAAAATCGTCCAAAGTCCTCCTTTGTTGAGGAAAAACAAAAATGAGATGAATGCAATCGCTGACAGCATCGACGTAGCATCCAGTTCAACAGTTCATCGTGTCATCAATTAAAACCTACGGTACCACAGCTATGCACGTCGCAAGGAACAGCTTCTAACCAATAAAAGTGTCACCGGTAACCAAGGCTTTCATCAAGCTAAAATAGAAGCTTCTCGTGAAACATTTATGCCGAATCTAGAAGCATAACTGGAGAACAATAGATGGTTCGCAATAAGTCTTTATAACATCCCTAGGATCATGACGGCCAAGTACAAGTTATGGTTCTTGGGATAGCAATGGCAAAATGCTGCTCTAAGGTTATTAATTACTGTGTTATTAGGGGATTATTTTACCTGCTTACAGGGCATAGGGTATATGGTTCAACCTTTCTTTTATTATTAACGGGGATCCATGGTCTACATGTACATATTAGTTGGGGGCTACTTTTTTGGGTGTTTCTTACTACCGAAAAGTATTAGGGCACTCATATTTCATATATTATAGAGGCAAAATGTGTATGTTAATGGACCCCTTATATTTCTGGACAATGCTAAGTACGATCACTAGTACGTATTAAATCTAGAACAACTAATAAATATAACTACTAACTTAATAAGAACAGATCCGTTGCTCCAATTATTCTATTTAGCTAGTTTCTGATTAATCAGAAACAATGTAGATTACAAGATTCTTTTTAAATTTTGAAGTAATCACCATGAAGCTTTTGGCTTACTATCAAATTTGGGATGTCAATGGAAGTACTTTATTAACATGAACCACGTAACTCGAATATGCATCTTTATCTTTTATGAGAAGGACTGTTGACCTTTACATACCCATAGTAATAAATATCCATCATTTGTAAGAAGATTTGCTTACATATACCTTATAGTTGGTCGAAATATGAATTTTAGAAATCGATATTGGAAAAGAATGTCAAATCTTGGGACAATTGAAAGGTTTTTGTTTTTTTTAGATTCCCCCAATACAAAACCTCTGAAAGCGACTCCCTCGGTTTTACACAAGTAATTTTTATAGCAATACAGAACATGTAAGGGTACTGAAGGGTTAATGATTCGGTTGTCATAGATATTGTACGAGAGAAAAAAAGTCATTTATATTAAATGCAAATCATTTTCCTTTTAACTACCAATATTGACTCCAAAAAATGAAATGTTTATACATTCAGAAGTAGGAGGGCTCAAAATTGAGGGGCGTCCGCAGAGGCTCCAGCTCACCCCCCTAGTAAATATAATTTTTGCTTTTAACTAGAAAATATAATATTTGAAATATATTTTTTAGTGAACAACTACGAATTTTTGAAATTTTATTCCTCAAAATTTAATATTTGAAATCGATTTTTTTGTAAAAAAGTCCAAAAACCAAGCCTCCCTCTCACAAAAAAAAATAAATATATAATCCTGCAGACGCCCCTGAAATTTGTGATATGTATTAAATTTACAATTCACTGATATTTCGAATAATGGATCATGTAATGTAAGATGAATGTTTTAAAATGTATAATTTATAAAAATTAAAGAAGGATATAGTTGTAATGAGAAAAAATAAAAAAGATACACCACTTTTTCCGATAATTATATAAAATTCCTCAATTTTCAAAGGACCCACCCTAATGTAGATAATATGTACTCTAAGGCATTTCCTCACTCTGTTGCTACCACATCTGCATATATAATAATATGTACCTATTACGTAGGACTAGAAACATCATGCTACACCTCAAAGTTCGTAATAAGTCATTATTACGAATTTTGGGTAGGATGTATTTTTGCTTCATTTATCTAAAATTTAAAAAAAAAAAAAAACACACAGACTATTAAAAATCAAGCTGTGAACTAAATTTAATAAATAAATCTGTTTCATTTGCCCATGTTAAAAATTTGCAACGGGAAGGTATGTTTTGACCATTTATTTATGGTTGAGGGAGGTACTGACAGCTATGTAGTGTTGGGGTTGGCTCTAGAAATTCTAAACCGGTCTCAGACCGTTATAACTTTTGTTGGACCTATATTAAATATAGGTATAGACCAATGTTATCGATTAATTGTGGATATGGAGATACATAGCGCAGTCAACAACGATTACTGGAGTTCCATTCTCGGTCACTCTTAGAGAAAGAAATATACATTTTAAATGTATGTTAACTTCAGTTTCCTTGGTCAGATAGAGTCATTGTAGTACATTAATGTTTACTTATGCCTAATTGGTGCAACTCCATCTGACTAAATAATAGACGGAATTTGCAGGAGGAACGGACTCTAGTATGATTAATTCAACATGTATATTTTATATAGTTAGTACTCATATAAATAAATACAATTTGCCCTCCTCTAGAACAAACTTTAATCTTCACTTATACCAATAACTAATCGGGTTTTTTTTTACGTCATCTGTGTTTCCAAATTGTAAACTTTTTTACAATGATGTCATATAAATGTGAAAATGTTTCACATATTGTCTCCAAAATGAAGGGGAGCAAATCCATAATAGAGTGAGATCATCGTGGTTCATGACTTGATAACATATTAAATTTCGGCCCACGGTCTGAGACCAATATATCGACCCAAACATGTGTCTGAATAGGTCTAGCACGGTCTTACCTCACTCAAACATAATTTTACACTATATATTTTGATATTCCACTTCATTTGCCTAATCAGTGTTCTGATCGTTAATTGGTTGAATTCAAAATGGTTCTTGTCAAGCTATGAACACTTTTACAAAATTATTGAATAATAATTCCATATTTGGGAGGAATGAATGAGGAAACAACCACAACTCATTTTGTGTCTTTTTTTTAAATTTTTTGGCTCCTTTTTGTAGGAAAAGTTGTGAGATACAATTAAGAGTAACAACATGATAAAAAAATCATTTCAGACCGATTCGAAAAATCATCCATCTTGGGCCGATTTTCTACACTCTCAACAACATAGCATGGTGGGCGATCACTTTTATTTATAGTCCAATATCATATCTTGTACTTATTGGGCTTATCATAAGTTTGTTTTGGCTCCCCCAAACAATACCCATAAAATCCTCAAATACATGATATTTAATTGAAGTGATGGAATCTTTAGATGATTCATCGTCATTCAAATATCGGATCAACGCCCCTATTTTGAAGAATATTAAAAATAGCTTAAAATAATAATGAATGAAATATTTAGTAATATGTGAGAAAGGCCAAAAAGGCATTAACTAATCAAATTGCCAAAGAGTAAGGAGATTGCAAATACACCCACTGATCACCCTCCCATAATTATTAATAGTAATAATGCAAATAGTTATTTGAACTAATACAAAATACTAATTAAACCAATATTAAATTGTTTTTTGGTATTTCATGAAATACATAATGGCTACTCTGAATCAAAAATATTCAATTATAGGTCTGTAATTACAGTCAAAAAAGGTATTTCCCTTACAGTGTTGTAATGATATCAACAAATACAGATCCGTAATATATTGTCACTTTTCAAAGAGCAATCGTCGACACTTTTCTTCTCCCAATTAATCTTTAATGTCGTTTTAGCAAATACATATAATTAATCTTGCCTTAATTTGATTTCTTTATTTATTAAATAGATATAACCTTAGTTTATATATGGTAATAACCAACTCATCAATGATGGTTTTTATAAAATATAGGCATATAAAGTCATACAACTCTGTTAATATTAAATAAAATGTAATGAGAAATTCAATAGTGAAAAAAATGTTTAAATCATATTAAATTCAAATTTTAAAGATGACAAAAATCATTAAACTACAGATAAAATGGATTATATACGTGTTTTAAAAATAATATATCAATACCAAGTTATCCATTGAAAGTTGAGTAAACAAATAATGACACTCGATATCCCATCCAAGGATCCGTCGATAGTTTTACCATCCACAGATCAGCTACGATATAAATATGCTCCTCATTTCTAGAATTATACCCCAAACACAGGACTTGTGTAAGATAACCATGGGATCTCGAGACATGTTAAAAACCACCACCACCAATTCAAAGAACACCTATGCTCCAGGTCAACGGAATGTACAGTATAAACCTGGGACTTCAACTCAGATCAAAAACCACCACTGGCATTACACGAAATAAAAAGAACCTCTCCTAATTTCCACATACTTGTTTACAATGGCCGCTTCGACGGTCACTATCTACGTTCAACGTTTTTTCTGCAGATGGGACAACTATCACCGTATGCTGAGCATGGTCAGTCCCATCTGTAGGTAAATCCCTAAATATATAGTATAATTGCGGACAATTTTCCTGCAGGTAATTTTCTACGGATGACAATATTCCTGTAGGTAACCTACCTAGATCCCCAAGTATTGAGAAACATATCTACATAATATATATTGATGTGGGAAAAGATGGACTCGAATGAAATACAGATTTACATCCTACAGAACCATTATCATTTCGTGCTTATTATGTCTCTTTAATGACTAAAGATAACGAACATAAATATGTTATAGGTAATAGCTTATACATATTTTCTATGTACACAACAAGGGATTATGTAATGTAGATGAAGATTTGTCTTAATTGCTCTTTTATAATAGCTAAAATCTACAAATAAAACTGCTAAATAATGACAAAACAAGTACACAATATTTTATGTGACGTGAAACTAGTTTATTTATTATCATAGATAGAGTTGTAAAAAAATATTACATTGGACGAGGGCGATTCTTTTTGAAATTGCAAAGAGAGTTATAAATGTAAGTCCTTGCTTACCACAGAGTAAAGTCTTTGCTGGATACGGAGCGGTGTTTTGTTTGTTTCCTTCATCTTCTAGCTGCTTCAATGAAACATAATGAGAGCTAAGCCGCTCTCCTCCGAAACATTATTCAGGATCATCACCAATTGATTTTGCACTTTTATAAAACAACGACAGGTCATATTATTTACAGCTATAATAATATATACCCAATTATGATAGAGAGCGAATAAAGAAAATTCTATCAGGCTCATCTTTAAGTGTATGTAGTTACAACATACAATATATTATACAAGCAAATCCTCAAGGTCTAAGAGGTCAATGTCAGTCTAAAAATAAGGTTGTTTTTTGATATATGTATTTCCTTCCTATTCAAGAATGTAGATAGGTAATAATAAAATAATACTAAATAGAATATATCCATCTTGAAACAGGTATCCTTGATATGAACATATTTTTTCAGACATATTCAAATACCTTAAGAATTAGAGTTAGATGGTCATAGTAGGACAATTTATTTTACTACAAAATCTTATAAAGCTTGAATATGACTAAGAAAAAACAATCAATGTTAGACTGCTAATGTTTCACCCACATGAAAACTTACAAAAAATAAAATTATATCAGCTGTCGATTTTTTCCCTCAACACGTTCCTCTTATTAGTAATGTCTTAAGTCTTGAAGGGTTTAACTATTATTACGCTGTGAACAATTAATTATACACATCTATTATATGAATGGTTCACGTTTTCAATACAATTTTTGATCAAACTCTTCATGAAAAGGAGCTCCGAACTCCAAAATGGATTGAGTTATAGATCTAAAACCTCGACGCCTAATAACTCCGAGCAATGCTGGGTACTACCGCTAGTAAAAAAATATTCTAAATATGTTTAGAATATATATTGTTAATTCAAATCAACTCAAAGTGCTCAAGTCTTAGCCAAGTATCATATCCTTCCAACATTTAAATTAACGACTCGCGTACACACCTCTCCACACCAAGCAGCATTATTCGTTACAGAGTCCATAAGTAAATAATGACTTAAATTGAAAGTTGCATTTGTTCTTTTTTTTTTTTTTAAATGTACATAATTGAGACCTGATATTACATATTCGCTATTGCATAAAGTTTCAAAAACGGGTGTGTCTTTATTCTTAATCTCATATCTCTCATAATCAAAAAATTGAAATGATTGTACCTCTCTTTCTAAAATGCAAGAGGTAGATCTAACAATTAAGTATGTTCCTATTTAATTATATCAAAGACAATGAGTATACACACAACGTCTTTATAAATTATTAATTTAATGCCTCCAACCAAAGCATCAAATACTTAGACTAAGAAAAATACAGAACACTATAAGGGGCTTCTATGAGGCGTTTGGGCCACGGTAGATCTCGAGCGGAGTTCCTTCTAGGACAAGGTAGATAGACAGGAACTAGACATATGAGTGATTCTTGTAGAGTATTTTGTATATAATGTATTAATTGATTATATACAATAATAATAGATAATTGTGTACATAAAATAAATAATAATAAGACGTCGTCATTATTGGATTGTTCTAAAAATAAAAATATCTGCCCCATTAATTGAACTGGGTAAAGGGTCAGTGAATAAGGGAAATTTATATTAAATTTTGAATGACGTCATAAACTGCATCATAGTTGAAGGTGATGCCATTTTGGGGGTTCCTAGTTGATATTTTTACAACATAAAATGAACAAATTTTCAATAAATCTTCATCAAGTTGCTTTAAGAATTTAAAAAAACTTTAACATTTGCATTGAATGCAACTTGATGAAAGTGATTAATACCTAAATATCTGAATTAAATCAAACTAATATTTACCAAAATCCCTATGAAATGGCTAGATCTGTACAATTTTTTTTTTTTTTGATTGATTAGGGACAAGAAAAATAGGATCATACGAGAAAAATATAAATTCTTCTCCCCCATCGTTATAGTTTATTTTTATTTACAATATGGATTTAGGTATGTATAACTATATAATAACATGTTTTTAATTATTTTTTGATATATAAAGGATTAAAATAAGTCTTGGAGGGATATCTTTTTGATAGAAAATAGGATTCATGTCCTTTAATTTGTTGGCCCAATTTTGACGTGCAATAGTTCACTATTTCTCTTAATATTAATAAAAATGGTTGTTTAGGCCCCAAAATGAGCTACATGAACAATGCTGACGTCACATGAAAACGCTCTACACAAAATAGGGGTGCGCTCAAGTTTATTTCTCCACTAGATATAACAATTTTCCTTTATTAATACTATGTACCCAGGTTGATAGAGATACAAGGTTAGACCATCCTGTAATTGGACTTGCTAGAATTTTCAATTTGATGTATTGTACCGACTGCTAGGTCAGATAAACATATTTTGACAAAACACGCAACTACTCATAGTCTATGCCGTCACTTTTGCAAGAACTTTCAATTTGATGTATCGTACCGCCTGTTGGGCAAGAAAAGCAGATTTTAAGAAAACACGCAACCACTCATAGGCTATGACGTCTATTTTAAAAAGCGTGTAGGATGTCAAGCATTAGTCGTAGACGCATTATAATATAACCTTGTATTTCTATTAACCTTGCTATATATGTAGTAAACTTGTATTTCTATTAACCTTGCTATGTATGTTGTAAACTTGTAGCTTTAAAAGCCTAGTAATTTACTAATATTTTATCGTCAATATATTTTTTTTTTTTGATAAGAAATAGGCATCAATATCTTCTGTTAGTATTAGTATATACATCTTTCTAAAAAGAAGTCATTATGTTCTGAATATAAGGTACTAATTTAAATGTATATTAAACTATATTTTGTGCATATTTAGTAATAAAACTTTAAGTAACCAGGCAAGACACCATCAAACTAAGAATATATTAATTGAATTTATCACATATTTTAAAAGCAATACAAATATAGATTTTAATTTCCTCAGTTTATTGGCAGAACTTGAAGCAATCCTTTCAGTAAGCTATTACCATTAGGAATCCCATTTTTTAATTAAAATTAAGCATTTATAATTAGACATAGTAAATCACATATTTTAATGGATACACTTAATGACATCTATGTTTAAACAAATCCTTAATTTCGTGATGTATAAAGAGTTTGTAATATACAATATAGTAGACTAATACAAAAAATGTAGGATCTTCAATTAAAATAGTTTTGATTTTTCATTTGATGAGTCAAATATTTTTTTTTTTTTCTAGTTTATAATTAAAAACCATTGCCCCATTTTTATGGGTTTATTGAAGCCTTTTCTGCAAATAAAATAATAGTTAAAAAAAAACGAACAGCTGCTTTATTTTTTTTTTTATTAAAATATTTATTTATCGTCCAGCAAAAATCAGACTCATTTTGTTATCTATTCCTCTTCAATATATGGGTAGTTCCATTATATTTCAACCAATTTTTAAACAATCAAAGAATAATTAAATACTATACCAAAAAAAAAAAAAAAATTGAAAATCTTAAACACTAGGTAGCGCTCACATATTGAAAAAACTTTAATCACTGGTTTTAGTGGTCGTACTTATGATGGAGATATGATTTTGGTATCAAATTATATATTGGGGGTGAGGAGGATGAATTTGATGTTATAATCAATGTAAAACTAAGGGAAAACGAATGATTTTCAATGTCTTTATGTTTCGAAAGGCATATCTTTGGAGCCCAATTTGAGGATGAAGGATTGCACAAAATTTTGAAAAATAAACCATTTTTGATTTCTTTCTTCAAGAGTTCCATATTCCACTCTAAAGATTTTATATATGTTTTTTACCTCCATCAACTTTAATTCAATCATGTTAATTAAACATAAAAACATTGAAAATCACATGTTTAAAATGTATGAAGAACGTACAGAGTTTTGAAAGTGGATCCTAAATGCACATGGTATGGGAACCTTAGAACAGGTTCTAGTTAAATAAAGAGTGAAATAAATTGATTTGGATATACACAAATGAACAGCTCTGTATTGTAAATGTTGTTAGGTTTTCTTTGTTTGTTTTTTGTATAATTTGTCAAAGTTTAAAGACAAATAAGTTAAATGACTCGAGTTTTGATGTCGAGAGATTTGATAAAATTAATTTTTTTAATCAAAGTGAGCTCTTCATCAATCGAAAACATTTTTAGAGATAGGTGTGTAGATAAACCGAAAAAAATGTTCATCTACATCCTGTAAGTCATGGAATCATAGATACATGGTAGTATATCGAATTGTCCAAAATTGTATCAAAATAGCAATAACAATTTTGGCATGAGTATTTCAGTAAATCACTTTGTTGCTACCGGTTTCGGTACTATTTATTGATGGTTACTGGTCAGAGAAAAGGCACATTATGCTATATGAAACTTGAGGCCATCATCAACCAAAAAAAAAAAAAAAAGATTTAATTGGTCTGTTAAACATATTATTATTATCCTTTAAGTATTTCTTAGAGAAGAGTGAATACGTTATTATACAAAAATATTTCCGCCTTTATCTAACTATTGAATGGGTGATTCAAATAATATATCTTTTAATACACATTTTAATTATTGACCAAAGTAACCAATCCAGTCTATCTAACGGTTACTCCAAACATATGTATTCCTATGTATATATAGATATATTATGTACAAGATAGAGCAAAAGGAGGATATGTTAAAGAACGCCTGAAACCCATGGAAGTATACAATCATGTAAGTCGTTTCCAAGAATTATTATATATACCTAAATAAATTTAGTCTCAACATTCTTTGACAAATCAAATATTATTATATTTTGTTTTTAATTTATGTTTTTACTTCAAACTAATACATACAGCCCAATATTTCATAGATATATTTGAGTCAATTATAGGCTCATTATTCAAATTTGAAGGATGAATTATGATTTCAAAAAGTTTACCTATATTTTAGATCCTTTGTTTAATTTAAGATACTTATATTGGCTCTAATATGACCTTTCTAATGCATAAAATCCATAAATTTAAACATCTATTCTAAGTACAATTTGTGACATCCTAAAAGGGTTAATAACAAATAATTTATTGATAGAAATTGACAATGATTCGTGTAAGAATAAAAATGTAGTTCACAGTCAATTTTGAGAAAAACCATTGCTTATGTTTTTTTCTTTTTTTAATGTTAAGGATATTATTGTTCAGTTTACCGGTACTATAGTGGTGCTGGGGATCTGACGTATAAAAAACCGGTAATATACTACATTAGTACTAGAATCGATATTTACAAGTACCACTATGTCATAAAAAATATTCACCCTTTGATAACGTACCCACTCAAATTTCTTAGCCTCTCCATCACCCCTCAAAACAAAATTATCATTCATATAACAAAATAGACTGAAAATTGTTCTTTAAAAAAAATCATCCAAAAACCCTGAGGACACCCTAAGAAGAACTTCAGTGAGGACATATTTGGTTGTGAGGTCCTGTTGGTTTTCTTCTCCAAACTACCCTATAGAAAGGTCTAGTGAGTTCAAATCTGGTGAGGAATGAGACCACGTAGTAACTCTCCCAATAGTTGGTCTTCAGCCATGGCAGCATGGTGCTCCTAAACAACTTATAGTAAGCATCCTGGCCGATTTTCTGTCCAGCCTTGGAAAAGAACTGAAGGTATCTTCTTTCCATCCGAGGCAGCAACGGCGAGGACCATTGTTGTGGACGAATATTTGGTGTGTTAAGCCCCTTGGACCTCTTCTTTTGTTTCTACAAGCCAGCAGTCGTTCCGGCAGTTCGATAAAATTTTCTCAATTGACCCATTTGCCTTGCTCCATGTGAGGATTTTCTTGCATCTCTCGAGCCTCGTGTCTTTCATGCCCTCTGTCAAAGGGTGGCATGATGGTCCTAGGAGCCACAGAGAAATTGTTGGTGAGGCGATTCATCGACTTAGTGGAATCCTACTTTATATTCTCTCCAAAATTAATAAGAACTTTGTATCCCTCTTTAAATTATTACCCTCCACTTCCTGAAAATGTATTTTCTATTTTTTTCCTCTTGACCAACTAAACTAGGCTCCTGGAAAACTTAACAATGACCGTCATCTTCATCACATGAACTCCAGCATCTAGGAGATCTGAGATCCGCTGGTTCTTAGCTTGTTGCTCGCTCATGATGATGAAATGACTAAATGATTATAATAGTTTGTTTATGTAAAAAGGATGGAGGAAACAGAATATCAAAAAACAACCAATCAACCTTTTCGTAGTAATGAGTTAACGAATGTTTATTTTTCCGCGTTTTGCTGCCCTACCCTCTATATTTTATATTTTAGTCAAAAAAGTATCAAATACCAATACATAGTGTGGTACTGAAGATGATGGGAAATAGTATATAGGGACATAGTTCTAAAATATTCCTTTTGTGTGTAAAAAGTGAAGAAATTTAAAGTTTTAGAACCATATTGATACAAACAAAAAAGTTCACATTACTTTCAAAAATCTTTCGTATGGCGTACGTTGTCCTGCCACTAAATTGGATTCCTTGTGGTGGTGAAGTATCTCCTCAGAAAATCAAATGTAGTACTAAAAAAATCCTTTAGTAATATCCTATCTTTCATCTCAAATGTAGTCAATAACTAACCAATTATGGATCAATTATAAAATATATTGGGAAATTTGTAATGACCAATAAAAGACTATTCCAGCCCATATTTCTGGGCCATAGAACATATTTTGGAGGTTGCTCAATTCTGTTGAAACTTTATTTTTACATATTTTATGTATATTTTCCCATTATTACCTATTTTGGTCAGATATTTGATTCCGGGAGAAAATTGACTGGTAATTGTAACCTATAATAATAATATCGTTTCTTTTTAGAAAAATACTATAGTTTCCTCAAATCATTTTTTGTATTTTCTGATAAATATTGTGTTATTTTGATTTTGATGAGTAATCTTTTCCTTACGATAGAGTGAATAATAAAAGTTAGTGCAACTGCTTTTTACTTTTTTCCTCGGGTAGACCCTTATTACTCACATTTAAGGAATTTTTATGACCATGGATGAGGGATTCGGATATTTCTATTGTAAAATATTTTAAATATTTTCGATTCTTAGGTGGCAAGTTGAAATGTTTGTGCCGTGAATGTATGGCACAAACTTTCCTCGTCTTTCTTGTTTGTTTTTATCCTTGTATCGTTGACCTAATATTAATTAAACATGCAATTGTCGTTTCTTCTTTCTATGTTTTTAATCAGAATATGATAATAATGTTTCCATTTTTTTATAAATATATTGCTTAAAATGAATAAATATATTTAACCCTTAAAAAAAAGAATCGAAAATCTTTAAAAGAATTTACAATAAAAATATCCGACTTTTTTACTCTAAATCCTCAACAAAAAATCCACAATTTGAAAATATAAAAATTTTAAAAGTATAGAATATGTATTGGGAAACCTCTGAAAACCAATCATTCCAGCTCATATTTTACAAAAATCATTTATATATCAATACTAACCCCTATTTTAAAATTAGAAAAAGTAGATCAAACCCCTTCAAAAAACAACCCACAGTAAGTAACAACCTCCAAGAATTGATAAAGCAAAGTATGTCTGTGAAGATCTCATTTTTGAGTGTGCGCTTAATATCTTAGAACTGCGTGACTACTTGATCTAAAAAATAACAAAGTAGCAACGAGCGTGTGTTACGTTCAGTGTGTCAAAAGAGAAAGAAAAAAGATAGTATTTTTGAATTTAAATATTAAGAAAAATATATAGGTATATACTCGTATATATATATTTTTTTAAATCATGGTAGGATACCATACATAGGAAGCTAAATTGATAGTAAGAAATGATAATATTATATATTTTAAGGCAAAACAGAAGTATTTTAGTATCTGTGTTTGCAATTTCGAATATATATATATATATCTATACTTATAAATTGTATATATGACAATTTTTCTCTCTTAGAAGAAGTAGAAAATTGCCAACTAAAAAGAAAATACCAAAAGAACTTTCTTGAAGAATAGTGCGTCCTTTTGCTTCGAAACTGAAATCGCAGTTAAATAAAACTTAAGCTTTAAAAAAAATTAGAGAAACGCAACTGTTAACTTGAAGAGGTACATGGCCTTGTGTCATCGTTTTACCAAGAAAGATGTCGATTTTTGTGATAGAACAGATAATGTCATTTTATGATATTAGTGAGGTTGTTGGTAAAAGAGCCTATGGAACCACTGTGTCACTGATAACACACTAAATGAAGAGAACTTTCGCAATTACATAAAGTTCATTTAACAAAAATTAACAGTAGTTTATCATTTCAGTAGAAAACTTATTACTAGTAGAAAAGAAAAGTTCAAATTGTCTAAATAATCTTGTGACCTAATTGCACCTGTCGTTGATGCATTTACAGAAGTGAATCATTCGCTTCTGAGAAATGGTGTAGAAGTTCATGGAGACCTAGAGGGTTTACATACAAATCTTCTGGCTACATTGACTTTTAAAAGACTAATGTGGTTGCAGAGGGAAAAACAGATGAAATAGTTTAATTGATCTCCCATTCGGGAGTCAGGTAAAAAACATACAATATAAAATAAATTCCAAGATTATGTATGTTTGCATTCGTCATTGGATGTGGTAAAATCAGTAATACATCGCAGAAACGTGGATGTATCCACTCCCCAGGCATGTATGAGCTACGCAAATACTCTCCCTATTTCTCTTTGTGTTTTTATTATCTTATTGTAACATATTTATAGTATTTCAAATTATATGAAATAAATTCGGGTAATAATGATATATAAAATATCATTATTACAAAGAAAATAATATAATTACATATATAGCTATTTTACTATGCATTTTAAAAAACATTTGGATGATTTTTCATTTAGTTGAAGATGATAAAATCAGAATCTATTAAAGAATGAACAAAACAGAAAAAATTGCACACGCACCAATCGTTTTTCTTTTCTAATTGCAAAAATGTGTTTTCCTCTACCATAATCCCATCCCTAGTTAAGGAGTCATATCTCCTAGTGAACTAAAAGAAGTGTCACTAGAACCACGTCCAACTACAAGTATTCAACGCGTAGCCTTCGTTTCGCTACTTTGTTTTAAAGCTTTAAATAAGAGTGAATTCAGTTATCATCAACTTCCTCATTTTAAAAAGATAAAGGAAATTAGAGTATAACCATACCTCTTATTTCAAGTCTGAATCTTTTAAATTCGAGCTCAAATGGAGTATACAGTTTAAAATAAAACTTTGTCATAAATCTTGGTTGTATCTAAAAACATTTCCTTCTGAAGAATGAGAAATAAAAAAGGTTCAAAATCTCTTCGTAGTCAGTCAATTCATTTTCCCTTTTGGACTATTTTTATTTCATGGTAGATATTAATGAAAATCCTTGTTGTACTTAGAATAGAAGAAAAAGAGGATCAACAAGGGAGGAACTCCTCCCTTTGTCCTTACTAAATACGGTGTGAGAATTCGATAATATTTCCTTCCTTTGAACGTTGCTTGTAGCGAATCAAATGAAACGTCATGACAGCTAAGCTGCTCTTTTCCAAAACATTATTCAAATTGTCAGGGATACCACGTTAATTTTCAGCTTATTTTACAGATTTTTTAAAGATAACAAATTGATTGTATGGTAAGTACATATGTATATTGAATGTTCCTACACTAATAATAATCTACGTCAAACCATTTGTTTAGAACAAATGGTTTGACGCATTCACAATGTATTCAACACAATGGTTTAACAGCGGGTTTTTGTGTTTTATTTTTTCCTTCTCCTTGAAAAAAAAACAACACAATAATATAATCAGATAAGAAACATAAGTAATATTTATCACAGGGCAATTACATTATTGCAAATATTCTTATTACTATTTTTTATTACGAATTTGCATTTCAATTATTTTTCCCTCTACTTATTCATTTATGTATACACCTATATATCTAGCTATCTCTATCAAAAGCCTTTGTTCTAGATAATTCTCAGGTATTTGAACAAATCAGTTCATTTAATTTTAATAGTGTACAAGGTGTTGGTTTTCGTTTTGAGCATCCCAGACCGGTCTGAGAACATTATGATCTTTGTGGACCAAACTAATTCGGTCTTTTAAAGAGTTTAATCTGGATCAGTCTCAAACAAAAGTTAGATCTAGATCGTTCTTACAAAAAAAAAAAAATTGTCTGAATCGGTCTTGACCGATTATTAGGAATGAACTGTTGATGATTCCATGTGTGTTTTAAAATTGAATGG
The DNA here is from genome assembly GCF_016086655.4 of Lepeophtheirus salmonis. Taxonomy (NCBI): domain Eukaryota; kingdom Metazoa; phylum Arthropoda; class Copepoda; order Siphonostomatoida; family Caligidae; genus Lepeophtheirus; species Lepeophtheirus salmonis. Next base: position 2,264,461 of record NC_052140.2, read on the forward strand.
AATATGAAGTAAAATGGGCTCTATAAATCATATTTGTACAAGTCATAAATCAAAATAGGGTGAAAAAATCGGTGTATAGTTTAAGACGGAAAAAATCAGTCCACGATTTCAAAGCAATTAAATTTTGATATATAATTTAATGTTGTGGTCTGGACCAAACCACCTGTCCAAATCGATATGTAAAAAATAACTTAAAACCGAACCAAAAAAAAAATCGGTCTTGGACAGACTTTAACCCTTTACGCCCGTATATAACTAATTCGTCATACAATAAAAAAAAATACCGGACCGTGCAAAATTATTTACCGATGATGTAAATATACTTTTTAAGAGGTTTTGTGGCCACCAATCTGATTGTTTCGTATTTTTACTGTTAAAATAAACAAAAATCCTTCCTGTGAGAGCGTAACAACTTCCACACGTGAGACCATGTCCAATCAGGAAACAAAGAGGATCGAAATTGCAGCCCTCATCCCTGCCTCATAATAACATTAAGGAAAAGGTTGGGGCCCGTTGAAGACAATTTACAACGTTTCCAAGCGCTTGGAGGCTGGGGGGTGATCTCAAGCATTCCCCTGGAGCTGGCAGGAAGCCCACTGTCTCAACAAGGCAAGTAAAGGCAGTATTCAAGAGGACTCCCAACAGGTCCATTGCCGACATGGGCAGAAAGATGGGAACGTCGACATCAACTGTTTCAAGGGCATTGAAAAGGGCTGGAGGAAAGTCCCTGAGGCGTACTGAACGCCCTCTGCTAACTGAACGTCAGCAGAGAAGTCAGACTTGAGCGTGCCAAGAAAATCTTGAATGATATCAAGAGCTCATCTGGACGCATCATCATTTTTTCAGATGAGAAAACTTTTACGGTCGATCCTGTTTTCAACAGGCAAAATGACCGTGTTGTGAGCTTTGGAGATCCAACAGGAAGGCCATGAAGCCGGTATGGTTCCCCACTGGCTGAGATTAACAGCGGAGGATTATGTGAAGATTCTGGCGTCCAAGGTCCTTCCGTGGATCAAATCTATAGTCGGCAACTCTCCTTGGGTTTTTCAAAAAGATGGAGCACCCGCCCACGCTTCCAAGAAAGCTCAGGAGTGGCTCAAGGACAACATGAACTTTTGGTTTAAGAACTACTGGCCCCCTCAGAGGCCAGATCTGAACCCACTAGGCTTCCCTATCTAGGCGCACGTGGAGACCAAGGCCTGCAAAAACGACACAAGAACATAAATGCCTTAAAGGCTGCTGTCAACAAGGCCTGGGCCTCCATGGACGCCGATTACATCCAGCAAGTCTGTGGCAGCTTCAGACGTCGCTTGACCAGTGTCATTGAGTCAAATGGTGGCTACATTGATTAAACTTGATCACAAACTATTTTATTATTCTAAAAATGTATGAATAAATTGTTTCTCAAGTCATTCAAATGTCATTATTGTCCGCGATATGTTCTGAACAAAAATTGGTAAATAATTCTGCCCGGCCCGGTACATGTATCAAGAATAAATAAAGAAGTAAAGATTAATACCTTCAACCTCATCAGTTTTAGTCTTTAGAGTATTGTTAGGATTCAGAGCCATATTTCCACGATAAATGAGTATGTAGATTAAAGGTAATAACAATTGATAAAAATATTTTACGGACTTTAAGTGCACTTTTTGTTTAAATTTATATAAAGTATGGACTAAAACTTGAAGTGTATACTGTACAGTATACACCAATATTTTCTGGTTTTATATCCATTTAACGCAATATGTGTTGTGTCAACATAAAACAATCTTGAATCTCCTCACAATTACCAACAGGGTTGTTTCAGCAGCTTCTTCACAGTATTTCTCACAAGAAAAGAAAGGTGGAGCAATTTGAAATGGAGAGGCCAGTAAGAGACAGATGTCAAAGAATAACTCCAAGCAAGAACTCCATAAACTTCTAAAATTAAATAAATTATAAGAAAGATATACTGAAAGAAAAAGTTGAATCTCTTTAATTGATTCAAATGTAATTCAAGTATTTCATCATTAAATGAAACAAAATTTTGTTTATAAATTAATTTGGATTTTCATATTTCTTTTCTCTTATTACACCGTATGCGTCATAACTCCTTGTACACTTTTTATACAGATAATAATGTTTTAATTTCGCGAGAATTTCTTAAAAAGGGAGAAATAACAAAAACTTGTCTTCCTTTTAAGTGCTTATTGAAGAAATAAAATTAGCTGTAGGTCTTTTAGGAGTTCCAAAATACAGAAATGGAAAAACTTCATCAAAAAATTGTTGCGCTAATCAAGGCCGGTGACAATCCCTTTGGGATAGCACGTAACTTTGGGATCAGTAGGATCACTCTATGTATACAACGCCACGAGGCTCTACAACGAAACGAAATCCTTTGTCTATCGTCACAGGTCGGGAAGACCCAAATCGGTCTGCACAGAAACCCTCATAAGGAGTGTTAAAGGAGATTAAAGAATTATATTATACCATTAGAAAACTGTTAGAATGGTTAAGTTGTGTGAATGCTGGCGTAAAAATGCACACTCGAGTCAGCTGTCGCTAGTGTTATTGCATATTACAACAACAAAAAATTTATATCAATATATAAAAAACAACAGAATTTATATAAAAAACTTCTCAAATCAAAAGAAGCGCTAAAAAATATTAAATAAGCGCGACAGCAGCAACCTTAATCAGTCGAAATTAAGAAAAATGTTATAAAGACTCTTAAAGAGAGAAGCGTCAGACGTATCGATGGAAAAAAAATGATCATACTGAACACTGATGGGTAATAAATTGCCTACTTGCCCTCTGAACATCTTTTGACTCACGTACATATTAGGATTGGGACTTTTGTAGATAAATCAAGGGTATTTGAATGAGATAACATAGTTTAAGTACATGATTTTTGATCCATTATTATTTCAACCAGCATGGTGCCTCTTATATAGTGAGTCTGTGATACTATCAAATTACTAGTGTTGAGTTTCGGTCTAGAAATCCTAGACCCGTCTGAGATCATTTTTTTTTTTTTTTTAAGACCAAACTAATTTCGTCCATGTTCGGTAAAATTCGAGTTTGATCAATCCTTACAAAAAGAAAACGACTATTTTTTTTTCATATTCTCCTCTCCGTATCGATGGGGGTAGAGGAAGACATCTGTCAACGGTTTGATACCACCGTCTGGACCCAATTATTAGTACAGATATATCTAGAAAAAATCCCTTCAAACCAGCAAACCAATAAAAGTTACATAATTGAATATGAAAAACTTTGGACTTTGACCGTTCCCTTACTAAAAAATTGACACTGAATAATACTTGTAATACAAGCTCTAGGGGAAATTGGCATGACATCATTTTGAATTTGATTGGATGTACATATAATTATATGCATAGGACATCAAGGACAGTTGTCACACTGATTATTTTTTACTTAATTACACCAAGCTGGTTTGACATAGACTCTCCGAATTTATACATAACATAACTTCATATGTCTGCTAAATTGTTTGACTCGATTTAAAAGTTATTTCAGGAAGTGTTTTTTTCATGAATTGCATTTGAATGAAACTACTCAAATGCTACAACTTACGACCGTCTCGATAGCCAGAGACGGTTGTAACATTTAAAATATATCGAACTTTAGTTATAAATTTAAAAAATTATATTGAATAATATTTTTGTTGAGTAAAAAACAATACTTATCATTAAATAACTATACCATAAACAGGGTAGGGCAGCAAAACGTGGATTGTTAATTAATGTTTATTTTCTCATTACCATGAAAAGGTTTAGTGATTATTGTTTGATATTCTGTTTCCGCCGTCCCTTCTATATAAAAAAACTATAATACTAATATTTTCGTCATTTCATCATCATGAGCAAGCAAAAAGCAAAAATGTAGGGCATCTCATATCTCCTTGTGCCTCCATCAAGAGGGATATAAAGCACAACATGGGATTAGTTTCTTTCACAAGGACCCCAAGCCACCTTCTGAAAGAGAGCATGAAAGACAGGAGGCTCGAGAGGTGCAAGAAAATCCTCACATGGATGAAAACAAAAGGGTCAATTGTAAAAATTTATCGGGCAAGAAGATTTTCACAGTTGATCAATTCCACGACTGCCGAAACGACTGCTAGCTTGCTGAAAAAAAGAAAAGGTCCAATGGGTTTAACACAGCAAATATCCTACCTAAACAAGGACAGGAAGTCGGTCAGGAGGCCTACTCTAAAGTGCTAAGGTAAACCATCTTGCCATGGCTGAAGAACAACTACACGGAGAATAACTAATTGTGGACTCAGGACGACGCACCCTCATACAAGTCTGCCAAGTGACAAAAGTTCTGCACAGATAACATGGCTCGATCGTGGTACAAAGAGATATGTCCCTCTTCCTGACTAGATTTGATCCCACTGGACTTTTCTATATGGCGTACTTTAGAGAAGGAAACCAACAGGACCTCACACCCAAATGTGTCCTCACTGGAGTCCTCCATAGTAGTTGCATAGGACAACTTGTCGGAAGAGTTTGACATCAATTCCTGCATGGTCTTCAGGCCACGTGTAACGGCTTTTATACATAATGAAGGTTGGGATATTGAGTGACTTTTTTTTGTCTACATGTTCGTTAACATTATTTTTTTGCCTATTATTGAAAGTATAAAATTATTAATGTGTTTCTAAATCCATCTCTCGAGTCCACACTTTGCTGCCCTACCCTTTGATATTATAGATGGAATAAACTCACTGTCAAAAAAACTTTTCAGGGTACTGCTCTGCCTAGAAATATGTGAGGATATAATTGTTGCACTGGTTGAAGCTTTCTACTCTGTACTGAGCGCTACAATATCTCTAATTTATCCTCATTGAGTGAGTTTATAATTTTGATAAAGTTATACAGGTGTGCGCGTCTAAAACTAAACACTCTTTTAAATTTTACGCCATGCACATATTCGTGATTTTATTGAGTTGAAACTGTTTTATACTTCGAGGCAAGGGTCTTGACTAGTTGTAAACAAAACTCCAACAAAATCTAAATAGCAACAGGTAAACAACAGGCGATAATATGGAGAGACGTCGAGTCGCAATTTTAGAACTTTCTGCGCGGGGAAAAAACCCCAATGAAATTGCCAAGGTTCTGAACTACAGCCGCACTACTGTTTACAGCGTGGTAGCCAAAGGGACTCCTGAAGCGACCACAATATCTAAGTCAAGGCCTCGAAGGTCGGACGAAATGGTTGCTGCCATGAAAAAGTCTGTCGAGGACAAGAAAGGCAAGGTCACGGTCAGCGGCCTCTCCAGGGAGTTCAACGTCAGCAGAAAGACTATTGACGGGCTAGTAAAGAAAGACTTTGGCCTTAATGTCTACAAGAGAACCCCTCGTCAAGCCCTCAACCCGTAAAATTTAAAAGAGTGTTCAGTTTTAGACGCGCACACCTGTATCAACTGATAGTAAAAGAGTCAATCATTTAAATGATATTTGTTACAAGAAAAACAATGAAAACCCGACTGCATTGTTAGAAAATTAATGATCCAATCAACAATTCCTTTTAACCCCTCAAAAAGAGTTTTTATCCAATATCTCGAAGAAAAGACGACAAAAATTATTAACTTTGTTTTCCACAATAATTTGCCTTATATTATACAACTGTGATGTAAACTTTATGACCCATGTTTTATCCTGTTTGATAAAAAGGATTGTTACAATTGTCTCTGGTCTCACCACCCAAAGGGACTCTAAAGAAGGAGGAGGCAAGACGGTTGAAATGATAGTTAGAGTATAAAATATGTTCACTCATTCACACACCCAATCAAAAAATGACCAGGAATGGCACTTTTGTAGAGGACCAGGTGAATGAAACTGTAATGTTTCTCTGCTAAATTTACAGCCCTAGTCAAAGCATGAACATATCCCTCGTAAAAAATATAATCCCTATCAGTATTCATGGTGATATTATTTTAGTCTAGCCTACTAACTACCAAAATACAAATGGATATGTAATTAATTCAATTGCTCCTATAATGGAAGTTGATCAATTATAACTTATACTGAGATTATAATTGAAGTCATGTTTGAGGTGATAAATCATATAAAATGAGATAGTGCAAAAATAAATAAATACGAGTAAATACAATTCAATTATTATTATCAAAAAATATCTTTGGTGCCTTTGTACTTCATAATACATTTTATTATCCAACAAAAAAAAATAATATAAATATTTTCCTAATGCATTGGGTTTTTTTCATCATCATTCCATAAAGGTATGTAGTATCTAGTGTTGCAACTCAGTTCTAGATCGATCTTTTCCCCCCTCAGTTCATTTGGATACATATTTCGGTGCAAACGGTGATCTGAGAGCGTAGACCGAAATTTAATCCTTTTCAAATCATGTACATATTTTTTCCGTCTCAATGCTCATAATTTTGAAACACAACTGACATCAGCAACTATTCGCCAATAGAATCGGTCTAGACCAAATTTTGAATGAGACGATTTTTTTGTTGGGCCGATCCAGACCCAATTTTTCTTCAGAGATATATTTTCTGTTCAAATAACTCTTAAAACAGTATTACTATTATGTTAAACAAATTGGAATTTATACAAACAAAAACAAAATTATCACTACATCTATTTTTAATAAGATAAACATCATTGTTGTTGTAAATAAACTTTCTTTGTTCATTCAAATTGTTGTCTTTGGAAGAGTCTATAAAATAACTTCTGAAAGAAGACAATGTTTTTCTTAGTAATGCATTTAGAATGTATGTATAGAGGCTTGGACCCGTTCACCCATTCTTTCCGGGCATCTGTCTATTTCTGAAAGAAATCTGTGAATGAGTGCCATTTAGTTTGTTCTTTCCGTTCATTCCTGATTTTTTAATATAGGAAACGATGACCAAGTAATCAATTATTGGCCTAATTGTATTGATTTTGGAATCAACTTTTTTGCTCAGAAGATGTACTCATTTTGACGTACAATAGATGACGTCACTGAATTATTTGACGTATAGAATTTGTTCCTTTCCTGTTGATATTGACCATGTAAATTCAATTAAAATGGAGAATTCTTCGAGGTTCCGTAGTTCGTAATAGAGTAACTCCATATACACTCAACTTCCCTAGTAGGCAAAAAAGTATTGCCACTGGAGAGATGTACTCCCCTACTACAGAGTATTAGAAACGGAAAAATTAGGATTTTGGTCGGAGCTGGTAAGATTATTCATGTAGTAATACAAATTAAAAAATTACCTTTTGAACAAATGAGATATACCTTAGAAATAGGGACCCAAAAGAGGTTTTTATAAAAGGTACTTCTTAAACAAAATAAAACATAGTTTTTCTTTTTAAAAAAAAAACGTCATTCCATTAAAAATAAACTATACTTATTGATAAGGAAATCCCCTTGTTATGTTTGGGAAAATGAAAAGTCCCATATCCTTGTTTTAAAAAAGAATATCGCCTTAGCGTGGAGTGTGAAAATTAAATGTCTGAGAATTTTTTTGAAAAGATATGCAAAAATCCCAGCACTGGTCCTGCATGTAGTCGACTAAATTTGAACACGAAAAAAAATGATCATATGCTCTGCGTTTCGACAACAACAAAGGAGTAAAGAAATGAACGCTGTTCAAATATTTTCCAAATTAATTGTTCAACTTTTTCTCTTACAAGCAACTGTACTCCGACAAATCTTCAACTCCATGAGCTACTTTGTCGCATAACAATAAAATTATTCTTCAAAAATCCGGACAACTGCAACTTTTTGCATAGAAAATTCTGAAAAACTCACATATAAAAATACAGATATTTTTGAATTTCCAAGAACATTCTGTCTGATCTCATCCGTCGAATACTGTATTATAATGTTGGAAAATGATTTATTCATTTTAATGGGCTTGAAATGTACAAAAATAATAATCAGTCATCCTTAGCAAAAAAAAAATATATATATACATTGAAAATGATGCTTCATTATGCAGGTAACAAATCTACTTAAGTTCTAAAAAAGCACGATACAATGTATATTAAATTTATATAATACATAATTATATGTAAGGTTACGATATATTATGTTTAAATTCTAGTTAGGTCGAAACTAGATCAAAAAAGTTTTGTTAACCACAATGGAAGCCAAGAGAGAGGCTAAAATTAAGGAGCAGCTGAACAGCAAATCTCGGCCAGCTATCTTGAGGAACCTTCAGAGCCTGGAGGTCGATCCCATACTCATCAATAGAACCATTGAGAGGTACAAAGAGACTCAATCTATCAAGGACAGCCCCAGATAAGGCAGAACAAGGTCAAAAGGACGCTCAGAGTCGTCAAGGCAGTCAAGGTAAGGATTGTAAGAAATCCCGGGAGGAACCTCTCCAAGATGGTCTAAGATTTCAGCATGGGTGCAACAACAATTTTCTGAGCCATGAAAATTGTTTGCGGGCTTTTTTTAAACGTACTGTACGTATTCGTTTACTTCAAAGACACTTTACTTTTACAATATTCATTCAAGCTTTAGTTATTAAAAAAAAAGTGTAATTTATGTAATTATTATAGACCATTAAATCTATAACCCTGAGGATAATAAGGAGAGAGCTTTTTTTTAGTATTTGTAAATACACAATTTATATAATTCAGATAAATATAACTAATAAAATCTAACAAATAATTTATAAAAATATATTTTTATAAATTCAAAAACTATAGCTCAAAATATTTTTATAGAGACTAGGAGTATTTGAACAAGTATGAAATTTTAAAACAATATCAATAACAAATAATAAAATATATATTTGTAATAATTATAGCCAAATATTGTACGATTACAAAATATCATCAGTCTGAAGGGTTTGCTTTACATATATATATATTATTTTTTTTTTCAGTCCTGAATTAACTACAAGGTCTCACAAAAAAGATATTAAAAAAATAAACAAATTCTGAGAAAAAAATTAGTTATAGGTATCCACCGGTGTCAGGAAGAAATGACAGAAGAAAAATGACAAGGGAAAAAAAAGAAAATTGACTATGTGGCAAAATTATTTTAAGATGATATAATTAATACCTATCACCAATATGATTTATATTAAGATAAAGAAAAATAAATAAAATCGACAGCAGTTCGAATGGAAGAAGGTTTAATCACTTACATTTAATTTTCTAAAACTATTATCACTCTTCATTTATTCTGTATGAGAGAACAATACGTATAAAGTAATGACTAGGGCGCGAAAGACAAAGTGTCAAACTGAGGAATTGTTAATGATTAATAACTTAAATTCTTTGCTAGACTTTGAATAGAATTCATGATCCATATCTGAATATTTCCTGTCTATATAATTGCTAGATACTGATGTGATATAAAGTATGAATATCAGCAGGTTAATATAAAATGATATGTAAATATGTATTAATGCTTTGGGGGGAAAAAAAGACAAGTCTGATCTAAGTCCTTGAAGTAAATTCATAACCAATGATCGAATCATACCTTGGCACAGTTGCACGGAAATTAAGTATTCAGAAGAAATTTGAGAAAGCCTCCGTAAGAAAATTAAATATTAAAAAGGATGCCGACAATGAGCAAATTGGAAATGGAAAATGAATCACTCATGGAGTGGATTATAAAATGTAGAAATAAAAAGTCAAGAATCTACAATGGCAATTATGAAAATGAGGATTGAAGAACAAAAACAAGCTCGAGATGAAAAAATACAGTCCATAAAGAAAAGGTTCGAAAACTTTTTAATCATAGGTGAAGTAAGGATGATGAGAAGATCACACAAGAAAGACCATTAGCAAGTATCAGAGAAGTAAAAATTCACAATAGCCCAAGATCGAAGAAGATATGGAATTCATAGAATTATCAATTGGAGAGTAGTCTATAGCAATTTTCTAGCAATTCTATAAAATAAATTATGGTACCTATAGATAATCACGTAAAAAAACAACCAAATATGGAATTAGAGCGAATAAAATTAGTGGAAAGAATGAAAAATAAGATGAACAATCCAATTCATTCAATGCTTCATTATGTTTTGAAGCTAAAAACGCTCTATTACATGAGATGACGTTTGATGTTTGGATGCCAAATTTAATTATACTGGGGATCCGAAACGAAGATACAAAGAAATTCTTATTAATTAAATCACTTGAGTTATCAGGACGAATTTCGATCTGCTCAGTGAAGAGAAAGGAAAAGTTCCGTAAGGGCATTGGCTAAAATATCATTACTATTAAAATCTAATATAAAGAAACAAAATTTATAAGAGATAAGAAGTCTTATTGTGGAGGTAAGAATCATGGAAAGCAAGGGAAATGTCCAACATATGGAAAGAAGTGTAATCAATGTAAAAGTATACGACATTATGAAAGAATTTGCAAGTCTAAAATATACAATAAACGATTCGCTGCAATTAAAAGTAAATAGAGATGCACATGAACTCAGAGTAAGAAGGTCCAAGAAATTTCGAGTAAGATCGAATTGAGGAGGGAGATGCTGTGATACCAAGTATGAATATCAACATAAGAAAGTATAAAGGATATGTAAATATATATTAATACGTTGAATAAAGAAATTAGTCTGCTCTATGTGCTTGAGGTAAATTAATTGCTTAGGATCGAATTATAACAGATAAACAATGGTGTTTGTGTTTATTCCTTCATTTCGAATTTAATGAAACGTCATGACCTTTTAGCTACTCTCCTCCAAGACATTCTTGAAATACTAGGTGTGGCTACGTTAATTTTCGATTTCTTTTTTTTAATCCACCGGTAAGTAAAATTGTTTTCAACTATGAATATGACTACTCTAGGAACACGTTTTTTATCATTTATCTGCCATTCCATAGAGTCGAATTCTTCATTGATCCGCTTCCTTTAAAAACACCAAGAGTTCAATGGATACTACCAGACTACAAGGCACAGCTGACCCAGAATATATTGCGCCATATAACTAATACCTATGTGGAGCACCTTAGAGATTTGCTCGATTTTATATCCATCCTAGGCCTCGGATTGGTGGCCACCGGCAAATCGAATATATCATATTCATTATTAAAACATTTTCAAAAATTTAATAATATGTTTTTTTTTTTTTTTTCAAAACAAAATCTTTAGTAACCCAAAAAGGCTCAATTGCATGTATTTTTTTAAGTTTTTAAGGTGTGTGGTTTGCCTTAGATGCAAAATTTAATTCAAATCGCTATCGTATAAATGACATAAGTAAGCATGTATTCAACCCGTATAAAAATGTGTCCCATCAACATAAAAGCAAACATGAATGATTTTTCTTAAAAGTTGAGTGAAGATTACATTTGTATTCTATTTAACAATTTGTGGGTGCTGTAAATTGCAGTTGAAATAGACAAAATTGATCGTCACATTAACAAAATGAAAAATCGAGGATTTTTTTCTTAAGGGACCATATTGGGGCAATATAAGTCTCTTAAGTCAAATATAGGTTCCAAACTATAGGCTTAATTACGGAGTATCTTAACTCATCCCAGTTGTTTGAATACAAAGGCCCTATAGTTATTTTCTTGATTTTTGTTCTAGATTGTCACTCCTTAGGTTTTTTTTCTCAAATTCAGAATAAGAACAGGAGAAGTAGAACATATTTTTTAAAACTGTAGTATCTTAGTCTACATATATTTGAAGTAAATGGTACGATAGGACAAAAGCAGTCTTGAACAAAAAAAAAATGAAGAAATGAAGGATTTCAAATTTATCATTTCTACTTCATAAATGGCTCAAGAAAATGTTTCATAAGACATATTTCGCTCCATTATGGTCTTAAGTTATAAATTTCTGGGATAGCTTACGATGTATGGAATGTTTGTGTTACATATAGATAGTCTAGAGACTTCATTTGATTTATGAGACTTTATTTGCCTTTAATATACCTCAATACATAGTGCCTTTCAAATCTCTACATAGGACATATCATACTTTTTAATTAACAACGGGAATTTTGCAATATTTAGAATATTTTATTAATAGTGAACAATTTGCAAATGTAATCCGCCTCCCTTGGTTGAAAAAAGTCAATCAGAATATTTTATTAATATAAATTGAAGACAATTAATTAGCAAATGCAAATGTAATCCATAAACAAGCATTTTTTAAATCTCTTAGCCAAGATCTACACCCAAAAATAGTCAAACATTCTGATTTTGTCTCCCTCGATAAACAGCGCTCATATACGTACAATTGTTTTTAAAGGTTCTATATTTTTTATTCATATTAGACAATGTATAGTATGGAGAATTTGAATCTTTAATATGGTTCGTCAACTATTGCTCTTAGGTTTTCTCTAAGAATTAGATCTCCACTTACCAATGCATTGACAATAATGGCTTTGGCACTCAAAACAGCAAAATACAATGCCCAATTTTCTACACTTTCTCGTCTAAGGTATTAATGTTTTCCCTCTCCTTACTTAGATAAAGAAATTCAATAAAAAGAGACACTAAAGGGCACTCAACAAACGCATGCAATGTAGTATTAAAAAACTTTCAAAAGTCTTTGCAAGGATCGTAGTAAACTATACAGTCCGTGGAAATCTGGAATTGAGACGAAAATTATTTTTCTTCCACAACTCCACACAAAGCATTCCTGATCGTTTTAGGCCAAGACTCGAACAGTTTCAATTTTCTGATAAATTTTGGCATTTATTTTGTCCGATAAATCAGCCCATGAAGGCGAAATCCTCATTTTTAAGTGACAGTGCCCTGGATGTAAATGAGATCTTGCAGATTTTGTAAGGGAAACCCGATATGCTCCATTATTTAACAGGGAGTTTGTGGTGGGGTTCAAGTCATGAAGAGTAATTATATAATATGTTATTACTTCCATTTCCAAGTCCCTAGGATTTTCTATACTCTTAAAAAAATATCTTTTGCATTCAGGCGATATCCACTGTTGACGTAACAATCCCCGTGTCACATAATTCTTTGTACAGCTTCCCAAGTTTGATAGATTGAGTAAAAAAAACTATTTGATTGGGCAGAGATAAGCATAATATAAGAATATATACTTGAACTACTTACAGTCGATCTCCATTCAAAATTGGGTTTATTGGACATATAAATTAAAATTTATATATATATTTTTAGTAAAAACTCTCTCAAGAGTACCAACCCGCCACCCAGATGTTTTCCAAGTCTTTTAAGTGGTGGAATGTAAGACTTGTGAAAAAGACACGCAAGCCATTTTCTCTCCTCTTTGATTGCCAAACCTACCAATAATGGTAGAGCTGATGCCATGTACTGGACTAAAGGAATTATAAATGTATTATAAAAGTCAATACGCGTCTGGAGATTCAAATTTCGAAGAAAGATATTGTTTCATATATTAAAGCCATAAGTGTGACACAATTTGAATCAGATTCCCCTTGACTTTCATAGTCAATGCCCAATAAAGTAGTTTTTCCTTTGTTAGTACAACCCACAAGCATTGATCCTATAACTGGACTCCATTCACCTAATGCCAGAATACTCGTTTTTCTTTGATTAATTTCTAACCCAGACTTCTTTTTAAATTCCTTGAAAAAACAAAAATTCCCTCAATTCCCCTAATAATTTGGGTATATAGCTTCTATAAACAACGTATTTATCGTTGGCGTATAGATAAATTATATGGGGTGTGTCATCAAATAAAATACCAGAGCCACCATACTTTTGCTTAATTTTTATGGCTGATTTTTCTATGGCCATAACAAAAATAGACGAGCAGTCGGACAATCCTTGACGACAGCTTCTATTTAACATTATCAGATTACTTTTTTCTCCATCTATATTAATTGTAGAGGTCCCTTTAAAAAGTAAAGATTGAACAGGGTTGTAAAATCGCTTGGGAAGAAATTTAGTTGTACCATGGAGAATGTGGTCATGATTTACTGTATCAAATGCCATACGAAAATCAACGGCAATAAGGGATCGCACTTTGGATATTTCGAGGGACATCTGACACCTTTCTTCCTTTTAGGAAACCTTCCTAGTCTTCTTATTCAATATTGGCTGAATCTGATCGGCAATTACTCCAGATGAAATTCGATATGTTTCATTTAGCACTGTTATCGGCCTCCAGTCACCAATGTCAGTCACATCTCCCTTTTTTTTTTTATTAATACAATTCTTCCTTCTATGATTGATCTATGAAGCTTTCCATAGATTTACCAACACATAGTAAATATGGAACAATCATATATTTAAACAGAGAATAAACTTTTCCTCCTATTCAATCAGGACCAGGAGCTTTGTTGTCCTTAAAGTTATTTTTAATACAGTTCAATGTTATTTCAGAAAAAAGCGTAGACTTTTTACAATATTTAGGAAACCGAATTCTCTGCCCACCCATCGTGGCCTGAAAATCTTTTTGAATTAAAACATTTTAATATATGGTCGGCTTTAGTCAAAAACTTAACCATTATAAATCCACTTTTTAACTTTTGAGTGTTTTTGTGTTTTGTTTAATTTCATTCTTCTGATTCTTCGACTGGGGTAATTTTCTGTTTCAATTTTCCTCTGAGCTTCTTCCTCCACTATATTCGAAATTTTAAAACAATTAACAGTGTCGGATGTGGAGTCTCGCAAAAATAGAGTTCTATTTTTCAAAATTTCCTCTATCTTCTTTTGTAACCCATCAGTTGTTTTTGTATGATTTCTAACAAATCTCTTGGAATAATCAAGGATACAATGTTTTAGAGTATTAGCTACCCTCTGTGCAGTAAAGATACATCGAATTTATCTTTTAATCTATCCTGCAGTAGTCCATTAAAATACACTTTCGTATTTTGAATATAAGTGATGAAGAAACACTCTTAAACTCAAGTTATAATATTTTATGGTCTGAAGATGGTTCAGGTGGATAATGTGCTTTTTTTTAACCTTAGAAAATAAAACGGGAGATAGAACAACCAAATCAATCCTGGAAAATTATTTTCCTCTTCTCCATGATATGGAATCCCTTTGATTCAAAATACCAACCGTATCTAGTAAATCGAGTTCCAAAATAAATTTACGAAGGAAATACTTATTTGCATATTGTCCTGATGATTCAAGATCCACATTCGTATCCCCAATTAATAAAAGTAGAGTAGGCTCTTTTCTTTCAATATTTATTATTGCATGAAAAAACGGAAATGAGTTTTCGTTGGGACCATATGCATTTATTAAAGAAAAGTTTATGCCGCAAGAAGAAATTAATATTAACTAGAGCCGTTGTAAGATTTTGTACATTTAGAATCTTCTAGGGTCTTCAACATAAGCGTCAGAACCCCTCTTGTTGAACCATTCCCCGTAAAAAATCGTAAAATGATTTCAACAGACAAAAGGAACATCCTATGTCACAAGACGAGGAAACTTTGGATTTAACATCCTGAAGACAGATTATATCAGGTCTGCTAGATAATAAATGCTTCATTAGGACGTGGCATGACATCCGATATTTTCCTTCCCTTATGTTTAAGGATATTATTTTATTAATCCCGAGACTCTTTGGTCGAAGATTCGTAATGTTTTTAACTCTACAACGGAAAAAATTATCGATTTTCATTAATGTTTTTCCCTCCGTGTTTATTTTGGTATTACTCATGACAGAAGAATTTAAAATAGACAAATAAAATCAACAAAAAGGACACCCATTATTCATTTGTAGCTCCTCAATTACTTAAGGAGGTTTTCCCTCTTATTTGGTCATGGAGATGCATCCGGCTTATTTATTTTCCCAAACGAAAATTCTAGGAGAAAATTTGCTGTTTATCAATATTAGTAAGAGGCTTTGTAGATTTATTTACCCTTCTCATTTCATTTGGGTCCTCAGAGCTGCACATATCATCATAGATTGAACTTATTCCTTCGCAAATATTCGATACTAAAATGATTTTTTTATTAGCATTTGTCTCCGTCAGAGTTGAATTTTCGGTTATTGTCACCTCTTCTTGGACAGTACAAGTATTTCAGGAATGTTTTCTTCACTAGTTGTATTTCTTCTCCCATGGGAATCTTCAACATTATCTGTACTATCCTTAGTCTTGTCAACAATACTGGAAACATTATCAATTTTATCACTTGTTATATTATTATCCATCTTCGGATAAAACTTCTTTAACTGACTTAAAATAATCTCCCCATTTCACAAACTGATTGATACAATTTTTTGCAAAGTGACCTGTTATGTAACACTTTGCACATGTTATTGACTGACCTGCGTAACTAATATGAGTCTTTAAACCTCTAAAAACTATCAATCCTGGAATGTCACGCTTTGGTATCAATCCAAGAACAAAATTCCCGTGATTACGGCCCTTTAATCTTCCATCTATAAAAGTAGTCTCTTTTGCAGGTTTTACAATTTCGCCGAAATCTTTTAACGCATCATCTATCTTGAAGGGCTTAACATCCACATGGAGAGAGTGAATTGTTATTTTCTTTTAAATATTATTCAGATTTCCAGACGCGTCTTTAGTTGGGATCTTACAACTCCTTTGATTCCCCCATCCCAGTAATTTGCTCCCCTTATTGGAGCATCTATGTGAGAAAAGGGAAAACTAATATCCAATTCTTTTTTCAGTACTAGAACAACCATAAGACGAGATCTAGGACAAATATGAATTCCATTAAGAAAGAGTGTATCCATCTTCAGAGTTCCAAAAATTAAGTTCCCAATTTCTGGAACAGTTGGTCGTTTAGGAATGCGAAATTCTAATTGTTTTTGAAGCCAAATCTTTTTTCAATGGATTTAAATAGCTATGTTGCCCCGCCCCACTAGATGATTCGTTTATTATTAAAGACATAAATTCCTCGGATGAATTTTTTTTTAATTTTTTCTTCAAGTGCTTTATATCCTAGCTGAAGTTATAGAATAGACCTTACATTTTAAATTTTTTTTAAATTGCATCTAAAAAAGGTACATTTTGATTGATTTTTTGTCTATTTTGTTTCAATATTTATTAAGGAATTTTTATAAATAAGCTTGTTATGTTGCATTGAATTTCGATTACGATAATATTCCGTGTTTTTTTTCTTTTTATCTCTTCAAGCGTTTTTCAACAATAATATGTATATACTAATATGATTAAAAATGTAGATGTAAGTGGATTAAAACAAGTTTATAGATGCTTCATATTCAAAATCATTGATTAATTGATAGATATATTACCGATTCAATTTTCCCGCCCGGAATAATATTGTAATTTATTGTCAGACAACCTAAATGGCTTATTTTATAAAAATTCCTTTATAAATATTAGAACCACTAAGCACCCCGTATCAGTGATTATGTTAGGAGTCGTGGCATAAACTGGGAACAATATAGTTTCCAAAGGGCCAAAGGCTGATTAGCGCGGACTACTTGAAGATTTTGGAGACAAAGTTAAAACCTCAAGTGTTAAAGATCACCAAGGTGTATCCAACAACTTCTTCCAACAAGATGGGACGCCTGCCCACACAACGAAGAAGGTCCATTCATGGTTGACCGAAAACATCTCATTTTGACTCATGTACTTATGCCCCTCAGAGCCCAGACCTTAACCCTTTGGATTACAGCATCTGGTGGCATGTGCAGTCAAATGCCAGCATATATCGTCACAGCAATATTGATGACCTCAAAGTATCTGTGAAAAAATTATGGATACCCTTGAGGAAGAAATACAGCATCTACTTGTACAAGGCCTTCAGGGTCTGCCTAGAGACTGTCATTAAAGCCAATTGCACTGACATTGATTAAACTTTATTTAAATATGTTAAAATGAATAATTGATAACCTCGGCTACACGGCACCAGAAGCTTTGACAGGCCTAGACGACCTCCTTGGGGTTAATAAGAATAATTTACAAAAGAATACAAATTTAATCCGCACTCAGTTTTAAGAAAAAACATTCTAGATTGCTTTTGTTTTGACGGGTCACATATAACTAAATGAAGCTTATATTATGACTATATTAGTTTCCATAAATTTCCCATTCGTGTAAAAACCCCTAAAGTCCGCAGAAACGGGATACATAAATGTAGCAATTTACACACTTCTTCAACAACAAAATTCGCGAATGTAGAAGATCCCATCCTTAATTTACTCAAATCTTATTATAGTACTCACTTTATTCTAATGGATAACTAATGGGTATTATTTGTCTATTGTATGTCAGTAATAACTGGACTCTCCTTTCGTATTCATTTGAAGTAAAATATTTTAAAAAATGTGCAAAAATAAATGATTGTGATTAAAAAAAATCACTCCCACAAAAGAAGTCAAAAAAACACCTAGTATTATTCGAATTAATTATACTGATGAGTCATGAAATAAAATGAATAATATATACCTAGTATTACTAGACTGGTTGTTTACCAGTCTAATTATTTTTAATGGACCGAATTAATTGGGTAAGTATTAGAGATGTATAAGAGTTTTCTTGATGTAATCACTTGTCATTGCAATTTATCTAAACTTTGTTATTATTTCATCTGGGATATGGAAAACCTCAAATCCAATTCAAGTTAAGATCAATACCTGTTAGACTTAGAGTTGCACTACAGTATGCCCTGCCTTAATTCCAGAAAATTATGCAGGCTGAACAGGAGAGACTTCTTGAAGAGATTCCAGAATTCAGTTATTCCTGAAAACTGTTTCAATATAGTATAACTATCCTCAAAATAATTATTTCCTAGCTTTTCTGGTGGCAAAGTCAGAAATGAGTTTATCATTAATACTTATTACAGCAAGTCCACCTTGGCCATTTGATGATCTTAATTAAGTTTGAATATAATTGGAAAAGCTCGTCTCTCTGGAGGGAGACAACTGTAACCGGCAGAGTGCAGTTAATCCTGAGAGCTACTCAAGGATTTAGATTATAAACTCAGAAATTCATTTTTGATAAATAAGTGGTAAAGAGGCATTGAAGGCAAGTACCTTAACACCCAATAATTTTGATCCCCTAATGTTTGGCCACTAACGACTAAATTTCGTAGAAATGCCTACTACGTATCTTTGCATATACCTTCAGTGAAATCTTAGAGGATAGAGGGCTGAAGGTAGTATGATGTTCCCAAGAAAATATAAAAAGAAAGTTATTGAAGTGTATAGTATACTAAAAGATATTATAATTGATATTGTCTACCCTAGATATTGTACTCATAATGAATCATTGACCCTTAGTTGAAATAAATGGGCAATCCGAGAGTGAATCCAAAGTGAAGTTCATTGGATTATAGATGAGATCAACATTTATGTACACAAATACATGTATATTATATATAAAAGTCAAATACTTAGTCAAAACATGATTGTTATGTGCATTGCTTCATGCCCAAAATAATAGGCAAATGAAAATATAACAAGACAATATTTCATTTAATAAATATTTGTTTGCATTTTTTCAATAATTAATTAAAACTCATTTACCTTAATGGTCCATTTGTACAATCAGGGGTGTAACTAGTTGTTTTCATGGAGTTTGACAGAATTTTTTCTGAACTACTTTATTTTAGGAAAGCCAAATAAAAAAAAAGGAATTGCCATGAATTGTATATTGTTAATTACCTCCACCAAAGTATTTCATGTTTTTGCCTGGGTTTGTTTGTTTGTAAGATAGCTTTAAAATAAAAAAACTCTTGAAAATAACTTTATGTAGTTAAAAACGGTTCATAGAAGTTACATAACGAAAAAAAGTTTTTGATGCATAAAGATGAAAATAACACAATATTAAACAGAAAATACAAAATTATATAAGTTTATTTATATAAGAACGAAATTTAGACCATTGGATTATTCAAATAGTCTAACAGGTCAAAAATACTAATGTCGGAACTATAAAAAAATTCCGTCTCGGACCGAATCTCAATACTAATATATACCTACAAAACAAAACAATTACGAGCCTTGACATTATACTAGGGGGGAGTGTTATTTTATTCGATTTTAGCTTTTTCTGATATGTTAGAATTGGTGAATTCATCTACTTCATCTGGTTTTGTGAAGGGACCAGCATTTCGTTTTCTATCCAAATTCTTATTTTGAGCCTCTTTAACGTTAAGTCCCATTTCTTCCAACTTTTCTAGTGCATCATTCCATCTCTTCCACATGGCTACAAGTTCACCATCTTGGCGCACAAGACTACGGAATTTATTCATTTCATCAACTGGTTTGAATTCTATAAGGTCAATTAACTTTGCCTTCACGATACGGTTACTCGCAGGAGTCAAATTACAACCCCCACGAAGGGATACCGCATATTGAACTGAACCTACATACCTTTCAGCTGCCAGGTGGTTAATAGGCGCATTCTCGAGTTTGGATTGATCTTTTTTGCTAACAAGGAGAGTGTGGTTTGAATTAAAATCTCCAAATCCAAAGACATCTGCTCTCTATCGGTGAAATCTCTTGGCTAATTTTGCAAGAGCAATAGCGATGACTTTTTCAATTCTATCTTAATGTTCATTTAAAACACTACTAATTGCAGAAAGAATTTCGTCCCAATATTTATAAGATTGAAATGACTCCATAGTTGTGAATTTAAAGGCTGGCCTGGAAATATTTAGAAAATCTTTAAGATTGGTTGTCTTAAGATCATGAGAGAGTTCCTTCATTCTAAGGGTCAATTTATTGTATCCCACATTAATAGATGTTGTCATTAATAGGACAGGCTCAATCAAGTGAATTCCTATCAATGCACCCACTTCCAAATGGATTATCAGAAAATCGACGTCCTCAAATGACCTCACAATGCAAGCCAGACTTTCTAGGGGCATGTTCATATTTTGAAAGGAAGGACCAAATACATATATGGATCGAGGTAAAGAATCACAGCACAAAGGTAAACAAAACGATTAAACCGTTCTTTTCGGAATCCTAGAGCTAAATTCTTCCCTAGGTAACATATAAATTGAAAACTGGGAGCTCTGATTCCATGATTTATGAATAAAATCCCCTAAAAAGATTGGTAATACAATGTATAAATTGTTCAGTGATGCAATTGTCCTGAGTCGTAGCAGTCGTCAGGAACTTACTATATATTTTTTCTGAGCCTATTCCTTCCTCAATTACTCTAAAAAGGTTGATGAGTTCACAGTTAAACATTAGCACTGGAACACGATATTTGCCATTTATGTTGATCCCCTGCACACTTAATGATCAACATCCCTTTTTTTTACTCCCATCGTCATGGTTGGTAATGACAACGTCAGAGCTCGTCATTATGACCTCAACAATTTCAGAAAGAGTTTGAGCCAAAATGGCCTTACCTGTCTGCTGTGTTTGTGAATTGTGTGGCACTGTATTGAGATCAATCACATTAGGATTATCTAAATGATACTTCCACTTTCGATCGAACAGAAAGTTTGCCGTCTCCACTATGCCTGCAACAGCCTGGTTTTGAGAGCAATAGTATACACTCATGAGTTTGTCCGCACAACTTTAAAATTGAGGCTTTATCTTACGAGAATATATAGGTATATGTCGAAAGTATTGTGGCATATAATCACTTTCATTATCACCATCAGCTACATGATTGTTTATAGAAATAAATGATCTCTTTTTTTATTCGATTTCAGGGTCTTACAAATTATCAGTAGTTTCAACCTTTTGAGAGATATCCTTAGTGAATTCAGCAATATTATATGTGACATCCTTGTCCAGAGATTAATCATATGATTATCTAAACCGTGTTTCTTGATATATCTTCCTTTTTTTTTTTTATTCTGCTGGGCTTTTAGGATATTTTCCCTAGCTTGCTTTCTTTCCATTGTTCGCTCCCACATTCTATCAACCTGTTCTGAACAGTAGCTCTAACGATAATTACGCATTGAGTACAAAAACTGAAATTCTTTGTTCCCCATTTTGACTGCAAAATCACTTTCTTGAGACTCTCTTGCATGTGTATTTTCGCAAAATATATCAAATATTTTGCCCATACTCTCATTGTAAACTTTCATATCGTTTTTCCATTTATTACTTCTTTTAGATGATGGACGTCTCATATTGCAGAAGACGCGGATATAAAGAACTACAATTTATTTGCCTATATATTGTTCCCCAATAGTATAAATATTGCAGAAACGCCAATGATCTTTCAAAGCAGAAGTATGAATTTTTGCATCCACTGATCGGGTTCTCTTGACTTTACCTGCACTTTTAAGACGAAGAAGATACATGAGACATTCTACAATATCTTTCTTACGTGGGAAAACACCAAGCGGGAGGTTTGAAGGTTCTATATATCAAATACCTTTAAGCACTTTCTTTGCTTTTGATCTTGTTTCATTAATCAACGATGTCATTGTTTTTAATAGTTTTCAATAATTTAAAATATATATTTTGTAACGAATGGAAGTTTATTACAATTGCAACTGAGTACATTCATATTTATACACATAAATATGATGCAAGAAGTACACCAAGTATTACTTTAGATGATTAATCGGTTAATCCCAATTTATATTAGTTATAATATACAACTAAGAGTAAGAGACAGATGCAAAGGAAAAAAAGATAATTCATATTAAGTACTAATTTATTGTATCAAGCATTTGTTGATGTTGCTAATCGGAGGAAAATACAATGGTTCTGATCGTTCGAGTATCCGTAATTGTACACCCTAGTGCACACATTAAAATAAGAAATTAGAAGAGGTTGACCTTTTTTGTGACCTTTGACCTTATGTATGAACATAAAACTATACTTTATAACCTTAAAATGTTATAAAACTATTACTTTAAGCATAAAGATGCTTTAATAATCACAACATTTGCGAGTTTCTACTTATTACTTTGAAAATAGATTTAGAAAATACGGATTCTTGGGTGAAAAAGTAATTTTGGGGGTAGGGAAGGGGTTTTAGGTCGTATTTTTTTTTTTTTTTTTTCAAAAGTGCTTAAAAGATCATTGTGCATCCGAATAGTTGGGTTGAAATTGAATTTGATTTTAACAACCCCGCCCCCCTAATTATACAGTGTCCACGAAAAGTCCTGATAAATTAATTTCATATAATAAAATTATATGTGAGTTTGCGATATATTATATTAAAAACCAAAGTTGCGACAAAACTAGATCCAAACAAACAGTTTTGAATAAAATAACGGTTTGGTTAACCCCAATGGAAGCCAATCTCGTCCAGCCATTTTGAGAAACATGAAGAGCCTGGAGGTCAACCCATGTTCATCAACAGAACCATTGAGAGGTACGAGGAGGCTCAATTTATCTAGCACGGAACCGGATCAGGCAGGTCTAGGTCTAATAGGAACCCCGAAGTCGTCAAGGCAAGGACTGCAAGAAATCCCAGGAGGAACCTCGTCAAGATGGCCAAGGATTTCAACATCGGTACACCAACAATGAGATACTTTATCCAAGATGACCTTAGGATGTATCCCTACAAATTGAATGACCAACAGCACTTGTCAAGCAAGGTCAAGGTTAAAAGACTTCCGAAAAGACATGTCATTCTTCAAAAGTGGATGACTGGCACGGCGACCAACAATGTGTTTAGTGATTAGTAGATTTTCACTGTGGAACAGGCTTTTAATCCCCAAAATGATCTGATTCTGGTCAAAAAGGTGAGCTGGGTGACCATGGAATCAACAGAGGAGAAGCCTCAGTCTGTGATGGTTTGAGGGCCATGACTGATACAGGAAAGCCCCCCTAGATGTTTGCCCTGGCCGCAGTGAAGATTAACACCAAGCAGTACATCAGCACAATCCATGAGGAAGGTCTTGTTCCCTAGGCCCAATCAGACTTCAAGAATGAGCCATATACCTTCCAACAGGGCAGTGCCCCCTCCCACATATCCAGAGACAAGGCAGAGATGTGGGACAATTTGAGTGGCTTCTGGGACAAGATAGTCTGGCCTTCCACCACCCCCGACCTAAGCGTCATAGATTTCTCCATGTGGTCCATTTTTGAGAATAGAGCCTGTGTGACCCCCAGCAATAATTTGGACAACCTGAAGGCTACACTGGTGGCTGCTTGGGACTACAACTCCGTGGACATGGTGCGTACAGAATGCAAGTCCTTCCCAGAGAGACTTCGGG
This sequence comes from Lepeophtheirus salmonis, assembly GCF_016086655.4. Classification (NCBI taxonomy): domain Eukaryota; kingdom Metazoa; phylum Arthropoda; class Copepoda; order Siphonostomatoida; family Caligidae; genus Lepeophtheirus; species Lepeophtheirus salmonis. The sequence goes on from NC_052140.2 coordinate 2,288,450, forward strand.
CTGTGGTCAAAGCTAAGGGTGACCATTTCGAATCATAGTATGTCACATGTTTTTGGAAGTTGTGTGAACCTATGTCTACAATTACATGCAAATTATATCATTAGTACTTTAATAAACATTTAACAGAACTTTCCGTGGCTCATGTATATGTTACGGGCAATGTTGAAAACCGGGCGTTTGGCAAAATGCCTGGGCAATCGATAAAATATGAAGTAGAGTGGTCATGTTAAGTTCATCTATATTGTCAGGTAAAATGATTGTGGGTAATTTGCTTATTAAGCAATTCATAGCAAGCAATTTGATGATTAACGATTTGTTTATGATAAATTTAATTGCATGCCATTTGATAAAATATATCAAGTGACAATGCAGTCATTTATATGAAGAGTTTCGACATCCCTTATCTAGTGTATTTTCATTGAAATTTATGTTGTATTCAGAAAATCAAAACAAACTATTGTAACATTGGCCGTAACATATACCTTCATGGATAAGAGGTATATGATGAACTCAAATAGTTTATTATTAAGGAATAGATAACTGCCACACAAAATACTCACTTAGTATGAACTATTATACATAACTACGTATTATTCCAATAAAAAACAAACAGGATTGCCACCATTAAAAAATAGTTCCACATATGCCAAATCCAGTTCATGTAATAATTCACTAACTTCATTCCCACTCGACCACTTTATTTTTCATAACACTTAGAAGAAGTTACTATAAAAGAGATCAAATTTGTGTTGTTTCGATTTAAGTCGTGTCGAGCCGTTAACTCGAGTCATACTTCCTCTTTTTTTAATGTCTGTTTAATTTATTAGATGGAGTAGCACGAATTAAGTACAAGTAAACATTATAGTACTAGAATTACTCCATTTGACGTAGTAAAATTGTTTTTAAAGTTCATATACATAACTAGGGAGACTTCTAGTCAGTGGTGCTCCATAAATTATGAACTGCTACTATGTAAAAATAAAAGAAATCGATCTATGAAATGAAGGAAATAAAACAAACCCAAGTCCTTATCTAAAATGACATAGGCTGGAATTACTTCGATATCGATCCTCAATTATACCCATAATTCATAAGGACTTACACTAATAACACCCGATCTAACCCTCATTGTTACTCTCCGTCTTTCATGATTGAACACACAGTCTAGTGATTGATTATTTTATATTTAGATGCTATATCTTCTAAAATGAAATAATTATTATGGTGATAGCTTTAGAATATAAAAAGAAGGAGACCGACAGAACTCCCCATTCAAGTATGACCTCGCTGAAGGCCTCAATCGTGGCTGCGTGGGACATGTCCAAGAAGTTTGTGATCAACTCATACAAGGCGCCGTGTGGAGGCTTTGATTAATACTGATGGCGGCCATATTGGGTGACAAAAAAAAAATAATATTATCCAAAGCTACTTCTTGAGTCTACGTTTTGCTTAAGAACCCTGTAAGTAGTCGAACTTTAGAAATTCAAAAACTCAATCTCCAAATATAGAAGTTTTAAAAGTTAGTTTTGCAGCCAAAAGGTTGTCAAAACCATTGTATTTCAACAAATTTGAGAAGCACTCCACCATACCCCCCCCCTTTTTTATAGTTATGGGCAGCACCTTCCAATATAAGGTGCATTATGTTGAAGACATAGTAGATAGAAGAGGTATGGGGAGCAATTGCCCCACATATCTCCAATTTTGTAGAAACTATCAATATTCATATTATATAATACATTTGGACAATATTAGACTTCTAATATAAAAGGTCGTCAGGAAATGTCATTCATGGAACAAAATTGAAATTGCGAGGTTTACAGTTTTATTTATTTTTAAATACCGCAAATGCATAGTATTTAAACCCCTACTCATGTCCCTTTATAAAAAGTATCGGTTTCTAACGTGTTCTCTGCAACATAGAGGAGGCTCTAAGAGTATTATAATAATATTCTACTAAGTAAGCAATTCCATAAATACATACTTTCAGCACATTACATATTCGACACTCCTCATTTTTATGAGATCATTTACAAACAATATTTCTCTCTCCCTGTAAACTAATGTAATAAATATGTCTATGTATGTATTGTACACAGTCATGTTAATATCTAAATGGTCGTGTTTACAGATAAATTGTATTTATGTACATATTTGATTTAAATGTAGATACTTAAAGTCACATCCAAGTCAATATCTATGTATGTAGATTGAGGGTATGTCCTTCAAATCCATTACACTAAATGTGCGTTAGAATGACTTGTGAGTAAGTAAATAGGGATTTGCATCCTATATCGTGTAGTTTAGACTTTTCAAACAACTGCCAGACAACTATTCTTACAATAAGTAACATATAGCAATGCTTATCTGGATGTTTATTGTTTACCTCATCTTTATGTGTTAATACTTACTCTAAGAAATAACAATTTAACAACAAGAGTGTGTAGCTATAGCCCAGCCCGTTATAGAAAAAAAGGAAAAATAGCAGAGCACATATCCATATATTGTAAAACCTAAGCATTTTTTAGAATGTGAGTTTTTGATGCTGGCGATCTTAATAAGCCAATCTATATTATTAAAGCAAATTTTGTCTGTAAGCAATAGTTATTATATGATAAATCGAGACTGGAAATTACATTCTTGGTCATTTTATTCCCGTTAAATTCATTCTCTACAAAATTCACGACCGGAAATGTAATTCCCATTTTGAAGTTGGATATTTTGTAACGTCATGCCGCTTATGTTTCTGAACTAGTTAGTAGTTTTTGTGTAGTACTGTATAGGGAGGGGTTGACAGTCAGCACTGGATATGACTAGTAATGGATGGGATATTATTTCTGGTGGGTATAGATTACAAATTAGGTCATTATAAATCTTTAATAGTGAGATGGAATGGAATCCGGGGATTTTAAGTAAATCCGGTCATTCATCTTACCCTACTATTGACTATGATGTATCACGACTCCTCCACATCCATCATTTTTTTTGTTTTCTCTCATTACAGTTCAAATCTACGTATGCATTATGCAAGTTCCTTAGACCCCTCTCGTACAGTGTTAACAAGTTTAGAAACATAAACCGTGTGACGTCGAAAAATATCCCCCTTAAAAATGTGAAATTCCAGGGATGAATTTTGCTGGGAATGTTTGATACAGGGACTAAATTTACCAGACGTATTTCTTAGCACCAGTAAGACAGGGACTAAATTTATATTAATGTATTTACTTAGCAATAATAGGAATATATGGATCATTCAACACAAAAGCTAGTATTTTCTAAATTATTTATCTAATAAATACCTATATATTTGTTAGATCATCCGTTACACAAGCTAGCTATAATTATTTATTAGTTATATTTGTATTTTTCTATTTTTTAATAACCCTTCCTTTATTCTCACTAATTATTTGATAAATCCTTTGGAGATGCCGTAAATTACATTTAAAGTAGCAAAAATGCATCATCTCAATAAAATAATTACAAGTTGAAAGATTTTAGCTGAAATGTCATATCGGGACTAATATAAGTTTCCTAAATCAAAAGAAGGTTATAAACTATAGTTAAAACTCTTATCTCATCTCAGAAATGTTAATACAGAGCATATAATTGACCTTATTATTAAGAAGAGACCAAAAATACTTTATTCTTAAATCTTAATCTAATCTCAAGCTTTGCACAAAATTGCAAGGCTGTAAATTACATTTAAAGTAGCAAAATGATCATCTCATCGAGTCCAGACTCTCGAATATTTTCATTGAGTCCATAATTATAATATAGGATCCAAAGTATTTCTTGAGTTCATTATATACTATATTTCGAGTCTACGTCAAGTCTCAAGTCTTTGATTGTGAGATCAAGTTGAGTTCTAAGTCTTCAAAATATTGACTGAAGTACCCACAAATTTTCTCTTTATCTTGATTCGTGTTCAAGATTGTGTTAACTCGCCACATATCTTCTTTGTCATTATTTTTTATTTTATTTTTACTCAATGGATCATAAATAAACAAACAAAGACACATATATGTGATTGCAAGAAAGAGATTCTAAAAGTGCTTTGACCCAACTTCACATTGATTGTGTTTTTTACTTATATGATAATGCAAGCCATTTAAATTTGATTTAAACCGAATAAATTATTCTTAAATTAAAACCATCTTCAGACACTCCTCATAACCTTTATTTCCAAAAGGTCAAACTGTGACTACAGGGTGAGATTGACAAAGATCAAAAGATAATCCTAAGAATTTGACATCCTTTTGATGTACATCGCTGTAATAATGAGCAGTGAATAATAGTGATGTAAACAAGACGGGTGTTATTAAGCCCAAGCTGAAAGCTTGGTCTTGGAATGTTCACTCCCAAGATTGAAAGATCCAAATGCAAGGCAATAATAATACATAATAGTTATTATTTCAATGCAGAAAGGGAAACTCTTCCAGTTCCAAAATACTAGAAAAGGTTACACGTTCGAAGGCCCAAATGCTTATTCCATCTTCCAAAAGAAGAGTGAGAAGAATTAAAGACAAAAGTCAGAAGCACACCTAATCCTCGTTATGGGAACTATTACGAGTAATTGAAGCCCTAGGATGTTACTATTTCCCATGCTTTGGTCACATCGGAACAAAGTACTTCGGAGTAGCTCGGATCAATAACCACTATTAAGAAGAGTTGTTAAATGATTAACCTTAAGTGGGGACATTTCCGAGGGTACCTTGCAGTCGGGGATACATCTCCAAAAACGAGGACGTCTAGTCAACCTACTATTAAATATTAACATTCAAAATAATATTAAAAAAAGGCTATATTTTGAAGTCCCATATTTTTCTACTTCTTTGACAAGCTAAGCTTAATAAGCCTTTCATAAACCAAGCATATGATATGATAATAATATACATAAGTATTAGAACTATATCAGTCCGTAATATTGCATACCAACTCCCTGTTATAGGCCCTTGAAACTTTTCAATCGGAGAGCATAATTTTCACTGATATACATGGTCGATTAGGTCAATCCAAACCATCTGTAAGTACATGTTGAACAATAAAGAGCATTTAACTCTGTTATTTCAATTATAAAGTGAGAGGTTGAGAGTTAGCTTTAGGTTAGATGCACAACTTTTAATTCAAAAGAAGTATTTAGGATGGAGGAGACCCAAAGGTACACCATCATCGAGTTGGTTTGCGCAGGACACAGCTCAACGTTTTATCATCGGCCCGTTAAATCGGATACTTAATCAGTCCCCTCCCCTTTATCGGTCCTTGAAAATGTTTCAAATATAAGAGCATAATTTCTAATATTATATTATGGCAAATTACCTCCGTTTACCAATTGAATTGGTTTAGTAAAACTTTAAGCATCTTGTATGCACGATGATAGTCTGCAATTATTTTTAATTTAGGCATTATTTGAGTATGTATTTTTCTTATACTAATAGATAAAAATATCTATGATGACGTCATTTATCAAAGATTGTTCAAAATGGGACAACTTGTAGGACGGATATATCACTAATCGCTATGCCTGTCCTTACATTTTACCTATGTATATCCATTACCAATTTTGCATTACCTAAAATTGCATATTTACATATTACAACTTATATACATATTAGAGTGAGTCGAAAATAAGAATTTGAAAAAAACAGCAAGGATTGGGGAATTTGTAATACCGTGAAAGACTATACCACGCCAAATTTCGGGGCGATTGAAGCTATGTATGTAGGTGGTTCCTCAATTCAGTTAAAACTTTATATATGGATATTTTGTGGATTTCTTAAATATTTTTCTTCCATTACTACCAATTATGCTGAGAAATTTGATTCTGACTATAAACTTGACTGGTATTTTTAGACTACAATAATAGTCAAGTTGTTCGAATTTTTTCTGTTTGAAAAAAATATATATATATGTATATAGGTCCCACAAAACAAATGATGTAAATTCTGTATTCCACCATAATAATTCAAATGAATCATAATCATAGCCTAATAAATAGTTAATGTGTGCGAGATTACGTATTCGGTTATTACAAGATAAATGTGTCAGACACATGCTTGATTATGCCTTAGATCGATATAATGGTCCATATGAAGGGTATTTATAACACGTTGCTTCACCAAAGGGGGAAAATTACATGATTTTGTCTCTCTACTATTGACTAATACAATTGCAATAAATTGCTAAAAGTTTTATAATGAATTGCTATTATGATATAACAACGCATTTTTTTATCCTAAAGGAATAATTAAATAAAATTAGTCCTGAAAGAAACAAAATGGACACGCTGTTCGACAAAAATATTCGTTCTCTTACTGAACTAATATAAAAGCAATCAATTTCTTGCCGAGTTGGATATTTTATTAAAATTATATAATTAAGTTTTTATTATTCAACCATTCTTTAAATTGTCCGGATTATTGCGTTAATTATGCGTTGGCTTTTATTTCCACATCCCGGTAGGGACATATTTTATGCAACTGTAGTTATGAATTAGCTCAAAAGAATCGCTGCTTGAAAAGCGTATAGACTTAGATCAGTGATTCTTAACCTTTGGAGCCATACAGATATTACGTCCAGAGAAGGAAAGGGTCTATGAAATTAACAAAATCTGAAACATTTCAAGATGGAGGGAGGAAGGACATGTGTTGCCGAATTGAAATCCATTTTCTCAGTACATTTGAAATTTTTAAGCTATGCAACAAAATATTTCTCGAAAAAAGGGTAAGCATGAAAGAAGAGATTAATTTATCCTCAGTTCTAAAGAGAAAAAGGGGCAAGGTTAAAATTTTGGATTTGAAGCGGAATTCATTAATGCATAGGGTAGGGCAGCAAAGCGTGAACTGTTTATTAATATTTATTTTCTCATATATGAAAAGGTTTGGTGATTATTTTTAGATATACTTTTTCGGCCGTCCTTTTTACATAAACAAACTACACTAATCATTCAGTCATTTCATAATCATGAACGAGCAACAACAAAAAGGCAGCGCATCTCAGATCTCCTAGATGCTGGAGTTGATGTTATGAAGATTACGGACATTGTTAATTGTTCTATGAGCCTGGTTTTAAAGTTGGCTAAGATGAAAAAAAATGGAGAAGACCTCTCCAGGATGTCAGGAAATGGAGGGCATAATTGAAAAAGGGATACGAAGTTATTGTTAAGTTTGGAGAAGAAAATAAAGGAGGATCCCACTAAGTCGATGAATCGCCTGGCCAACTACTTCTTTGTGGATTCTAGGACCATCAGGAGGGCTATAAAGTACAACTCGGGATTAGTTTTTTCACAAGGACACCGCGCCACCTTCTGACAGAGGGCAAAAAGCTAGGAAGCTAGAGAGATGCAAGAAAATCCTCATATGGATCAAGGCAAATTGGTCAATTGCGAAAATTTTCTGGGACAAGAAGATTTTCACAATTAATCAATTCTACAACCACTGGAACGCCCGCTGCCTTGTGGAAACAAAAGAAAAGGTCTCAGGGGTTTACCAAACCACATATCTGGCCCAAACAATGGTCCTAGGAGTTGTGGCCTATAATGGAAAGAAGATGCCGACGTTCTTTTTCAATGCTGAACAGAAAAACGGCCAGGAGGCCTACTATAAGGTGCTACACATGAATCTACTTCACACTAATTTTTCAGATGCAGCCCAAATCCATAGTAATAGTTATACCTATAGTTGCATAAAACATGTCCTGCCGGTATATAAAAATACAGTAAACCTAAATTCATAGCAGTCACTGTAAACAATTTGAAGAATATTTGGGAGGAGAGCAGCTTAGCTACATATTATGACTTTTTATTAGATAAGCTACAAACATAAGTATCACACTTTATATAGCAATGATATATGCAAGAATTACTCCGATGTCGATTCTCAATTCGTCACCCAGTCCCACAATGACCCACACAATAACTTTGCAACAAATAGTTTATACTTATACTTTTCAAGAATATAATAATGATAATACCATCTTTGGAAAATAACTAACACTGTTCAGGTTACAACTACAAAAGTTCTCATACTCGTCCAATATTATAATTTCTACAACGATAGCTATACCATGCCATATTAGTTGCGGTATCCAGGGACAGGACGTTGTCACACAGGGAGGAGGGCTTATTTGTGAGAAAAATTGGATGGTCTTATAATTTATATATTTTTTTAAAAAGTAGTTTTAAAAGTAGAAAGACTTTTCTTTAAATCGTCATTAAATGAAATATGGACTCATTAAATAAATAAATAAAACAGACCATAAGAAGGCTGGCCTATTAAAAAAAAGTTCATTTTAAATATAAAATTTAAAAATATACTTTTTAATAGAAAAATTTTTAGAGTCGGAAAATGTGGAAAAAATTAACAATAATAATAAGACGAAAAATCCTAGTTAAAGCCTTGGCTGGATCTAACCAAGTCTTTCCCGTCCTCGACTGTCAAAACCACCTGAATAGTGAGTTATTGAATATTTCTATTCGTGAATAAATATTCATATTTGTAAATTTATAAAAGTAGACCCGCATAACCATATTTTTATAAATTTGAAACATCACTAGTGGATCTGCCTCATCAAATTAGCCATGCCTTATAAATATGTTTAATATTTATCAGGCATGGCAAAAAAAATTCATAGGATTGTTTTCATGACTAAAACTCAGTGTTGTTTTACTTTGATTTATTAACGACACGAAAATCATGATTTTCCTGAAATTATGACTGAACATACGTATACTTCATCTGCATTTGATAAATGTGGATTTATTTTTCCACATTTGATTCAGTTTTCTTTGGAAGGGGAGGTGTCCATTAATATTTACTTTAAAAAACAGCCTGCGCATTAATACTGATGATGATAAAAATAAAGGAAAGGAAAATTGCCGAATTTAGTGGTAAAACTAGCCAGAAATTATTTACTTATTTTTATAATGTAAACAGAAATAATTAAATTGCACAGTATTTAATATCTAATAACAGGATCCCAATATTCCCCGGGGTACCACTCAAAGAAAATTTCCGGAGAAATTGTCCTAAACCATTTTTTCCTCTGGTTCTATAAGCACTAATTCTTACTTTATACATGAACTACTACAGAGAAAGGCTTTTATAATTTTATTCCTTCAATGATTTGTTAGTTATCATTTTACTTTTTTGACACTACAAATAATAATGAGCAATGAAATAAAATAACTACAGTCAACAGCTGACTAAATTATGTCTCCAGTCTTTGCTTTATACAATGATGTAACAGCTTAAGAAAATAAAAGCATCCTATTCAGTTTGCAACTACAAAAGTATCGTAGGCTTTGTAAGTTATATTTACCTGAACTCTAATCACAACCCAGTGAGTGTTCTCATGTGAAAAATTCACAGTGTTGTTTTACTATGATATATTAACGACACGAAAATCATAATTTTCTTCAAATTACGAGTATACATACTTAATTTAAATATTGCAATAACTAACATTGTTCTATATATGTAATGGGAATAAATATCGTATGTGTTTAGCAAACTTCCCTTTAGCCTTTTCCCCTTTAATATTTGCAACTTTTATGTATAAAAATACTCAGACATTTATAATTTTAGATATATAATATTTTTGTATCTAATTTTTTTGCAAAAATAGATTTACTTAATATTAGTACCACCATGCTTGGATCCAAGAACAAAATCCTTCTAGATACCCCTCATTAAAATTGACTACAAAAGATTGTAAATTACGTATGTATATCGTAGAATGCATGCAAATCTGGAATTCATTTCTTGAACATTTCAAAAAAATAAATGTTTTCTATTAACCAAGTATTAAAGTATTTATACTACAACATAATATATTTTGTTGTCATTAAATGTTTGGTTATTTTAAATATTTTACCTTAATTTTCGACCCTCTAGATATTCTTTACTATGTATGTAATGCTCTTAGTCAGGGTTTTTAAATAGGTACGAAGCAAACGCTGGAGAAGTATCAACAACCAGTCCCTAAGATGCGATTAAAATAGATATGTAAATAAAATTTATTTTTAGCATTATGAGGTCAAGTATTTTTAAGAGTAACTCTTATCTATTTATGTAGGTACATATTTGAGGGAATTGCCCACAACGTGAATTCATAGATTGACGTTGCTTTGAGTATTCATAATACATATTTATAAATGTGGTACATCAACATAAAAACAATCTGAAAAAAACAGAATAGGAGAAAATCCCTATTTATTTTCTTCTTCATATATAGGTACACACAGTCCCATATTTCATAGACATATTTGAGTCAATTATAGGCTTATTATTCAAATTTGTAGGATGTGTTTTAATAATACCCACTAATTGTAGCTATAGATTAGAACCTTTATTTGGTTTAAGAAACTTATATTGGCCCCGATATCCCCCCCCCCCTTCAAATACGTAAAATCAATCAATTTATCATTCTTATATGGTAACAATCTATTTTTAAGTGTCTTTAAGTGTAATATGCTGAAACCTCAAAGGATTTATGGATAAGAATATTTTTTGCTAGAAATTGACGATAATTCTTCAAAGAACACAAATTTAATCCAGACTCCGTTTTCGAAAAAAATCAATCTAGCTTACTTTTGTGTTGACGGGTCACATATGGTGTATACAAGTTGTATCTTGTCAAAGCAAATTGTGCAAGTTGTAACCGAAAAATGAGATGAATAATTTACAGTACTTGTAAGGAGGATTATACAGTAATAGAATATTCCATGTCTGGTTTAATCATTAATGATGTAATTGATGACTTTACTTTTAATAAAAATTACAAATTGACCGAGGTAGGGACTTACAACTCTACATGGACTATAGTCTATATTTTGAATACTTACGACTTAACTTGATCTCACAATCACAGACACGCAACTTGAATTGGACTCGAAAGCTATTATCATTATGGACTTTGAATGACCTCAAAAGAGGTCTCAAACTGAACTTGTTCAAGGAATTGGACTTATGAGCCAATACTTGAGACTTGGCATGCAACTATAAAGACTATTTCCCGCCTTGTCATATTTTCTATATCTGCATATGTTATTTAACACCAAATCTCTAAAAGAGAGATATATACCAATATGTTTGTCTGTCTTTTTTAGAGACATGCCTCCAAGTTAGAAAAAGTATAAAAATAGGTCCCTATATAATATATATTGACGCAGATTTGTTGCATTGCATATAAGTGGTGACATTATCACTTTAAAATAATAACATATTAAGTTCCAAAAATACTCAAATAATATATGTTAGGGTGAGTCGTTTTGAGGGAGTTTGATCAACTTATTTAAATTTTAAAATCGGTGTATAGGGGGAGAGTTGTATATTGGTATCAAATAATTCATATGAAATCGAAGGAGTGGGTTTCAGATATATACTCTTTACAATGCCTTTTTTCATATAATAGATATTTTTGTGTGAGTAAAAATAATCCATATTATTCCTCTATCATAAAAATAACATTAAGGTATTGATGAAGAGTAATAATAATAATTATTATTATGGTAGAAAAAAATTGAGATATAATTTTTTCTCTCTTGATGCATCAAGATGAAAATATAACAAAAGTTATATGAAAATAAAAATATTGGATTTATAGGATATAGAATATTTTTCAAGACGCACGAAATTTAAACATTTTTACTATTATTAGAGGTTAAAAATACAATTCAAGCTTCTCCAGCGATTAAATTTATTACCATTGTCATTAATAATGAAAAAAATATTTAAAAAGTCCTCAAAATATGTTATATAAATATAGTTTCAACGGAATTGGAGAGCCTCCAAAATAACTTAAATCGTGCGTAAATTTGGCATTGTTTTGGTATTACAAATTGACAATACCCCACATTATTGATTTATCAAATTCTGATTTTCGGGACACTCTAATATACAAATACATTTCCCTACACCATAAAGTAACGGAAAGAAGGGAATTGACTTGAAAATGCATTTTGCATCAAGTTCGTGAGATCAGTGGACTTGAAAGTAATATTTTGGTCAGGACCTGTTTTAGGGGGATGCATTGGCAGCATTTGCACCTTGATTAGGGACCTATGCTGGACAAATCTATGCACGAAGTAGTCATTTTTAGCAAAAAACTATAAAAACACTTTTTCGTGGAAAAGAATATCGTTTTAAAAATTTTAATAAATATTATTTTCTAAATACAAAAAAATGAAATATAGGCATAAATTATTTAAAAAATTCAACAAAAAAGGTAATTCAAGAAATAAAATACTAGATTAATTTGGAAAAAAAAGATTTATCTTATGACCCGCTGACGGTAAAACCAACATTAGTTTTGTTCAATATTAACTTACTCAAGAGCAAACTCATACGTTTGAAATTGACTGATTTTGAATCTTGGTTATTTTTGTTTTGTTTTTTAAGCCAGGCTCATTTTTTATGGTTGAGTTAACATTTTTATTTATATAAGAAAGATTTCTTATTATTTTCAAATGAATGTTTTATTTAGTAGTTATTCGATTATTTGAAACATTAAATTATATATGCAAGAATCGATTTGAATAAATTTAGAAGGACCAGAATTAATATTAATTGTCTGATTAACATATAATATACTTCAAATATATAAAGAATCATATCACTACTGAAAGAATCTATCTGAATGATCCCCTAAAAGAGTCGAATTTATATGCATAATTCGTTCATAATTGATTTAAGATTGATAGAACTGTTGCACATATGGAGTATTCCTTTTACAATACTTCTAGACTAAAATGCCTTCCAGATTAAGTAGTCTTTTAATAAATATATTACATAGTTTGCCCCAGGAAAGATGTACAGCCAACTGTCAGATCTTTTTTCTATTTTTTTTTTTTTCATTAGTAATAATCTCATTTTAATAGTATATGCAAAGAAAGAAATAAGAAATAATTAAAAATCTTCTCAAATATTTTTCACAAACCAAAATAAAGACTTACTTGGTTGAACATATATATTGGTTAAATATATAAAATAAATAATCGAGATGACGAATAGACCGCAAAGTGGTACTCTGTATCCTGCAGTTAAAACCAAAAATCATTTTGTTCATCACTCAATATTCACGTTATTTTACACTATAAATGTCATACTTCTTACTGAACTCTAAAGTTTCACTCAATAAGCTAGAAACTCAAGTAAATTCAACCTTTCTTACGCTTCTATGAATACACATTGAATATCGCATTAATTTAGTAAAATATGCAGAAGGTAATTTGATGAAAGTCCCTATTTTTTGATGGAGTTGCACTGATTAATAAAATATTATAGTAGTACAATTACTCCACCTGACATAGGAATTGTCTTTGAAGTTCATATACATATTGACTGTATAGATCTCTAGGAGCATCAGAGTATCGAACCTACGCTCATTGAGTTCAAGATAATAACTTCATTTAATATAACATTCATTTAATTATTATAATTATATATGCAGACCGAGTTGACATTTATTACGCGCCTAGAGAGGTGTATTTTACAATTATACAACTCCCAGCTACACCTAAATGTAGATCTATTAAAATTTACTATTTGATTATTTTTATTGCAGGTCGGATTGAGTTACGGAATAAATAAAAAAACAGGAGCCGTGAGCTCTAAATACTGTATTGATAATATAAAGAATAATAATCAAGAAAATGATAAATCAGAATATACGGGTCAGACTAAAGCTTTAAAACTAAGTAGCAAAACGCGTTTGATTGCATTTTTGTAGAAACTAACATGGAGCATAACTGTTGAGGGTGGTGAGTTTAACCACTTTTTTTATTCATATTAAGGAAATTAGTGAACTATTGGATGTAAAATGGGCCAGCAATTATAGACTTAAAGCTTACTGTCTATAGAAACTGTATCCCTCTTATGCCTATTCTTATTATTCATCCGAGCCTAAAATGATTACTACATCGCCATACAATCTTATTTTTATATGGTATATAAAAATTAAATATTAGAATGGAAAGAATAAGATAACTTTCTCTAATGTTCCTACTTTCCTCGTCCCTAGTCGATCAAAAAATAATAATAATTGTCCAAATATATCGATTTTAGTACATATTACTTAAATTTAATTAAAATATCAGCGTTTGTCATGTGCAAGAAGTAGTATTCAATGCAGTTGTTAAGTCTTCCTTTTTTTTCTTTAAGTCATCTGATAGAGTTTAATGAATATTTATTGTAAATTTGACTATTTTATGTCGTAAAATGTCAACTTTGAGATCCCGAGTCTCCTTCAATAATGATACAGTTGATGACGTCAGGGAAAACACGCTATAAAAAAAGTTACGTCATACTAAAAAAAAACTTTTATTAAAAATCCTCGACTCGACTCTGTGTGAGAGATGGCAATAATAAAAAAATTTATTATGTCGCTGAGATTTTCAAAGAAAAACTTAATTTGACCTACCTCGAGTAATAGGAGATAAAAATCATTCCTGGAAATATAACAATACGTGGACAGATAGATTTTTTTTTTTTTAATTCCATAAAGGGATTAGGAAATCGACAGATTCGAAGATTACAGGTGCTTGAAACTACAAAAACACAATATAAACAATAAACGGTGTTAAATATGTGTGAAAATCTTATTGTTAGGGAATATTGTTAGCTATGCATTAGTAAAAGACTAAACTTTTCCATGCACTGGTTCATTTACAAGACCATAACAAATATTTTCAACTTTGGAAGCATTTATGGAAAAACTCTCGAGAAGAAACAATATTCTTTCTTTAAAATAGAAAAAGAGACCCCGAATCATTTTTTTTATCAAGATGTAAGGGTACTGAATAGATAAGGAGTCAAGTTTGTCATAAATATTGTACGAGAGATAAAGAGTTACATTAAAGGCAAATCATTTTCGCTTTATCTACTACATATATTGGCCCCCATCAAGGAATGTTTAATTTTATCATAATAAAATTATCAAGCATACTTTATAAATCCAGAAGTAGGAGGATATTTTGGATTTCGTAAAAAAGAATTGCACTATGTATTCAATTTACAATTTACTGATTTTAAAGGATTAAAAAATTTAATGAATGAAATCATTTTTTTTATTGTATAAGTTCACCTAGGTTCAAAAAAATAAAAATAAACCATCTTATTTTTGGAATGAATATTTTGCCTTTTCAATTTTCACTCTTATGAAATATTTTTCCAATAGTAGGTACACATGACACAGAAGTAACCGTGAAGATTTCATTGGTCTCAATCAGTCATATAATGACACCTTAGCTAAAAAAAAGCAATAAAAAAAAACAAGTCTACCTATATCTATTTATAGTAAATTATACATTTTTCGATTTTGAACGTGATTGATGCTACCTACCCAAACCGGTCACTCAAAACGAGTTGTATTTCAGAGTAACAAGGATTGATATATATAATATAGGTATATATACATATAATCATAATAGTTTATTGATAGATAACAATGGCATTTCCACCTACCGGTACATAACTCCTTCAAACCTTTCAGTTCATTGCTCAAAATGGAAATTTTTGAAACACCTGATTTAACATGTCTCAAAATATCCTTCTACTCCACACTTTGTCCCCCATAGTATGTATTTGGAATAGGTAAGCTACTCACACCGAGGGCACTTTGAAAATTCATCTCATAGAGTGTCATTATTTTACAGGGTTGATCTTATCTAATGGTACACTAAAGTTAGATTTTAATAAATTGGAAATTTATTCGTTGATTATCTTCAAACTGGGTGAAAGATAGGTTTTGTGACTAAAAATTCCTTATGTTAAGTTACGACTCAATTAAAAACAAAACAAACGAAAACGATTAAAATGGAGCAACAAAGGAGTGAAATTTTGAAACTTCTCTCACGTAGCATGTCCCCCATGGACATATCCAAGAAGCTCATCTGTAGCCGTACCACTGTTCCTGGTGCCGAGGAATTATTCGCCACTACCATGGTCTTGGGCGTTGTGGCCAGCACATACGAAATCTGCCCTATCATTTTTGTGGAGAGGAAGGAGGGGTTCAATGCAGATCCTCAAATAGAACTTCTGAATAAGAAAGTGCTACCTCGAGCAAGAGAAAAGTTCGAGGACAATTTTGCTTTAACTCAAGATGGAACTCTGTATCATTGGGCCGCTAAGACCCATGCTTTCCTGAGAGACAAATTTCCACACTTTCGGTACCTTAATATGTGATCACCTCCTCTCCAGACACAAAACGCTTGGACGACACTATCTAGGCGCGTCTGTAAGAGAGTGTGTATTCTACTCTTCACATGAGTGCCCAGTCTCTAGAGGCTTCCATCAAGAAAGATTGGAACAAGCTTGAATCCGACTACGTAGTCAAGGTCTTCAAGGGATTTAAGCCTAGTATTGAAGCAATTATTAGTGCTGAGGGCTCATATATCCATAAAAGTTCTGCCGAGCACTATTTTCAGATGATTTTATATAATAAATGTCTCCAGCAAAACTTTTCTTTTGAATTTTACTCTTGAAAAAATAAAAATAACGTAATATGTATCACTAGATAAGATCAACCCTTTATATATTAGGTATTACAGTTTGTCCAAAAATTGATATTGGTTTTTTTTTAAAACTTCAAGAAATAACCTGAACAAGTGATTTTTTTTTGTTTTAAAACATTATTTACTTCCGAATATGACAACTTTTAAGCTTAATACATTTTTATGCGTTTTGACATCCCTTCATACAGATTATTCAAAGTATGTGGTGAAATTTTTTCCCTAGCTTTTGTCAGTTTTAGTTTTTTTTTAAATTCATCTTCTGAAGTTGCTGGCGCATTTTCATTGAGTTCCCTTGGACTAAGGCTCACAGATTTTCAATGGGAGACCAAT
This sequence comes from Lepeophtheirus salmonis, assembly GCF_016086655.4. NCBI lineage: Eukaryota > Metazoa > Arthropoda > Copepoda > Siphonostomatoida > Caligidae > Lepeophtheirus > Lepeophtheirus salmonis. The sequence continues at coordinate 2,305,284 of NC_052140.2, forward strand.
CAGGACTGTTGGCAGGACATGTGCCTTTGCCCCAGAAAGAATCCAAGTTGTCTGAACCCCACTTTTGTGCCTTTTTAGAGTGGTGAGCAGGAGCACCATCCTGCTGGAAAATGGCCATTAATGTGTCAGACAACATTTTCCTCTTCAAAGGAGGTTTCTTCAGTACGAGACAATGCTGACATCAACGACTTACTGAGAATCTCCACTACGGTGTACTCGGCCGTCGCAGCTTGGTTTCGTGGAATCAGGTGAAGATCTGACACTGCCTGGTGGCCCAAACAGATTGTTCATCTCTTTTCAGAGATGAACAATCGTTAGTATCTTTCAGATCTGTTTTTTGTGGTATCTACTTCTAATTGAACATTTTTCAATCCGAGAAATATACCTAGATTTAATTATTGAATTAATTTTTTGTTGCTTTAAGTTATACATAAGAATCACACTTACATGAAGGTAAAACATGTAGATAGATAACAACATGTGATTTGTGTAAATATCAATGGCAATTTTAATAGGAATTCCATGACGTTGCTTTATGGTGAATTATTTCTTGAATTATGATTATAGCTGCTTATTCATACAAATATGTACCGTAATATGTCCCATGTTGCGGAATTGCATCCGAAATGTTGTTGTTTTTTTAAAGCAAAAATTTACGTAGTTACCCCAACAATTTGACGATTGTTTGAAAGGAGAGTAACAAAGAAATGTAAGGACGCTTCATTAAATTAACAAAAATCTATCTCCGTATCTAGCAAGGATAAAGGCAGGAGTTATTCCATTTTCGCTCCTTATTCTACTCGGAGGTGAATAAGGACATACACTTTCAACTTCTCAAAAAGTAATCTCTCATTCAAGAACACAGACACTAATAATTCATATATTATACCTATATGTTCGTTCTTCAAGAATAAAAGAATAATGATAAAAGCCTTGGAAAATAAGAAAACTTGTTATAGTTTTCGCAAAAGAAAATCTTGCACTCGTCTAATGACATATTTTTTACAAATATAGGCATCGTAGAGAATAATTAAAATAATTTATAGAATTTTAAATCGTAAGGACTTTCGGTATGCAAAAAAGAACCCGAAAATTACTAGTAAACTAAGTAAGTCAAGCTAAATGTAAGCTAGATAAATAAACACAAATCCCACTTCGTATCTGACAAGAAAATAAAAATGTATTACTCCATTTTCGATCATCAATTATTCTTGAGTTCATCAAGGACTTAGAACGTATAACTCCCAACACATCGTCAGTGTTACTCAACGTTTTTCAAGAGCACACACTCCCGTGGTTACACTTATTAATTAGATATTATCTCCTCAAGAATTAAAGTATAATAATACCAGCTTTAGAAAATAAAAAACACTGTTCAGGTTACCAACAACAACAAAACTCACGCTAAAAATGCTCAAGATTTACAACCCAAGACATGAGTTATTCGTTTTTTGCATTGACCTATTTCAACCTTATCTCATCCACCTATTGAATAAAAAATATTAGAAAAGTTATTTTCACTAGTTTAACAATTCCAATATATTTTAATATCACGCGTTGATCTCTCTACTCTAGTCTCCCAGCTGATAGTGTTTCAAGTGTTATTTACCCATTAGACTCAAATATTTAGCTTTACTGTAAATAATGAGTATTAAATAAATAATTAGAGAAATTGACTGTTTTTAGTCTCTTTTTGTGCATAACAATCTTCATTGCATCTTCATCTTTTCGACTTTCGAAAAGGGGATAAATGTTAATATAATCACAAATTATATATTCTTATTGTGTTTCAAAAAATGGTGTGGGATATCGGTGCTATGGTTTTTCTGTTGTCTTCCTTACTCATGTGTACCTTAGATGTATTCCCGCACTATTAAAATTAGAGCATCAATAAATTACTTGGGGATTTTAAAATACATCTGTCTACACGGCTCCAAGAAATTCTTACTTTCTGTCTTTCATGAGGACATGCACTCGTCTTTATATTCTATACTTAAATTTTCCCTCCTCAAAAATTATAGAAAAAGGATAAAAGATTTTGTAAAATAAATAAAAAAGTGATTTAATTGCAAACAAGGAAAAATATCAAACGCGTTCTGGATCAAAAAAAAAAAAAATTACAACTCCAACTATGAATATTTCATTATTTGGCTGTAATTACATATTATGTATCGAATATATAGATAGGTAAGTAAATTACATTTTGGCAACCCAACTGCAATTTGTTTTTTATTAGTTTATATTCATTCATTAATACGTGTAAAGTTATTATGCACATCTATAACCACATAATATGACCTGAGGGACTTCTTATGTTACATATTTATATGTACATATCTAGGGTTATGTACATTTGCAGTTGTTTTTATTGTTTTTGTTTGTTTTTTATTCTCCCCCTCCCATATAATGATTGGTGGTGAGGGTATCGTTTTTCAAATGATGACAAGGATTGTTATGTTTTGCCTCGGCCTAATTGAATCCAATGCATACCTACTTTGAATGATGGTTTTTTGTTTTTAAACAACAACTAAAGTATTCCTACATTTGATTCTACATACTAGTGATGTCACAAATCGTGGGTCCGAACCGATTAGCAAACCTCTAAACAGAATAAAGCTGGTTACCCTCGAAACGATTTTCAAAATTCGTAAGAGAACCGGTTCTTGCCAAATAAATAGTGAATTTTTACTGACCAACCAAAATGAATTAAGCGGCGTCAGTCACTTTTGAACAAGAACAGGCTCTGCACACTGTTTTAGAAAGTGGAGGGGCCAATAACTGTTATCAAAAAAATGATTTATTTTTGCAACTATATGTTGGAGACCAATATTTACTTGAAGCTGGCCACTTTTACATCATGTCCAGAGGTACGGGGGACTATTTTATATATCCATGAAATGTCCGGTTTTATGGATTAAGTTGATTTTCATAATATAAAAAGAGGACAAAAGACATTAAGAAAATAAACAAGACTCAAAATTTTAACCAAAATTTTACTAATTTCAAAATGTTTACACTCTCTCCCTAAAACTGCGAGTAATGGGGGTCCAGGTACTTTTTGGAAATCAAAATACTCTTCCCGTTTCAATCAACACAATTAACAGGCTCGTATTAAGCAATTTCCTTCCCAAGTGGAGGCATAGCTTTTTAAATCCAAATAAAAGAAATTAAGCATTGTTTTGAAACCATGCCTTGAGGACAGGGCCTAAGAGACACATACATACAAAAAGCTGGTCTTGAGATTGGTAGGTCTTACTTGGAACACTCCAGTAAAAATGCCAACCTATCTTCTCTTCAACTAAGACAATGGTACAAGAAACGTTCAACTTTGTGTTACTCAACATACTTGGGTTGTATCACTCCTTAATTTGGGACTTAGAATTAGTCCTATCCAATCCCATCCCTATTATAGGTCCTTAAATACTTGTAACTCCACGCAATGAATTGAAATTAAAAATTCAGACGTGAATAAAAAGACTTAAAAATGGACTCAGACTTGAAATGAAAAGAATCGTGACTTGACACGAGCTCAAAGATTTGACTTGGACTTGTATACAAATGACTTATGAACAACTCTGCCCAAATCACTCAACTGTTGATTGGAGTCATAAACATACTTTTATTTAGAATATAACACGTAGAGTCAGCTCTATTAAACCATACAAGAGCCAACTCATGAAAACAGTAAAAAAGAAAATATAAATATTAATTTGAAAAAGATAGTCGTGATCTGGACCAATATTTTAGTGCAGACCGTAGACCGAAGATGAGCCGAATTAGTTGAAATAATAACGTTATCAGACCAGTCTATAATATCCAGACAGAAATACAAAACCACTACGCACCCTGTAGGTAAGAAGGATTATCTATTTTTCTTCTTTATGAATCACGTTAGATTATGTAACAGGTAAGAATTGTTTTAAGAATCTGAAAACAACAACCTAAAAAAAGGAGAACAATTGTTTAATAGAAAGCACGGAGTTTCCTCATGAATATCCAGAAATGTACATAATATGTAGATTTTAGTTAGGTTAGACCAAGAACAGTTGGAATACATCTTGTTTTTGATTTATAAGGGCTCATTTTAACAAAACATACCTACATATGTCTACCATTGTATACAAGACAATTATTTAACCCTAAATTAGGGGTGGATATGGGTAGAAAATATCGGACTTTGGGCTACGAGGCGTTGGCTTTCCTGCCAAAATATCACACGACAGGGGTGTCCGCAGGATTAAACATATGTTAGAAACCTTTTTTTTTTTAATTTTTCTTTCTTCCCAACAAAAAAAATATTCAAGCAAAAAAGAAAAATTTCATCATTTGGGAGGGTGTTTTATCAAAAATGACGTCCTCGATTAGTTGTAAAGGAATTATTTTACACTAGAAATAAATGTGGAGTTTGAAGGTTCGGGCAACAGGCTTTACGGGCTTGGCAAAATAAGGTTTGGACGGTGGGCTCCAACTCTATCCCAAATTACATTTGAATTCAGCTCGTCAAATGTTTAAACTATCCTCGTAGGCATAGACAGTATAAAAAACAACGAATTTCAGTTAAAAATTAGACTAAATGATAAATTACTAGACTTTTCATTATTTCTAATTATTACATTTCAAGGCATTATAGTAGATTAAGATATAACAAGAAGAGTCATAAGAAACATTTAAGCCCTGACTAAAAAACATGATTGCTGTACATTGTAATTATATCAAAAAATAAATAAAGAATGAATGGAAAATTGTAGCACTTACTTGTTACAACAGTCCCCGTAGCGTTACAATATCTCACAATTTTTTTCACAATGAGTGGGTTTTGAATTGTAATGAAATTATATCAACTTATAAGAAACTGATTAATAGTTTAAATGATATCAGGTATAGGAAAAATAATGATCCCCAAAAAATACTTTTACCTCTCAAAAACAGCTTTTATTGGATATCTAAAAGAAAAGTCTATAAATATGAATGATTACCCCCCCAATAATATAACTTATATTGTACAACTGTCATGTAAATTTTATTGCTCAAGCTTCTTTTTTTTTGCTGTTAAATAGAGGAGTAGGGACTGTTGCAACTTGCCTCTCCTATATTGTAGATATTTTTATGTTTTTTTTAACTTTATATTATGTTATGCATCAGACAAAAAGGATCATAATTGAAGCCCTACAAATATCTTCTTTATTCCCCATCATTGTCTGTTATAAAAACACGTTGCCTTATCATTAAGAGAGTTCCTGAAGGAAGTCAGATATGTATATCTAAAACGTACAATCTAATAAAGAATAAATACATTTGCACGTAATATAATATTTACGCAAAAATTCCACAACGAATCACACGTTCTACTAACAATGGAAATTGCTTTATAAGAAATATAATTAATATTTTTTTGTTAAAATGGGATCTTCTATGTATACAAGGTGCATAAGCACTAGTTAAATAAATGAGCCTTCTGAAATATTTGACTTTATAAATTAAAAAAATGTATCGACAATCAGGCAAAGTAATAAAAATTGGACCTTTTTTTTTCAAATCACCTCTCCCCGCAGTAATAACAGCCTCGATACGAGAGCGAGAACTACTGAAGACCTTCTTCATACTGGATGGTTGGGTCAGAATTTATTTTAGTCTTCAAACTAGCACTGAAGTCGGCATTTATCTTTCTGATCTACCTATCAAGTCCAACTCGACTCGGAAGCCAGTTAAATTGTTGATGACATTATCCACACAGTGTAACTAGTCTTTGAACTACTGGTGGTTTTAAGATAGTCTATCAGGGGTCTATGTTAGCGAAATAAAAATTTGGGGGTATACAATTATAAGCAGATCACATAATTACACATAACGGAAATTTTGAGTATATAATTCTAATAATAAATTCATATTTTGGATATTTATGCTTAAATATTAATACCGTTTCATAAAATTTTTGATATGCCTACTTTATTTTTAATGTGCTACGACTTCATATACAAATAAAAACGTGCACAAAAACAGATTACACAGGTAAGAACATCCGTGAAAAACTTCCTATACTTGATCAGACTTGCATGGACTTGTTTGATGTATCAATCATAAATAACTGTGTTAGGAACAAACAAAATTTAAGATATAGAGCAAGAGCAATCCAGTTAATTAAAAAAACGAGCTGCGCCGAGAGTGTACTCGTGATTTTTTGAGCCCCGTGAATGCTATGTTTAAATTATTTGTATTCCTAGTTATTTATTAATTCTTAAGGGAAATACAATTTTTTATGCCGTCCAAGTAGTCATTTCTTATATATTCATGAAGTTGTTTCTTGATAATGGACTTACAGACTCGGAACTTGGCGCTAAACTTACTATTTGTTTCGATTAGTATATTTATCTTTTTTAAGTCGATTCCGAGAAGTAGTTGTTTTTTTTTATAACTTTTTTTTGTTAAAGAATTAAGAAAAAAGAACTTTCAAAATTGATTCAATTGTTAGTTCAATGCCCGGTAATAAACTAATGTATTTGATATAAATATTAATGATTATAACATAATTATTTTAATGGATTTATGTTCGTTTTATTAGGAATGAAGAAATTCATTTTATTGATGAAAAACTAAAAATTTGTCAACAAGCACTAAAGGTAAAACTATATTCAACTTAAAAATTATTGAACGTAGAGACTTTAGATTAAACCTTAGTAATTTAAGGCCAAATGTTGACCAATCGTTATCAGAAATCAAACCCACCCTTCCCATTATTTTTTTATTTTATGAATGTGATAATCATTTTTCTTTTTGATTTGTTTCGTTCCAATCTATAATATTATATGAATTTTGTGTTTTTTCAATAAAAATATTTTTCTCTTGTCTTTTTATTACAATTGTCCACTTGTAAAAAAAGATTCCTATCAAAGTGAGAATATTTGTGTAAGCTGTTAAAAACATAACATTATTAAGTTTAAAAAAATCAATAAGGGGCCTACAGAAAAGGTTGATGGGCTAAAAAAAAAAGTTTGGGAACATATGCCTTAGACGGACGACTACAATCTTGGCAATCTCATTTTTTGTCATTCCCACGTAAAGGAGGTCTGAGTATCTTTTCTTCATTTTGCTTCCTATTTTGTCATCATTCACAATAATGTATAAAAATAAATGAAAAGAAGACAATTCCATCTTTATATATACCTACAGTTTGACCCATTACCACTTATAACAGTAGGTAAAAAAGATATTTTGTAAAGAGTGGTTATATAATAATTTTTTCCACAAATTATTACAATATATATTAAGGCTAATATTAATGGGGAAGAAATATTATTAGTTATCAAGATTATAGGAAATTGGAATTATACCAGAATAAAGCTTGTATAGATTTTGTTTAATAAAAAGGATTTTGTTGATATTTTTAAGATAATTCAGTACTTATTTAATTTCCTGTAGATATCAAATCTCTTCTTTATCAATTTATCTATAATGATAATAGTAATTGTGAATGTTATTGTGTAACTTATATGCTAATTACTAAAATACTGTAAACTTCTACATTGAAATGTGTCTCAAAAATGGTATTATTTACCAAATTTATCTACTAAAATTGGATTTAAGAATTTGAAAATGTATCTGACAGTATTCTAGATCCAAAAATATATCAGCAAAAGTTTTTAGTTTGTGTATTTATCTATTATAAAGGCTGATATGTTGATAATACAGTTTTGCAAGTAAAAAAGAGACGCGGTAATATAAAATGGGCTTGCTCACCTTAATTATAAGGCCATTGCCATTTTTTTTTGTCATATATGCTATTTGGAAGCTACAAAAAAGCCTAAACATTTTTTGGGATTTAGCCCAAGATCTTGGGATATTGACGTTATGTTAGGCATAATTATTTTTGTCAAAAAATCAAAATCTTTGGATTTTATAAAGGCAACAATAATTGTTTACTTTCGTTTGATTATAATAATGATATCTTCAAACTTTGTTTATCTAAAGCGTTTAGTCGTTTTCAACTCGTTCAAAACTAGTTCTCGTTTGGTCTGATTTTAACTGCAGCTAAACAATATATTAGAAAGAACGGTAGACAACGTAGCTTGGTAGAATTTATTATTTTTAAATTATAATTTATTGTACCTTTTAAAGCCGAATTTTTGTCTAGGCAGTTCATCAAATTAATAAGTCAACTGCATGTATACTCTTATCTATTCTATATCTAGAAAAGTGGTTCTCAATCAGTGGAACATGAACTCCTCATTATGGGTACGTTTAGGGCTTCAGTAGACATGGGGAAGTTTTTATATATAAAAATTAAGGTCATTCAAAAAATATGGCTCACAAAAATTTTAACCAGAACGTCGTTTATAAAAAAAGTCATCCAAAATATGTATTTTTATATAAAAAAATAAAAGGTCATTCAACATATTACTTAGCATTCAGTCAAAAAGTGAAAAGCTTTAAATAAATAATGGTACTTGTAGATTCTGATATTTTTTCAAGTCCTACGCAATTTAAATTTTTTGAAAACCACTGTTTTAGAGTTTTTATTTTTTAAATTTGACCAAAAAGAGCTAAACATTTAATTTAAATATTGTTTTTCGCTTATAATTTTGGGAACATCCGTTACTCATAAATTGTTGGGAATGAATAATTATTATTGAGGTAGATTAAAACTCCTTCCTGTTAACATACAATTATTTTTAACTTATCTTCATAACTATGTAAGCTGTCTTTGATACGCTTTAAAAGGCATGTATAGGTTCATCCAGGCCAAAACTTATCAAAAAATCACTCAAATTATCAAAAAATCATTTATATTTTATTGGTTTTTACTCAAACATATAATTGTGCAAGGTCTTTTAAAAGATCTATAAGCAATATTGACATATATAGGTAGGTAGTTTGACATGCAAAAGGTATATTGCTAAAAGGGTTAGACTAATTATTAATAACTTTATTTGACTTATGGAACTAACTCATAAGTCAAATATTGCAAAAAAAAAAAAATAATCAAAACAAAAAAGAAGGTTTGTTATACATCTTCTAAAATACGGGAAGGTCAAATGATTTTTAACCTTCTGTCTACTTAGAGAGTGAAGGAAGGAAACATTTTTTTTGTTTGTTTGTAACAATTTTGAATCATTATTATTATTATTTTGACAACTCTTTTTGATATTTTTGCTGTGTTACAACTAATGTTGGTTTGTTTCGAATATTACTCAAATTCGAAAAAAGCTACACTTAAGTAAATTAAGTCGACAATTTTTTTGAAAATTATTCAACCTCGATCATTATTTTTAGCAAAAATCGATATTACATCAACTCGAATAGTCAAAATTCAAAACATTCGATTATCAAATAAAAATGTTGTTCACAAGACAAATTTCTCCTTTGATGACACGACAGAAGATGACGTCACTCATTTTCTATTATTTTCCCTTATTACACAAGAGTTTAAGAATGTATATTGGAGAACCTTTATTTGATTTAAGAGACTTATATTGGCCCAAAGGGTTAATAATGTAATAAATAATAAAAATAATAAAGTAATTTGGTGATGGGAATTGATGCTAATTCGTCAAAGAATACGAATGTAATCCACACTCAATTTTGACACACTTTTGCACCTGAGCAAAATATCTCAATCTCGATCTTGAAAGTTGATATATTGTTCTAACACAAGAAGAATTCAAAAAATCTAAGTGGACCGATCTCGAAAATTGTGATTCCATTCCAACTCTAGTTATAACTTATATAGCAGACATAAAAAAAGGTCAAACCTTAGAAAAACGTATTCCAGACGTTTACCCTTACTATGATGAGTATCCTTCCTAATTAATCATTAACAAAACTCATATTTTTTATTTTTTTTCAAGAAAACAATTACTGTCTACATTTCAGACAAAAAGAAGGAAATGAAAAATTCACTTGCCACTGATGGATGAAGACTAAATATAATTAATAAGTTAATTGCTATTATTATTATTATTATTTGGGAAAGAGACACAGGAGAACCTCTACTAACAAACTGCATAAGTCAATAAAGACCTAATTTTTTGTCCATTTTAGTCTTAAATGATTTATTATAGACCATATATATATATATCTTTTTTTTCGAAAGTTGTTAATATCATTATTTAATTCTTGAATACAGAACATATAATTATAAAGTAATCAGTAGTTGTAGTGCTCAAGAAAAACAGAGAGTAAGAATGAGCGTAAGCCCTGTAGTGACAAGAATATTTCTTTTTTCTTTTTTTTACCTACATATTTAAAGTGAAGAAGGAGAGAAAAGAAAAAAGTTTTTCTTTTCTCCCGTCGAAACGCGCAACATTCTCAACTAATTACATTTTATTATGAAACAATTTGTATATTTGTATTTTCAACCTCTTAACAAATTTTAGAACCTATTTTTAATTAATATTATCGGTGAAATTATATTTTAGGAATATAATTAAATGTGTGAGGCTTAGATGCTTTATGATAAATTGGATGACAATACTAAGGTATTTTTATATAAAGAAGAGGTTTTTTTAATCAATATATAATGCAGTCATTCATTCCATATTAAATCATAAATATAATCCAAGTGCTTTTATATAACTTAAGATTTACGTTACTTCTTGTACTGATAGTAGAAAAGGTCTTGTTAAGGAAAAAAAAAAAAATTACGGCGTGATATTTGTGTATTTTATTTTCTTCATCATAATGGTAAAGCTGCTCACCTCGCAAACATTCTTTAATCTATCAAGATTACTGAGTAAATTTTCGGTTTCTTTTATTTACTTACTAATATGATATCAATATCAATTTATTATTTTGAATTTGAAGACTCAGAGTAGTTGTTTGTCATTAGGCTAAATTTTATACAAAGAATAGCTATGGAATATTCATAACAACAACCAAAAAAAAATGGAGAAAGTATTGGTATTGAGACCATTTTTATTGGTCTTTTTTTAGAGGAAAAAAAGTTCAAGTGTAGTCACTGAAAGCTTAGGTTTGCAAATATTTGATTTTATTTGCCTCCGATAATCTATCAATTTCTTGTTCTTTTATTGTGACAATTAATTGAGGGTACTTTTCGTACAATTTGCAGCACACCCAAAAGGTTATTAAAAATAATTTGTTGTTCGGAATTGACAATGATTTGTGGTGGAATATAAATGTAATCCACACTCAATTGTGAGTCTGAAATCATTCTAGCTTGCTTTTGGATTGACAGACCACATAAATATATAGAAATATTACTTTCCAAAAATGCCGCCCTCTGCAGCAATATATCTTTCCAACCTGTTCTTAAGCCTTTCGCACACTAATTTTACGTTTCACGCTAACATTTTCCTTATTGCTCCCCTACAAATGTCTTAAGGATGGTGATATTTTGGTGGTTAGTAGCACAGACCTTTTTCTCCCACACATAGTAGTCAAACAATAGTTGCAATATTTTTTGTAAGCGACTTAATTACTCCGAGATGGTTTTGATTTTAACAGAACAAACTTATATACGTCTGCTTTTGTTTGAATCTACTTGAAATTTATACCAATCAATAGAGTTTTTCAACAAATTGCAACCTTCCTCATATCCAGTGACGGTTCCAAAAGTTATATAATATTTAATTTAAGTTCGATATTTATAAAATTAAGCAAATAATATTTTTTGATGAATAAATAACTAGACTTTTCATGATGCTTGATATACTTAATTTTAATTATTATAGTATATTAAGATCTAATAAGATTTATATTAAAAATCCCCCATGAGTTAATCATAGACCGGAGAAATTCACTCTCAAAAACCTATTCATAGTTAAACTCTGTCTAAAAAGGATGATTGATGTTGAGTGGTATTATATATATACAATATAAAAGAAGAATAACCAAAAAATATAAAATTTCAACACATGTTGCAACATTCTCCTTTATACTGAGCGTGAATATATCTCAAATTTCTATTCATTGAGTGAGTTTCAATTTTGATAATAATAAAATCAAGCTGAGAAATAATCTATATTAATAATGCAAGGATTATCTGTCTGTATGAATGTATGTATTAAAAAAAGTCACAGGGTACAGTGTATATAGTACTCCCTAATGTACATCATATAGGAGAGTTGTCGGAAAAGTTTCCAACCCAACAAAAATACAAGCCATTTTTTTTAAATTTTATCTTTTATTTTTCAACATAGTCTCCTTGTTACTCTACAAACCCTTCTCCCAGTGATGTTCCTATCACTGTAACCCGTCCAAATAGTACTCGGCGTTTTTCATTGCAAAATAATTGTTGACAATACTCTTTTTGGATTGACTTAGACCCCTCAAATTTAAACCCAACAAGCCTTCATATGTCTGCTAGTATTTGAATCTATTTAAAGGTTACACTTTTAAAAGCAAATACTTAATGACAACTCCATACTCGATTTTGTCAATTTCACAAAAACTCTCACATCAACGTACTCAAACGACTGTTATATAACAACTGGTCGTCCAAAATGGCTGAAACTTTGGTGAGTAACTGTCAACAGATGGTAATAGATGTGACTAGCTTTTATTCACGAGTACTGGCATCTTCAGGTTGAGGTCGGAAACTTTTCAACCTCCCTTGTGCAAATTTTTGAACAAAGAAATAACAATGCAGTCGAATTAATAAAATATTACAGGCGTGTGCATGTAGCATCAAATATGTTTTCTTTTGTTTTTGTTATGGTCTCTGGTGTATATCATAATTCATATGGATTTTCAGTATGGTCAGATTTGAATAAATATAAAAAAAATGAATTAACTCTTCCGTGCATTTTGTATGGTACATTGTGTTATGTTCGTAAGCGCACTAGGGACTAAAGTACTCATCAGTCATCCCATCCTATTACAAAATTATCAACCTCTAATTATTATTCTTTGATTCTTTTTGATAGAACAGTATCAATTGATATAGGTATTGAGTAGTTACATGTGAGTGTGTTCATGAAAAACGGAGAGCGAAACAAATGATTTCTAGGGGAGTTTTATTCTATATTATCAAAGCAAAACTTGTCTTTGGAACTACAGCCCCTCATTGGGAGAGCGTTTAAGGCTCTTTATTATAAAAAAACGGAATATGTTCAGTCATTCCCTGTAATAATGGTGAACAGTGAATTATGCGACGAAAATATAGTAATAAAGGCTATACAAAGATCTATCAAAAGTTTTTCTTTATGTAGAGGAAACAATATCCAATGCATATAAATGGGAAAATCATTTGTTTCTAAATCAACAAAGATACAGAGAAATGGATCAACGTCTAAATGTATGTAATGAGTGTAAAAAAATTGTTAGAATGAGGAAAACTAGCGAAAGACTTATATCTCTTCTTGGATTTAAAAGACTATGGGAGTTTTAAATTTGTAGCGTAATGTTTTAATTGTGTAACTGGCTCAATGAAGTCGTTCAATTCGATAAGGAGTTAAGATTTAAAGGAACTCATTCATCAGAGGGACTGTTAACGCCTCTATCTTTTTATTTCTATTACTTTTTTATTTTCTAAATATATTTGTAGTGATGTTGTTTGTTTTATATCATTTATGAATAAATATTAGGTTCTTGGTTTAAAAAAAAAAGGAAAGTAGTAATACTAAAAAATGAGTGGCATCTAGACAAACTTTGTTTGATGTAAATTTAATGGACTTTTTTAATGTTGGAGAGAGAAAAACGGACTGTTGCAAGTATCTACGGTCTACCCTAGATATAGGCAGAAAGCTGGTTTTTAAGATGTTTTTAAATCAAAGTGCCTACTTATACAAAGATACAATACATGTACAGTACTTACAAACATGTATATATATATATGACTTGTTTCTCTACGAAGAGTTGTACATATGTACTCACATTCATGTGTAACTTATCTTAAGAGAGGTAAATGCTCTACCTTAGAACAATGAGAAGATTGAAAATAAAAATGAAACAACAAAGAGTTTATTTACATATATTTGATTTTACTACTTTTTAAACACAACCACCATTCATAGCTTCTATAGTAGAAAGTAATATTGTTGGGTATACCACTACTAATCATAGTGATACCGGGGTAGTCACTAGTGTTCCTCATTTCCCGGGGAAACATTTTTAATTATATAGTTTGGAGTGAGTGGGAGCTAAGGAAATTTAAGGAATTACGTTATAGGAAAGTCATTTTTTTATGACATCGGGGTACTACAAGTATTGGTTCTACTTAGATATGATTTGATATCAAAATATATTCCAATTCGATATTTTAGAAATGATTAGTTATATCCAAATCCCTGATAGTATTTGTTTAGTTTGGGCAAAATTGGTTAGTTTCGTTTGCCAAAAATAAAAATTTATTAGTAACTTTTCGGTGAAAAAAATATAAATAGCAAACTCGTGAGAGACAAATTTATGTTGTAGAGAAATCATAGTTCCTCCTGTTTTGATATATATCTCTACAAGAGAGCTTTAATATAATTGAGTCACCATACAATATTAGATCAGATAAACAAAATATCAAAGTAAAGTTTACCAATCGGGATTTTTCGTAGATCCTAGTTAAATATAATGTATACTGTTTTATATAAGTGAGAAGAGGATTACTAGGATGGTAAATTAGAGGGTACCGTCCAAGTATTTTTTTTAGCTACTTAAAACGCATGAATTATCAAAATTTGTGTAATTTAAAAAAAGAATATTAAAAAAACTAAAATTGTACATCATTTAGAGGGTTCTACTGCTCTTCAAAGTTGTATAAAAAAATTATGTTTCCAGAGATTTCAAACATATGCCTAAATTAATATAAAAATGAATTATGAAAGCTATTTTTCATTAAAATTAATTATATAAATCATAAATCAATAAAATAAACAAAGTAGAACTTATAAACCACGACAAATTGATATTAATATTTTTTAATAATTGTATCCAGATCTAATTAATATATTTGGCATAAAAATAAAACTTTTTCGCAAATTTAGTGCTACTGGTGCTCAAGGAATATGTTAAAATGTTTCAATAAATTGCACAGATGTGTTCATTTGGTCTATATATAGTAGCAAAAAAAAGTTAAGCCTTATCTGCAAAAATTTAAGAATTTGTTGGGGTCATGTTTTTTTCGAGTTCCAGTAATATTCAAATCCAACACTGCCAATTATACTTTTCCTGTAGTACATACTAGTGTTAAGAATCGTTCCTAGACGATGATTATATTTTCGGTTCGGTCTTAAGTGATTTTTACCTGACCGATATTTCGGTCTAGGCCAAAATTTAACATTTTCAGATCTTAAACGGAATTTTCCATCTGAATCTATAGACCAATTATCTCCCCCACTCCAGATTTATGAGTTGTACAAATATGATTTATGAATACATATTATGATATTGTAGCTTAATGTTCACAATTTTGAAACACAACTGACGTCATCAACAATTCATGTATAGAATCCGTCTAAACCGAATTTTATATGAAACCGATGGCAATCGAATTTTTCTCTTAGACCGGTCCATACTGAACTTGTTTAAAGGACCGAATTAATTTAGTCTACTAAAAATCATAACGCTCTCAGATCTGTCTATGATTTTCAGACTGAACCCCAACACTAGTAGCTATAAAACGTGAATATGCCTATTTGTTGAATTATTGTTATTTTTTGTAAACAAATGAATACAAAAAAAAAAACTTGAAACTTGCAACTTAAAGCCCGAATTCGACCGTATAATAAATGATAATTAACATAATAGTATCATAGCCAATAAATATATATATATATAAAACAAGTAGGGGGACTCCTCCTCAACTGGTTATTATTCCCTTTTTGTTCTCATTGCAAAAGTTATACACATGATTTAACTACGATGCAAAATGAAAGATAAAAACAGTTATTGCTTCTTACCAATATGAATATGGATTAGCGAGTATCTCAATTCAAACTCCACTCTTTAATAAGAAAATTATAATTATTAGTGCTATTCCTAGGGTTGTAAAACGTAAGCATTTTTGATATTAAAAAAAAGCAAAAATTAACATGGTAAGCCTGAAAATTTGAATCATGTTTGGAAAGAGAGAACCTTGGCTGTCATGAGATTTCATTCGATTAACTGCAAGCAGCTAGAAGATGAAGAAAATAAATAGATGTAAAACTTCGTATCATGCAAGGACATGGACAGGAATGACAAAGATGTTGATCCTCAATTCCACTTTGAGTTCAACAAAGACTAAAACCACGGTATTACCTCGCCAACAAAAAAATGTAAATTGTATTTTGTTGTCAGCTATCGATGATCAGTGCTCTAAACGTTGCTTGGTTGAAATAGAATGAGCTATTGTTAAGATGTGAAAAATTCCAAACAATTATTGAATAACAATTGCCCAATTGGAAGAATAGTCCAACTACCACCTCATATTGGCTCTTTTTCTGTTTCTTTTCGGAGAAAAGTTGATTGATACAGTAAAGTATCTACATGTACAACTCTCCAACAAAACATCAGCTTTACTCCTCATTCATGAGCACGCACACTCCCATGGGCAGACCACTCCAAAAACTAATACTATACTGAACCAAATAAATAAGGACTGAAACCACTACTTCGATGTTTTCTCCTCAAGAATGAAAGAATAATAATAGCAGCTTCAGAAAATAAAAATCCCTGTTCAGATTCCCAACAAGAACTAAACTTGCACGCTAATAAATGCTCAGAATTTACGGGTTGTAAATTACGGGTTTTATACGAGAAAAAAAAACCCATGGGTCAACTTCACATAGATATTTTGTCACTCTAGTCTATTTTGGTATGTTGACTCAATCATATTTAAACACTATTCTTGTATTTCAATGGAGAGCTTCCATTGGTAAACATCATTAATGAAAAATACATTTTTATATACTTTTTGGATTATTATGCTCGTAATTAATTAATGATCTACTTCCTAATTAACTGATGAATGACAAATCATAAAATGCATATTAGAAAAAATATTCAAGAGTTAATTTAAAAAAAGGAAAGAAATCTTAGGAATTTGACTTATTGGGGACTTCTGAAAAATAATGATGACTTACAAACTAGAGTAACACTAGACTTAGTTAACATATTCTTATCTCGCCCTCCTTGCCCCGAGATAAGAATATCTGGGAGGATTTTGTTCGCTGTTTTTTGGAGTTTTTTTTTTTTTTTGTCTTGATACCATTTTACTCTTAGGTGTCGTTTCATTTACTACTCTTGCCTCTTATTAGTTAAGAAATCTCCAGAACGTTGATTGCTTGAACACGGATTAGCTATTCTTGAGCAGCAAACAACTCCCTATTATTATTTAATGATGAATTTAGAAGGGGATCTGATCTGCATACATATAACATATGTTAAGTATTACAAATGTAAAGTATACATTAAATGCTTATTTATCAAAGTTTCTAGAAGCTGTCTAAATTTTTTAGGGTCTTCGAATGATCATTTCACGTGATCCAGTTGGAGTAAACATGTTGATGCAAACACAACAAAGACAACCGTAGAGCAATCCCCAAGTCGTAAAATTATCAACATGGTAAAATTAAACATCCCGACCAGCTAGCTGATCAGTAAACACATAAAAATTAGAAAGAAAGCGAGGGAGTTTATAAATCATTCGATAGGAGCTAGTAGACTTCGTTCAGATGCCCAGGGGCCATCAAAGAAGATCCAACGATTTCACGAGAAGAATGAGAAGAAATATTGAAGTTTCGAGGATAACCATTTCTCGACAGTTTAAGGAGCCTGATTTGTTCGGGTTTCACGGATAAACTCTAAAACAGTAACGGGCTACATGATTCAATGCAGTAATTGAACTTTTTTGAAATATATAAACAATTGACCTAGCCTACATCAGGTTTATTGACAATTATAGGACATTATCCGCAGGTAAAATTGCTTTTATGAATCGGGCAAAATATCCAGCTGAAGTCTTCTATTTGAATTTAGCCGTTTTGCTACTATCAAATCAACTATCCGTTGTCTTTGTTAATTTTGTATCGACATCTTTACTCCAACTGGAATTTGTGGTATATCATTTGATGCCTGATAGCCAAATAAATTCGGTAGAACTAACTTATTTTATAAATCTAACTATATACCTATATGAAAATTTAATTATATTATTATTAAAAAGTTTTCTAGGGAATCATGATAAAGAAAAATGATTTGGAGGGTTTTATAGTCCCTACTCAATCAATAACTCGATTGGTAACCTTGAATACATAATAGTAAAAATCTAGTTTCAACACAAGAGTCTTCATTCCTCCAAACAGTTTTTGTTTCATTTTTTAAAGATAAGTTGTACACTTTAATTTATCTTTAAATCATTGGTCAAAGAGAGTTTTTCTATTCAGTTTGTATTGAAATACCGTGGGGTTTCCTTGCTTAGGAGAGGAGGAGGAAAATTAAGTAATTATTGAATCATAATGTATTAAATAGGTATGTGGTACGAGATAATATTTTAAGGAAATTATAAAAAATCTTTGATGTTAAAGCAAATACATAACATATGTATGTACTTAGATAAATAAAATCACTTAAAAATAAATACATCAAAATGTTCGGACTGAAAATATTTGACAAAAAGACTTAAAAATGTTATTAGGATGGAGACTATTATATAAACTTTTGAAAATTTAAGATTAGTGTTACTACAATACCAATATTTGTGTACTGGTTTCAGTGATTTCGTCTTATTTCGTCGCATATTGTTATATTACATTTCGTGACATTTAGGCCCCATCTACACGGCAACGTTTTTTAAAACGATTTATTTTATTCGGATTCAAAAAGTTTGCGACCACACGAGGAAGTAATAAGCTTAATCCAAGCGGATGAATAATCTTTTGAGAATGGGAATCTTATTATTATATAAGGGAAAATGAGTGTACGGTGTTTAAAAATTAACTCATCTTCATTTTTTACAATTTGTGATGTGAAGGGAGGAGCGAGACTTATGGTACTTCTAAATTAAGACCATGTTAACATCAGCTACTTGTTATGTGATTTGGGAGGGGGGAGGGGGAATTTAGTACTACTATAAAGAGGAGAATTTTCAACACTTAAAATAGCGTTTCTAGGACATTTGGACAATTTTTTTTTTCCGAATAGACAATTTACCGAACGGACATTTTGCCGAAGGTCTATTTGGGAGAATTGGCAGAAAAATGATATAAAATTTATTGGTATATACGATTGCACATTTTAATTCCATTTAAAATGATATTATGATAAATAGGTATTGTTGATATATAGGTCATATGGGTAAATTAATGAGTGTTCTTTTGCAGAAAAATAATTTTATATTTATTCATTATCATTTTATATACACAACACAGTAGTATGTGGTTCGAATGTAGTTTAAATCAACCGCTGACGTTAATGCGTTAGATGGCATTAGAGAAGAGGGAAGAGAAGGAGAGAGAAAGAAAAGAGAGTTTTATCTAGGTCAAGAACAGCCTCTTAATGACCTCTAAGGCCAAAAATGTCTCAGGAACATGCTTGGTTATTTTTTCCATTTGCTTACTAAATTTCAGATTAATCTGTTCCACCGTTTTGGATTCAATGTGTAATAACACCAAAAACCGAATTATAAATAATTTCGAGTATAAATTTGTTTTTTTAAATACAACAAAAGTAGGCGGGAATTAATCATTCAGAGCAAAATGTTAACACCCCGAAGATCTGTTCAAGATTGAACAAAAAAGAAGAAAGAGCAACTGTTTTTCGTTTATTAACCTTAAAACGCTTATTATATTCTACTTTTCGCCCTTCCCTACCTATACAAGTTAATTATGCGCAAACGGCGTTTTCAACTTCCCCCACTCTCGTAGCAGTTTTCAAAAAATGTTGTTTTAGACTAAATGGAGCTGCGGTTTCCTGTAGATGCAAGCCCAAAACGAATAAATATTTTGCGCATTCCTCAGAAAACGTGGGGGGTTTTCGTCTCGTCTTTATTTCGTAAATATTACAAAGGATTTATTTTAGTCTGATGAAACATGCAAAAAAAAAAAATTTTCGCCATCGTCTCGTAATCGTCATAAACAAACGAATCAAATCGTTTAGTCATATATGAGCAAATTATTACTGGTATCGATATAAGTAAATTTACTTTTTGATACATTTTCGACTAAAGATATGACACAAAATGCAAGCTAAATAATTTGATTTCTTTTTTTTTTTAATAAAGAAAATTTTTATTCTTAGTTATTTTATAGCGGATAATTTTGTTTGGGTGGAGTAGATATTTGAAAGGTTACGTTTTGTATCGGTTTGAATATCAGTTTAGTTTAGTTCCTTTAGAATGCATTGGTTTATACTATAGACCCGGTATACTTAAACTGCTAGTAGATATATTCTATATTTTGCACATTACAGTCATTTTATAGAACAAAATATCAAATTTAGTTCAATAAAATTTATATCCAAATGTTTTATAATTACAGTTTTAATTAAATGTATCGTTCGTTTTCTGCCTCTCTATTTAATTATTAGCAAATCCTCATAGTTTTTAACTGTTTTATTTATAAAAAAATTATTTTTTATCAAACAGTTGTAATGTGTAGTATATACATGATAATAGTGCTGTTCGGTATATATGTACTTATACATCTTAAACAGTACTCAATATCTGAGCTAGAACTCCACTTCAAAAAAAAAAAATATTTTTCTACAAAAATAAGTTTATAAAAATTGTATTTTTGTAAACTAAAGTCACTAGTCTCCTTCCTCACAAACATAATACAGACACCCTTATAAGTCCATGAGAAATGCCCTTTCTTACTATATATTTTTTATTCAAAAAGGTACCGAAAATAAAGTTATTTATTTAGCTCTTGGACTTTTCATTAACATTTTTTGACATTTCTTGCAAATTATTGATTTACTTTATTGTTAGGCAAGAAATTTCTAATCGACATTTTTAAATAAAAATGTTAATCATGAAATTTCAAATATTATCGAAAATCCACAGCTATTCACAAGAAAATTAGATTTTTTATTTATTTTAATAATTTTAAATATTATTCTAAAAAACCATTGATTTTGGAGGGAGCTACATGCCCCTCCAGCCCACCCTCTGTAACGTAACAAAGCCCTATACATGCACCACGCAACATTTTTACTCCGAAGAGCCCTTCTAGGTAATCATAGAGTTATAGGTAATATTAAAACAAAAACACAAATTTTTCTTTAATAAAGTTTAAAATTTCAAAAGTTATTGGATGTTGAACAACTTCTAAATATTTTTTAAGTAGCTTAAAATTAGCATATGATATTTTTAGATCAAAAGAACGTTTTCAAACCCTAAAAAAAAAACTAAATTCCACCCTATTGTATATACATAATTAGATTTTAAATAATAGAAGACATTTATCAGTCATTGGGGGGGAATGGAAACACTTTCATGCGGTGGTGAGATGATGTGACTCTCTTATCTTTCCTCCCAACCCGGTTTTCTTGTTTTTTTTTGTTTTTTGCATACTTGCATAACATCAATGCTAAAAAATGACAACATAGATTTCTAGATATCTGGAATAAATACCTTATTTTTCCTTTCCCCATATGAATCATTTTTTCTTTTAATTGTATAGCAATAAATAAGAGTCAAATAAAGGTTGAATATATTGTGTTAAACATTTTTTTTTAAAAGTCAATATTCAAATTTCAGCAACGATGGGTCGGTCTTCGTTACATTTTTTAATTACAAATTTTAATCTTAACAATTATATTTTACAAAAAATAGAAATTTTTAAATATGACTTTAAACACAAACTCGTTTAATTAAATCATTTTCGTTGAATGTGTTTATTTCCAAAGAATTATAACGAAAGAATGTATATTAATGCAAGCTATGCACTAAGCTCTGTAAGTATATAAAGTTTATATAAGACGAAGGATCAATGACTCAAGTGGGGAAAAAAGGGAAGGGAGGGGGAATATGAAGTCGATAGACTTCTATCAATCCAGAATTCTATGAATAAATTAGCCAATTATCATCTATAGAGAGAGTAATTATTTAGAAACTTGTAAAATTTAAAGTTAAATTTTGATTTTATTTATTTATTTATTTTTTTGAATAGAAAGATATATTCCTTAAAAAGTTAATTACAGACAAAATATGTAAATCTAAATAAGTTGTTACAGATCACACATTTTTTTTTTTCTATAGAAACATTTTTTTTTCTTTGAAACAAAAATAATCTTAAAAAGAAAACGAAAAAAGGGAGGTGAGAAAAAACAACAACAACCTCACCTATAATACCTAATAATAAAGTAAAAAATAGTATCTGAGAAATTAGTAAATAAATATCTAATTAAAGGTTATAGGCCTTTAATTTTTGGCTATATTTTTGTTAAGGTTAATGTTTTCATAATTGGACCTTACAATCATATTTTGCAATTTAGCAATGGATTTGGGTCCAATTCTGTACGGAAGAGCCATGTCGTTGAAGCCATAAATTTTGATTATTGTTCAATATATGGTTAATTTTTTTTAAATTTATATTTTGATTTTTAAATTTACTTTTTTTATTGTGTTTATATTAAATTAAAAAGCTCAATGATTCTCTTTTTTAAACTCTGCAGATATATTCAACCCATAAAAAATCGGAAATTTTATGAAAGTCGCTGCATTTCTTAACACCAAGAACCCCTTCCAATGCTATAATACACCCCGGCCCACAGGTTGTCAAGGTGAACTCCTAGGCCCTGAATTCTTAAGCCGCTGCTTGCTGAGCATTATGGGCCCCTTCTAATATCCCAAAATACACACCGGTCATCATATTGTAAAGGTGAAGTATTGGTACAAAAGGAAGTTTTAACTCTGCTGCCGCCGAGTTTCTAAGCACCAAGTACCTTTTCTAATATCCACAGCAATTTTGTCATGTGCACGATTTTACCACGCAACAATATTACACCAAACGTTTTTGTCCCAAACCTTTTCACCACAATCATTTTACAGTGAACCATATTTTTTTAGCTTAGTGATCATTTTTTTGGATTTCAAATATTACCCTAAAATGAAAGCGTTGCTTAAAATATAGTGACTACCTACATATCTTGGTAGTGTTATGGTGAACAAAAAAAAATCGGCCACCAAACAAAAGTATATGCGTGGAGTTTCAAAATCAAATGTACACATATTAGGACAACGGATAAGGGAAACTGTTTATGAAGTAAGAGAAGAAATAAAAAATAAAGTTCGTAGAAAAATATTCAATATTGCTGAAGGGTATCAAACTTCCAATGAAATACCATAACGAGTATAATACGTAATGTATATTTTTGGAGTTATGTAGCTATGTATAAATTATTTTCTAAGATGACATCCAGATTAATTATGGGTGAAGGTATACAATACACATAGATATGCGGTCAAACCCCCCCCATTCCATAGTATAATACAATGAATTCTGACTTATTTAGCCTATACTTTTCTTTTAAAAGAACCCATACTTATCATTGGAAGTAAGTTGCTGAATATAAACAATTTAATTTAAATATAATACTTCGGACATGATTCAGATGATTGATTGGTTCCATTTGATTTATATTCAACTTTCAATGTCCAGAGGAAAGATAATACTATCAAACAAAAGTTAACATTTCAAAATAGTCTCAACTTCTTATGACGATCACCACCAAGGGACCTTTGAAATTGTATTTAATCATGCTTCCATTATTTTGTCTAAGAAATCTTTTAATCATTTCTGAACTCGCTTTGTTTAGATATGATCAATATTTTAATCACATAAAAATCTTCAAATGCAAAGACATATTATTATGTCCTCAGTTGATCGAATCATTCGATTTAGTTTGAGAAGAGCAATTACTTTAACAATTTTGTTTAAATTAATTGAAAGACTGTCTGGCTGGGAAATATCTAGGATATCTCAAGGATTTATTGTTCTCAAATCAAGAAAAAGTTCCTTAATTTTATGTACTAATTTATTGTATAAAACATTTGCGGATATTGCTAATCGTAGGAAAGATTAAACTAAATAGACGTCTTATAGTACATTTCAATATTAGATAAATTTAGAGAAAATCGACTCCCTCAAATGACAATTTAAACAAGATTGAGATATATGATCAAGTTAGAAGTATCTTTCTTCTATTGCCTCGATCTTCCTTTTATGAGGGATGACGTCATGAAATTGGTATTGAAATCGGAAAAAATATCATGATAATGTTGACTATTTCCAAGTACATCCTCATAAAAAAATGAATCACTACAAAATAAAACAAAAATTCTTGGAGATACATATTTTTTTAAATATATATATTGTTTTTAAATTATACATTGAATATTTTTCTATAATACAAGCTATGTTATTCTTCGTCACTATGTATTAGGAATAAGATAGGAAAATATATCGAGTACAAAACAAGATACAGAATCCATAAAAACACTTTTACATAAGTTTTATCAATCCTAATTATAATTTGGGGATAGGGTTAAGCGTAAAAAGTGACTATACGAAAATAGTCCCGAATTACTATAATTCCAGATATTTCAGATGACTAAGAGAAAAACTGAGATAAGTTTTAGACTCTGCGCTCATAGATAAATTCGATTATTGTCTTCAACTCATTTGTACAAATCCCCCCCCCTGATTGTCCCCCAGTGTTATTGAACGAAGAAAAACGCTTGTAACAAAATATAGAGTCTTACAGAAAAAAAATGTTCACCTTTCGAAGAAACTACTGTTGAAGAAAGCAAAAGAGAAGACACTTCTTTTATGATAATTCAAGAAATTGCCTACAATGACATCGCTAATACAGTGGAAAACTACGATCTTCAGTTTAGAAGAGATTTGATAGTCATTTAAAAACAAATCTATGGCTACTTGTTCCTAACCAGTTATAGCTAAATCACGAAAAATTTAATTGGCCATATTTGCTGATTATCGATTAGTTGGTAAATCCTTTAAAATTCTAACAACTACCTATATACCCCCAGCCTCAAAGACTTGTCGAAAGTAAGGAAAACTTCCTCTTTTTATCAAAAAAACAAAAACCAACCTATGTATATTTTAAAGAAGAAGCAAAATACGTCATTATAAAATGTCAAATCCTATCCAAATAAAAGTGTTAATTTTGTATTATTTTGTCACATTTCCTTCCGACTAAGTCCCATTTAGTCTCATCTTTATCATATCCAGAAAAGAAAAGAAATGATTAGTCAGAGATACCAATTCCAAAAAAAAATTTCGTTTTGTCTCGTAATCCTCATATAAAAACATAAGTTGACAAATACATTTCGTCTAGTCATAGCTGACGAAACTAACATTGCCAAATGGAAGAGATACGATAAAAGGAACTTAAAGTTGGTTATTATTTTAGAGATTTTACAGTAAATGTTATGGCTTTTTTCAAGTAAAATGTGACCAAAATATGCAAATAAATTTATATTTTTTGCAAGACGATGACAAGATAAAAGATTATTTTTAATGTTTTGTCTGACTAAAGAAAAGCGAGTATCTTCTTGAAGAAATATTTGAATATTTGACAAGACAATTTGAATAATTGCTGACGACTGTGAATGTAAATAACTAAAAACAGATAACCATTGTTGTATGTAAAAAAAAAGTCATTGACATTCATATGTTTATGACGAAACATGACAAAGACGAAACGAAGTGTTACGAAATAATACGAGACAAAATGTTATTATAGAGAGCCTAAACTGACGCCATAAATTGCATCATAATTGAAGGGGCTCATAACTGATATTTTTACTAGATCAAATGTACAAATTTGAAATAAATCTTGACAAAGTTTATCAAAAGGCTTTAAAAATAAAGAGATTGAATACTACAGTGATGTTTGAATTAAATTTAAGTAATACTCTGAAAGTGGCTACATTTGTATATTTTGATTGAAAGTAAGGTTTAGGTCTTATTATTTGTTGGTCTCATTAGTAGTGAAAAAATGGTTTTTATTTTTAAGAAACTTGGTTATTTAGCCCCCCCAAAACGGCGTACATTAACTATGCTGAGGCACATGAAAACGCTATATTATTATTTTAATCTAATATTTTATTTTATTAAATGTCAGTTCTGCATTTCATTTTTTTATAATTTTGTTGATTATTTTCGTGATGTTGCGTTAACTTCTACTTTTCTCAAGTCAAATCCCCACTTATTTGTCAGACCTTATTTTAATTATGTTTTTAAATTAAGTGCTTTTTTTTTATTTGTTTTTTTTTGTGTGTTTATTTAATTTTTTTTATGCCCTGTCTATTATTACAGTTATTTTCCGTCAACTGTGTGATAATAAAGGTATGCCTGATGGTCTTGAAAGAAAAAAATTTCAAAGACTTTGTATATGTTAATTAAAATTTGTCAAATAAATTGTAAATAAAAATCTTCACAACTCAAATTTCAACCATGAAAGATACATTTGAGGTTTTTGAAGTTATTAAAAGTCTCACTATGAATAAAAATAAGACTGAAGTTCCTACCTTGATCGAATTGTCATTGTTAAAATCCTTTACTTCTCTTAAATACTCAGAATCAACTACTCTCCTTGGCCTAGTGATATTAAAGAATGGCTATGCGACTAGATAAAAACCTTGAGACTCAGTCCGTAAATCGACGCCGTATTAAGATTGTTCATACATGAATCTGATGGATAGAATAAACAAATGGATTGAAGTAGTTCTCCCAAGAATAGTGCACTTACTCAGACATACTCCGTGCTTTACGTTCATAACGGAAACTATTAAAATTCCTCTGGGACAATAAAGAAAATCTCGAAACGTAGATTGTTAGCTTAAATCCCCGCATAGGGTTTGGACTTTGGCGTTAAAAATATTAGCGATAGTCTGGATAGCCTTCTACTCAAACTTCTCCACGTTCTTGAAACTGTGCAGTTACAAATACTTTTGGGCTTTAATCTTGAAGAAGAATTTCACTAGATTGTTCAGACACTTTTTTGAGAACAGACCCTTCATGTTAGAATGTTATCTGGAATAAAAAATTAGAGATCTGTTGGTATCGTCATACAGTTTTCAAATAAAATCACAAAAAAAAATGGATTCTTAAGATATTTACCAATAAATCGTCATATTTTTGGAGAGCAATCACAGACTCTTTTCTCTTCATTGTTAATTCTTGAAGTAAATGGCGCCTTTGGAGCTTAAGTAAATAAATAAATTATTAAATATTAAATAAAACTTTATTTGATGGAAAAATAATTGTAATAATTAGTTTTATTGCCCACTCATCAATTATGGATTTTAAATTAGGTATACTTTTATTATCATAAAATTCCCTTAATATTATATAGAAGTTAATTAAACTTGATAGGAAAATATCTATATTAATTATGTATAGCTTTGGTCGGCAGTAATTAGTGATTAATTAGCCAAGATAATTTTCAATAGTCAAGTAGACGATTTAAAACAAATAAAGCTCTAATTTTTAAAGACTGCAAAATCTTTAAAATAACATAAAATTGATGATAAAACTATTTTTGAAAAAAATATATCTAATACCCAATACAATATTCATTTGAATTAACGTTAAAAAATAATGACACTCGACGAGAAGCCTTTTTAAAGAGCCTTCTATAACATACCTACTTCATGAGTCCTCACAAACTCTTGACGACATATTACAGCCAGCTTTAAAGACTATTTATTGAGTGAGATGACTTATTCCAAAAAAGGCAATACTCATTGTAGTCCCCCTTTTACTAGGATACATTCACTTCAACTCACGAGATGAACTCTTCTTAATATACCATTTGACATCTATGGATATAGCTCTGAGGGATGTTGATGGTAAGAACTCGCGTACGTTCCTGCAAGAGATGAAAATAAGAAAATCAAGGACTGAAGGGCTAGTCTTAACCTCACACTTGCCTCTATATCATTTCAAGATCGAAAGTTATTAGAAGAAGACTGCGCAGGAGCGTCTCTTGGCGTAGTTGAACGAGGACGGGAGTGGATGCACCGAAAGTGTTCCAGAGTGTAAGGATAAATTTTTATCAGATTAACCGGATCTGAAAACATGGAACACGATTTGCTCACTGTCTACGTCATTACTCATTAATTACGGCTTATATTCCTTTCTTCTCATCTACTATTTTAATTTCGGAATTGAAACAAATTGACAAATTTATAAAGAAATTAACATTAGAATTCCTAGTCTAGGCACAATAGCATTATAAATCTTTATTGTCTTAAACACGATTGTTTACAAGTATTATCTTAATAAACACTATAAATCCCCTCTCATCAGCATTAACACATCCTAAAGGACTCTAGAATTACAGTAAATTAGTATAGAAATGCTCAATAATAAATATTTGATAGTTTTATAGTGTTACTCTATCAATAAATCAAAGTTGCACACTTGGGCATTGATAATAACATCAACTCTTGCTTCTTTTCAATCTAAAAAGATGTTCCATTAACTAAATTAGGGGATTTTATACTGTGAAAGTTCTAGCTGCATGACTATAATAAATTCAGAAGAATGGGTGATTTTGATAAGTGTCTTATACAGTAACCCTTATTTACTCTTCTAAATGTATGCTCACGAGGATTTCAACATGTGCAACGTCATCAAAAGTAATCAAGTCAGTATCGAGCTCCAAACAAAATGACCCTCAACTCGAGTCTGCTTTGAACTGAAATAACTCGTGACTTGACTTGGTCCAAGGACTACCAGAGAGAAGGATTTGAGACGCAATTAAGTCAGTTGTTGAAAAACATTTAATTTAATTTATCATTATAATTTGAGACGCTATAAAAGTGATTATGAGTTGTAATTAAACTTATTTTGCTTGATGTGATAAGTTCTTCCAAAGATTAGTTGAACAAGAACAACCCAAGAAGTCAATTTCAAGAATCTACTCTTTGAAGAAATAAGAAACGCAGAGTTTATTAGATCCTCTATTTCCCAAGTTAATTGATATTGTCATTGGCTATTAATTCTGAGTACTATGATTAAAATCTCGTGATAGTCTTACGGATACATTGATTCAAAAAATTTACGAGGCTTTTAATATCCTTTGAGCCTTTAAAATCAAAATAGGAGGAAAATCAAAATCAAAGAATCTCAAAATATATATAAATTTGCTTTTGTTTGTGGCGTTAATTTTATTAGGATAAGTACAGCCTTAAAAGCTTGGTATTAGTTTATGTAAACATATATAATGTATGGTGCCCGATAATTTTGCCTTAAGCCAATTTGCCTCAAGGATATTTCGCCTTAATATATAAATGAATGAGATTTATATTTCGTTATTGTCTATTCTTGGTTGAAATTGATGTTCCCTTTGAATTTTCTAAAATCAAAATATGTAATATGTATTACTATAAAATGCATTAAATTTTTGTATTCTGTTGGAATAATTATGTAATTATGATTTTCCCTCATATTATGTTTGTTTGTGAATCCATGTGTATTTTCTTTTATCAATAATTAATCCATCATGTCTACAATTACTATAGGAGAAGTGATTACCAATTATTCTATTCAAATCGTCGCCGTGATTATTTATTTTGGTTTTTCTTATTACATTAATTTTATAAACTACTTTGTCTCTGGCTTGAATTCATTACATAGTTAGATTTTGTTTGTGTATGCATTGAAATTTTGGGGCATGATTCCATCATTTTTCAACAGAAAACAACCCTTTAATGCGTTTGTTTGTAATACACATTACATATTATTTTGATTAAAAAATTCTAAAGGAAAATCAATTTAAACAAAAATAACAAAAACTACCATATAAATCTCATTTATTTATAATATACTAAGGGGAAATATCCTTGAGGCAAAATGGCATTAAGGTAAAATGTCCTGGGGAAAAATAGTTTTCGACAAAATTACCTAGTGGCATAATTAATAAAGATCCTAGTTTTGTTAGAATTGAAATTGGAGCACCTTGTTTTTCCCTGTACATGCCTCATTAACGATTTAATACAACAAAGTAGAATCAGATGGAATGATGAGTTTGGACATTAATATCCAGCAACTTCCTACCAATTATCCATCTCAAGGTTCTTAATCTAGTAACCATTATGTAACTCATTAGTTTTATAATCATGTTTCATTTAGTCACTTGATCTCTTCACATTGAAATAAACAGTCGATCATTTATCTAAAAAATGCCATTTTTCTTTGAAAATCAAAATGACACCTCTTATTGGGAAACCCTGTATTACAAATTAACATTTATAAATCTGTATGAAATTGAAAATGGACATGACCTTATTGTTAAAAACTCATTTTGTTGACTTATACAATAAAACACAACAAAAGGATCAAACAATGCTCTATTAAATGATTTTTAAAATAGATCGATTTCTTCAAAAATATTAAAAATACAGCGATTTAAAAAGTGAGATAAAAATGAAGTAAGGACGGGGTTGGATTTATCTGAAAGGGGATTTCCCAGGAAATACGAAGCCTTTATAGTATGTCTACACAATGGGACTCCTTTTAGTCATTTTATGGACCAAATACCAATACTTATTGGTCATTTGCTATGAATAAAATAAAACAGTAGAAGAGGATTATGATGATATCCTCAAGGTCTACGCATTTTTCCTCTTCATTGAGTAAGGTTTATAGAAAGATATTTGTATATATATACCTATATAAATAGCTATACAATATACTTCAAGTCACAAAGTTCAATGTCCTAATTAAATAGTCGGAGAGAGAGGAAGATCATAATATTAAGTAAATGTTCATCCAAAGACCCTTCTTTTTCTTGAATGGTAAAAGTACTTTGACCCTGAAATCTACAATGACACGACTATTGTTGTTTTAAATGAGGTAAGAGCCCCCCGCCAGCTACTCTGGGATATCTTACTTGATTAATACAGAAGGCAGAAATAAGTGTATCGTTTATTACTCTATTAATGCTCTATAAATATGTACTACAAAACCAATATTATTATATATTGTTTATGACTCCTTAAGATGATATCCAACCCTGGGCCCCAGAGGGGCCCATATAGAGCTGTCAGGGCTCTATGTTAGCAAAGTAAACACTTGGGAATCTACATATATACATTATATTAAAATAAAAATTAATTTGATAAAGCAGAAAATAGGGACGGCGTGAATTTTCCAATTTCCCAATTTGTCATTCACAAATGTCCAGGATGATGAGGTTCGTTTCGGTCTACCTACAACATTTTAATGTCCTTCATGCATATTTTTAAAATAGTTTCGGATATGTTTTGAAACAACAGTCTATTGTTAATTAATAAATTATATCCTGTTGAAGTTAGTGTTCAGATTTTAATTGACACCTTGGTATTGTAATCGACTGTTGATGCAAACAGATTGAGTTTTAGGAGAGGTTGCAAGTGCCTTATCACTACAAAACTTTTTTTTTATTTGTTAAAAAATGTTTGTGTCAAAAATGATAATTCAAAAAGCACTTAGAATAAACCGAAAGAGCGGAATGTTCACAAGTCATTTATATTTCTCTGCAAATCTATTCTGTATTTAGATGTATGGACATATATGCATAAACATTACATTGATATTTGCAGCATATCAAATATTATTGGGATTCTCAATTCCACACTGTGATAAATGCATATTGTATGCATAATTATGATTGTACATGTCCATGCATTTACCTAGGTATAATATGATGTTTCACAATTGCATGCTCACCGTTTGTTGACTCCTACGTAAAAAGCTGGAATACTACACCCAATATGATCAAAAAGTAATTTTATGACTCCTTTGATTGTGGCTCAATATATCCATAACGAATTAAATGGGCCTTTTTTTATTCATCATGAATCGTTAGCACGCACGAGAAAAAACAACAACATGTATTACAAAGGCATCTCAAAACATCAACAAGAACTTCTAAAGACTATGTACATTCTTGTGTGATGTCGATTGATATCTATCTTGCCACAGTTTATTATTGCTCCTAAGATTGAATTGGTCAATTCGAATTACATTTTGTTAAACAGTTAATAGGTTTGTATCGTGTATGTCTCTACTTATTCGGTAGAGTACAGTACGGCCTTAGGAATGGTCCTTACAACTATCCCTGATTGAATTTTTCTTTAGAATGTCGTAGTTTTATAAAACCAAATCAGATAAATCAGATCTGTATTAAGAACATTGCACATATCTTGATATTCATATCCTTGCTTTCTTTCTTTCTTTAAAATGCAATATAAAGGGTAGTTCTTTTAAAAGTTCGCAATTTTATCTGCAAACTTATATAAAAGATAAAATAGACAACACGTTTTCGACTTAGAAAACGTGTCGAGCAGGAGAGTGAGTACTCACTGACGATGATTTCCCGGAAGCGGCCAAAATAGTCCAGAGTCCTACTTTGGGAGGAAAATAAGCAAAAATAAAAAAGCAAATAATCCGGCCAATCAATGTATTTCATCGTTGACAGCATCCTCGTTCAACTGCCCATTGTATCATCAATGAAGACCACAGTCACACCAACTAAAGAACACTTGATTTTCTTGATTCTGAGAAAGTAATGTACGTCCCACAAAAGCTTTAGGCCTCCTAACTCGACAGAATATAATCTTTTAGACTATTTTGTCTAGGGCAATGTTGAACGGTTTCCAATGAAGGTATCACACCAACACGATTCACAGCTATGGACCTTTTCTAGGCTTGCGAACGTTTAAATGAACCACCCTTTACTCATTATACGAATATATTATCTTTTTACTTACTTACCTAGATATATATGTAGATAATTTATTCTATTATGTAAATGAATAATTAAAAAAAGAAAAACACCCTCAATGATGTTACGAGGGATTAATTTTTTGTTTCTTAAGAAGTGGAACAGGACCCAAATAGACCACTGTCCTCGGTTCTAAATAAATCAACACAACGCATTTCATACTTACATTATTAATTAATGAAGAATCAAAGAATACTCTACGTAATGATTTTTTATATATAAACAAATAGAAATAAAGGAATAAAACATAAAATATTTTGTTAAGTAATATTTGACTCATCTTTAACATACTAACATTACATATTTGATATGTTTCTTTGGCCAGTAGTAAAATCTTTCTTATTAAAGTTTTTCCACTTATTACTTTGCCAAAAATGATCCCCCTTTTCTATAACAAAAGAATTTTCCCATCAATTATGTTTTCTTTGTTACGGAAACTATGACCATTTCTGCATTCTTCTTGTATATTACATTTATTAAGACTTCCACCTCCATTTGCTGAGTAGTGGCAGAAACAAATAAAGATTGATTGCTTTCTGAATTTTAATACATACATTTTAGGAGGACAGGGTTTTGCAAATGTCTTGATATAAATCGCTTACAAATAAAAGTACAATACCGGGTGGTCCATTGGAATCTGAACACTTACTAATTCCATAATAAATTTAGATTGATTGATTGAAACTAATTCATATTTCGATAAATGAAAGCATACACGATTAGTTACAAAACAAAACAAACTTGAGCTCTGTAGCTAATGTGTAAGGTGAGAAAATGACACATGAACGTGATTGTCGAATTTCAGTTAGCCCATTCCAAGCAGTTGAGCGTCTCCAAGACTACCGTCTACCCCGTCAGCAAGAACGAAACGTTGGAGAGGTAGGAGGACTCTCTCAAAAAGGTCAACCTGGAGTCGGAGGAGTTAGAGAAAGCAACTCAGACCAATCACCTCAAGTCCATGAGGGCCCATGCAAGAGATTTTCGGATTTCACAGCGGACTGTCCAGATAGCTATCGGAAAAGTGGGTGGAAAGAGCCTTGTGAGAGTGGAGAGGCCACTTTTCAAAAAAGAACCATCTCTTCCGTTGTCAGACTCTTTTGAGTTCTTTTGAACACTTTTGGATCACTACAGCCCTGATACCAAACACTTCGAATACACCTTTTGGATGCATTTCGTGGAATGCCTGGAGTAACCGTCATCAAAACACGGAGGCCCTAAATGCCACTGTCAGACAGTAATGGGACGCCATGATAGTGGACTACATCTGCAGCAGGTGCAAAGCCTTCATCCGCCACTTGGAAGCCATCATTGCCGCTAATGACGCCTACATTAATGATTAGAAGAGCTCAGGGACACATCTATTTATAAAATTAATTTGGTTGAAATTCCACTCTTAATTAATAAATTATATCCAGTTGAAGTTTTAAATTCAAAGTGTTCAGATTTTAATGGACATACAATTTATGATGATGCAGAGCCCAACTGCCCAACTGTTGAACCATCCACATAATAAAATGAATCAATTATTATTAATTAATTTAAACTTAATGATTGCCATGCTGATTGTTGAGGTTTGAAGATTTTAATATAATTTGTTGTTGAAAAGGAATTGTATATTAATTATACACGTATAAGTGTGCACGCATGATAGATTTGAAGAATGTTTAGGATGAGAGCAGCTTTCTTGTCATGACGTTTTATTAGATTAGCTACAAGTAGCCGTGAGAGGAAGAAAATAAACACAAGCCCCGCTCCTTATTTTGCAAGGGCATATAGGCTGGAATGACTCCGATGTCGATCCTTAATTTGACTCCGAATCCAAAATTGACTTGGACTTGAAATGAAATAAATATTAATTAATGAACACTTAATTATTGCAATTCGTGCCAAAAGATTAGACATTTTATCCTTTAAAATTGAAATAGCAAGAATGGGAATCATGATTACATAATATGGCAGCATAGATCATCATAAAATATATTTCTTATTTTTTTCAGTAAAGTGTCTGTTCGGTAAAGTGGTCGGTCAAGGAAATATCCGTTAGGCAATATCGGACTCGACTAAGTATCTTAGAACCTTAATTAATGAATTAGAATTTAAATGAGGTTTAGAAAACGCATTAAAAATACCTCATATTTAAAAATGAGATAAAATTAGAGTACATATGTATATTTAGAGTTGTGAATCATAAGCATTTTTAAGCGTGCGAGTTTTTTGTTTTTTTGTTGTTGTTGGGTACTTAAAGAGTGCTTTTATTTTCTCTAATTTAGAAGAAAAAAAAAATTGATTCTGAGGATGTTTTCTACTCACAACTCATAACCTTACGACTTTATAGATATATCAAGTCTTGAAGCAAGTTTTGTTTCATTCCCAACTACTTACTAATCAGACAACTAATCAATTGAATGGGTATTATTTGCCCATTGTTAGTATAAAGCCTGTGGGAAGTAGTACTTTTTTAATAATTTCGCCCATCAAGAATGTAAACAATGGTTTAAAAAAAAAAGATATGATATTGTACGTTGTTTTTACCAAACTAAGGTTATACATCAACATACAAAGTCACTTTTTACTTATATGATTGATCTACCCTGCCGATACAAGCCACGAAAATGATTTCATTGATACACTTGCGCATTTAGAACCGCAGTCCAGTCCACTTTTTGGTCCTTACAAAAGATAAAATCGATTCTTCCTGACGTTTTGAGGGTGTTTTTCATTTTAAATTATTCCGTTATAGGATTATGGAATAAATTAAAGAACCTTATTATAGAAGAAGAAGTAATCAACCCAAGAATAATACCCTCAAATCCCTTTACTACAAGTGATTTCAGCACAGGTGAATGACATCCTCGATATATACCAGCAAATCGAATAAAATGGACTTTCTTCAAAGAAGCTGTAGAATCTTTGTTCAGTTTATTTTATTTTTGAGATCGAGTAAGACCTCTTTTATGTATGGTGGAGAGTATCATTATCGATAGTTTTAGTTTAAGTTTGAACGCGTCAGATTGGCTCATTGCTCATACAATGGGGCAAAACTGGAGGCGATAGTAGCAAATCTCGATATCTCGATAATTTATGCTTGAAAATGAAAAAGAACTCCTCTTCCGCAGGTTTGAACACAACAATCCTCAGATATATGAACTCAATTGACTTTTAAACTATAACACATTTTATTTTTTATTGTATAAAGGGGACTCCCATCTTTAAACACATTTTAAATCATTCAGGCATTTGGCCGATTATATGATTTAAAAAGTATATATTGTCAGGTTATTTACTCATCAATAAATATTATTGCCCTATTTTTTTAATTTATAACTGAAATTATATATTTTGTTAACTGTTACAAATATCCCTGACTACAGGAATGTTTGCAACACTTGACAAGTCGCATTCAAATGCAATTTGTAGAAAAACTATTGACCAGAATAAACTTTCTATGGATTCAAACAATAGCTAAAATATATTTGCTTTCCACCAACTTTGCGGAAACAAA
Source organism: Lepeophtheirus salmonis (assembly GCF_016086655.4). Taxonomy (NCBI): domain Eukaryota; kingdom Metazoa; phylum Arthropoda; class Copepoda; order Siphonostomatoida; family Caligidae; genus Lepeophtheirus; species Lepeophtheirus salmonis. Next base: position 2,341,450 of record NC_052140.2, read on the forward strand.
TGCAGAATATTTTTATTGATGATTCAAGCTGCAATACTATGTAATTATGATTTGTATCCATGTTACTCCAATTTTAAAAGACCAAATGTTTAGTTGTTTGCCACGAATTGTAATAATTATGTGTTTGTTGATTAATAATGTATTTATTTCATTATGAGGCTCCTTCAACAGGTGGGTCGAAGAGCTATTAGAATTTAGAATCAATGTATCAAAAATCATTAACATCGCCCAATAAAATAAATTTTATCTCTATTCACACATAGATAGGACTTTTTTTTTAATTCATCTTATTTTCAATTAGTACCAATCAAGACAGCTATAAAAATGTCATAACAATCTGTTATTTAGCTTGGGAATGATTGTGCCAAACATCAAATTACATTTGTTATTTCCAAAATAATAGATCAAAATTTTTTTTTTTAATTTTTACACTGCTTCTTGATGGTAAAAATACCGTTCTAGCTAAAAATGTCTTTAAAAGTGAATAATAAAAAATAATAATTTAATAAACCCAATTAATAGGAGAAAAAAAAACGTGTTTTCTTTGTCAATCCGGGACTTTTCAGCACATGTGTTATTTGATGAGGGTTTTAACAAGTTACAAGTAGATATCAAACAACTACCTTTAAAGAGGTACATTTATGCTAGCATTGAGCATGAAAATGTTGATGGGGATATTTACAATTGAGTGACCGTAGATTACTTCTACTCTAAGTGGTTTGATACTTTTCTAAAAACGGACCATTTCTTGATATATTATAAAAAAACAACTCATGTAAACACGAATTGATCACTTATCAATTGATGGATGTCGTTAGAGAATGAACAGTTATAAGTGAGAATGATGATTAAGTATACATATGGATGTACATAGATAGATTATGAAGAGAAATTGGGCCATCAAAATCCACATAGTGATAGATAGGTATGCACTTTCTCTTTCTTTACAATTATCATTAGATGTAGTGTTTATTTTTTTAATTTTTTTGGATGTTAATTATAACTTACAAATTGATAGCTGTTGTTTTTACTTTCCAACTTACCATGTACTAGGATTTCTCATTTCCTGGGAAATAATTTTTTTAAGTTACAGGACCCGTTAGTAAATAATAAACACTGTCTTTTTTTTCTATATTTCAAGAAGAAATAATCAATTTTAAATACCCATAATTAGCAGTGGGCATTTATGAGAGTCCGAGAAAAAGGCGAGAGCGAGACATATCTTTGACCCAGTGCGAAAACATACTAACTGGCAAAACATAAAAAAATCAGTTTTATAACTTTTTGTGGGTAACCATTATGAGATATTCAATTCTGCAAAATAAAAGTCCATTTTTTCCATATTTCAGAAACAATAATGTTCTAACTCTAATGTACTATTGGTTTCTTCAGTGCGAAACCATGCTACGAGGCTTGAATAATCCTATTTGCAATGCAGTGCTCTTGGAACTCAGACGGGGCCTCCAGTTTTTTGATATATTTTGATAATTTTATAAGCACTTTGTCGAGTGATAAATCCCCTTAAACCTCATGTAGTTTCTGCAGGGCTATGTCCCTTATTATAAAGTTCGATAACACAGTTTAATTCACCTTAATCATGATTGATCAAGATTAAATTATCTACCAACTGTATATACTAAAAGATAAGAATTGAATCCAGTATTTCCCAACAATTACGAGTTGAGAATACATTGCACATATAAAGGACAGGTGGTGTCTATCAAAATAATTGAAATGTAACAAAGTGCTCACTCAAAAAAAAAAAAAAAAAGGATATAGAAAAAATAAAAGAATAAACAATATTTGGGTTCTTGGAGACGAAGGAATACAAAAAGCATTCTTTGAAAAAAATAAAATGACAAAACGCCAACTTAGGGACTTAAAAGGCAGGAAATCTGTGACACAGTGTTACCATCCGTTTGTTACTTATTCCCAGATCCAAGTATGTCACCCTTTCTACCTCTCCACCCAATGTATCTTCAAAACAAGTATTGATGGATTATTAAAGAACAAAGACGAGTTAGGAAAGATAGGTGCTACAAGTGCATGATGCACAAGGCCGAAAAGGAACACGGACCAATGAAAGACAAAAAATTTAATGTACCTCAATTTGTTCAAAAGTTATGGTCAATTTTTCATTTTTAACACTTTGTGTGACCTTGACCTCTACAAATTTAATGGGGTCGTACTTTTAACATATATATAAACTTTCTACAAAGTTTCACAAAAATAAATTGCCTACTTTTTAGTATTACGTAATTACTTATTCAGTAATACGGAACTTTTGTGTAGATATGGAATACTATTGATGAAAAATTTATAGATAAATCATTAAATGCAGGATTTCCCAGGAATGTCCTGTAGATGTAAACCATCCAAAAATCATGAAAAACGAGACCCTAATATAAATAATGATTATCCATTATCGTCTTCCCTCGAACACAAATTATCAATAATGCCTCTGATCATCAAGCCAAAAAATAAATAGAAGTACATATAAAAAAGTGGCTTGAGCACAAAGCAATCGTACAAATATACATGAAGATAGGAGTTTAACATGCAAAAATGAATTGAACATAAGGTTTAGTCAAGACCATATTCTATCAAACCTTATATAATATTCTAAATCAGTCTTATATTGTTATTACCTTCATTGTTATTTGAAACAGCGTTCATGGACAAAAAAAAAAGGCTATGTCCCGTATAGTATTGTGCCAAAATAAGTATTTGTATTTTGGTACTTTTCGATACTTTTTTTTGTCTATATCACATTAAACAAAAATTTCGTTATGAGTAAGTCCCATCCATTTAGAATTTTTAGATGTTTCTTTTTGGAGCTAGATCAGAGATTTGATGACTTATTTAATAAAAAACTCTTTTTTTATAAAGAACTATATTTGCATGGAGTGAGGGGAAGGCTCAAAAATAGTGGAACTGCAAGTTCCGGTTCGAATATCAGTTAATTATAGTCCGTTTTAAGAGTGTTAGTAGACTGGTATCACTATAGCACCGGTATAACAAAGAACAACGGTCCCGGGTCTGGCCCAGTTTGTGGATATATAAATTGAAAGCTAGGTACCTTCCGGTTCTTGTAAAAAAGGTCATACAAGGAGTTATAAATCGTAAGCATTTTCGGTATGTAAAAAAAAAAAAATAATATGGTAACTCTGAATATTTGATAAATTTTTTAGAGAAGAGCAGCTCAGCCTCAAAATTTTACAAAATTTCACACATGAAATGACGAACAACATTAGATTAGTTACGAGCAGCCCTGAGATGAGGTATATAAACACAAATACCACAATTGACTCCGTTACTATTCAAGTTGCCAACAACAAAAAACTTCCCGGGGTAACAATATTTACAAATTTAGTCAAGCATATAAATTGTTCGGAGGGAGTATCTATGATATTGGACAAAAGTATGAGTTGTCCCATGATAGAGAGGGTAGCCTTCTCTTTGCTATCTTTTTTTACGGCATTGGACCACGTGGAACGGCTCACGGACTGCTTCTTCACCAACCCGTCATCGTCATCTTCAGATTTTTCAAAAAAGCTTTTCTTGCCGTTACCGCCTTAAAATTTGATCGGTTTTCCGCTTCTATGACTATCACTGATGTCTTCACCATTGTTGACCTTAACTCTGGCCCTACCTGACCCCCTGGAAGACATTAAGGGTCTTTACAATATCAGAATTGCTAAATCCGGCGCGGACTACACGAGCCACTTTTTGCCTTTTTTGCTTCATTTTCGTTAACATTTATACTAGAGACTTGGTAAATAAAGCGTTCAAAAGGTAAACAATCAGTTGTTCTTTTTTATTCACACATTTTTTGCATAAAATTAATCAAAACCTCTCAAAAGGCCATTAAAGTCATGTTCCAAAACTTTTTGACGCCCCGGTACAAAACTCAACAGTTAAATTTATATGTGCAATGTAACTGAAATGATTAAGGTTCTTGGATTACGTAAGAGAAGGAATTGGGAACAAGAGAACTTATTTTTATGCGCACTATACATTAGTCGTCATAGCATTCCCTTTTCTTTACATTAACTTAATAAACTTACTCCCTTGAATGAACTAAGAATGGATAAGTGAATATATTATTTTTCCAATGATGTTAGATCGTAGTATTGGCCCAGGATGTAAAACATCATCAGTCAAGTCATGAAAAAGCATACCTTTATTATGTTCACATAAGTTCTCATTGAGTATCTAGGCGAAAGAAATAGATAAAGAACCTCAGAAAAGTTAGGGCGGATTAGCCTTATCCTTCAAATATTCCAAAAATTAATTAGAAAAATTCAGAAAACGATCCATCTTTACTTTCTGTAGCCACTACTCAGCAACTGGAGGTATCAGACTTAATAAATATAATATCAATAAGAAAAATGCAGATTCTGCTTTAAACCATTTCGCTTTTGGACATTTTGTATTAAATCCATTTTGCCTCAAGTATATTTCGCCTTAAAAAATAAATAAATGAGGTTTGTACATTGTTATAGTCTATTCTTTGTTAAAATTGATGTTCCCTCTAAATTTTTGATCAAAAAATGTAAGGCGTATTACTTTAAAACGCATTAAATGGTTGTTTTCTTTTAGAAAATGATAGAATCATGTCTCAGAATTTCAATGCATACACTAACTAAACCTCACTATTTAACGAATTCGAACCAAATACAAAATTAGTATAATAAGAAAAAAAAAAAAAAAAACACGTCAGAGATTCTAAAGGAAGAATTGTTTATCACTTCTCCGTTAGTAATTAAAATCATTAATAATCATTAACTCCATCATTATTCCAACAACAACAACAAAAACAAACATTAAATGCATTTTATAGTAATAAATATTGCATTTTTTTTATTTCAACCAAAAATAAACAATAACGACGTATAAAAATCATTTATTTATATATTAAGGCGAAATATTCTTGACTCAAATATGTTTATGATATATTGGGCTATATGTAAAAATGAAGTATTGTCACCTCTTCCATGATTTCTGTTCAAGATTGTTTTTATATGTACAGGTCATCTATGATTTAATAAGATAACTATATCAACTGATAGTAAAGGAATGAATAATTAAAATGATATAGGTTACAGCAAATTTGAAGACTTCGTTAATAAAATACAATTTTCATTATTGAGGCGGAGGTCTAGTTGTTACGTCATCGGCTGTTCATTATGTTATCAATTTAGTATAGTAACTATTTAAATACGTAGGTACTCCAGTATACCGAACAAAGCTACTACATTGTTACAAAAGTATTGCTACTCCCAAAAAAATAATTTTACCCATCAAGCCCATCTCGAAGAAAAGTTGATAAAAATGATTTTTATTTTTGCCTACAATTATTTGCATTATATAATACAATTGTAATATAAATCTTATGCTGTAGCCTTTCAATGAACCTATTTCAACTATCCCCGGTCTACCCTACATATATTATGATGATCCATGATTATCATTAAAAAAATGACAAATGATCTCGATAGCAAATATTTTTTCCACAACGTTCAATGATGTATACAGTTGTATAAAATATAACCCACCGGTATGTTTCAAAAGAAGAAACCAAAAATTAAAATGGTAATTATCAGAGTGTTAATTTGAACAATGTTTGGGAGAAGAAGCTAATAGCTGTCATGAGGTTTCATACATTAGCTACGAGCAGCCTTGAAGTGAAGGAAATACACACAAATCCCACTCCGTATCTAGTCATAGAATATAGACAATAGCTCATAAGTTGTTGATCCTCAATTCTACTCTGATTTCTTTTAAGGACTTTGAACTAAAACCCTCTTTCTAGAACATACATACTTATTCCTTAAAGATGTTGAACAACTCTAAAGTACAGATTAATATAGATATTTGGTAATAATGAGTATTCAATTAACTTACTTAGAATATTATAATAAAGATCAAATGTAAACATTCAAATTTGAACCATCCTCTTTAAGCTTCTGTTCTTTTTTTCTAATGTATCGTGTTACATTAGTGATCCCCTGGTCCGAACCTGTAGAGACTTACATTTATATATATCCCCCAATAAATCCTCAGTGTGAATCTCCATTATCCGTGAGCTCTTTATACCTATATGATCCCACCTCAAAAATGGAAAAATAATGATAGCAGCTATTGTTAAATATTAAACCCTGATCCGTTTGCAACTACAATAAGTCACGCGCACGTCTAATGTCATATTTTTTATAACTATAATTATGTACTTAGAGAGTTCTTGGAGGTGGATCTTTTTCTGTGAGAATTTTGACAATGATTATGGTTATATAACTATATATGGTTGTTTTTTTTGTAATAGACCCATCCCTTTCTAAAACCATGGGCATTAGCCCAAGAAATACTAAATTTATTTAGATAATTCATCTTCATCAATAACTTGTCAGGGAACAAAATGATGGAATCTTTGATTCCTTAATTATGAGTTATCCGACTGCTGCTTTCATAAAGATTCTAGAGCTTAAATTGCATCGTAATAATTACAACCTATTGTTTTGCTAACCGTCAATTTCACCTATTTTTTCCCCTTATTAAGAATAATAATCAGGTATTCGACTGTTTTCAATTATCTCTAAATATTTTCTAGTTTTTGTTGAATGCCAGGTGATATTCCATTGGGATAGAAGATCTTCATTTGTGTTATGGGAGTAGGAATAAATTCTTTTAGGCCTGTTGTGAAGAAGGGATTAAGGGACCTAATGAAAATTAATGTTCATCAAAATCTATTGACCACACGTGATGAAGTGGTCCACCACTAGTTAGGTAGGTATATAATATTGAATTAATGCATAATTTTTGATGATTTATATATATTAATCTACTCAACTTTTTCTTAAATGGTTAAGTTATGTGTCTACATATATTTAAATATTCAATGCAAAGTTAGACTTAATCCAGTAAATACCTATATATTCTGTTAAATGGAATGAGGTGTGAAATGACTTTAAAAATAAAGTAATTTACTGTATCACATGTCAAGGCGTTACCTCACTAACACAAAAATATATTGTAGTGTATTTGTTGTCAGCCGTCGATATTTTTACTTCTTTTATCGTTATAAGTGCTCTGAACTTTGATTGCTTGAATTATAATTATCCCTTGTTAAGCTGTAAATGATTGCCAACATTTATTGAATAATCATTCTAAAGTTTGGAAGAATTGCCAAATTACCGAGTGGTCCATTAAAATCAAATAACTTTGAATTTTAAACTTTAACAAGATATAATTTATCAATTAAAAACAGAATTTCAAAAAAAAAAAAAAAAAAAATACTATAAATAGATGTGTTTCTGAGCTCTCTTAATCAATAATGTAGCTGCCCTTAGCCGCAATGATGTCTTCCAGGTGGCGGCAGATGGCTTGGCACCCGCTGCGGATGTAGTCCCCTTTCATGGCTTCCAAGTGTTGGCTGACAGTGACTTTGAGGGCCTCGGTGTTTGTATGACGGGAACTGCAAGCCTAACCCTCGATATGCACCCAAAAGGTGAAGTCGAAGGGGTTGGTATCAGAGATATAGGGGCCCAAAAGTATCAAAAAAAAGAACTAAAAAGACTTATACAAAACTCATTCAAAAGAGTCTTGCAACGGAGATGGGTTTCTTTGATTGCTGGTGTCAAAAGTGGACTCTTCACCGCCACAAGGCTATTTCTACACACTTTTTGTATAGTTTTCTCGAGAGTCTGTTGTGAAACACTGAGGTCTCTTACATAGCCCTGATGGGCTTAAGTGGATTGACCTATTATAATACTATTTATTTCATATCGTTTAGAAAAATGAGTAATTTTCAAACAAAATAGGGCAAAATAACCAAAAGCAGTAACAACCTCTTTTGGGCGTCCACTGCGTTCACCATCTTCGTTGTGCATTTCACCACGTCTAAACTTAGCATACCAATCCTTGATGGTTGATTTTCCTGGGAAAGTATCCGGGAAAAAACGGCTAAATATAAGAGAAAATAACATTGATAGAAGGGAGTAGACATTTTTAGTACTGCGGTCTTGGATACTCAACAGGCAAAGGAAAGGAGAGTCAGCTGTCGCCAGCCATCTTAGGTACCTATAATTTGTATATGAAGATATATAGGAGACTTCTCTCTCACTTTTAACATTGGAGGCACAACAATATTCTCGAAGCTGTACAAGGCTTAAGATAAGGATAAGATTCAAGTTCTTCTCCTTGCCCTTTTAATCCAAATTCATTTATGCACTATGTCATCTGTTAATGCCTATAATCGGAATCCTTCTTTTAGTTATAGCACTCAACGTTCAGCATCTGCATTCACTTATATCTTGCCCTCTGACCTTATCCTTCTTATTGATAACAAATGTTATACAATAAAGTCAGTGTTCTTTGAGAAGCCATGTTGTATCAGAACCAATAATAAACTAGAAATATAATATACACATGATATTTAAGACCTTTGAATCATTGATTCTTTAGAAAAATCTGTTTTGAAAGAGACTTTTCTGTAAATTCTTTTTTAAAATGCTCAGAAATTAGGCTGCCTTCATGATGAAGCCTAATTTTAGAATATGTCAAGATAATACGTTTTTGTAATATAAGTATATGGTTATTTAATGGTGAGCTGTCAAGACTATGAGATTCAAGTTCCTTAAATATCTAAGATTTATAATTGCATACCTATTTATAGGACACGACTGCTAATAGTGTTTTGTATCACAGTAGCTTTGGTCTTGAAAACTCCTTGAATTCTGAGTCTCAAGAGACATTTTTCAGTTTCTATACATATTTCCAGTACAATTTTTGATGGATAAAGGAGACCTCCATTGGATTTCCTCGCAATTAAAGAATTGCGATAGCCTCCGATTTAAGAATATCAAAGGATGATTGAATAAAATCCGGATCACTATCCACATTCGAATACCAGTTTCGAATGGCACTGAGACTAGGTAGGCATAAGTCAAAGGTCTTCCTTACATAACTACATGCTTTTGTCGAGTAGAATGACAATGTCAAAGCAAATGTTCGGAGCTCAGTTGAGTTGCTACTGTGACTTCCCTTTATACCACTTCCGATTTGCATTCTTTTTAAAAGGTTTTTAGGAACGTCAGACATTATATCAAGAATGGGTAAGAATGGCGAGAATGATTTGAATATAGTAGGCACAGCATTTCCTCTCATCCTTACAACGTCCAGAGTTCGATTGAAGGATTCCGGAGTAAAATGTTCTTAACAAATTCTCGAAAACTTTTTGGGAGTAAAGTCATATCACTTGAGATTCCTTACCCATTGTTTGCACCTCTCTGGATCCTGGGTCGGAAAACGATGATATGAAATTGAATTGCCAGCAGCATACTTGTTTTTGCAACCAAATGCGACAACAGACATGGTAATCTTCAACTTGTATGTACCAATAATTTGCATTCACTTATTTATGAATAAGTAAAGTAACTAAAGATGGCTGCAACAGCAGAAGGGTAACTCACTCTTTTTCTCCTTTTTATTCTATAGGTTGTGTATCCAATTATTACTTATTATATAGGTCGGTGATGTAAATACAATGACATCATCTAAGTCAGTCCCGCCGGATTTTGCACGTTTAACAAACAACGGTTGTTAATGTATTGTCAGATAGTCTCAAATAATCAGCAGTATCGAATATTATTTCATATTCCATTATTTTTTGTCATATGCAGAGTAAATCCCTTTTCAAAGACATTTCATTAATAATAAAAACCAAGTTGCTGAACTAGTTTATTAATAACTTATTGTCACGTTTTTATTAAGAGAAGTCTCAGAAAATATATGAAATAATATAAAAGGTTATATCATTCCTATTTTCAAATTTGTATTAGAAAAATTAGTTTTAAATAAGAGGTAATTGAGGTAAGTATATAAGCTATCGTATATATATTAATATATTTTCCCCAAAAAGGTATATAAGAGAAAAAATAATATTAATAGCTGGGAGTATACAATTTTAGTACTGCGGTCCGCGCACCTAGATGTTTCTCTTTACCTTCGTTGTACCTGGCAATCGTGATACTTAGATAATAAAATATATAAAAAGCATTATTTACAAATTATATTTCACTTTAGTGTCTTTTTGGGTATACAATCGTTTGTTTTTATCTTTACTTTTTGTTCAAAAACTACATAAAAATAGTTTATAGGGCATAGGCCATTCTTAGATCCTAAAAAAAGGATTTTCTAGCTTCTCACATCTTATAGTATTTGAAAAAATGCGGAAACTTATCAAAATTCAAAAAAGGATATTTTTGAATAGGTCTATTGTAATATATTAAACCATGACGTCACTTGTATTTATTGGGATTACTAATAAGTAATATATTATTTGTTCTTCGGATTTTTTTACAAAAAAAAAAAAACAATCAAAAACAAAGCCCCCAAAAAAAAAAAAAAGAATATATATATATATATAATCCTGCAGGTGCCCCTAGGAAGCCCATAATTTTCTGAAAGCATATCCAATCAGCAATCATTTCAATTAAGATGGAGCCATTGTCATAATTGTTAAATGCCAGGGTAGATAAATAATTTAGTTATATAACTCAAATGAACGTTATTTTTTGTTAATTTTTAGTGAAAATGGTTTGAGGCGGAGGTTTGCGCTCTACGGAATGCCCACTCTAATTTGTAATGTTTTTAAATTGACAGTCCGCCTATTGTGTGGTTACATTATCTTTACATTTCTAATTTATCAACTCGAGTGCACCTTACACGACACAACACTATTTATTCAAAACTATGAGGGGTGCAATATTTTTATTTATTATAATTAATTTTAGACATTTTTGTATTTTATAAAAGACAAATCTTATTCAAAACAAGCGTTGGAAAATAATAATAAAATATATAAATATGAGAGATAATATAATTAATTAATTATGAATAAAAAGATAAATACTATATGTATATAAATTGAACATAAGTTGACATTTGGATGTAATGCGGAAAATTAATGGGTAAAATTCTTGTTCCTTTTTGTAGGTTGGTACAACTGTTTTGGTGACACTGGGTGAAGAGTAGTGAAGTGAAAATGCGCACATTTTTAAGTTGTGGGTGGATACAAATACAATAATATATCTACTTGTACAATTGTAACCTTACACGCGTAAAAATCCGTGCATTCTCAATTCTCAAGTGATGACCAACCCTATCAAATCAAGTGGCAAAAGGAATATTTGTTGCAATATCTTGGAAAAGCGACTACTTTAGTATTACCTCCATAAGTTCACACACTTTTAACTGAATGTACAAGGTGAATTCAGAATTCTGCCACGAAAGGAATATAAAGTTGCATACGTCAAAAGCGACATCTTGCGTGGGAAAAATACGTTTATAAGACTTTGTTTTTATAGTTTTGGTGATGACCAAATTTCATATCTAAATTTTCATTTTAAAGTTTGAATAACGCTTGGTTTAACACATTACAGAAAGTATAAGTCTCAATAATGTCTGAAGAAATATTTTTTGGTATATATAGTAGGTATTATGTTTGTATATAAATAATAATAATTATTGTGAAAAAGTTGAATTAGAAAAAATAAAGATATTATATAAATATCATTGCATTTTTATAATTTATTCATTTGATTAAGTAAAAATAATTTATTATTTTCGATAGTTGAGGATAAATGAATCAGAAGGGAGAAAATGCATAAAAAAAAAGGTTTGAAATATACATTTTAGAGGTTTCCGATTCCTAGCAAAACTTTGTCAAGTACCTAAAATACAGTAACATATCACTTGAATAACGAAGGTGGAAATAATGTATCAAGATTGTTTTTTTCATCAGGTATTAAATGAATACTCAAAAACAATATATTGTTTAATACGAATACGAAATATGTTACTATAGATCAAAAATTAACTGCAATTGAAGGAGATGCCACATATGTAACACCCCGTGTTTAAAGAAATATACCTAAGTGCAAATCTTTTGTGTTTCTTAATATACTCTTAGCACGTTGCTTACAAACTCATATTTTCATTTTTCCTATTAGCAAATAACATCACTCAAATAATTGATAGTAATTATGATATTAACGTTAGAAAATGGTCATACAGTTTTTCCCTTACGATCTATCGGAAACCCCTATATCATTCATACGGAGATATACAGCGTATGCATTTCTGTGAGTAGAAATGCATTTCATAATATACAAAGACGAAGAGAAACAATATTCATTTATTTCTTTAACGTCATTAGACTTAATCAAGTGTTTCATTACGCATTTAATTTATCATCATTATATTAAGTATAATCATTACAATTATTTTTTAATCTGACAATGACCGAAGCTTTGGTTACAAATTAGTATATAATATCTTAGCATACACTGTATACTTAGATACACAAATAAATACATAAATTTGTATATAAAACTTTGTGAGATTACTTCTTCAAAATAAAGCTAGCAATTCCCTCACTCAAGCAACTAGAAAATGAAGCAAAATATGTATACAATTTTGCATCTCCAAATTAATGATTGTGCTACCAACTCTTTATATACATATATGTATGTAAATAAACTAGATTTTTAGCAAGCGTTATTAAACTGCTCACTCGAATTAGTCTCTGAGAGAGACCAGTCCTCATTTAAGTACTCTGCAAATAATTTTCGGGCGATGTGTAGAGTCTTTTCAACATTGTGTCTACGAATGAGTCTATCAAAATACATGGCAATTTCCTGGTAATCAAACTTATGGGATAAAATATGTCCACGGTGCTGAATCAGAATGGAGATACATAAAAACATTAAAAAAGGATTCCCGTCCCCAAAGTCTGTGGGAGGAGGCAAGCGTTTGCAAACAATTGATAAATTACTTCCATTAGCCTGTGAATAGCCCACTTCATTTGGGTCAAAAGGATCAATTAAGGCTACTGTCGAAGAGGAATTTAACTCCTCGATATCAGACATTTTGTCTGGAACTGTCGACGTCTCTTCATTAGAATGATTAGTATTATCTCCCCCTTCTGATTTCTCAGACTCGGATGAAGTTGATATTTTGGATGTAGAATGACTAAATTGTTGATGGGCATCTGTGCTATTACTATTATTACCATTATTTGTGGTGGTAGCAGTAATGTTGGAACTATTGGTATTATTGCCGCTCTTCACGGAGGCAAGCTTATAGAAATCATGTAGATCCTTGACAACTTTTTTCACTTTATCAGCACTCACACTTTTGGTCATTAAATCGTAGTCTACTTTCCGAATCCGATCATTAACAGATCCATCAGATTGAATCCGAGGTCGGCAACCCTCAGTCGCCAAAGATAGATTTTTATGTCCTATCTTGGCGTGCTGAGATATTTTATCTCCAAGTGAAGCATCTGAGCTTCCAGTCCGTTTTCGAAGAGCAGCAACACGAGCATAGGGAGTGTCAGATATTTTTTTAACAGTTGGAACCTGAGTCGAAGATATATCTTCAAACTTGACTTCATAAAGAGGTAAACCATCTTCTTCCTCCGGATGAGAAGGAGGCAAGGAGGACCAAAGGACTTCCAGGACTCGACAAGAGTCCTCAAATGAAAATTCTCGTTTCATTTCTAAGAGGAGCCATCGGTAACAAAATAACAAGTCATCTGCTCCATGAAGTTTCAGGTATGCGAAGAACTCGGGATCGTAAAACATTATTCCCTCAGATAAGTGATTAAACTTCTTCGTCATGGACTTTCCATCAGAAAGGAAATTATTTTTCAATCTTTTCATGAGAGCACAGAAAACGATATAGGACTGGGGTTCATCCAACATAATAACCAAGAGAGGAGCAAGCAGATCCGACATACCCTATAAGTAAAGAATCTAATTAACAAAGTATTATTAGTCAACGGCCATCATCCTTTCGTATCATTAAGGTTTGTAGTTATTTCGTAAGAATTTAGTTTAAACTATTATTATTAGTACTATTATGTCACGATGGATATGAAATGAGCATTTACAGAGTTGAAAAACATACATATTAGTCAGAATTTTACATAATTCATATGGATGTTTTATATGTAATGCATCATTACACATACTAAAAACACTTGTACAAATTAATGATGATGTGTGATAAATTAAATAAGAAACATAAAGTTACACACACATATATCTAATATGTAGGTACTTAGTTGAGAGACTACAAATTAATGGCCGATCTTTTTTGAATAATTACCTGGCAATATCCAACAGAGGGATGATTAAGAGCATAAGTGGTTAGAATATTAAATAGAATATTCACATTTTTATTTTCCTCCCCGGCAAAGAAGGAATGATGTCTATCCGTTCTAAAGACATCCTTCTTCACCATGTTAGTGATTAGTTTGATCTGGTCAGTCATAGTCCCTTGGAGCATAATATCAGTCCATGTTTTTTTAAGAGCATGATACTCTCTTGACTTATCCTTGATATAACTAATCCTTTGTTTACCATTTAGACCCTTGGGGTATACTCCAAGAATATGCTTCCACACCACTTTTCTCAGAGGTGGTTCAATCCCTCCTTGATATACAGCAAGGCGGAGCTCTCGCGGATGCGTTAGCTCTCCTACCCCATCCTTAAAGTTTTGAAACTCCTTGTCTGCAAGTGGACTATTTCTTCCCATGACACTGTTACTATATTGGAAATTATGGTGTGAGGATAGGGAAGATGAGGATGACTTGAGAAGAGATTCTTCAGCAACAATGAGAGCTCTTTGAAAACGTTGTGTAATACTAGGTAGGGTTTTTTCTACTTTTTTTTTTAAATAGTGAACACTTGCTGTCGCAGCTTCTTCCACGAAGCCCTTTCGATCAGACTCTGCTATTTTAAGACTTAAAAATGGATCCGAAGAAGAGATAATAGCTGCATCTAAGTCCCAGTCTGATAGGAGGGGAAGCCATTCATCGTCTGAGGATATAAAGGAAATACAAAAATGATCTCCGACGTCAAAGGCTCGAGTAAGGAGGCTTCTCAATATTTCAAATGACGTCAAATTTGGGTCAATGGAAAACTTTCTATTTTCTTCGAGTCCAGAGAGTTTGATACATTTTGCTTTGACACGAACTGCATCTCTTTCATACTCGAAAATGGACATGATGGAATCAAGCCGTTAGACCTGTGACCATGAGTGACTGATGAATGATGGAAGGAAATGACTGTTATTATGTATTTAGTTTGTTAGTTAGTTGTCAAAGAAGACGCTTTTAATGATAAGGATACATTGACCTATTGTGCGAGTTCCATGAGAGATTTCTGTATCTCAGTGACAATTTCTGCAGAATCCGGCACGTCTGAGATGACCCAACTATCTTGGGTTGAAATAAGGATCTCTCTACAAACAGGACATGTTTTGTGATCCACATTCCATTTTTCAATGCAAGGTACACAGTAAGAGTGGGCACAGGGTAGAATGATCTCGGGCTTCCTCTCAAGACAAATGCAGCACTCCTCAAGAGACGTGGCTGCAGACTCCTCTTCCTCCACTTTGAGGAGTGAAGCAGAGAATAAGGCCTTGGGTGATGCTGGAAGGGATGAAACGGCCTTACTTTTATCTACGGCAGCTGCAGTGTGAACCAGAGAGTTGTAGACTTGAAGGAACTCCCGGAGATTCAGAGGCTTGTAGGAGTCTACTTCCTTGGAGGTAGAGTCCACTTTGACACATGCAACCTTCACAGTCGCCTTCCAAAAAACAGTGGAGTCTGTTCCTTTCTTCACTGCAAATATCAGTTGCTTCCCATTCGCGTCCAGGAACTGGCAGGAAATGTCATTCAGGTCCTTCACGGCAGAAAGAAACTCTTGATAGTCGATTGAGGCTATTTGCTTGATGCTCCTTGTTCGACGATACACCTCTTCAGTCACAGAACCCAAAAAGGCCTCCTCAGACCCAATAGGACGGCTCTTCACTCCACCCATTCTTCATTACTCTCTAACCACTCCATTCCTAATAAATTGAATCCGCAATAATCCCTCCACGAACTTCTGGATCCTAATGCTGGAGAGGCAAAATCCAAGATAAGTCTATTCTATAACAACAACAAGTTTTTTTTTTTTTAAACAACTAAATATTAAATTCCCCAATGGAAAAGCAAGTCCCTTTTTTTGCTTCTCCGTCTTTCACTTAATGAGTTATTTATATTAAAATATCATCTATTCATTGAAATGAAATTTCCTTGTTTGTCCTTCCTTCTCTCTCTCCCTCAGCTCCAGTGTGTCACTCATCTAGCAGCTGTCTGCAGTACTTCTCCTTTATTATTATTATTATTATTATTATGTACACAAATGATTGGTGCTAAGTTTTTAGACATTATTATGTGAAAGATAAGCTTTCGAGCCTGCATTTCCTTTTTTTTTAAATGATACTGTGCAATCAATAATTAGTTTGATTTGCAATAATTATATTTTTAAAATAACTAATTATTCTTTTGCATAAGGTTTGTAACGTCATCTGGAGGAAGTACGCTTTCTTTCTCTCTAGAGTTAACTCTAAGAGTTACCATACTATATTTTTTGATGTCAATACTTAAATCTAGCACGTCGTTACCTATATATTGTATCTCGTGTAAACCTTCCTTCGAAAAGAAATAGAAAATAGGCCCTCAATCAGTTAATAGTTAGCTAATTCTTCGCAGTTTCAGATTTTTTTCTCCCTTTTTCATTTACTTGAACCACGAAAACACCTTCTTAAAGAAAAGCTGAAAAGAAAAGTAAAAAAAAAGTACTAAATCCAAATATTTGAGCTTGGTTGAATTACCACTTATCTAATTGACATGATAACTGCATAGATGTTGCGTAAAGTTTATCTTGCACAATCAGATTGTACAAATTGCAATTTGCACGTCCCATAAAGACCTATTTAATAATAAGTCCAGTAATTTTTATGGAGCATTAGTTTGTAAACGAAGCGAAAGTGAGTGGCGCCATTTAGCGACAAAATAATAAACTCACTAAATAATAATAAAATTTGATATAAAATATATGTGTATGTAACTCAGATAGAGGGCGCTGTAAAAATTATTCTCATCATGTGGCATTTTTTTAAAACGCCAAACTACAGAATGTCACAACACCTTGCGGATAATATTTTTTTTAGTTTGCTCATGCCTTAACTAATAAGTAATAATATAGGGTGGCGGCCATGTTCTAATTTCCAAAAAAAGAGGACAGTTGTGTTGA
This sequence comes from Lepeophtheirus salmonis, assembly GCF_016086655.4. Lineage (NCBI taxonomy): Eukaryota > Metazoa > Arthropoda > Copepoda > Siphonostomatoida > Caligidae > Lepeophtheirus > Lepeophtheirus salmonis. The sequence goes on from NC_052140.2 coordinate 2,358,600, forward strand.
TAAATACTTTGAAAACAAATAAATTTAAAAATAAAGTATTCTTGCTTTTAGAAAATATATATTGTAGCATTTTGTTTTTTTTAGTACTTTGAATCTTGTTTTTTTTTCTTACAAAAGATATTTTGGATTCATATTGTTCTTTAATTCTATTTTTGTCAATTTGTAACATGCATCATTTTCCTCTTATAGACCGGACGTTTCATGACTTAATAAATGTCTCGAGCCTTTATTTAAAATTTGATTTAAACAAAAAAAAAGCCCTTCTTAAGCCTTTTTGAATAATGTAATTTAAGTCCATAGCTCATTTATTGACGTTTTTGAGTGAAGAATGTTTTAAAAATAAATCTTTTTTTTTTCTTTAAAAGGTCACCTATTTCTATTTTTATGAGTTTTTTTTTTTTAAATTTCATCTTGGTGTACATATTTAGAAATTCTATTCACTACGGACCTCCATCAAGACTGGGAAAGTCACCCTAAAACCAGCCCTATTCCGGGTCAAAGAGGACTGTGGGTATCTCTAATTAATCTCTCTTCATTAATTAATATTATTCATAATGTAGCTTCATATATCACTGCATTACCTACCAAACATAAAAATTTACTATGAATTTTGTTGTCATCTGTTGATTCTTCTACTCTCCCCCCCCTATCCGATTATTGTATTGGTTGAATTGTAATAAGCTTTTGTTAAGCTGCGAACAATTCCCAAAACTCATTTAAATACCAACTAATTTTAAGAAAGGTGTTATTCTGTTTCATTGTTAATGGAAAGGCTGCGAGATACAATCAATAATATAACGACGTTTTCTATGCGCATTTGTACATTATTACATACGTCTTATCATTAGTAATCAATTTGTAATTTTTATTAGAAAAATCATAAATTACTAAAGTATTATAGATAGGAATCTGGGCATATATATGGGGAGAACTCTGTAACCCGATCCAACCCGCAACATTGCATAGCACTAATCCATATATATTATACTAACAAAGGCTTACCCGGCATTGCTTGGGCCAAGGAGGGAGCGGGAAATCACATTGACAATGGTCAATCTGATTTCTTCTTAATATTTATACACCTTCAGTGTGGGCGAGCTTTATAATAGAGCGCATGTATTCTTATGATTATTTTTTTTGTGTAATACATTTCAAATAAAATACAACTTATATACATAAAAAAAATTGTCTGGATGAGAAATCCAAATTCGAAGAAAAAAATGCTAAAAACTTTTTTTTACTAATTTTACAAAAAAAAGTTGTTAATAGCATTTATTGCCACTGTAAAGAGAAACCCTCAACCTACCAAGAATGTTTTCGATCTTGAAAAAACATAACAGTTATAGAAAATAATGTTATCGAAAAAATAACCTTTGCTAACTGATTCATTTTTACAAATATTGGAAAAAAAATATGTAATAAAATGTTCTGGAAATTGGAAGTAGAATCGAAAATTGTATGCCCAAAATGCATCTTTGTATGACCTTTCTTCATAAAAATTGACGTTTGATGAAAAAAAAAAGGGGGAAATTATCAGAAAATGACAGATATCTCAGTTAAACATCAATTTTTATTTTTCATATTCATATGCAAACAAATTTCTACAAACTTGATTTTATCTAAGAATCCAATATTCCATTTGAAATCCATTTTTTTAGCACCTGAAAAAAACGGAACTGCAATTTTAACCGATTTTTTTTTTTTGATTTTCAATAAATTTAGAAAATGTTCGTATAGTTGTTCATTGAGACGTCAGTCACTTTTTAGTCTATAACTAAACCCCCTATAAAACAGTTTTTGTGTTTTGGTTATAGAATATAACCTCCCAAAAATCGACACCTCCGTTTTAGCCAGATCAGGTTCAAAACAGGCATCCATGCAAAATTTCAGCGTCCTAGGTTCAATGGTGTGGGCTCTATTTTATATATTTTCAGTTAACACATGGGCTGAAAAGTCCCCGGACTTCTCACATAGGTAGTACCAAGGTTATAGAAATACAAGTTATACCATAACGCATGTACGAATAATGTTCGGCTTCCACCACGCTTTTAATATTGACGTCATAGTAGATGAGTGGTTGCGTGTTTTATTATGATATGTTTTTCCTGTCCAGCAGTCGGTAAGATACATTAACTTGAACATTATAGCAATAGTGACGTCATAAACGATGAGTGGTTGCATGTTTTGTCCAAATCTGTCTGTCTTGTCCAGCAGTCGGTACAATACATACATCAGATGGAAATTTCTAGCAAGCCCGATTATATGATGCTCTAGCTTTGTATTTTTATTAACCTTGGGCAAAACTATTTTTTTATTTTAAATTCACCTTATTTTCAGTTAGTACCAACCTACAAAAGACAGCTGTCAACATTTCATGACAATATGTTGTTTAGTTTGTGAGTGATTGTGCAAAGTGATACGCTATTTTTATTATTTCCAAAATAATGGATCAAAAACAACTCCGTTTTTTCAATTTTACACCGGTTTTTTTTCATGGGTATAAATACCGTTTAAGCTAAGCAATGGCTTGAAAAGTGTTGTGGAGACTCCGCTCCATGAAGCGAATAAAAATATAAATAATAATAAAAAAACAACCAATTTTGAACAAAAAAAAACCCCGTGTTTTCTTTATTAAGGCCTGGACTTTTCAGCCCATCTCTTACATAACATAGACAATATATGTAAGAGATAGGGGAGCCAATTACCCCACATTTTAGGACAAAAATCATCCCCGTTGACTTGGTGCGTGCAGGATGCAAGTCCTTTTCGGAGAGACTTCGGGCTGTGGTCTAGGCTAAGGGTTACTTTAATAAACATTTAATAGAACTTTATGTGCACCCTGTAAGTATAAAGAAATAACCAAGTACGTGCGCTAATGAAAGACTGAGAGAGTAATAATGAGGGCTCTGTAGTTATAAATCTAAGTCCTTAGTGTAGAATTGAAGATCGACAGTAATTCATATTTAAATATATTTGCAATATTCGGAGTGGCCTTTAGACCAGGTTTGACTTACTAAAAAATTCTTGAGGGCAAAATGTTCATTTCATATTTGAGTTGCAAAAAACGAAATGTCAGTTGAAAAAAAAACAATCTTGGCTACAGCCCTGTATTTCATAACTCAGAATATGTGTACATATCACTATTCTAGTGACCTTATGTATATGAATTTGCAATTAATATAAAGTAAGAAAATATTCCAGCATAGCAGTGCATAAAATTACTAATTATGGAAATCGATTGAAATAAACTCTTATTTATTAAAAAGCTTTGATTGAAAATTAATTTAATAGAGATGAATTTCGTATTTTGATTTTCCTCTTGAGGCTTTTTTTTATGAAGTAAAAGGACAGAGAATACCTATAAATATAGTAATCCATTATTTATCTGTCTGTTTCTCATATATAATATAGAAAATAAAATCATTCAAATGACACATATGGTAATGAGAGTGCTTTAGCTCTCTCACTCCTCTTATCTGCTACAAACTTACTCTTTTTCCCAACGAAGAAGACCTATTAAATTACATTACATTTAATATTATTGTATATTATAGTACCAAATACCCTCGTTGCTTTTAAAACTTCAAATATAAACAGTTTTGCTTTTTTGTTAACTAAAAGCAATTTTCTTCTCACTGAATCACTCACTTGGCTTTGTTTCAAAGCAACGTTCCTTAGTTGTTGAGAATGCAACAATTTATATTGCATTAAAAAGAGAAATAAAAGTGAAACATCATCATAATGAGGAATTTAAACGGAGGAATTCTAGTTTCGAAATATTTTCTCTCTGGATTCATAGTCACCATTGCCTTAAATATCTTTTTCGACTCCAAATACTCCTCTCGCCTTCATAATTCCTTAGAGACAGATTCCCTTCTACTCCACTCAGAGCTTCAAAAACTCACAACAGAATCCAGTCTGGATTCAAACATCACATCATTCCGAAAATCTTCAGAGAGTCACCGACCCAGCAAATTATCTGAGGAAATCACTTTCTCCGGAGTCATTTGTGTTCACAATATTCATTTCACTCCATTTTTGAATCAAACAATTAAGGAATTTGCTCTTGAAATACGATCCGTTAATAATTATTTATCAAGTCCGGATTGTCATCTCATCCTTGTTGTTTTAGAGAGGTCCTATGCTACGATTAAAGAAATTAAACTCTCTCTCCTCTCACACTCATTCCATTCCATTCAGGTCATAGAAAACCCCAATTTCATCCTTCTTCGCTCTGACTATAAACAAGCTCTCAATTTGAATTCACATGTTTTCCGTCCTCAAAGTGAGTCTGACTACACGGATTTTCAAAGTCTTCAGGCATGGTACAAAGAACTTAATAACAAGAGACCATTAATACAACGACCACGCTACGAAACATCCTCATTGCCTTGGATATATTTTAACCAAAGTCATCTGCTCAGCGCGGAAACCGATGTTGTTACTCCAAAACCTATAGGTGAATTAAATAGTTTTTACATGACATATACCTACATATATAATCCTCCTTGAATATAATTTTCCTATAGGAAATGCTCTTAGGACTCACATATATAGTTTGTTAGATATGGCTGGTCAAAAAACAACAAGTGCAATTAAAAGAGGTTGGTATCAATTCATTCCCGAATGGGGAATCAACCTTGTACTCCTTTTGAAGGAAGGAGATACACTGATTAGGGGATTTAAAGAAAAGGCTGAGGATCCTGTTATGATCCCAATGCCCTTTGTGACAGAGTCTCAGACTATCCACTGGATTTCGCCTCTTCTCCCACGAGATAAGTGGAAAATACCTTCCTTGAGCAATATCAAAACGAATACGAAGCACAACATTCACAGACACATCATATATGACTTTGATGGAATTGAAGCCAATAATAAAAGATTCACCACATACCAAATGAAAAATCTTTCAGATCTATCTATGCTCGAAATTATATCCAGAATCATCCCAAACATTACACATCACCCAACATATGACACTGAAGCACTCATTTTCTATTCCTGTGTCCCTCAAACAAATCCCACGAGGAATTTTTTGAACCGCATTCGTTTGAACGTACTAGAAGGAAGGCAGATCTTTAATCCCATTCCTCATGTCAAATATAAAATAGCTTCATCCACTTCCGGATTTTTTGATTCAGAGAACTGGGACTTTGTAGGATTTTACGCAAAGGATTTCCCTAGTGTTATACGATCTCTTTTGACTCAAAGAAACGATTTCCTTCATATATTAAGAGTGCCTGAGCCGGATTTGAGTCTTCCAAATGGCATTCCAGGTATAACAGATGGCATCCAACACATTGGCGAGCGCTCTACACTTGAAAAATACATTTTAAACTATATTCACAAGCATCCTGAAGAGTCAATTAACATTTAAAGAGGAATAAGATTAATTATTATCTCTAAATAAAATGGTTTGTTTGTATTACAGATAAAACAACGTTTAGCAGAAACATCTCACATAGACATAATCATATATAAATTGTAAAATATCTTCCTAAGCCTTAAAATATATATCAACAATTACGTATAGTAATAATATAATAGGACTGATACGATAAAACCTATAAATGCTACAAAATAAAACTTATATTTTGAAATGGTTGAAGGACTCTCACTCTCAACGTCCGAACGCCTTCTACGTCGATTTTTCCCTCGTCGCTCCTTATTATAAGTGGAAGCCAAATTCTGTTCCGCAGTAATGTCATCCATTGGAGTTTTCGCTGCTTCCTAAGGTAAAAAATGGCGAATGAATATATTTAAAGAAAAATAGAAAATTAATGAACTGTCTACCTTAGGCTTGATCTGTTTAGAGGGGCAATCTGATAGACATTTTAGAGGATTTCTTTCATTTAATGGAATTGTAGAACAAATAAATTCTTTTTTCACTTTTTTGCAAATACAGTACAACTTGACTTTTTTACTACAATTACTCTCAGGACATGGGTTGTCGTGACAGATTTGAGAACACCTACAGAATTGAAGGAAAAAACAAGAAAATACAATTCATGAGGCTCAATTATTAGTTTGATTTACCTATGACCACAAGGCAGTAGTTTTGGACATTGATCCTTACAACTTCTCAGCGTAGACTTTTTCTCATCGTCAGCATTATTCAACTCATGACAGTTGATATATATTTTATTTATTCCACAATGACAGTTGAGCCATATCATGATTTTGCAATTCCCACAACTTCCAGGATGACATGTTTTAGGACATCGATGTGCACAACCCGAGGGACGAGACTTGTCACATTGTACTTCACACTTGTAACAATTGGACCCAGCTGACGTAGAGTCCACTGCATTCTTCACTTTGTGACATTTCCTAGTACAATTATGGTTCCCACAAGGTAAAATTCGTCCACATGCTCGTCCACAAGAACTCACTTTCGAGGCATAACATGGTAAACTCATCTCATCATGGCCTCCTAGACAACAAACTGTGACTGGCTCATTACAATCTGGACAGGGTAAGTTCTTCTTTTCAATGAAGGACTTTGCTTCCCAGGGACCGGATGCTTTCTGATTCGTCATTTTAACGCTCACCATCTCGTGGCATTTACTTTTACATATATGAGAACATTTTAAGGTTTTTCCACAAATCAAAGAGCATGATGGACAGGGCCCATAGTGACAAGAATGGGTTTGAATTTTTTTGTGATTGCATGAACTAGATCTGTCACACTTATTTTTGCATTTTGGTGCCTTGACACTTTTTTCCATTCCACAAGGGACTGTCATCTTACTTTCACCGCAGCTACAAGAAATCTGAATCAAAAATTATAAAACGTCATCCTCTTTATTTAAATTTATTCAATTACCTCCTTGGTTTCCATGCAAGGATAGCAAATCCCAGTGTGACAAATAGAAGGGCACTTGTGATTCTTACAAGAGAGGGTTTTGTTGCACAATTGCTCACAGGATAGGCAACTACTTCCATCACAGCACTTTTTGTTGCATGAATGTTTTCCACAATTCCGGAGCATTTTGCATTTGATGTCACATAAAAACTCTGTTGTGCAGGGTACCTCCTTGCTTTTGGTACCACATCTACAAACTTTTGGAAGTGTTTGAATGCAAGGTCCACAATCTCCTCTATGACAACGGTCCATACAAATATGAACATCACAAGATAGTTTTTTGCCACATGTATCCTTACAAGTGGGTGTTGCTATTGTACAGTCCAACTGATACTTACTCTTTCCACATGGACAACGTCTCACTCCACTTAATTTACAAGGCCCACATTTATCTAGACAAAAAAAGGCATATTATTCATCAGAGAAATAGATCCAAAATATATAAATTCTAAACAAACCGAAATGACAAACTATATCACATAAATGATGTCCACATGTTAGAGGTTTCAAACATTTATCTTTGCATTGCCAATCAGGGTTGGAGCAGTCACGTTGCTCTTGATGCCGCTTACAACTACAGAGTTGAACGCTTGTTTTCTTACAAGGGGAACACTCTCCTTGATGACATGGTAGAGGACATAAATGTTTACCACAACTTAGTTTTTGATTGCAAACTTTGTTACAGGACCAATGACGACTGAAGCAGCGTCGAGTAGCAGGGGCTGACTGTTTACAATGACAACGCTCAGTGACAACCTGAAGGGGTAAAGAGTAGTCAATGCATTGCTAAGAAAGAAGAAGAAGAAATGAATGCACCTTTGGACATGGCAAACAAGGACCTGGATGACAGAGTAAAGTACAAAAATGACCACAGAGTGGATCTAGAGGCCTATTGCAGACATTTCCGCATGAGTGTGGCAAGTTCCATGGATCCAGAGCAGGATCTCTTGTTTGCCCACAGTAGCATCTATACTCAAAAGGAATGCTTTTGTGCGAGTAGGAGCTTCGACATTTGGGGCAGGCCCAGTTTTGAGCGTCTTTACTACTTTTAAGAGAATCTCTAGCCCATCTTTGGATGCATTGAAGATGGAAGCTATCATAGCAGGTCCCACAGTTCCAAATGGCCTCATTCCGCTTCACAGAGCTCAAGCAAATGAGGCAGGAGCCACTTTGAATGGACTCGCGAAGGACCGAGGGAGAGGAACCGTCCTTGAGGGAATAATCCGCTAGCACTCGACTAAGGAGTTCTTCATTAGCATTATTCCTCGCCCCGTATTCATCCTCCTCATCCGAAGAATCCTCCACATCTCCCACCTTTCCTTCCTTTTCCAGGTTCGAGATGTGCCGCTCCAAATTTGTCTGAATCTTTTGAATAGCATCCTCGAACTTGGGATTGGCAGAGTTCATTATTCTTGGTAGCAATGGCAACTATAGACTGTGTCAGTTCAGCACAGCACCATATGCCAGCAATCAATCAACTCCTCGGAAGTAGGCAGAAAAATAGATTACATTATTATTTTTATTGATTCTAGAGCATAGTACAATAACAATTTCTATGTTGACGTTTCACTCGAATAATTGTCAGTGACGTGAATGCGGCGAATAAGCAGTTGAAAAAAATAAAGCAGCTGCTTGATAAGACGTATAGCTAGATAGCTTGAGGGCGCTAATGTCGCGTAAGCTCACGTCAACTGTTGTGTTCCACCGCTGTATGATGCACTTATATATTCCTTGAAAATCAAGAAAAAAACGAAAGAGAAAAAAAAAAGATATGTAAATCACCCAATAACAGCTGACTCAGTGTAAGTTGATAACAACCTCTTCAAGAAATACTTTCTCACTCTAGGAATGGCAGAGGGAAATGAAGCTTAAACAAACTAGAGAAACAAAGATCACGTGATCAATATTGGCACAAAATAGTAGTGATACTTTTTTGTGTGTTATTACTTATGAGTGTCGAGTATACAATTTACATGGGTAAATTCCTCAAAGAAAAGGAAAAATTGCATAAGGTAACGTCATCTGTCGTTTAATAAAAAGCTACTTCTTGAGTAGGAAAAAGATTACTCCTCGACCATGATACATATTATTGAGTGTTTCTCCTCAAGCTAACAGGCTCGTATCTCTACTTCATGTAAAAGCTTTAGGGGGGAAATAGAGTATACAAGGAATGAAAGTAAAGACACGACAGCTAACAGTTGAGAAATCCTCAAGTTGCGTTACGTCAAAAGAAGACTTTATTCTTTTTCTTAAGTCAGCATTTTCAAAATTCACAAAAATAGAGATGTATCGCGTTCGTTTAATCCTGGATAATTGTACTGTGAAACAAGTGAAGGTTGATAAATTACAAAATCCCTGTATTAACATAGAGAATATATTTATCTATGTGATTAGATAGATAAAATTATATGGGAGCATCAATTAATAGACGTAATAATTAATTATATATAATCTTATGAGACATACAAACTGCAAATTCTACGAAATAATAACATGTACAACACACACTGAATATACACTCAAATGAATAGTGATCCCTGCAGTGTTAACTTCGTCAAGCCTAACGAGAGGAAATCATTTCGTTAACGAAACATTTTTTCATGAACAAAAATTATGACGAAGATGAAACGAAAACGAAAATCTAATAAAAATCATGACGAAGACGAAACTCCGACGAAGACGAGATGAAGACAAAACTGTCAAAGACAAAATTCTGACGAAGGCAAAATTCTGATGAAGTAGAAACTGACGAAGATGAAACTTCAACGAAAACGAAATAAAAGATAACTACGACGAAACAATGACGATGTCTGACGAAGATTATATTATGCCACTGACGAAATGCTGACAAAAACTAATGACTTACGATTACGAACCCAAAAAATATCAATGCAATTAATGATGCCAATTGTTCGTGCAACATTGTCTTACAACAAATTCATAGCATAAAACTTTTCTTATAGCGTATTAAATTTAATTAATAATTAATTGTCAGTTTAATGTGTATGTGTGTTACCGGCAATGTGCAAAATGCCAGATCAATTTATAAAATTTCCAATAGAGTGGTCAACGGTCATTTTAACTTCATTTACATTGTCAGTTGAAATGATTGTGTGTAATTTGATTATTAAACATTTCAATGCTAAACAATTTGATGGTGGTGGTTTATTACCGTCATGCGGCTCCTCTGTAGTCAGAGGTTCAGGTGTTTTTTAATACTAAAATGTAAGCCAAAAAGGTGAGCAATTTGAATGAACGTGATAAAATTTGGGCATATCAGAATGACTACAGCAACAAGTAAAAATTTAACAAAAATTTACAATAGAATTGTTTGTCCTATTTCATAATATTCGAACTACCCAGTTAAATATTTCATATAAATATTATTAGTTTGTTCAAAATAGACATAAAAAAAAACAACTTCTTGAAATATACTTTTCATCATCAAATGAATGAATTAAATCTGAACGGTGTCTATTTAGAGCAGAACCTCTCATCAACACAAATACAAACAATGATTGCATTACTCTATATTTAAGAGATGCATCTGTCTTTTTTTCCATGCGGTAAATTACTAGCCAGTAATGCTTTGTTCTTGTGATGTAATGTTATAAATGTATAATAAAGGAGATTTTGGATTACGATGTAGCATGTCTGGCATCAGTTGGGATTTCATTAATGGAGAAGAGGAAAGGGGATGTTTTAATATTAATAACAGAATTTCTCGCTTTTGATGATAATATATTATCAGAAAGTGTTACTCTTTCCAACGGAACTTATTAGATTATTGGGTTTCACGCAACCTTTGAGTTGTTAATGCTCACGTCGAGCTTTGTCAAAAGGGGAATGAAAAAAAAATTGAGTAAAGAAATGGCTAAATTAGAGAATATTGTTTAATTATATTATAGACATTGAAGTGATAATTTGACCAACGAAGGTCCTTCATTTATATAAATCATTATAAACCTAAATCCAAATCCTATGTAATGAAGTTGAAAGTGAAATTCAGGATTTGATGGGGGAGTTGTAAGTCTTTGTTGAACTCGGAAAGTAATTTAAGATCGACAACAGAGTAATTCCTGCCTATATCCCTTTTAGATATGGAGTATAATGAGATTTCCGTTTATTCCCTTCTTCTCATAGCTGACTTTAGTTAATCTAATAAAACGTCGTGACAGTTAAGCTGATCTCCTTCCAAACATTATAGGATTGTAAATTCGACTGACAAAAGTCAAAGGGAACTTTTGTAAATAAAGAATGATAGGTAGCCTTCTGTATTTTTTATAGCCAACTATGGGAGGGTTTATTATTTAGATATTATCAAAAATAACTAAATATTTTTTATGTATTGATAATATAGGGACTGTTTCTCTGATTTCTTTGTCTACCATTGAAAATGCCCACCTTAAAAAAATACATCCTTATTACCCATAAGTTATCCAAGTTTTGTGCTTCAAAAACTGCATATCTTTATGTCTACTGCCATTGGGTTTCATATTGTTCAGTTTGATGAACAGTATATTTAGACTCTACTGAAGAAATTGGAAACCATTTACTTCATTCTAATTCTTCCAGCACTTCTGTGTTGATCTATTTTTCAATCCAGACTAGATAAATTTCAGAAATAATAAATTAAATTTGTATAAGATTTTTAAAAATTTTAATGACTCATATTCTGTTTCATTAATTTCATAGTCACTTTCATTTTTTAATTTTTGATTCCCGTTTATGTTAATGTTACTCTAATTTTGGAGAGCCCTGTTCAATAATCAATTAAATCTTAAAGCTAAAATGATGAAAAGGTACTGCGTCCTAAAAAATATCCTTTTATAATATTATGGCAAACAGAAATGGGAGTATCAAATTCTTACATAAAGGGTATTTGGAAGCTTCAAGGGATAGTCTGACTGACCTACCGCTTCGAGGACGGCGATCCTTGAGGTCGGAACAATTTTCCAGGCGCTTGCGAACGAGGTAGATGATCTAGAGCTTGATCGCAAGCTGCTCGACTATGTCCGAAGTGTTATTTCCGACGCAGATGAAAGTCCACCCTTTTTCCCCTTCTTTGTCCAGAAGTCAGATATATTTGTTAGGAATATCTCGTTTGAAAGATATAAAACATCAACAGTTTGTGTGACTTATAAGGTAATTATTCAAATTTGTGGGATGAGTTGGGATACCCAAGAATTTTAGCTGTAGTTTAAAAATCTTTATTTGATTAAAGAGGCTTTTAAATATATCAATTTCTTAAATTAGAACGATTAACAAAAGGTGACAAAGGGTGAAATAGAAATGAATATGAATACACTCAATTTTAATCCTAAAATCATTTTAGCTTATTTTTGTGTTGACGGGCCACATATATTAATCTAATTATTATTCATGTCCATCCTTTCAAAATGTATTAGGACATAATATGTACCTAAATGCCGCATATTCCTACACCATATTAAAGGAGAATCAAATTATAACTACAACCAACATACTATGATTACAACTCTATCAAACCACATTTTCATAGATATGAGATTTTTTTGTTGATACTTTATTATCACGTTATTTTCTTTTCAGATGTGAGAAAAGCCACATCTGTGAGAGGGTTGTGACGTGGATTCGATTCATCTTTCACACTTTCTATGTGTATACTTATATTTGGAATGTATTTTTTTTATAGATAAATGTGAGCGTATACAATATAAACAAGAGGATTATGGATAACTTTTAAAAGGGATTTGATTGTTTTTGTGTTTTTATTTGCTAAGAAAATATACACAAATCCATTCTCTTAATATTCTTCACCTTCTATTTAATATGTACGTACAACATACGTATATCGTTATTATTATTTAAGTTTCCACAAATTTTAAATCATACCCAAGTTGTTCACGAGTCATTTTACACGAGTGCAAGTGAAGTGAAGATACTTTTTACCTCTAATCAAAATAATAATGCTTAAATAATATGGAAGATAACTCCCTAAGAAATCCTCAGCATTACTCTCTGTATGTTATGAGCACGTAGCTCCTCCCTCAATACTTAGATGTTCTCTCCTCAACAATAAAAGAAGTATAATGATCACAGCTTCAGAAAAATGAAAGAAACATTGTTCAAAACTTGCACACTAAAAAATGTTTAGGATTCACAACTCCAAATATACATATTCGTCAATTCTGCACACGCTCGTTGCTACATTGCTATTTCTGCACATTCAAAAAGGACTTTCCTTAATTAATTAAGATTAGATTTGTAAAAAATATGACTTGTCGTTATTAAAAACAAACAAAACTGAAAAATGACAGGATAACCCTGCGAGCATCTCAGCTGTTATGCTCTTTTATCAATATTAGATGTAAGCAGCTACTATAGCATCTAGGAAATCAAGAAGAATTCGAATCTAACAAGAACATATACATAAATTACTCCGTTGTTGATCTTATACTCTGATTCCAACAAGGATTGTCAGTTACTCTCAAGCAGGTATGAGCACAGGCATTCGTGGTTATGCTTTTTAACTAAGTCCTTGTTGGAGTCAGAGTGGAATTGAGGATTTATAACGTAGTAATTCTTGTCAATGTCCTTGTTTGATACGAAGCGGGCATTGTTCCTCTCATAGCTACTTACACCTAATCTAATAAAACGTCATAACAGCTCTCCTCCAAAACATTCCTTAAATTGTTCGTGTTGCCATCTTGATTTTCTGTTTCTTTTTACATGCCCAAAAACCTTATGATTTACATCCCTACTCATAATGATAAAAAGTTGTTTAATCCTAAGATTTTTTTAAAACTGCGAGTTTGTTGTTGTTGTTGGCAACAACAACAATGTTTTTTATTTATTTTGTAAAGCTGTTATCATCATTCCTTAATTTTGAACGAGAGAACATCTAAATATAAAATTTAATCATGAATGACAAAAAGTAATTCTGAATATTTGACGGGGGTTATAGTATATTGGCAAGTGATATAACTTACAACTCTAATCTTTAAGTAATAATATATAAAAAAATACACAGCTGCTCACAAAAAAATTAAAAATTAAATTCCAAATATTAAATCTTTTGAAATTTTTTTTCAAAAATCCAGAGGGGAAAAAATTATAGCCCCTCCTGTCCACGACCTGCAGATGCCCCTGTGTTTATCCATAAAAGTGATGTCCTATATTAGAGTTCTAAACATTGATTTCTTGAACTACAATTAGTTAAAAAAAAAGAAGCTATGATTAAACTATATTCAATCGAGACCAACAGTTGGTATGAAGAATTGACTACATATAAGTAGGATTGCGACTTTTGTTGAGGCAAGTGAACAATCTCATTCTTGATATCGGGTTCCTCTACTTCATTTTATGAGTTATTGACGATAAATAATCAACAAATACTGATAGAGTTGATCGATGTACATTGTACAAGCTCCGATTATCCCCTTAAATTGTTTATTACACTATGTTCATCTTTTGACTCGCGCCATTGTTAAGAATGATATTTTTGTAGCGAAAAATTACAGGTTTTGTTATCTTTGTAGACTTCAAAAGTCCCATCCCAAGTCATTTTTTGATCGAGGCATGTGAATGAGAAAACATAATTGAGGATTTATTTGTGTTGTTTCATTAATTATCATTTCAAGCGTTTTGCATATTCTTTCCTTTAGACCAGTCATTTTTGAACTTTTTATAGTTTGAGCGCACTCACATTTCTCACATACTCTTGCTAACGCCTGTATACAAAATACAACTGATTTTCATTAATAAAGCAAGGTATGTATACATCTATGCTTAAAGTGATTCATGTTTGAGTATAGATATTTGATCGCGTAGAAAAAAAAGAAGTAAAAACAGTATGTGAAAATGAATTAATGTTGCAGGCGTTTAGGTCAACTCATGTTAAAAAAAAAGAAAAAGGTATTACTTTATTAAGTATAAATAAATGTTATTTTAGATGAGGTTTAGAGCAAGGAGTTCTAGAGACTAAACTACTTCCTGGCTCATCACGTCACATTAAAAAATAAATTTGAACGTGTTTTTGTTCTTCCTTTATTCTTGAGGAGAGAACATCTATGTATTGAGTAACTACGTGTGAGTGTTCTCATGAAAACGGAGAGTATGCCTGAGGATGCTTTTAGGAAATTATCGTTTATATTATTATAGGAATGTGTGTTTGTTCGTCGACGCATAATAACTTTGGGCAATGCAGGGTACCTGTTATGTATAAATACTTATTAATATGATGAGTAATTAGACATCCAGGCTCGTCGCCGCCAGGATCGACTATTAGATTCCACAGAAGGGTAGCACCGAGTGAGTGCAAAAGGTGTATTCAGGTTCTTTATTAATGTGCAACTAAGTGACCACAAAGAGTATGTACACACATGTAAACCGGTAGGGAAGGACGGGTCAGAACAGTAACACTCCTAGTATCTTATAGTTACATATGTTAAATATATAGAAAAATAAAACATTAACTTGAACATACGTCTATGAAGTAGTTTATTTATTCTCGTGTGATCCATGTTTGGTCTAATGTTTGAGAGACAAACTCTCATTTCCTAATCTACGTGGAGTGTCTGAAAAGGCTGTGGGGAGCTTTAGAGTCTTTACCCCCATCCCCCCCCATACCCACTACCGAAGACAAAAATCCTGCGGATTCCCCTGGGAGTGCATGTGAATTACCACCCTTTTCTGTTATATGGTATATTTTTAGTCAAGAAAAGTATCCAAATACCAACAGTGCCTGAAAATATTGCTATCACTGTGCTACATTATTAACCATCATCTCCTTTTGATTTACATACTTGTGAGTCCATTTAGAACTCTGTAAATTGATACTGCATAACTACTCCTGACTATTTATTTAGACTCAGATGGGGTGAGTTAGAAAGATTGACACATTATGCGTACATTTTGAGAGATATTTAATCATCCTTGTAAGTAATCTGAGACAAACTCTACAAATCCTTTTTATTACATCATTTGTTTTGTAGATTATACTCCTATGTAACTATAATAATAATTGATCCTTATATTGTACTACACATTATTAATAATATATATCTACAATAGATGGGATCTTTCAATACCTCGAAGAAGATCCATTATATTCTGTTTTTTTGTGGGTGTAAACTAGGGCTCCCTATCTATATGCCCTATGATCCTGCTTCCCTGGTACTTCTCGGGGATTTGTACCTAGAGGAAATATTTTTTAATGTTCTTTTAATTCGTCAGATGGAGCTACACTGATTCAGTATAAGTAAACCTAGGAATCTTCTTTGAGGTCAATATACATAAAGTATATTCCTTTATGAACCTACTCACATTGAGAGAATAATTTCTCCCGAGCCGTTTTCCATTGAGCTAATACGTTCCATTAGGAAATCACTATTTTTTCAGGACATTCTTAGATTATAAATTCTATAACCTACCAAAAATTAGCTCGTTCATCATTTACTAATTTGTTATTATTTTTTTCTGTGTTAAGGGATCATAAAAGAAAGAGGCTCAATAAACAACAGTTATTTTCTTATTACATCCTAATATTTCACAGGATCCTGTAATTTAAAAAAATGTATATGTTATCAATGTAAAAGGGACACATAGCGTTGTGTATTCTAAGCACATTGGGCATATAAAAAGGAAATAAACCAAACCAAAATCAATATGGCAACACTGACTATTTAATGAATGTTTTGGAGGAGATCAACATAGCTGTCATGACGTTTTATTAGTTTAGCTGCAAGGAAATAAAAACAAATACCCCTCCATATATGTATATCAAGGATATTGTCGAATTCAATTCTAATCAGAGTCTAACAAAGACTTAAATATATAACTAGTCATGGAAATCTGGTGATTTTTTTAGCTCGCCCGTTTCTTTGGAATTGGTAATCTGAAGAAGGAATTTTCTTTTCCTCATCTGTTGTCATTATTAATTAATTCCTGAGGAGTGAACTTCCGTTTCTACTACATTCGTGTGTGCTCATAAAAGACGGAGAGTAACAGTCTTTGAGGATTTGTTACCGAGCTATAGGTGTAAGTCAAAGTACATATAATTGAGGATCAACATCGGAGTATTTCTTGCCAATGGTCTTGTTTTCTGTCTTCTTCCTCTTCCCCTTCATCACAGCTGATTGTAGCAGATCTAATGAAACGCCATGAGAGCTAAGCTCCTCTTCTCCAAAACATTCCTCTAATTGTGAGGGTTACCTTTTTGATTTTCGGTACATTTTTTTTAACTTGTCCAAAATACACAGGATTTTCATCACCGCTTATAAGAAATAATGAGGGTTAATCTTTGTCATTCATGAGCACACAAAATCGTCATGACACTTTATATTCTCTTCAAGAATGACAAAATAGCTGTAAACAGATTTAGAAAAATAATCACTGTTCAAGTTGTGAACAAGAAGAAAATTTACACGCTAAAAAGTACTTAGGATTTACGACCCTAGAGATCCGATATACATATAACAGATGAGATCTTTCAATACCTTGAAACTTCCATCCATTACATATTATATTTTATGTTTTTGTGGGTGTAAACGTGGTTATTATTAAGACTTTTTTTTTTAATGATGAATATAAAAGAATTTAAATTAAATGCAACTGTGAATTTGAAGGCTTTTACAGGACGGTGTAATTGTAGGAAGAAAGTTGATTATAGTATGTATGTATGAGCCGATCATGAGGGAGCCAAGATAAATGAGAGTCAACCTAATAATTAAAACATACATAGTTTCAGGTAGTTTATCATTCTTGAGTTATTTTATTATATATCATATGTATTTGAATTCCTGGAATGTGTTTAATCAAAATATATGTATATGGTTATATACAAACATAAATATTATACAATAAGGATGATACAAAAAAAATTTGAATATATCATAATAGGATGAAATACCATTTACGTGTAGTATTGTTATTCTGTTTTGAATCCTAGCCATTTTTATTTTATTTATGAAGATGATAACATGCAATTGTTGTATATGCTTTATGTACAGCATCTTATTTTGATAATCATGGATCACGCCATCGTCTTTATTCGCTCATAACCTCGACTGACAATAGGGAAAAGACGAAGTTGAAAAAGAAAATTTATATTAGCTAGATGAGTTTTGTCGGTCCTTATTTAGGAGCAAGGACCGTAGTCCAGTCCTACTTGTTGGTACTTAAAGAAGATAAAATCAATCCTTCGAGCCCCCTTTTTAAAAAAATTATTCCCTTATTTAATTGAATAAATTGTATAACTAAGTATCAATATAAAATGTTCTTATTATGCTATACTATAATGAAAAAAAAATAATATTTTTTGCAAGAGATCTGCAATGATCTTAATACATATCTCATATATCTTATTTGACTTAATAAACCATGGACTTTTTTTGTATGAAAAACTCAAAGGATCTACAGTTGAAGACCGTTCTCAGAGAACGACAGTCCCAAGGATCGACGGTCTTAAGGACCTGTCCCAAGGCTGGATTGGACCGAATAAATATGGACCGACACGACACTAGTTCATTTGAGATGGAATTACTTGCGTTGACCGATTATAAAGATAAATGGTGCATGAAGTCAATGAAGTTAAATGTTTTGCATTAGATTGGACAGAAAAAAATAATTTCACGATTTAAAAATGATTATGTTTTTGTCTTCGGTCTGAGATCATGTTCTGAACCGAATTATCGCTCCAAATCGGTCTAGAAAAAACACTTTAAAAAAATAAATAAAAATTGCTACATTATTAGCTAGTCTTCTGTATTTTTCTTGCTACCAACTGTTAATTATTACGAATAGAAATTAACATTTCCGCAATTTTTTTGGTTGATTAACCCACATCAGTGAAGAGTAAATCAACAATTTGTTGCCTGTGGTGTTGTTGTTGCTTCGACATCATTAGAACGATTACCACGTGTCACTTCTTGAAATCTAAGGATTCCAATGACGTCATTGGATTCGAATAGTACGAAATAGTATAGGCGTAAGAAGGAATTTTTTCTAATCACAGTTTATATAATATATATTGAATTGAAGTCTCTAATTTATATAAGTTATTATACAAATCAAAATACATTGTAATACCATTTTGTAATTCATAATACGTTGAGTCTCCTGCGTCAAATCACTCAAGAGTCAACTATTAAAAATGTATGAAAATAACTGAGAGGAAAATAAATTGTATTTTTGTTTATTTTAAAAAGCTCTACGTGACTTTGACTGTCAAATGGGAAAATCAGACTAGGAAATGGGGAAAAACAAACATATGGTAGCTAAACTTTTGTATTTTTCTTGTTGCCAAATGTCGATACTAATAGTTTCGTACTGATTCTGGGTTGAGTTTAGCTCATGAATTTTATAACTTTTATAATACTTTATATTTAGTCATGCTTTTTATATGATGGACAATTTTGTTTAGACGTAATTGAGTTGGTCGTATCGGTGCCAAATTTGATTTAATCTATGGTGTATCGTTTTTAAATGCGTCTATATCATTGTATCCCTTTTACAAATATATTATATATATTTACTTGATCATTTTATCAATATAAGAATCAATGACTGGGCATGAAATGACTTGAATTCTAAACATAGGTCCTTGATTTATATATTTAAATTAATATAATTGTATAAATCCAATCTAATAACCTTTTGTAGCTCAAAATACTTAAAGTCAGTCTCTTTAAATCATGAAAACAGCATAAAGTCAAATTCATTGGATCTTTTTTTTTTTTTTCAGAAAGCTGTTATTGTGATCATAAATGACAGAGAGCAATCTTTGAGGATTTGGTGTGGAGTTGCAAGTCCTTGCTCAGCTCAGAGCAAAATTAATGATCGAAAATAGAGGAATTCCTAAAATATTCCTCAAATTGTTGGGGTTACTAAGTTGTTAATTTTTGAGTTTAGACCCTATGATTTACAACTTTTATAACCAATCATTGCCTCCTTTTTCCGGTGCCACTGGTCTCATGTCTTATCTACATTAAGGAAGATATTTTGATCATATTTGAAACATCATATTATGAAATATTATGCTCTCAAGTGATTGTAATTTATTTCTCCATTTTGCAGCCGTATCTCTCTATAAATTGGAAAGGAGAAGAATAAATAATAATTTGTAGTGTTGTATTCGAGTTTGGTCGAGTTCCAGTAATTGAATATTGAGTCAAGTTTACATAGTTCGTCCTGGAGTAAAGACATGGTCTAAATAAATATCCAACAATAGGTAATGAGGAAATATAACAAAAGCTTATATATTCGCTAGAGGGTGCAGATTTACTAAGTTGTCGTAATAAACAAATAAGGATAAACACTAATGATACGTAATAATAAACGAAAGATACTCATCGAGTATTTAAACAAACTACAAGGTTCATGCCCATTTGAATAGAAAAATAAATGCACAATGAAAGAATATGACAACAAAATTTATAAGGAATTACTCAATGAAAAGAAGAGACAACAATTGAGGATAAGATTAATCGATTTGTGACTTTTGATCATTCGAGTTTAGTGTTGTTTTTGATATAATAATACTTCAGAGTGCGAATTAGAGGTATTTTGTAGAAATTTTTCGAGTTAAGTAAAGTCGAGTTTTTTTCGAATTTGAGTTTCAGGTTCTTTTTAAAAAAGACTAATAAAAAAAATCAAATTTTAACAACGTAAATTCTGTTTTTCAAAAAAAAACAACCTTTGTTGCAGTTTTTCCATTCACTTGTCTTGTTTTTACTGTATTTAGTATGCCCTAGAAAATTAACAAGATACTTAAATAGAAATATATTGATCCTTTATAGAGGGACTTAAAAACAGTCGCGTCCCCAAATTAAAGCCTCCTCTAGAATGCATTATTTTAACTAAAATTATAGTAAAGTATCTCAGTTTACCATTTGAATTCTTTTAGTAGAACTTTCAGTATCTCTAAAACACGCGAATATTTCGCCATTATTCTTAATTGAAGTCTAAATTAGGCTTGAAATGATAGAAGATCAATTTATGATGACGACACCAGTAAATTTCAAGGATGTTCAAGGCCGCTACTAGGGTCGTTTAAATATTTTTTTTTCAAATTTTCCGACTGACGTCACATTTTTTCTCGCTCCAATATGTGACTTAAAATGAAAAAAAAAAAGACAAGGCCTGCTCAATTTTGCCCAAAAGTAATAATATATTTTTTAGTATCATCCACTGGCGCCGAAATGTATATTCAAGTGGGGAAGGGATGACGACATCGGGGGGCATCTGTATAATTTTTTTATTGGTTTTATTGTCCATTTTTTAAAAAAAATGAAACATTTTTTTTTTCACGAAAATCATGATCTTTAAAACTTTCTAGACAAAAGGTAATTTTTTCTTGTGATAAATATATAAATTCTTCAAAAGGGGCCAATAGCCCCATGAACATATAGTTCCCCGTCCAATAGCCCCATGAACATATAGTTCCCTGTTTTTCGGTCGACTCAGACCTATCCTTAAAATTTAGGCCCGAACCGGAGGGTACTTTCCTACTCTACAGTGATTTATTTCTCTATTTTGCAGCCGTATCTCGGCTATGAATTGGAAGGGGTTGGAATGAATAATAATTTGTTTTATTATCTTCTATATTTCTAAATGTACAACAAGACATTTATTATTGTTATAGTTCTTCATAAAACCGTATCCAACATAAGGGTTAAAGACCTCCTTCGCAATCGATTCTATAAATAAATACGTACATAATGTATGATATAATAATAAAAAAAACAGACAAAGAGGAGTGAATGAGGGTAGAACCATGGAGTTTACATAGATTGTAGAATGATTACCTTTTGAGAAAGTTCAGATACCAACAACCACCATTTCCTCAAGATGAAAAAGAAAGTATTCATATATAATTTCCATGGTACCTTCGTAACTAGGATCTCTCTCTCCAGAGCTCGGGAACCCGGAATTTCTCGGGGTTGTATACCTAATGATTTCATAATATAAGTTTAAAGCCGGGCTACCACATTCTAGACCGCGTGACCAGGTAATAGGGCATCACCAAACTAAACAAATATATTACCTGCAAGGAGGGGCGACAGTCCATAGTTTGGGTATGTAGCATAATTTTTACAGTGCCCTCTATGTGAATAATATAAACCTATTTTAAATAATATAATCATTCAGGGTGTTGTATAAAACGCTCAAGCCGCCCTATTTATGTATACGAAATTGGCATACTACCATCTTCAAACCTCGACGACTCTCCTAGTTAAAATAAAGAGGCTCTGCGATATTATAGGTGTCTTGCTTAATGGAGAGAAAAGACACCCTGCGTAATTTTGGTACTTGCAAAATTTAATTTATCAAGGGATTTTGACTCCTACAAGCAAGGTACTTTTTAAATCACAGAGCCTCTGTACTTAAAAAGGGAGAATTGCTGAGGTTTGAAGATGATTTATATGGAAAGTTTTTATAGATAAATGCCTAGGCTTCTATGCGTGATAGATGTGCTAACCTACCTTAAGTGACAATTGACTAAATGTCTCATATTTTATCAAAAATAGTTAAATGGATGGTTTTAGTGATGAATGTTGTGTATGTCACAATTATGGAACCCCCAGCTCAATAAAAAAAAAAGCTCGTTCATCTCTTACTATTTAAGTTTGTTGTTGTTTTTGGTGGGATCGGGTTACAGGTTTAAAAAAACGAGAGCAGCCGGATCTTAAAAAGCAAATGTGCACTAATAGCGATACTGATTAAATAAGAATATAAGACTTAGCTTACAAGTTATTTTTTCTTCTTGCAATATAAAAATAAATACTTTAGTTTCATCGTATTATTATTTACTAACAGAATTCTGTTATTTCAGGGATCCGGCTCAACGAGTATTTCCCGGGAAATGAGAAACCATAGTTTGTATGTATGATTCTAACATATTTGACCTTAATATCCAAACAAGGAACAAATAATAAAATACATTATATATTAAGCATCATAATAGTTCCTTCGTGATATACTTCAATATTTTCAGATTCTTACATATAGGGTGCGTAAAAAAAAGTGACCTAATCGTGAAAAATATAACATACCGGTATGTGAAAAATTTTACAGAAAAACTTTAAGGTGGTCACCCCGACAATTTGAAGAATGTTCTAGTTAGACTAGACTTTAGTCAGGGGACGCTCTAGATATCTGTGTCTTGTCAACACAGACACATGCTAGAATGATTTTATTGTCAATTTCTAGCATACAATTATAACTATTAACTCTTTGGGTTCGTCCTAAATTGCACGAATGAAAAGAATGAGAAATGGATAGATTTATGGATTCTTGTCAGGGCCCATATACTCAGTCCCAATTTATGTCTCTTAAGTCAAATAAAGGTGATAAATTAATTTGATTTGTGTTCAAGATTGCTTTTATGTTGACACACCATATATTACAAATGGTCATACAAAATATACATCATATGACATATTTTTGAACTCCACGTGTTTGAATGAAAATGGATTATATCAAGATAGAATTTTCATGATATTCGGGGAAAAAAAACAAAAACAAGTTCGTTTATCAGTCAATCTTTGCGATAAATTATAATGACAAAAATTGTCGCATTAGCAACAAATGCAATGTACTACTGGAGTAGAGTTCCTATGTATAAAGTGTTATTGAACGTCTTTGAAGCAAATATTAAAAAACACAAACAATGTGTGTATATTTAAGTATCCAAGACAACAAAATGTAAAAATAGCAACAAACTTAAAAAACTTTTTGGGTACAATATCTTCAAAATATTCAATTTGTTTGTATTATAATAAAATAATGCCTAGACTTAGAAGATATTAGACACAAGTTAGGATCAGGTGTAAGGTTTTCAATATTACACATAGATCCAACTGATTTGGATATCAAATATATACACAAACAAGCTCATAAACAAAATATTTTGTCCAAACTTCATCACATTCTCGAATAACGATTGAGTTCTTATTTGCAATAAATAGCAAACTTATACAAGGCAATGCTTCTAAGTGTTATTTGTTTACTTCATTTTGTCTAAGGATTTCATTAAGAATGATATAATTGTATTAATCACGTTATATTTGTAGGTTTGTGAACCAAATACAGGCCGCTTCAAATATTTCCTCCTCTTGAAAGAGAGGAAAAATTGAAATAATATTAGGTATTATAATTTTCTTTCATTTTTTAAAGAAGTATATTTTTTTATTTTTCTCACACCCCAAGTTTGTGCCTTTACCAGACTAGGAGTTTTAACAGTTCAAGCAGTTCCGGCTCTTGAACTGCTAGAACCAGAACCAACAAAGTCGAATTGAGATCGCAATATATTGCTTATCGGTCTATGTTCCTGTGCTTATTTTCGTTTGTTGTACATATTTTTTGGTATATTTATACACCTTTGATATTCCATCTATATAATTTTATGTAAATGAAACAAGTCGCTACCTTTATTGTATCACGGAACCTTTCCTCCAAAACGAAACTGAAAAAAGGCCCGAAATCATCTTCAACCATCTTCCTCTGCTAAGCAACCTTAGTTTCCTGGGCCCTAATTTTCTGGCGACGCCTCTTGTTTTAAGTTCCTGTTACCAAACAAAGCATGTATAAAAAAGAACCGAGAGCAAAGACCAGAACCAAGATCGACACCAAAACCGTTGAAATGAAAAAATCGAGATCGGGACCGATAGAACCGTTGAATCTGAACCGGGCATATACTTTAATGTTTCAACTATCATTTGACGAAGTTTCATGAAGCTGAGCTGAACCCTTTATGATATTTTGTATGTCAAAAAATTGATATAGGATTAAAGAAGTGAAGCAAATGATGTAGTAATTTCTGTCAATCTCTGTCATAAAATAGAAAAAAGTAAGGAAATTGGGATGATCGGTGCACATATTTTTTTTTTACATTTTCAAAAAGGAAATATCAATTTTTTATTATGTTATTCTCTTTTTTTTCCTCCTTAGTCCAAATCCTTTTTATAGGTTAGAATAATATCCATCATCATTAATTAATGCAAAATAAGGATGAATGCTCTTTTTTAATCTTTATTGGCGAAGTAAACAACTTTTGTCTCATTTTAAACTTTGAACTAAATGTGCTACCTAAAGATGACATTATAGGATTTTTTTTTTGCATAGGTTATTTCCTTAACAAGCCCCAACTTTTCCTAACTAGCCGTAATCGAAATTCAAAAAAAGTTGATAACCCCAACTGACATTCTCCACAAATTGAATATTTGAAATTTAATTTTTGAAATTTTTTTCCGAAAAATGTAATTAAAAAAATATATGTATATGAAAGGTCGACGCAATATTTTTGACACACTTCAAAAAAATTACAAAACAATGCTTCAAATCTTTAATTAATTTATTAAATCAAAAAATACAAAAACTTTTGAAAGGTGTGGCTTTTATCTTCGAATTCTACTCAAAGTAGACACCCTCATTGACGAGGACTTTTTTCCGGCCTGTACCTGAAACTGTTGCAGGCACGCTCAATCTGGTCACTTCTGGGAATTGTGGTCCGTGTGGCACTGTGCCTACATAGTCCTCCCATTGGCAACCTTGAGGACTTAGACCTTCACTGCATTCCTCAGCAACGTAACTAGCCCTCACAGTTCAACATGAGGTCCTTCTGAAAGAAGGGGGGGGGAGTGAGACCTCGCCTCGTAATCGTTGTTTGTCTCCAGAAGCTCGCCCTGATGGTCTGTAACTGTGTTCCTCACCATGCAGGCACCCTTCATGATGTCACAGTCCTTAAAACCGGCGCAAACCATCATAACTGTGGTGTTTCTTTTCCAGTGGTTGAACGGGTTAAAGTCGTTGGAACCCATTGTTGCCAGCACCACGTGTTCTCAACTGACAACTACTTACCTAATATTTAAAAAAAGGCTAGAATAATTTGTCATTATGTGCAATAATATCAAGTATCAAAAAATATCTATATCGTCGACCCTTTAAATATAATCCTGCGGACGTTCCTGTCAGGTGTTATCTAGGAAACTTGATTTTACAAAAAATGCCACCATATTGAGTCAAATTGAATATATTTTATGGAGGAATATAAAATATATATTCTATTTGTAATGTTATTTTTCCTTTAATTTGATTTGAAAGAGATGCTTTTTGATGGCTCACTATTTTTTACGCACCTTGTAAATAAATAATTATCCAAAATTAATTAAAAGTCGTGAAAAATAATTTTTTATTTTGTATTCAGCATGAGTTTTGCTTTTATATAATCTAAATCATATTTTGTCATTCATTAATAACTCTATGTAAATATCATAAGTAGTAGGGGAGACCGAGACAATTGCAACAGAGAACGGGAACAATTCTTAAAAAACATTTACATCACAATTATAGTACCGATTTTTGAATGGCATTATTTCATTTGATTAACATAAAAATTTTACACTTTATTAATGAATAAATATATTTTTGGAAGAACTTTTTGAAACTATTTATCAACACAAGGATTTTTGTTTTTTGCAGTACTTTGTTTCATATTTTCCATTATAACGTCTTATTTTTTATAATGTTCATAGTTTGATGTAGATGCCCATTTTGTAGCCATGTTATGTTAGGCCTCGATCCATTTGATTTTTGTTTAGACTATGACAAGAGCTGATTGGTGATGTAGATGTATCATTGATGTTTCTTGCATTAATATAATTCACAATCTCAACCTGAGAAATGATACTCAACTCTGATGATCTAATAAATAGAAAACCAATCAACTTATTTCCTTTAGCTGACGAAAGATAAAATCATATACAGAAATACTTCGACATCCAAATTTAATTCGTACCTAACGACTGCAATTTATCTCAAAAGTAATTATTAGATAAAAAAATATCAAGTGGATTTCGTGTTGCGTCGTCAACTCTCGAAGAGCTCGTATTTAAATACAAAATTCGTATGATGTGGCACTCGGATCTCAAGGTATTGCTGTATCTTTGGGTCTACCCTTTGCCATAGCCCGGGATAATATTTGTTAAGAGTGCGAGAAGAAAGCCGGAGCGAGACATATAGTATTAATGAATTAAGACCCTTGATAAAATCAGCTTCTTGTCATATGATTTGGGGGGAGAGAAAATGAATTACTTCGATAAAGTGGAAAACTTTGTACATTTAAAACGGATTTACTGGAGGGAAAATATTGTAATTATACTTAAATTCATAGATATTTATTTTATTATGAATTTTTAAATCAATTTGCACACGAGAGATAGGCAAGAGTTCTTCTTTTAGAGTGAGTTGTTAACACCCTTATGGCCTATTAAATAATGAACGAAAAAGAAGGAAAATCCCATTCAACAACCGTTTTTCCTGTTTTGATCGCTATACCTAGTTATTTCTTTACACAAACCACTTTTTTAGTCATAGCGGACGTTCATATCTGCTGACTGAAGATTTATTATATCTAGTATAGTCTTTGTTTCCCAAACTGTCAATTGAAATCCCTTTGTATATCTATGTATTTATTCATCTATGGGTAGACAGTCTTGTGCTAGAATTTGTCGAGTCTAAATCAATCCAACCCGGAGTAACTGAACCAATAACAAAAGTTTCGCAACCGTCCTCAGCCTCTCCTACATTGTGGAACGTTACACATTTCTCAAAAAATGTATGTAGAATAAAAAATGTGATTGTGATAAACGTTTTACTCCTCTTATTAAGAAAAGGAAAGGTTGATGATGTCATTTTATAGAGAGATACATACAATATTTATGACATCTTTGTATCTTTAAGCGAAATTCCTCCGAGACTCGGATTAAGCATTATTATTAAAAGTCCTTTTGGCTATTGTTGTTTCGTTTGGTAGTTACTTAGTATTAGGAGTAAACAATAGGATATCCGTCTTGGAGCATGACACAGCGTTATCCCTTCAGTCACACACATAAAAATATCTAGACGAAAAATTATATACAGGGCTTGGGAGGAAAAGGTGTACTCAAGAGGTTGCTTTAGAAATAACTCAATGATTACTTCTATCAGAAGATAATCTCCTGATGTTCTTAGAAGCCACGGAGAAGTCGTTGACGGTGGGATTCTCATTGATCTTCTTCCCCATGCTGGACAGGACAGATCCCTCTTTAAACTTCCTGCATCCTTGGAGAGGTCTTCTCCATCATTCTTTCTCCTGGCCACCATGAAAACCAGGCTCATGGAGCAGTTCATTTGATTCAATTTTAATCATCTACTGTCTGAGATTGCAGTCGACGAAGAACACTAGTAAGCAACTTGATTTCTCCGCCGATCCTTGAAATTATTCGAAGGTGGATATTAGAAAGAAAAAAACATACAATGGAGGAAGGGATTCTCTGCCCTGAAAGTGACTCTGTTATTGAGATGGCAGTTCTACAAATCACTTATAAGTATGTACAATACATATACATATATTTTTCCCTAGATCAACTAATAGCTCTATCAAAAAATAACAATAATAATTGATAACTCCGTCTCATCTGATAATGAAAAATAATGTTATTAACAATTCAAAATAATAATAATACATTTCATATTGTATTTTTTGAAACCGTCATGTTTTGGTGTGTGAATCATATCATTTTTACAATCAGGATAAGTAATTATATAGAATGTCTTAATAACAACAAGAGCTCTATTATTTTGTTATACATATGGTGGAGTAGAAATAAAGATTCAATATCCTTAAAATATATATTTTTTTTATTATAGGTTATTCTACATTTATTTTGACAGGTACTCAACAGATATCAAAAACGAAAAAATATCTCATTATTACTTATCTATTAATACATTTAATATATAGAATGAGTAAAGTCTACTTTCTACGTTGTTCTTTTGACATCACGCAACTTTTTGTCCGAAAGGAGGGGGGAAAGGCTCAAAAACAGTGAGAAGTTGTCAACCAATTTTTTGCAACAATGGAATTATTATTATTCAATAATTGTGAGGGATTGTTTTGAACTTTACAAGAACGAGTTTATATTCCACCAATCAACACGTTCAAAACACTGAGAAGGAGAAAAGGAGCAGAAACAGCGATAGCTGACAAGAAAATACCATGTTAGTATTAGCGCCGTGATGAAAAAAGAAGGCCCAGAGGAGTAGGAGGGGGGGACAAAAATTTGACAGCTATGACGGGGTGCTTTTTTTAACAAATAACTTTCTTTTTAAAAATGGACAACAATGGATATTTAAAATAATTTTTACAAAAAAACGTTGTCTTTTCCACAAGGTATTAGTCAGGGAGTGTAGCACACCTCCATACCTCCTCCCCATAGTCAAGGACCTGAGGGGAGGGGATATTCTGCTATCCATTATCCCATTGATGATTTTTTATAGAACGCTAAAATTGAAAAGGGCGCCAAATTCAGAAAATATGAATAAAATATCCTAACAATATATATGTATTTTTTTAAACTGTCATTAATAAATAAACAAAAAGTTAGAAAAATATATATTCCTTCTAAGAAAAAGTTCGAATGTTCTTTTAAAAAAGATTAATACAAAGGACGGTAAATTAAAAAAACAATCTGAAATTTATTTTCAGATTAAAAATATTAGATCCAAAATGTCCAGTGACTAGGAGAATATTGTTTTATAATACTATTTTTTTAATGAATTGCTTAGGTGCGCTAAAATTTAGTTATGGACTCCCTTATGAAAATTATGCTGATCATCCACTGTTCAAAACTCAAATGTCACTAACTGTTTCCTTTTTACATCCTGTCATATTTTTTGTAGATCAAAGAAGCACAATTTGTGAAAAATTGAATTAAATATTTCTTGAAATGTATAGGTTATATCAACAATATGTTTTCTTAAAAACCCTGGAAGATGTTGCTTTTTGAGATATTATAGTTAACGTAACTACATTCCCTTCATGGAATTAACCTTGTTACATCAATTTAAATGCTCAACTCATAGAAGAAGTGCAGTTAGTTATAGACTAATATTGATGGTTATAAATTGATGTAAAAAATATGAACTGCCCGTACTTTAAAAAATACAAATTAACGTAGTCACCTTGACAGTTTCAATATGGTTGCGAAGAAGAGCAGCTTAGGAATAATTTCGTTTTATTAGACTATCTGCGAGAAGCTGTGATATGAAGAAAATACGTACAAATCCCACTCCGTATCTAGCAAAGTACTCTTCATCATGCATGAAGGCACGAAGTTTATATACCGGGTGGCCAATTCAAATCTGAACACTAACTAATTCAATAATTAATGAAGGATGATGAGTTATTGAACTTAATTCATATTTCCATATATTAAAGCATACACAATTAATTCGAAGAAAAAAGAAAGCTGAGCTCTTTAGCATACGTAGAAATCGAGAAAATAACACTTGAACGTGATCGACAAAATTCCATTCGGACACTCCAACCAGTTGGGAGTCTCCGGGACCACCGTATACACCGTCAGCAAGTCCGAAACGTTGGAGAGTAAAAAGGACGCTGTCAAAAATGCCAAACTGGACCCGAAGAAGTTAAAGGAAACATCCCAGGCAATCCTCGCAAGTCCATGAGGGCCCTTGCAAGAGATCTCTGGGTTTTAAACCAAACTGTCCACAGAGCTATCAAAAAAAAAAAAAAAAAAAAAAAGTGTGGAATGAGCCTTGTGAGGGTAAAGAGGCCACTTTTGAGTCCAGCAATACAAGAAATCCATCTCTTCCGTTAGGGAGGCTACATTAATGATTAAGGGAGCTCAACCACACATCTATTTATAGTATTAATTTTTCTTGAAATTCTATTGTTAATTAATAAACTATATCTTGTTGAAGTTTAAAATTCAAAGTGTTTAGATTTTAATGGACCACTCGGTATGATAAGATGTTCCCTTCGCAAGAATTTAAAGAATAATGATAACAACATTGAAAAGAAAAAGAGTCACGCAAGTGTCTATGGTCATATTTTACACAACTATATTCATGATACTCTCAACGTTGATAAAAAGTGTGACTACAGTCACTACCTTATACAAATAAGTTTCGCCACTTGATCCCTACGAATGAAGGACATGAGTAGTATACAAATCAATTGCGAACACAGCAATACAATGTAAGCTCTCATATTTTGTGGGGCAGTGCATATCATCTAATTTTTAATCTAACCTTTTAAAGTTAAACACAAACTCGTTAAAATAACATTCAATTAGCTACAAATTCAAATCCAATTTGAGTCCCTTTAAATGTACATATGTATATGAATAACTGTGTACCTTTTGAATTAAGTTACGTTTTGCTAGTAGAAAAGAGGGGAAGGGGGGTTGTACTTACTCCTTGATTATAATATTATCATATCATTGAAAGTTGAATACATAGAAAATAATTTAATCAGCAGCCTCTTGTTGTTTGTTTTACTGTTTCATATGGATTCAATCAATGTATTGTATGTACCCTATCATGTAAATAGCGTGTATTTATTAGTGTTGAAACTCTGTCCATCATTGAACTTTTTTCTCGATTCGGTACTAAGTGATTTATTATAGAGCGATTTGGACCAGACTTTGATACCAGACGGTACACGGTGTTACATCGCTAACACCAAAAATATACAGTTTATTTTGTTGTCAGCAGTCGTTACCTCTGCTTCTTGAGCCTTGATTGTTTGAATTAGAATTAGCTAATATTAAGCTGCGAACAATTTTAAACAATCATTCCATTATTGTAAGAATTGGTAAACTACTACCACTGATACTGCGGATTTTTCTGCCCCACCCTCAAGGAAAGGTTCCCATGGACAGATTTTCTTTCTTATTTGCCTGATTTATGAGTGGTACAAATATTATTTATGCAACACACATAAACACAATTTTGATATACAACTGAGCTCACCAATAGTTCAACTATAGAATCGGTCTATACCGAATTTTTCTTTGAGACCAGTGTACACCGAACTTCTTTAAAGAACCGAACAATTTTGGTTCACTAAAAATTATAACAGTATCAGACTGCTCTAAACTTTTTTGGGATTTCTATTATGGATCGTTTTGTTGTCATATAGTACAAAAATATCCTATGCAAAATTTCATTTATATAAGATGTCATTTTTAGGTCGCACATCTTGGTTTCGGTTTGTAAAAAGCGTTATTTTGTTGATAAAAATGATATATGTTTATGTAAAAGTAATATGTACAAGTAAAAAAGGATTATTTGTTATTTTGTATTAAATTATTTCGATAGGCATTTTTCTAATCTATAAAAAATATTAGTAAAGTTTTTGTTTTTTTAAAGGTTCTACGGAGCAAAGAGAGAGAATAACATGAGGAAATTTTAATGATCTGTGTATAGCGTAGGTTTTTTTTTTTTTTTTTTTTTTTTTACATATTTGTTCAAAACTCCCATACATTATCCTCACTTTTTGCTTTTGAGATTTACTTAAGAAAAAACTTGTTTCTTTTTTCTCTTTTTTTTTAGGTTAGATAAATGTTTTTTAATCCGTTTCTTTAAGTTCAAGAAATGTGTATTTCTACTTAATTATTATGCATAGTTATTATTTTATACATTATACAAGTACCTCTCCCTAAAGGTACGGAAACTCAAATTAAATGCGGCAATCCGTGTAATGATATTGATTGCAACAATAATTTATCAAACCGAAGCAGGGCCCTAAAACAGCACCGACTTAAAAAAGTTCACATGATGTCAGTACATTTTGTTCTCAGGGGCGCCCACAGGATTGGATATATATATATTTTTTTCTTTGGGGAGGGGGATGGGTGGAGTTTTTGTTGAAGAAAAAAAATCCAGCCAAGATCTACATCTAAAAACATTTAAACATTCTGACAGTCAAAAAGTCATAAAAAACAATCAAGCACTAAATAGTATAAAACATAGGAATCAATCTATTGGTCTCCCTCGATGAAAGGGTTCATACCTCCGGACAATTGTTTTAAAGTAGTTGTATATGTTGTTGAATCTATAATAGTATGGTCCCAAGAATCACCACCCATCCTTGGTATTGTCAATGCAAAAGCACCATATCTTGCTGCAGAGGACACAACTATTGATTTTAGGTTTTCTCCAAGAATTGGTTCTCCACTTACCAATCAATTTATTGCCAACAAGGGTTTTGCGAAACAAAAGAGCGAAATGCATTCCCAATTTTCTGCGCTTTTTCGTCTTTGGCTAATAGGCCAAACGAACAAAATTCTGAACCACATATTTTGGTAGTCTTTATATATTTAAAATGTATATTAAGTTATAGAATGGAAGAAGGGAATGCTTTGACGATTAATGTATATACCACTTAGAAAAATATCATCTTTTGTTGTCCTATACTTCTCATGGGTAATCACTGGTCTACACCTTTATTTTATTGCATTTCCCAACCTTTCCTTTGAAAATAAATATAAAAAAGAGAGGCCCAAAATCAGTAGGAAAAAGTTAGGCTATTCTTCCCAAATAGGAAATTATTGTTTAATATTTGTTGGGAATTGTTCATATCAAAGAGTTTACTCAAATACAACCAATCAACTTTCAGAAACTTCCGCAAACAATATAAAAGAGTGTACGTTTTGTTGTCAGGGAGCTCCCCCAAGGAGATGTATCTAAATGCGATATACTTTGCATGCTTTGAAACGAATATTCATTGATCAATGGATACTTGTGACTTTCTTTCTCTCTCTCTCTCTACTTTTTTAAGGTTTGGGAACACACAGTCTATATATATATATAGTATACATGTATTTTGGTATTCCCTCCTTTCCTTCAGGTAGTTGCAAGATAATATCTAAACTGACTTCAATTTCTCCTTTGTTTGTTATGTATTGGATTTGAAGAGGTTTTCTTTAATGTATGTTTATTGTATGTGGGTTCACGATTTATATAAGGAGCAAATATGTACAAAATATGGTAATTTTATCTCAAAAGAATCCTCGTCTTTTTCTATATACATGCATAAAATAATTAATACAACCCATGGCCATGTTCCTCTGTATGATAATGGAAATTAATCATCACCCAATGCCACTTTTGGTTGGGAAATAATGATCCAATATATAGACCTATGTCGTGTACCAGTAGCAATTTGTACAAATGTGGCCCTTCAACACAAAAGAAAACTAGAAGGTCATTTCTCAAAACTGAGTGTGGATTACATTTGTATTCTTATATAGGCCCCTCCTACGCTTTTTTAAATGGAGGGCGTTTGTCCTACTTGTTATATTCCAATGTTTAACTTATTGTAAACAATTGTCTAAAAAAACTGTGAACTCGTCAGGATTTAAAGTCTTTGGATCGAGTTAAGCGTGTGACCCAGTGTAAATCTTTCTCAACAAGCTTGAAAAACAAGACTTTTGCCCACATAATTGACCTTTATTTTGACTATTATATTTTGGGCACCTGAAGGGGAAGCTTTCAAGAGTCTGATACACAATAAAGGACCAACTGAAGTCCTACATCATCACTCCTTGAGCTTTGTAAAGAACTGGCGTGTAAAGTTCCACACCATGCAGCACTAACTGGCCAATCAGGCAAAATACGGCTATATTGATTGAGAATGTAATTAAGGTGTCCCTTGATTGTATTTATAAATAATATATTTTTCAAATTTGATGATATTTTTTGAAACATAGCAATTTTAGTAATTTTCAAAAAGTGTTGCATTTTAGACGGAGGAGCCTGCACAAGTTATCGTCAAATGGACATGAGGATTGTTTACTTATATTAGTTTGTAAACAAAGCGGCAGAGAGTGGCGCTGTCTTGCGGCAAATTAATGCAACTCTCTGAATGATCATATTATTATATATCAAATATATGTAATTTACTCACTCACTTCACTACAGACAGTCAGATTATTATTATTAATTAATGAATTAATCATATTCTATTTCTAAAGTCAAAATTGATAGCCACGATAAAAGAATGATAAATCGATATACTTTATTTGAAAGGCCATATCGGGGCCAATATATGTCTTTTCAATTAAATAAATGTTCCAAAATGTAGCTAATATTCTTGGGTACCTTAAGTCATCCCAGTATTTTGAATTAAACCTTAAAATTAACTCAAACATATCTGTTAAATATTAGGCTATATGTACATATGAAGTAAAAAAAGGCATTCGGATTTTATTTTTCTTGATTTTGTTCAAGATTGATTAAATGCTGACACATCACAAATCGTAAAACAAAAATGAGATGACTAATTTATAGGAGGGGTCTTTAACCACAGGAATAGGTCCTAGAATCAGGTCCTGAGCTACTTTGAATTTTCACTATTTCATCAGTCAAAAGATATTTTATTTTTAAACATGATGTCTTTGTAGAATAACTGAATCATTAATGAATGTATTTGTGATAGAGGTACATATTTTGAAATTAATAAAGATTTCGATCTTTCTGTATTTTGAAATTTATAAAAAAGTCCTCCGGACGTACTGACGAGGATGCTAAAAGAGAAACTGCCCAGGATAATGAGGACAGTTAGTCACTCAGCATTTAGCAATGCGAAAAACTCATTTTTAAAAAGTATTATAGTTATTGGACCCTCCACTTTCAAAAATAATGTGTGGAGCCTGAAGATGAGTGTGGGAGAATTTAGAATGAGCACGTGACAGTTATACTACAATATTCACTTAAGAAAATGACGTCATATTAAATATATTATAGACTGTATTGACAACCACATTACTAGTATAAACATATTTAACTTTATATAACTCTCACTCATACATCCCTGCTCAACATTTAAGAGTATCCTAGAAATTAAACGAGGTTTAGTTCAATATTCTTTGAAATAAAAGTGTTTTTAAATGTCTTACTAAAGGGTCTTAATTATTCCTATTAGAAAAGAAATCAATCAATTGCTTTGTGTTTGTACAATTGTAAATTCCAACACTGAATGACAAATAAGTGTACACTTCATTGAAAATATTCATAATAAATTATGTATGTTAATCAGAATCGTATTATTTATTTATGAATAAATAATTGCAATAGCAACAAAGGTCTTCAAGTTAAATTATGAGAGATTTCGTTTTAGCAAAACTACTCCAAATGAGACAAAAACACTTTCATTTTCTTCGAAGATTAAACTATGTTGAATTTAATAGAGTTTACAAATAGGTCATTTCATACTCTTTTCTTCATTTCTTATAAGATCAATTTAAAAAGAGCTTCATCCTTGAAATATTGTGATGGCCTTATCTCAAATTGACAATGTTTATAGAGCGTTTTTGAAAGGAATCTTTGGTGGGGCTTAAAGTTCAGACTTTTAGCTATTAAATTAGATTTTTTAAACACTTTTTCCATTCGTTCTTCTTGGAACTATATGAATCTCTGAAGAAAAGGCACACTTTTACCACTTTGTTCAAAGATACCTGAAATTACATGTATACATGATAAATATATTTTAAAATGGAGTTTGGAATTTTTCAAGATTAGGCTTTATAATATATTTATCTCATTTAGCGGGCCTATATTCAACATCAAGCCATTAAAAAACCTTTAAACTTATACGAATAAATAGCTAAGAATACTCAAAACGTTATGGTTTTTTTTCTTAAGGCTCTAAGAGTGATAATCAAAAACTTAGGGCATATAAGGACTGACAGTTTAAAGACCTATAGGGCCTGTGCTAAGACTCGACATGACCGAATCAAAAAGGAACTAAAGTTCAGTCTCGGTCTGATCCAGTTTAGTCCTGCATGTCAGTCCTAAATCAGATTGATTTCTTATTTTTTAAATCAGTTCTAGTACTGACAGTCTTGAGGATCAGCTGCAAGGACTCAAAGATCGGTCTTAAGAATGTAATGAACTGGACAGAGTAAATAGGGACTGACACAACACTGCCTCTACACAAAATCAAATATCAAGGGATCCAGGCCACCCCTTATAAAGTACTACTAAGATATGGACCAAGAGTCACATACATACAAATATATGTTTAAGTAATGGGAATTTGTAAAAACCACTTGGCCCACTCCCATATCCTCAAGATATTATTTCCTTCTTGAAATCCTTAGTTTCCGATGTAGTTACTTTGAAGAGTTTATAAGACTCGTTTTGTTTTTAAAGAGATACTAATCATCACAAGACTTTTAAAATAATCGACACTCCTTTTCAAAACAAAAATATATGAATAATAAATACTTTTTTCGTAGAATAATAATAGTATTCCTGTGATAGAGATCCACATTTTCCTATGTATTTTTGTGTATCAGCTGTTGTTATGTCTACTACTATTGTCACTTATTATCCTTCTGAACTTTGATTGTCTAAACTCGAATAATTTGTGTTTATCCCTTAAAATATCAACTGGGACTATTTGACCATTTTTTTAAAAAATGTTTTTCCTACTTCAACCATTAAGTAATGACTTTGTTTCTACTTCCAGAAAACAGGTTATTTATTTCCTATATTCTAAATAATACACTTATTTACACAGTTTTAAACCTATTATTGAATGTGTAGAGGAAAAAAAACAACTCCCATATTTATAAAGAATAAAACATGCAAACTAATTCAAACTTTTGTTCAAATAGCCTACATACAAAAGCTAATTTCAATGTTGCTTCTCAAATAAGGAATTAGCTAAGTTAGTAATGAAAAAGAAACGAATATTCTCTTACAATATAATATAACTCTTTCTTCGTTCAAATATGTTTCTTTTTTATCATTGTTGTATCTCTAGCTAGAATGGTAAAAACTAAGCATTTTTAACGTGATAGTTTTGTGGTTGGGAACCTAAACAGTCTTTTATTTTATTTTCAAAAGCTGTTATTATTATTATTTTTTTAATTCTAGAGGTGAGAAGATTATGTGTGACCACACGTCTGTGTGCTCAGTCATGATGTCTTGCTCGGGAGTTAGAAACATAAGTCCCTATTGGACTAAGAGTAAAATGGAGGATTGTAAACTGACTAATGACACCTAAGCTGCCCTCTTTCCAAACATTCTTCAAATTGCGAGGATTAACACATTCATTTTCTGTTTTATACATAACTGGATATGTGATATCTTCTATTCAAATTTTTAGCCACTCCTATTAAATGGAGGGGTTGTAACTTTTTTTTATTATCGTTCCCACTAAAAAAATAATTGGTATATTAAGAAATTTTACCAACGTTTCTTTCCTTAAAGAAACGTTTCTTCTAAAAAAACTAAGCCTCCCACCCCCCGTCCAAACAAATTCCTATGGACGCACCTAATTAATGGCAAGTCATTCATAGTCCGCCCGTCCATTTTTTAAGGGGGAGAGAGCCCCCTAAAAAGTTTCTGAAGCACTCTCCTCCGTTTTTTTATGATATCTTATAAATATTTGTAGGTCTGTCTTTGCTGTTACGATACAAGGAATCCAAAAGATTCGAACAGATCAATCATCCGGGGCGTCCGCAGGATTTTATTTTAGGCAGTTCTTGGTTTTGGAATTTTTTGAAAAAAAAAAAAATCGAAAAATAACTTCTTTTTTTGAAAAAATTTAAAATATTAAATTTAAAACAAATTCGAAAATCTACCAGGATTCTCTAAAATTTAAGAAAATAATTTTCTAATATTTAATTTTTTTGAAAATAAATTGAAAAATCCACACCTGTTTACAAAAAAAATTATAGATATTTAGGAGTAAAAAGAAAAAAATCTTTAATTTGGGGGCTATATCTCCTCTTTCCCACACCCTACGGACGCCCCTAGTTTGAAATGTACCAACTAGACGTATGAAAAAATTAACCAAAATAAAATCCCATTTTTCTTCTCTCTCCCTTTTCCATCTTTTTTTCCTTTCTGTCTCTTTCTGGATTCCTTTCTCTGTCTCTTTTCTTTTACCTCCATTCTTTGTTTCTACTCCCTTCTATTCGGCCCTACAATGGGAGCAACCCTGCTAGTATATATATAATATAAAATAAACTTATTTTAATAAGCATAACGTTGTTGATATTTTTTGAGCCCCCCTAATGATGTGAGCTATCAAGACCCCTGGTTGGTTCTGTAGTAATCACCTCCTAAAATATGAGAAATATTTGAGAATGAAGAATCTCCTTAACGGTGATGGTTTAAAAAAAAAAAAGAAGAAGAATAGAAGGCGTTTTGTTTCATTTAATATATTGATTTTTTTTTCTTGAATGAAATTGTTAGGGAAAAAAAAACAAAAATATACGTATATAATAATAATAATAAAGACAATAAAATATGGTTAGTTGTAAAGACTTTATGCACAAAAAATAATGTTAAAACAGAGAGAGAAATATAGAGGGGCGAGGGGGCGGCGGTTCGGAGAGGAGGGATCCAAGTTGCTGTTCATATGAATTTGTATGTATTAAGAAGAAGAACAGTTGTGTATGAATATTATTTTGAATGAAGTGACTGTGATGCTGTTAAGTAAATAAAACTTAATTAAAATAATTATTAAATTGATAATTAATAAAAAATCAAAAACAAGAAAAATTATATTTATAAAAAAAAAGAAAAAAAAAGAGAGGCTTCAATTCTTGCCCCCAAGCAATACAACAACATATGGGCATGGCTTACAATTTTTGTAGACTATTGGTATATTATACACGTCTTTCTATCACGAAATTGTGGACAGTGTAAGTCAGTGGATCTAAAACTGGGCAGCTTTTTCAGGTCCGCTCATTACCATTTCTCAAATAACTCATAAAAATCAAGCAATTATACTAAGTAGACAGTGCGGTAGTAAACCTTAAGTGGTATTGTATGTGCGCTCAGACTGCATAAGGTTTGAGAACCACTCTCCTTGGTGGAAAGTTGAAATTCAATTATCCTAAACTTTTATTAGTAGTAATAAGGAAATAACTTATTTAATATAATTATTATTAGAGTCAAAAAGAGAGAGATCTCGTGACTCTTTCGAGTTGTTCCGACAATTAACACTCCATTTAGGAGGATCTTCAAAGTAGATTAAAGGTATCATTTATGTGGAAAAGATTTTCCAAAGGATTCTTTTTTTATTTTTAGGGGTGTTTATCTTTTGAAAAGAGGCAAAATCACTTTTTGTTTTAAGAAACGACAAATTGAACAAAAAAAATAGATTGTTTTTTCTTTTTTTTCTTCATGTCAACCCTTTGAAGGCTGCTTGTTCTTTTTATAATGGAGTATCAGGGGGCATTCAAAGTGGATCCATGGACTTAGGGCCGGTGCCATAGATAGTCGGAATAGATAAAAAAGGGTATGGGTTTTTAAACTTTAAAAAGCCCTTTATTCAAAATAGAAATAAATATAACTTAAAAAAAATATATATATTTATTCAATGAGATACTCACTCAATAAATTAAAAAGTCCCAAAAAAGGCTAAACCTTTTCGTAGAAAAAACATTAGCTGATATATTATTATTATTTTTCATTTTTTGGTAAAAATGAAAAAAAGTCATTTCATATTAGAGTGGAGAAAAATGGGATATCAATCTAATAAAATCAGCCTCCCACCTAAGAAATATCCTAGCACCGGGCCTGCACCTGATGCTCGGATTGTTTTTTATTGCCTGGTAGTCATCATGTAATATATAAAGGTTTTTTCTTCTACCCATCATGAATAATGTATTACTACGACAGAACACATAATGAGACCTTCATATCTACTTTGAAGAGTCGAGATTCATCTCACCCTACTCAAATAATATATAATGTGAGTTCCCTATTATTAATTATTAAAAAAGTTACAATCATTCACTCTCATCCGGTAATAACCCTCCGCCCAATTTCGAAATAGAAAGATACACTTTGATTGACAAGAACCATAGCCCAACATATGAAACTCTTGATATCCGTATGATTGTATATAGAACGGATCATTAATTAATTGATGATAATGTTTGCAATATTCAAGATCCTCTTCTTTATCTAAAGCACGTAGATACACGCAACCTCTCACTCCTTTTCTTTCTTTTCCTTTTCTATCCACACAAATCGACTAGAAATTTTGACAAAGCTTTTCTTTTTTAACTTCTTAGAAACTAACAAAAAAAAAAAAAAAAAAAGAAAATAAAAGTTGTTATATTTATTATGTTATGTTATGTTATGATTACATCAACTTGGGAATAAATAACAATTGTTATCAGATTATAACAAATAAGTATGTACGCGTCATCAACTATATAGAATAAAAAGATTAAAAGGAGTGAATACAAGAACTATTTTGTTTTTTTGTATGTAATTCCTCTGTTGCCTTACTTGGGTTCGTATTAGAGCATATATGAGGTCTGATCAAAAAGAAACCTAATAGTGAATATATATTTATTGAAGAAAAATAAACTGTCTTAAAAAGTTGTTAGCAAAAATTCTTCTAAATTGATTTTTCATTTGTAAAAATTGCGGAGTATGCTAAATACGTCCAATCCAGGGGCAGCTGCAAGATTATATATATACTTTTGTTTGAAAAGTTTAATTGTTTCGAAAAATATTTCAGAATTTTAATTTTTTTGTAAGAAAAATTCAAAAAACCAAAGCTAAAGTCAAAAAAATCTCAAAAATCATAACTAAAAATTAAATTTCAAATATTAAAATTAACTTTTTTGGAAAAAATATTGAAAAATGCTCAGCTTTTTACTAAAAATTAAATTTTTTAGAAAATAATTTCAAAAATTAAATTTTTTAGAAAATAATTTCAAAAATTAAATT